>NC_136061.1:1722222113-1722888482 GCF_964261635.1 Lissotriton helveticus | reverse complement strand
CCTTGAAAGACAAGTGTAAGTAAGGTGTGAGGTCGAGCTCCTCAACCAGGTCCATGGTGTCATCTTCACTAATAGCTGGGTTCTGTTGAGACATTCTAACCTGACAGTTCTAACCCTCTAAACTTGACTATAGGGATTTTTATTTTTCTAAAATTCTAAAGGCACTTAAGCAAGGCCCTGACAAGACTTTTAGTATTTTGGAAAAAACAATTTCAGAATTCTAAAGGCAATTTATGTGTTCGGTCGTGTGATCAGATGGTAACCCAGTAGTCCAACAAATGCAAGTTTGTATCACAATGCTGCTACCAAAGTAAGAAAGTGGCTCTATTGATACTGGACCAAAATAAGTTACAGTGTGTATAGAGTGCCTAGTCCCTAGAAGTATGACAGAGGTTAAAGTCAGATATGACATTACTCTCTAAAGTAGTAGCGTGGTCGAGCAGTAAAGCAGTATCAGAGGACAGTGTAAAGCATTTGTTGTACACACTCAGTCAGCAAAAGGTTTCACACACTCACAAACTGAATTCTAGGCCAATTGTTTTTATATCAAAAGATATAGTTGTTTTACTTTAGAACCAACAGGTATCAAAATATACTTTTCTCAATATGAGTGCCTTTAGGTAATTACTTTGCAAAAAGGCAATAGACTTTGTAAGAACAATAGCTACAGTGGTTGCAATAGGCAACACCATTTCAAACACAATTTAAAATTGAGCTCAATGGGTTTTTCTACATAAATGCAGTTGATTACTTTAAGGATTACTTTTCTAACCACAGGACTGGATCCTGGATTCAGTCCTGGGACATAAGCTGTAAACAGTTAAGTAAACACGTTTTGGTTACAATTGTGATTTCTAAAGAATATAAATGTATTTTCAAAGTTGACACATGGAAACTTTTCAGTGAAAACCCACCAATGTTATCCTATGAGAGGAAATTCAAGTCACAGGTAAAGTACGTTCTCGTTACTTTTGTAACCCAGTACTGGACTCCTAAGTTCAGCACTGGGATCTCTACCTAAGACAGGTAAGTAATTATGTTTTAGTAGTTGGTACGATTTTTAAGGAATATTTCTAGTTTGCAAAAATCGCACTGAAGAAATTTCCGAGAAAAATAGTCAATGGTTTCCTATGGAAGAAAATTCAAGTTACTGGTAAGTACAGTTAGGATTACTTTTGCGGTTCAGTACTGGGCTAAAAGGTACAGTACTGGCTTCTCTCCTGATCACAGGTGAGTATTTCGGAATTTGTTATTCGGTTGATTTTAGATGAATATTTTAAAGTTTCACAACTCCACACTTGGAAGAAATTTCAAGCTAAAACCAGTCAATCTTAACCTATGGAAGGAAAGTGAGTTATCGGCTTTTAGGTAAGTATTCGACTGGTAGAGTTAAGGTTCTGGGCATAGACTCAGGGGTCTCCCAGGGTCGGAAAGGTACAGTTGTTACACCCTCAGTGGCACAGGGGCACCCGGGTGCAGAGAGAGTAGGCCCAATGCAATCCAATGGTGGGTAGGGAGCCTATGGTTGGTGGCTGCAAGCAAGCAGGGGAACGTGGCTGTGGGAGCTAAGCTCCTGGTCACTTACTCAGGGCGAGTGGGGGAAGTAGAGTAGGGTAGTAGTTGCACTTCCAGCGGCACTCAGGCGGCTGGGTGCAGGGTGCTGTTGACCCGTCGGGCGCTCAATGTTATCCAATGGGAAAGTTAAAAAGTGAACAAAGGCTGCAGGCTCGGGACGGAGATTCTTCAGGTGTGACCACCACTTCGAGAGGTAAGTTGGGATCTTGGAGAAGAGGTAGGTACCCCACAGGAGGGCACATGGGGCCGTGGGGCGCCAGGTGCAGGAGTGTCTCTTGCCGTCGGGAAATCTTACCCTCAGTTGGTCGCGGTTTGAGGGGTCCCTGGTTCTGAGGCTGCAGGTGTCGTCTGGGTCGTCGAGGAGGGTCTTTGGGCACTGGGCTTCGGGTCCCAGTCGCCGAGGGGACGTCCTCGTTGTCTTGGATCACTCAGGCACAGGACGGGCTTGGCGGGTGCTGAGTGGGCTGGATTTGCGGTTCCTGGCTGGCATCAGGGGTATTGCTGTTTGAGCAGAACCACTGCTCGTGGGAGTCCCAGTCATTTGGGAAGGTTCAAGGTAGGCAGGTCCTCCGGGGGTTGTCGAGGTTGCTCTCTGCTGGAGACGCTGGAGTTTTGCAGGAGCAGGTTCAAGGATCAATAGGCTGTAGGGTTCTGTGGCCAAGTCGGTGGGTGTCGTCCTTTTGTTAGCAGCTGCACAGCAGGTCTTCTTGTTTCTTGGTCTTCTTGATGTTGCAATCAGGATCTGAGGAAGGAAGGTTCAGGGTGCCCCTAAATATTAAATTTAGGGGTGTTACAAGTATGGCAAGGGCAGGGACCAATGGGCCCCTGTCCTGGGGTGGGTACACCCCCCTAGCCTGCTCCTCTCCTGTGGGAGTGGGGCAGGAGCCTAGCTGTGATTGGGCAAGGCTCCCCATCTTCAAGATGGCCGAAGCCCGGAGTCGTGCTTCACCTCGCCTTTTCCACCTGAGGGTGGGGTTGGCATAGGCTGGCACATCCCCTTTCCTCACTTAGGATTTCCTGCCATTCTTCCCGCCATAGAGAGGATCAGAACCGGCGCGGGCCAGTTGCTGAGTACAGCAGGTGGCCTGGAGAAGCTCACAAAGGTGGTATGCCTTTGAAGCTTCCCCTGCCCATCCTGGGGAGGAGGCTTGGCACCTCGTCCCACGATGTGCATTGTTTCAGGCCCCCGAGAGCGGCAGTCTCTCGACCCAGGGGTCCAGAAACATGTCTGGTGGTGGCAGCCTCGGTAGCCACACAGTCAGGACACTGGGAGTTGGTTAGGTTTCAGGGGGCATCTCTAAGATGCCCTCTGTCGTGCATTTTACATTAAATTCCACACTAGCATCAGTGCGGGTTTAATGTGCTAAGAAGTTTGATATCAAACTTCTCAGTCTTCAGTGAAGCCATCATGGTACTGTGGAGTTCGTAATGTCGACTTCCCAGCACCATATACTCTTAATGGCAGCACTGCACTTACAGTGCCAAGGAATGGCCCTGGGTACTGTAAGGGCACAGGGCTCATGCACCTGTGCCCACACCACTGGCATAGGGCGCCCAGCTAGAGGGGTGACTGAGGGATGCCAGGGCAGTGAGCTTGTGGGCAATGCACACAGGGATGTCAGCATGCCATGGCAGTGTGTGGGTGCCAGGGTACAGGGCCCCTAAGGGTGGCACAATAAGTGCTGCAGCCCTTAGGGGTCTTCTCTGGTCACCATGCCCCGGGTATCTAGGGTACCATTTACTAGGGGCTGACAGGTGGCCAGAGATGCCAATTGGGTTTTAGTTTCAACAGTTTTATGGAAGGAACACAGGCCCGAGTACCTGGTTGGCTGGAGCCCAGGGCAAATTCAATCAAAGCACATCAGCAATTCAGCAAAAAGTGGGGGCACATCGATGCAAGAAAGATGGCACTTTCTCACATGTATGACACGCGTTTCGTGTTTTCATGCCCTATTGCATTTCAAAGCAAGAGGAGAAACACAGCGGCCATCTTAAGAAGTTGGGAAGTATAAACTATTGTGTTCCTCAACTGAAAGTGCCTACGGTCTCTAGAAACAAAAAGAAAAACCAGCGGCCATCTTATATCACTGGGATTACTCTTGTTTAGCTGAACTAACGTATGTTTTTATTTCTTTATACAGTCTCATTAGGTGGATGCAGTCTATGTTAGCTAGTCATACTAATATGGAAATATACACTTATTAGTATTTTACAGCATACTTATTTTGACAAGAAATGCTTTGGTGTGTTTTAATTTTGTACTATTAATAATAATAATCCACATTTGTATAGCGCACAATCACCCGTTAGGGTCTCTAGGCGCTGGGGGCCGTCGGGAAGATTAAGCAAGCTATTGCCCAGAGTCACATGGTGCTGGGCTAACCTGCCGCCGGAGCCGGGGATCGAACCGTGATCCCCAGATTCCAGCGTCAGTCGCCCTGGCCGCGGCGCCACACCTCCTCCCTATTACAATTGTGTAGCACGCAGAACAGTGCTATGCAATCTGTAAATCCACAACCACCTTTTCTGGAGACACCTGGCGATCCACCTATTAAATGGAGAAAGTGGCATGATGCATTTGAAACGTATTTGGGGTGATGGGTGCATCAAGATGCAGACCAGAGAGGAAAAAATATTTGCTTTTGCACTTGTTAGGCTTTATGGGGACATCAACATTTAAGCATCTACCTGATGTTCGTGTCGAAGGAGAGCTTGAACTGGATGTATATGAGGAAGCTGTAAAGAAACTTGTCAACAGGTTAGTTTAGTTGTGTCCAGGCATACGTTTTTTAAAAGAGAGCCGAAACAAGATGTTGACACATATCTCTGCTCTACGCAAATTGGCTGTGGAATGTCAGTCTGAAACTTTTGGAGAGCAGGTGATTTGTGACCAGTTTGTCTGCCGCTGCATTGACAAATCTATCAAGCAAAAATACCTTTTGTTAGAGAATGCTTCTTTAACAGAAACCATACGGATTGTCAAGAGTCTTGAGACTTCTTTCAAATCGGCACGGGAACTAGAGGACAAAACGGATGATCAGATTAATGCTGTGTCCACCAAGAACAATGAGGAAAAAGTAGTTAGAATGCCTCCTTCGTCATCGTCAAGTCAACGATCGTCGTTTGTTAATCCTTCTCAACAAAACTCTTGTGTTAAGCAAAATAAGATTAGTTTCAAATGTGGTTATCCTCGATATCAAAAGGGGAATTGGGTGTGCCCGGCTAGAAATGCACAATGTAGGCTTTGTGGGAAATTTGGGCACTTTGCAAAAGTTTGTCAAACTAACACACGCAAGAACATAAGGGTTTAAGCTGTTAGCGAGGAGTGTGAGGTTAATGTGGAAAATCTTTTGAGTGAAGTATGTGATATGGTTGTGTCGGTGGGCGAAGACAAGATGGGACAGACGGAGGAAGAAATGTGTGTTGACCCTTACCTGTATTTTCAAGTTGGTGACAAACAACTTTATCTTTTGGTGGATTCAGGAGCAAGAATCACCATGACTATGCATGAGTTTTTTAAAACAAAAATGGCCTGAGCAGACATGGTTTCCACCTGATAGGTCACCCTTTTCATATGAGGGGAAAAAAAATCGAGCTTCAGGTTTTTTAAAGATTTCACGATGTTTGAAGGCAGACGCATCTGTGGCAAGATTTATGTTGCGGTCAAGGGTCTGAACATCTTGGGATGGTTCCACCAAGGGTTATTCGGTATGATACTTTGTCCTGCTACTAAAAAGTCTCTGTTATTAGAGACTCAAGTAATATTGAACTTTTATTAAATGAGTTCCCCAAGGTGTTTTCAGGGGAACTTGGGAAGAATAATGGTTTTCAACACAAAATAAAGATTAAGGACAATGCTATTCCCGTTAAACATAAGTTGAGGGGTGTTCCTTTTAGTGTGCAAAATGACTTAGGAAAGGAATTGGAGTGTTTGCAGACTAAAGGAATAATTGAGCATGTGGAGTCATCTTTATGGCTTTCTCCATTAGTTGTAGCAAAAAAAAAAAAAAATGAATGTTGAGTTGAGGGTTTGTGTTGCTCTTAGATCCCTTAGCAAAGAGATATAGATTGATTCTCATCCCCTTCCCAAGATTGGTGAAATGTTGTTGACTATTTCTGGTGCCAAGTTTTTCACAAAGATTGATTTGACGTCTGCCTTTCACCAGGTTTTGGCAGAAGAATCACATCATCTCACTGCTTTTATTTCACCTCTAGGGACATTCGAGTACTGCCTCATGCCTTTTGGTTTGGCGTTGGCAGCTTCGGTGTTTCAGAGACTGATGTCTGCGTTGTTGAAAGGAATTTCCAATGTCTCTGTTTTTCAGGATGACGTTTTTATTTATGCAAGTTCGCGCTTGGAGCATGATCACATATTGAAGCAAGTACTTTCCACTTTTGACAAAGCTGGCGTGGTTCTGAAAAGACAAATGCCAATTTGTTAAAACCTCGTTAGAATATCTTGGCCATGTAGTCTCTGAGGAAGGCGTGCGTCCTAAGCCTGGTTTAATTGAGGTCATTCTTGATGCACCTCCACCTAAGGATAAAGCTGGTGTCAAATCATTTTTAGGTATGTGTGAATTTTATTCACGCTTTATACCTGATTTTGGGTCCAGAGCCAGGGCTATTTCTGTATTGTTGAAAGACAGGTCAGAATTTGTGTTGAGTGAAGAATGTTCTGTTGCTTTTGCAGATATAAAGAAACAACTCACCAGTGTGGATGCTCTAAAACCTTTTGATTACAATCTTAAATGTTGACTGTTGATGCTAGTAAGTTTGAGGTTGGTGCTGTGCTTACTCAGAAGGATGCTCACACTGAATACACCATTGGCTATGCATGCGTCTTAAAAGAGGCAGAAGTACATTACTCTGTAATAGAGAAAGAACTTTTTGGCTTGTTGGTGGGCCATTGAAAATTTCAAGAGTTATCTCTGGGGGAGAAGTTTGGTCTTGCAAACAGATCACAACCTTTAGTTTTAATTCTCAAGGGTACTAATTGCAAGAGTAGCACTCCCAGGATTGCAAGATTTGCTGCTAGACTTCTACAGTTCAATTTTGAAGTAGTTCAAATTTCAGGAGGGAGAAATGTTAAAGTACCAAAAAGTGATGAGGGTGGTCATGAAAAATCTGCCATCTCTCGTACTAGTTTGAGACAACCCCAGATGATTCCAAACACGTCTTGTGGTGTTTGTCCAAAATGAATGTGATTTGATTCCTGTTGAAACTCTACGAAGAGCTTTAGAATTCGAAATATTCCTAGCAGGTACCGTTAAGTACCTTCGTTCTTTTTTCTTCATGGTTCTCATGTTTTTTGTTTGTTTTTCCCCTTTGTATTGGGAAAAAAGCATGTTTCTTTAAACAAATATAAAATAATAAGTGTTATGTATATAATGTATTGTTCAGGTTTTCTCTTGTTTATGGTATGCCGGGTTATCGATTTCTGTTATCGCACACTAAGGTTGTTTTTCTCTCAATTTCTTTGTGTTGATGTATTAAGACAAGGGTGCTTCTAAAAAGGGGAAACTCAATGTAGTAATGTCTTACTCATGTTTTCATGGCTTATGTTTGTATCACTTTAATTGAGTTCATTCTCTTTTGGAACACAGGGACTCTGTGTTCCAGAGAATAGCGGTTTGCTTCAGTCTGTTTACCTGGAGCGTTTGGGGGTACTGCTGTGTGACTTATTAAAGAATTATTACACAACGACGTGGTCAGCCACTTACTTCAGTCTCACTGTGGCATAATGAAAGGTGTTGTTGGGAACATGTGCTGGAGACCTTTCAGGAACCTATGCACAATAGGGGATTTGAAAAGGGATGGCTGATCCAGCAACTGAAGAAATGCATTAAGTGCAGAAAGTGAACCTTTTAACATGCCCAAAGCAGTGACCTGCTGGGCTAAGGTAAGAATAAGAACCTGGGAAAGGTGTGCAGATAGTCAATGTGTATCTGGACACCACTTAGTTCCATTCATGCTGCGCGCCTGAGTGGGCGTGAACACTTAGATTTCTCTCCGCGCAGAGACCTACAAACACTGCGCACGACAAAGGTTTCCTCTGCACTTATAAAGTGCTTAATTGAAGCCTTTGAAATGCGGCCGTAGTTATTAAGCTGCGCTGTTCAATGCATTTTCAAAGATGTCTTTTGTCTTTGAAAATGCTATTCGAGAATGTTTAAACACCTGCAGTGAGGGGCAGTCCAGAAACAGCAGGAGAGCAGTCAAACTTTCCCTGCAGCCCAAGAGTTTTAGCTGAGGCATACCTTGGGAAATATGGCAATTGTTAGATGTTAACATACTCTGAAAGCAGTGGCAGCTGCCAGCAGGGATAATTTGTGGGGCAGCGCGGGGGACAATTATAAACTTTTTGGGGCAAAATAACTACCAAATTGTTTAATACATAAGCACTAGGCGGTGCTACGAAATAAAGGTGGTTTGTGGGGCACTTGCTTTCTTAAAATCGGGCTGAAAAAGTTTGTTTATGAGACCTCTGCAGCGGAACACTAGTTTGCTGATGAAGGTGATTTCTGAAGGTGCCGAGCCAGACAACGAGGTTTGTGAACCCTGGCCTTTCACAACAGCCCTGTACACCCCGAGCTCTGTCTGAGGTTCAGATTTGACATCTACTATGAATAGGGCCTTTTCTTAATATATTTTCTTAGCAGGTGGATATTTGCAATCGCAGCATTGTTTCTGTATATTTCGACAGATCTGTAAATGAACCGTCTGGTCAATCGTTTTCTATTTTGATGCTTTTGTCTTCAGACCAGATAAGGTTATTAATGACACAATTCCTAGTAGTAGATTTGAACAAATAACAGCATTTCAGACAGCATACATGGACAGCAGCATCAGTCTGTAACTACTGATGCGTGATGGAAAGTCTACAAGGAATGGGGTCAGAGAAATGTTTTATATTTAAGGGCTGTCCCGCCTCTGACGCCTTGCACTTCATACTAACTGTCTCACCCCAGGCTCTGCACTTCCCGACAGAGCCCGCGAGGGCTGCCCCTCCCGGTCCTGGCCTGTGAGGTTGTGTGGGGTTGGGTTGGGTCAGTTCCGGATGTGCAGTGGTGACGTGACTAACGGAGGTCTCAAGCTTCCCAGGTACATGTGTAGTGGCACATCAAGGATGGTTTCTGCTTAGCATTCTGGGACCTGCAGTGCTATGTATCCTATCATTACTTCAAGACTGCAAGTCACAGAATTCAAACCAAAAACGTAGAGGGGCTGAGCTACTCATGCATATTCCTGGGATGCTTGGGAGCTCTGGAAGAGGCTGGAAGGGAAAAGGCTACAAGAGCATACTACTGCATAAGTATGTACAGAATTAAGGGTGGCACACTTCCCTTGTTAGTAATGTCTCACACACCACTGGTGGCACCAGAATCATAAACCAACCCCTGGAAATCAGGTATCCCACTCAGGTTCTGAGCTCTCACTTCGCACCAAGTTAACTTTAGGCTCTATGTTCTCCCTCAGTCACAACCGCATCTCAAATGTAGTCCTCTCCTCATTATTCTAGACTTTTCTAACCCCCCACACCCTTCTTCTGTCAAGTGGTACCCTGTGACACATTTATTTCACCCCTAACAAAAAATACTTACCTGCTGCCTCAGTGCTCTTCTGCTCACAGGCGTCCATAATCCCCATGTGCCAATCCAGACGCTGCTCTCATGCTGGTAATACTATTTCGCAACATCAGAGAAGCACTGGGATTGGGCAGAACGGGTTGGTTTTACGCTCCCAGATGTACTGGGAACCTGTGCCTAGAGATCGGAGCCTACGCCTACTGTATCTCCATGCAAGAGCCTGGAGATATCTAAGGGCACATGATGGTTTGGCCATCCTAATATACCCGGCCAAACAGTCATGCACACTTGCAGTGGTCACCACTCCTCCAAGTCCCTGCCGATGTGAGACAATCGCCCCTCCCTCAAGAATTGGCTCCGGCATGAATAATAAAAGGATTATATAACTACTTTATTATCATCTTATTTTACATGTTCTTAATGTGTAAACAGAGGTAGTGAGGCGACGCTCCTCCGCCTTAATGGAGAAGCCACCGCTGTCTGAAAGTTGGGGCGCACATTCATTATTCAGGTGTCAGCCACTAGAAACATCCCAGAGGCTGAAACTTCATAACTAAATGAGAGCCATCAGTTTTGGACGCTGTTAATCTTAAAACTCACCAGCTGACAGGGCTTTGTATTTTCATTGCTGAAACTTCACTTGTTTTGAAGGGCGACATGGGTAGAAATTGTGAAGCACCAGCAGATGTGCCAGGGCCCAAATCTGGAGTGTACCATCAGGTAGCTCCTAAGTTAAAGTGTGAGTCAGAACTCCTCTGATTTTCACTGTTGCAGAATTTCATAGTTTGAAAAATAATCACTACAATTAATCCTCCCAGTCCTACTACTTCAGAAAGGAGTACCACATTCCTATTTCCTTATAGTCAGGGCCACTGGAATTATGTGGCCAGGGAAGATTAAATTATGTGTCAGCATTAATTAAATTATGCAACAAAAGCAAATTATGCTACACAATGCAGCAAATTTTGTGATACGATTGCATCCTTATTTTGGTATTTTTTGCACAGGTTAACACTGTCTGGAAAAAGGGATCACCTTATTAATATCAGCTCAACACCCAAAACAGCAATGAGCAACATAAAGATGACCAGTCAACCTTTGCAAAGGACCTTCCACTGTGGGACAATATGCCCGCCACCTTTTTAGTAACTTATTATCCGTTTGCGCTAGAAACATAATCCTTTTTTTGTAAACATCTGTAGTTTGTGCAGCAGATGATTGATTATGTGGCAAATATTGAAAATCCATAAATATGCAGAAAATGCTGCAACTGAAATATCCGACAATTCCAGAGGCCTGTCTATGGTCTGCAAATGCTTAGGAAAACTTCAAGTACAATAATTACAATAATTCTTTGCAGTGGTTTTTCTGATTTCTAATGACATTGACAACAGTGAGAGAGAATCAACAGATGCTTGTAATCACATTTGTAATGCTATAACTTTACTCTCACTGGTTATAAGCTTTTGCTCACTATACCGGTTAAGGAAAAGGAATATGGCTCCCAATTAGTTCACTGGGAAAAGTTATGTCCGATGTTATGTCTGATCTGTTTATTATAAAGAGTTATGACAAAGGCAGTATGACTGGCTTGATTATTGTGAAAAAATTTGTTAAGCCAATAGGCATATATTAGATTGTTACAGTACTTACATTACTCCTAATAAACTAGGTATATAAGGCACCGAGATTAATGACAAGATTCCCGTGAGTCATCTCCCTGACAACAGCATTCAAAATATTAGCACCAGGGTCCAAAGACCGTTGAGTTAGGAAATGAAGGAATCCTTGCTGATACTACCATGCGGAGAACAGATAGACCACTTAATAAAAATGTAGAAACGACAGAAAGTTTAAGCCTCATGTCATGGAATATAGCGGGGCTATCGGGCAAGATTGAGGACACGGACTGCCTAACCCTTTTCTTAACCCCTTCCGCGCTCATGACGAGCCCAGCTCGTCATGAGCGTAACGTGCCCTACGCGGATGACGAGCTGGGCTCATCATGTAACGCGGGGTTTTTAAAATCGCAGCGCGCAGCTGGAAAACCACTAGCGCGCATGCGGTTAAAACACACAATCATATGTTTGCAGGAAACCTGGGCATTGGACCCAATTCACATAAATGGTTTCCGTACATTTCATACACCAGAAATCCACACGACAAGGGGTATGAACAAGGGGGGGTCTGTGCACTTATATATCAAACCTCCTAGATGGCATAACCATAAAATTCGAACCAATGTCTGAATATTATCAGATATTGTCGTTGACTGATGGTAGAAAACAAAAATTTGTCCTGGTAACTTTTTATAACAATATCTCTAAACCAGAGACTTCAAGGATCCTAGAGGATCTATCTCAACCCCTGTGTAGTATTGTTGAAGTAGATCAGATAGGTGATATCTGTGTCATATTGGTTGGGGACTTTAACTCCTCCTTATGCCAACACAGCCACTTAAACACGGCCTGGGTTCAAACAGAGAGGATGGCAGCGCACATTTCCCCCATACTATTTTGGGCAATTATTTTAATAATATAATTTCTGAATTAGACTTGGGGTTCATAAATGAATTATGCCCCACACCGGTCCCTTTTAAGCCAACTTTTATCGGGAGGGGTTGCCAATCCACTATAGACTACGCCCTTATTACTAAGCGGCATTCTGGCCGCATTCTTAATTATAGTCTAAGTGAAGTAGCCATGAGTGACCATCATCCATGTAGTAGTTTATCCCTTATCCTCGCAGAGGCATGGGGCAAAACAAACACCCTGACCGAGAATCTGTATAGCTATAAATTAACTTTGGCAAAGAAAAATGGCTATTCCTTGAAATGGAACAAAATAGAACCAGTAGCCTTTTTCACAAACCTTATTAACAATAGGCACAGTGAGTTCGCGACTTGTCTTTCTGAGGATAAAGAAGACTCATCTCTGTGAGGCCTTTCTTAAAATCACAGAAGAAATTCAAAACCTTCTTATAAGGCCACAAAGATCTGACAAGAGTATAGAAAAAGATGGTTTAACGGCGAGTGCAGTAAAACGCACGCGCACTTAATGTTATCCCTAAAAACTTCTCCACGAAACCAAACAGCTATAAAATCTGCTAGAACTGCCTATTATCAGGCAGTAAAAAATCGTAAGAGAGAGCTGAAGCAAGAAGCCTGGCAGGCACTACATAAAGCCTGCCTGACAAAAGACAATACAGGATTCTGGAAGGCTGTGAACGCACCCTTCTACACAGATAAAGCTTCAAACACTGTAGAAGTAGCAATTACAGAGAACACTTGGGTAACATATTTCAGTGAGCTGTATAAGAAAGACATCTTAAATGAGTTTGAGAGTAGTGAGCGAACATCTGGAGCTCAGGATACTGTCCAAAAAACCTTCTCGCTAAACGTAAAATTCTCTCTTTTAGAGGTACAACAGGCCATTAATAATAGTGCCGCTGGGAAAGCCCCTGGACCTGATGGGGTACCAATAGATGTATATAAATCCAACTTAGAATTATGGGGCCCACTTTTAACAAACGTCCTAAACAGCTGTAATTAAATGGTTTCTTTTATTACCTGACAAGAGGCCATTGTTATTCCGATTTTTAAAAAAGG
This sequence comes from Lissotriton helveticus, assembly GCF_964261635.1. Classification (NCBI taxonomy): domain Eukaryota; kingdom Metazoa; phylum Chordata; class Amphibia; order Caudata; family Salamandridae; genus Lissotriton; species Lissotriton helveticus. Next base: position 1,722,875,714 of record NC_136061.1, on the reverse strand, counting down.
CGACCGCGGTGATCCAAAATGTTATATACCTATATCTTTATTGGACTCCCTAATGAAGGTCGCGGGGAGAGTCATACTTAACAGACTGCAGTCATGGGTGGAAGATCAAGGTGCCCTCTCACAATTTCAATATGGGTTCAGGGCTGGACTCGGTACTACAGAACAAGGCCTGTACTTGGCATTAATTATTTCTAAGTATACTATGGCCAAAAAGGAAAACTTATTTTTATGTTTTGTAGACCTAAGTTCGGCCTTTGATTGCCTGAACCACAAAAAAATGTGGTCTATATTAGCGCAACTAGGAGTTCTGAGGAGAACTGCTAGTCTTCATAAGGGAATTATTTAGGGGAGCTGGGGCTAGAGTGAGGTACGGAATAAAGGGCGAATGTACCGCCAAATTTGACATACAAAAGGGGGTTAGGCAGGGATGCATACTAAGCACCCTATCTTTTCAACACCCTATCTTTTCAATCTTTATATATATATATATAGCGTAGCACCCCACCTCAAGGAAGAGCAGTACGACTATCCCAGGATTAAGAATTCCCCAGTACCAATACTTTTATATGCAGACGATGCAGTTATTATGGCCAGAACACAAATGGGCCTACAAAGAGCTGTGAATAAATTCTCCATGTACATGTGTGATAGAGGTCTCAATATAAATATAAGTAAGACCTTCACCATGTGCTGCACTACAAGGAAGACCCCAAAATGCAAGATCTTTCTCTAAGGCTCCAAGTTAGCCACGGCAGAGACATTCTCATATCTGGGAATCAATTTTAACAAAAAGGGGACTTGGACCTCGGCAATAGAGACAAGGAATATGATATTTTGCAGATCAGTCGGGGCAGTTCGATATTTTGCCAATAAACTGGGAGGACGCCCAATTCCAGTACTCCTGGACATATTTAAAGCGAAATGTGTGTCCACTGCGACTTATGGCGCAGGCCTCTGGGGAATAATCGATCCTAATATAATACAGCTCGGAGAAAATAAATTTCTACGCTATTTATTAGCTGTCCCCTGTAACACCTCAACGTTTGTGTGCCATCAAGAACTTGGCATACACTATATTTCAGACCTAATCAAAGTTGACCCCATTCTATTGTGGCACAAAGTGTGGTCAACCGAGGAGACAGGTCTGAACAGGGACATAATACTGGATTGCTTAGACCTAGAGGGGGTTAAAAGGATTTCCTGGCTTAGCTATGTTAAGGGATTCTTGACTGACATTGGGCACTCAGAATATTTTGACTCCCCGGAGTGCTTAGTTTCAGTTTCCAGGAAGAAACTAGAGCATACATGCCTGCACTTTCTTGAGAGCAAACGCTGGTTATCCGAGAAAAGTAAAATATCAGTGATGGAGAATCACCTGATTCGTCAAGGGCAGGGCATACAGCAATACCTGATCAAGGTGCAAAGCTGTTATGCACGTATGTTATTGACCAGATTTAGGGGCACTTTCTTCAGATTGATAACATTCCCAGAGCAAAATTGTTGGTCTAAAGACATGGTTCTATGTCCCTGTGACAATGTGTCAAAACAGTCTATTTTACATTGCACACTTTTCTGCAAATTTTATACTCTGCCAAGCAAAAGATTCTTTATTCCACTTTTAAAATATTGGGGTCTAAGGCAATGCAGGACTGCTCTGATGAAATTACAAATGTTAGAAGATGAACTTATCATGCACCTTGTTTCATCGTTCCTAAAGTCTGTATTTAAATCCAGGAATACCATGAATTAACTGTACATAATCATGTAAATATTATTCCGGCTCTTCCTTTTTAGATGTCTTTTTATGTATTTTTATAATCTTACTGTGCTTTTATGATTGCTTTTTTATCAGAATCGAATTAAGCTGTTTTTGACTTTGACTTTGACAAAGGCAGTATGACTGGCTTGATTATTGTGAAAACATTTGTTAAGCCAATAGGCATATATTAGGATTATTACAGTACTTACATGGAATTTCACAGATTACTGTAGTAGGCAAGGTATTTGGTATTGGCAGCTGACTCGAATAAACTGTGGACATAGAAGGCTTGCACTATGATAATGCTTGTTAGGCCTTTTTAGAGATTTATTTTTTATTGCTTAGATAACTGTCATTTTGTATATCTTTGCAATTTTACTTGTAGTAAAGTGTATGCTCAGTACAGTTAGCCTGCCTCCATTACAGTGATGAGCCAATTACAAAAGCTATAGATCTGATACGTTTATTGGAAAAAGTTATTTCATATACCATAGGTTTGATCTATCTCTTATGAAACAATCTGACAGGCAGTAGACCTGATTTATTTATTATGGAATACACCTGTTCAATAGGTCATTGCCGGGTCTGGTGGCTCAGTGGACTAAAGCGTCTACTGCAGGGGCCTGTGTTTGATCTCATGGTCACGCGTGGGTCCACTCAGTCTTTCATCCATCTGAGGTCGATAAAAATGAGTACAATTGAGTTGGGTAACGACAAACACCTGTTATTCAGCGCCAAGATACCCGTAGTGGTGAACGTGCGCTTTACAAATACACCTGTGTGTTATTAAAGATGTGTTGTTATTGCATTCTGTTAAAGCTTCCTGATGTATTTTGTCACATGAAATCTCACAGATTCATTTTTAAGCAAGACTGGGGGCAAGATTTACTAATTTCTCATGCAGCGCAGCAGCCATAAATGCTGTCCTGCATGAGGAGAGAGCAGGAGGCACCAAATTTACAGAAATATGGTACTCTCCACAAATCTCCTTAGTGCCGGCGCTGAAATTAGCTGCCGTGCATCACAGAGACACCTTTGGCCATAGTGCAAGGGTGTCTCTGTGAGTCAAGCATAGGTTTTGTACTGGAAGTATACCCTTACACTTCCAGTACAAAATACTCTGCTTAGACGAACTTTAAACATTTTCCCACTTTGTATGTGTGCTGTAAAATTGAAGAAGAAATAAAGCATTCTCCATCTTAGCGCCTGGTTGAAGGTTTCACTGTTTTCTGATGCTGAACCTTGTCTACGTTATTTAGTAAATTGGGTTTAGCATCAGAAACCTTAGGTGGTTGCATGGGAACGCCCATGCACCACACATTGTATGCACCCTTGATGCTAAATGATCAAAGCAGCACTATGCACTGCTTCGCGTTACTTTCATGTTACTCCCAGCACTGAAAGAAAATCAGACACAAAGATTGTGCGCCGATTTGCATCACCTTTGAGATGCAAACATTGCATAAAATCTTAGTAAATCTGCCCCTTTGCGTTTATTACCATTTGAACAAACCTTCGGGGTACACGATTTGCACTATAATAATTCTTTCTAGAATCTCTTCAGAAGGTCCAACAGGGATACCAATGGTATATATACTGGCATATATACAACTTTAGTCATTGACTCTCTTGCCTTATGAATGACATTTGCCTGGCCACATGTGCACAGCCACCTGAAAATGAGTGCATTTCAGTGTCAAGGCTGGTGGTTTAGTCCTTTAGTTTTCCATGTTCTAGTTACAGGTCTCTTAATTTCTTTCTTCTCGTTTTATTTTTATGATTAAAGCCTGCTACACCTCCAAAGACAGTTCTAACTCGCTGCTTGCTTGCTTGCTGCTCACTCTATCTGCAGTGTACCGCAACATGCACAGCCACTGCATCTAAACCACCTGAACACCATGGAAGAATATTGTCCATAAGGTTTCATTGTTTTTAACATTGCAAAATGGCCAACACGTTGGTTTTAAATGTGGCAGTCAGATGCAACTGTAAAACAATACACCATGTACAGCACCATTGCAAGACGGCCACCTGTTACTTTGTTTAATTTTGTTATTGCAAGCATATATCTGCCAATTTTACTATACAGCTTGTTTTCTTTTTCTGTTTTTATTCTTTAATTTCTTGCCTATGTTGCTGAGTTTGAGCATGCATTTTATTGTGGTTGTGTAAATGGGTGAACGCAATAGTAACTCAGTGATGAATAGATGCATGAATGCAAGGATGAGTAACAGAATGCACCTATGATGACTTATTCTGTACCTAAACCCATAAATGACTAAAATGCGACTTTCATATATAAGCCACACCTATTGACATTGCCAATGCTGGTTATCAACCTTCAAGTGATAGCTAGTCAATTTTCCTAATTGCACAGCTCATCACTCTGTTGCGCACTCAAGCTAGAAACGTGTGCATGCACACATTAAGTTGCTGCACGCAAGGAAGAATAATTAAAGGGAACATTGGCACACCAGGACACAAAGTTTTCCCAACAGCAGGCATATACAGTCTTGGTGGAAGGATGCCTGGGTGCCATTATAACATTACAGACTTCAGGCAGAAGGTCAAACGTGGTCAACTATCACTGCTCAATCGCCACACAAAGATGAATTGCTTTCAAGCTCGGTGCAGAACCAGGCCCTGCTGCTGTGACAGAAGATGTTCAACAAAGACACAGCCAGATCAGTGCTCAAGCTCATGATACCAGACCCGCCAGGTGTTGAACCACTATACATATGCCCCTGTGTTCTATCAAAGTCCAGAGGTACAAAGCCTCTTGACAAAAGAGTGCACATCTCCACACTGCCCTGTTTGTTGCAATACCAAATGGCGTTGGTGTTGTCCTTGAACACCTGTACCAGCCTTCCCCTGATTGAAGGAAGAAAAGCTTTCAAAGCCAACCGGAAGCTCCAGTAGATTAACATAGAGCACGGATTCCGACCAGAGTACTCTGATGTCCACCTCTCCTTGATGGATGCTCCAGCCCAGGAGTGATGCATCTATCACTACAGTCAGCTCTGGTTGTGGAAGGGAGAGGGGTTTGCCACTGACCCAATACCAGTTTGTTAGCCACAACTGCAGGTCTTTTGCAGTTCCCTCTGAGATCTGGACCATGTCAGAGAGCTTTCCCTGATGCTGCGCCCACTGGGACTTCAGGTCCCACTGCAGAGTCTGCATATGCCAACAAGCATGTATCACTTGCAGGATGCAGGAGGCCATAAGGTCCAGCAGCCTCAGTAACTCTCACCGAAATCCAGGATAGAGTCTGATACATCGGCATAATAGTCTGAACATCCTTCCTTCGCTGATTTAGAGGATAAACATGAAACAGCAGTGGCTGAAAAACAGCCTCAATGAAAGGGAGTGTCTGAGAGGGAGACAGGTGTGACTTCAGCAAATTGATGGTGAACCCCAGTCAAGGCAGAAGGTTTGCTGTAGTCTGGAGGTGGGAGTTGACTGACTGTGGCAAGCCTGCCTTTAACAGATAATCGTCAAGTTGAGCTAAGACCACTTCCATCCCTTTTGTAAACACACAAGGGGTGGTGGTAAGGCCAAAGGGAAACACAGCAAACAAAGTGCTCTTGGCTGACCATGAGCCGCAGGTAAGGCCTGTGGGCCGGTGGAACGGGGATGTGGAAATGGGTGTCCCGCACGTCCAGCGGTACCACCCAGTCTCCTAGGTCCAGGGCAGGCAGGACTTGCGCGAGCACCTGAAATTCTCCTTTTTAGGTCTCGCCGGAGAGACCTATTGTCGTTGTGATGCCTCCCAAGGGAGACAGACCGGGGCACGCGCAGATTGTGGTCTGTGGACGCGTACGTCCAGCCACGCGCACATCGCCTGTCCCTAGAGGCTGGTGCGAGCATAATGCGCTTTCACTTTCGCGGTTTGCCTGCCCACCCCCCCCCGTTGGGCTCAGCTCACTCCCTCTCTCTCTCTCCCCCTCCCTCCCTGTCTACGCGCACGCAGGACAGGAGAAATGCATGCACGCATCGCGCGCTTTCCCTCCCTCCCCTACCCCCCGTCTGCTCCAGGAGAAAGCTTGTTTTACTTTGCTGCAAGCACATGATATTCATGGACTTCGAACGTTTAATCTTGTACCGACGTACTGTCAGTGAGTTCGCCAGATTCCACGGGAACGAAGAAGAATCCCTTTACCTCCAGGACACAGAAGCAAGAATGTGATAGGGAACACACTCCTGTCCACTGTCCCCTAAAAGTATGAGGGAAATAACCCAAGGAGTGTCCACCACTCTCCTCATACGAGGGGGTCAGCATACAGGAGGAAGTACTTCAAGTGGCGGTCCAGGCTAGGAAAAAGAACAGGATGCACTATATATACCATATACTCTAAGCATACATGGAATACTCAAAACATCGACATGCGTGGTTGTCACCAGGAAATCTTACCCCAAGTGAAGGTCATGGTTGCTATAAAGCTGAGTTCTGAAGCACGAGAGGGATTCCAGAAGGCCCAATAATCAGGCCAGGAAGGGCAGAACTCGCAAAGTACTCACACACACAAACAAACAAACAAAAGAAATGAATAAGGAGTGAGGTGTACCGACCGGCTGTGCAGGGGCAAAAACAGCGGAGCAGTCACACACTCAGGAGGAGAGACACCCGGCCCCGAGGGAGAACCAGGGCGGAGCGCTCACTCTCAGAAGGAATATGTAGAAGGGAAGAAAAAGAGTGCCTTCCGTTTGCCACAGAGTTAGAGGCTAAAATCACAGGCAAGCAAGACGCCCGCAAAATGTGTGGGAAAAGGTAGGGAGTATGGCCAGCACCGGTCCGGGAGCTTCGAAGGAGAAATGCCATTACCCGGCTAGGACTTTGCCAAAAGAGCATGGGGGGAGAGCGGGGCACAGCGTTAGCTACCGGTAACAGGAGGCAGACCAGAAAGGTCACGGAACACCAACAGGGAGCTGCGAAGACGCTAAGGCAATCGCGTTCTGGAAACCAGGAAGTAGGAAGGGGGCGTGGTACTGGAACAGTAAGCCAAGTAACGGTTACGTTCCGACGCGCCTCTTTACGTGCGCTAGGGAGCGTCTACAAAACACCTATTTTAACAGTGGTTAAGGATAGGAACAAATAACAGGACGGGGATTCCTGTACAAGCACACATTTCAAGGTTCTCGTCAGCCTCACCGTTTCCTAACACTACCCCTCCCCAAAGGCCTACTCCCGGGACCTGGTTTAGAGGGATGGAGTCTGTGGAATTGTCTGACTAATCTGGCTGCATGAACGTTCTCTGCAGGTTCCCAAGATCTGTCTTCCGGGGGGTATCCTACCCAATCTATGAGGTATTCTCCGGGAATCTAGGATTTTTTGCACTTCATATTCTGCTTCTCCATTGATTTGTACGGGTGGGGGCGGAATGTCAGGGACAACTGAGAACAGGCATTTTTTAATCAATGAACTGTGGAATACAGGATGTATTTTCATGCATGGGGTAACTGCAATTTCAGAGTGACAGGGGTTATGATTTTCTCAATAGGAAAGGGTCCTATGAATCTGGGTTGGAATTTTCTGGATCCTTCCATCCTAATGTTTCTAGTGGATAGCCATACCTGCTCTCCTACAGTGTACATGGGCTCTGTTCTTCTGTGTTTGTCAGCTTGTTTCTTCATGGCTACTTTGGCTTTGCCTAGCTCTGTCTTAGCTGATTCCCATACTTCTTGAATGTGTGCATGGTGTTCTTCTAGCGCAGGCACCGTTGTTTCATTCGGCTCCAACACAATAGGAATCATTCTAGGGTGTTGTGCATGTAAAAAGAAGAAAGGGGAAACGTCTGTAGCTGAGTGACTAGAATTGTTGTAAGCAAATTCTGCTAAGGGAAGATCCTGAACCCAAGTAGAGGGAATGGAAGTCAATAAACAACGCAGAAACTGTTCTAAGGTTTGATTGGTCCTTTCAGTTTGCCCATCAGTTTGGGGGTGATAAGCGGTGGAAAGCCTGTAATCGATACCCAGAATGGAACACAGCCCTCTCCAGAATTTGGAGACAAACTGGGGACCTCTATCTGATATGATGACTAAGGGTGCAGTTTCACTAGATTATCCAAAAAGACAAATGCTAGGTCTTTAGAGGAAGGTAGCTTTTTCAATGGGATGAAATGGGCCATTTTTGACAGAAGATCCACTACAACGAAAATAGTGTTGTACCCTTGGCAGGAGGGAAGGTCGGTCATGAAGTCCATGCTTATGGTGTGCCAAGGTGATGGTGGGATGGCTAGATTTCTTAGTAGCCCTGTAGGCGCACAATGCGAAGCCTTCTGTCGCGCGCACGTGGAGCAGGATTGCACGAAGGCTAATACATCTTTAGACATAGATTCCCACCAGAACCACCTGTGGCATATTTCATTCGTTTTACGACTGCCGGGATGTCCTGCTAAGGTACTGCTATGACACCACTCTATGATTTTTTGTTGAAGAGCGGGAGTAGGTACATAAAGTTTATCTTCATGGTAATACAACCCTTCCCTAATGGTGTTTAAGGGGTTTTGTAACCGGTCTATAGATGACATGGAGAGGAGTAGTTCTTTTATGTCCTCCAGGAGTTTGTAATCTTTATCTCCTACTCCCAGTATTTTGTTATCAGGAATAATAGGAAGGGGTTGTTCTGTGTCTTTCTCATGTCCTAAACGTGACAAAGCATCTGCCTTTCCCTGGTCTATAGGTGATAAGAAAATCATATTCACTAAAGAATGACAGCCATCTCATTTGCCTTGGTGTGAGTGCTCTTGCTGACTTAAAAAAACTGGAGATTTTTGTGGTCTGAATAAATGGTAACTACATGGGGGGACCTTAGCAAATGATGTCTCCACTCCTGAAAGGATAATTTGATGGCCAACAGTTCTCTTTCGCCTATAGTGTAGTTCCTCTCAGCTGGCAGTAAGGTTTTCGAGAAATATGCTATGGGATGCATGTGGCCAGTTTCTTGGTCTCTCTGTGAAAGGATTCCCCCTACAGCATACTGGGAAGCATCTGCTTCCACAAAAAATGGTTGTGTGTTATCAGCGTGGTGCAGGATTGGAGCTGTGGTGAACTTGTCTTTTAGTGCACAGAAAGCCCGTTTTGCTTCTTCAGACCAAACGAAAGGAACCCCTTTTTTCAATAGTTTTGACAGCCAGAAAAACGTTCGATAAATCGCCGATAAAAATTGGCGAAGCCTAGAAAAGACTGTATTTCTATGATTGAGGTAGGACTAGCCCACTGAACCAAGGCTTCCACCTTCTTAGGATCCATTTGGATGCCATCGGGCTTGATTATGAACCCCAAGAAGTCAACTTCCGTAGTGTGGAAGACCCTTTTATCCAACTTGGCAAACAAGTGGTTTTCTTGCAGTTTGTTCAGGATTTTTCAGACATGCTCCACATGATCTTGTTCATTCTGAGAGAATATGAGGATGTCATCGATATAGACTATGACGAATATATCGATATACTCCCTTAAAATGTAATTGATAAAATACTGAAACGCCGCAGGCGCATTACACAATCCGAATGCATGACGCAATATTCATAGAGGCCAAACTTGGTGCGAAAAGCTGTTTTCCATTCGTCACCTTGTTTGATGCGTATCAGATGGTAAGCAACCCTGAGATCGATCTTGGTGAAGATTTTTGCCCCTTTTATTTGATCGAGGAAGACAGGAATGAGAGGAAGTGGGTATTTATTTTTATGGTGATTTTATTCAATGACCTGTAGTCCAAACATGCTCTAAGCCCGCCTTCCTTCTTATCTATGAAAAACAGAGGAGATGACACAGGCGAGGTAGAGGGTCGAATAAACCCTTGTTGAGCATGTCGTCTAAATAGTCCTTTAGATACTCAGTCTCGGAGGGGGTCAAGGCGTAAATGCGACTGCAGGGCAGGTCTGCCCCAGGTATTAAGTCGATGTGACAGTCGTAGCTCCTGTGTGGAGGCAACTTGGTGGCTTCTTGTTCGCTAAAAACTCCCTGAAAGTCATGGTATTGGTCAGGTACTCTTAGTTCAACCCCAGTTTGAACTGCACAGTATAAAGGGAGTTCTTGCTCTCTAGCTTCCTGGTAACAGTGGGACCGGCAATACGGGGAACTCAAAGTGACTGTCCTTTTAACCCAATCTATTAAGGGATTGTGTACTTGTAACCACGGGACCCCTAAGATGACGCCAAAATTGGGAGCATCTATTAAATCAAATGTAATACTCTCAGAATGCCCATTGTTAAAGACTATGATCATAGGCGGGGTTTGATCGGTTATCAACCCAGAGGATAACTCGGAACCGTCCACAGCCCATATAGATTCAGGTTGTTCCTTAGGGACAAAGGTTAGTCCGAGTTTTTTAGCGAGCTGTAGATCAAAAAAGTTTCCGGTAGCCCCTGAATCCAATAGAATAGACATGTTGTACTGCTTCTGATCCATGTAAGTCAGTGTGATGGGTACAGTGAAGTGTTTTACTACTGTACGTGGTAGTCGTTTGTTAGTAGAGATCTGCTGGGGTTTGTAGCTTGAAGAATCGACCTCTCTGTTCTCCAAGCTTCCTAGTTTTCCGAACTGGAAACGCTACGAGCTGTTAGTCTTGTATTTTTGGGACGAACTGGACAGTCCTTAGCAAAATGTCCCCCTTTTCCACAATACAAGCATAAGGTAAGCTTTCTTCTCTTATCCTTTTCTTCAGTGGATAAAGGGCCTCTTATCCCCGATATTTGCATGGGTTCAGAGGTGTCTTTTATTAGTGGTTTCTCAGGACGAGTCAAAACGTATCTAGGTGCACTACTGCGCCTTTTCTCCCCTTTTCTCTCATGCAGTCGATGATCTAACTTTACGACTAGATCAATAAAAGAGGCACAGTCTTCAGGGGGGTTTACTATTTGTGAGAGCAAATCTTTTAATTCGTCGCACAAACCACGGTAAAACAAGGAAGTTCTTTTGTCTTCAGGCCAATGTGTTTCTGAAACCAGGCGATTAGAACTGGTGATATAAGTAAGGAGGTCTTTAGATCCCTGTCTAAGGTTTAGGAGGGCGGTATCGCTGGCTTGCATGTAGATGTGTTTGGCGAACAGACTTCTCATTTTCTCTTGAAACAGGGAGAGATCATATAACAAAGGATCGTTGTTTTGCACCAGTGGTACAGCCCATTCAGCTGCATTCCCTGCAAGGTAGGAAATGATGAAAGCCACTTTTGCAGAATCATCAGGAAATGCTGCTGCCTTACATAAGAATTGTAGCTGGCATTGATTCATAAATACATTGTACTTGGTACTATCCCCTGAAATCTTTCTGGCATTGCTAGGGGAACCGGATTAGGAGTATGAACTGTAATATGTACAGGAGGCATTGTAGAATCACCACTAGCCCCTTTATCATCTACAGCACCCATAGTGAATCTGGCTGGTTGTATGTAATTCTTGCGGGATTTAGGGATAGTCCCAGTTTCTCTATGTGTCATGTGTTCAGCTGTCCTTAACTGATGAACCTCTGCTTGCAACCTCTGACTTTCGCACCTAATCTCCCTACCTCTGACTGAAGGGTTACTAAAGCGCCTGCCAAGTCCTCCATGGTATGGGCCTGGAGGTTAAGATCAGGAGCACCTAGATTCGGGTCGGGATTCATCTTCGTTCAGGGGGAATATATATTGTGGGCTTGGCTTTCTGTCAGTGAGTTCGCCAGATTCCACGGGAACGAAGAAGAATCCCTTTACCTCCAGGACACAGAAGCAAGAATGTGATAGGGATCACACTCCTGTCCACTGTCCCCTAAAAGTATGAGGGAAATAACCCAAGGAGTGTCCACCACTCTCCTCATACGAGGGGGTCAGCATACAGGAGGAAGTACTTCAAGTGGTGGTCCAGGCTAGGAAAAAGAACAGGATGCACTATATATACCATATACTCAAAGCATACATGGAATTCTCAAAACATTGACATGCGTGGTTGTCACCAGGAAATCTTACCCCAAGTGAAGGTCGTGGTTGCTATAAAGCTGAGTTCTGAAGCACGAGAGGGATTCCAGAAGGCCCAATAATCAGGCCAGAACTCGCAAAGGACTCACACACCCAAACAAACAAATAAACAAAAGAAATGAATAAGGAGTGAGGTGTACCGACTGGCTGTGCAGGGGCAAGAACAGCGGAGCAGTCACATACTCAGGAGGAGAGACACCAGGCCCCGAGAGAGAACCAGGGCGGAGCGCTCACTCTCAGAAGGAATATGTAGAAGGGAAGAAAAAGAGTGCCTTCCGTTTGCCACAGAGTTAGAGGCTAAAATCACAGGCAAGCAAGACGCCCGCAGAATGCGTGGGAAAAGGTAGGGAGTATGGCCAGCGCCGGTCCGGGAGCTTCGAAGGAGAAATGCCGTTACCCGGCTAGGACTTTGCCAAAAGAGCACGGGGAGAGCGGGGCACAGCTTTAGCTACCGGAAACAGGAGGCAGACCAGAAAGGTCACGGAACACCAAGAGGGAGCTGCAAAGACGCTACGGCAATCGCGTTCTGGAAACCAGGAAGTAGGAAGGGGGCATGGTACTGGAACAGTAAGCCAAGCAGCGGCTACGTTCCGACGCGCCTCTTTACGTGCACTAGGGAGCGTCTACAAAACACCTATTTTAACAGTGGTTAGGGATAGGAACAAATAACAGGATGGGGATTCCTGTACAAGCACACATGTCAAGGTTCTCGTCAGCCTCACCGATTCCTAACACGTACAATTGTTGTTGTTTTTTTTACTCTGAGGTAAACGTGTGATATTGACTTCTATCATTGGATCTCGTGCATTGAGTTTCTCCTAAGTCAAGCAGGACGATGTACTTTTCTTCCATTCAGCAGCCACGCCCACTTTCGAGGCAGCGGGACAATGTGGGCCGTTTCCTTTACAACGTCACCACCGCAGCTCGATTTTTATACCGGTGACCATTTGCTGGCCCATCTGGCTCCTGAACTGCCCCTCCGGTTTGCCCCCCCCGCCCCTCAAACTTACTGCACAGAAAACTGAACTGCACGCTGTGCTCGGTTTGTGTTTAAAGGCATGCACACGCATTGCATGTGAACATTTGTATCGCATTAACAATGCCTGCAATTAACTTATAGTGTGGTTTCTAGCTAGCGCCGTGCAATTGCCTGCTAGTCTCTCCGCTTCCTTACGCTGTGGGGCTCTGGCTCAATGGTGAGGCTCCCCACCATCTCCTGACGGAGCACACCTGCACGCCAGCTCATCCCATCTTCTGCATGGTCACCCCCAGGACCGTGACCATCGTGACCCTGTCCGTGGCTCTCGGGCTCTTTTCGTCTTCATGGGGACCATAAAGCTGGCCCTGTGGCTCAGCAAGGATGACTACGGGAGATGGCGGGAGATGGTGAGTGCCGTGGCGGCTGGGATCGGGCTGTGGTGTTATAATGCTTTTAGTCTCCTCCCTGGAGACTCCATGCTACCAGGGTGCCTTGGAATGGCCTGGGAAGGGGCAAATTAGCCAGGCGAATGTCTTCCTGTCTGGTGCGTTTCAGAGAGCCTTTCCAGTGGCTCAGGTGCTGCTGACACCTGTGGCTATTTTTAGAAGGCACATCAAAGCCGGAGTGAACATTTAGACTCGGTGTTCGCTCACTAGAAACGTAATGAACGCATATAAGCACATTAGTAAAAAACTTGTTCATTTATCCGGTTATTCAACGGCCGGTGCAGCAATACCGGTCCTCACTCACTGACATCCAAAAACAAGACCCTTGTATGATGGTGGGTGGTCGTAAGTAGGTCGGGCCGCCAGTTTTTGGGCTTTTCCCTACTCAGATTATTAAATGAATGGTGCGAGTGCAAAGTTTTGAAGGCAGGGAGTTAAACTGTTTTCACGGCGCCTGAAAAATAGGGATCATGCTTGCATAGTCCGAACATGGAAACTTCCAGAATTAGCAACGAGTGGCTTCATGAATCCTTGGATGAGTGTGAGGCTGTGTGCTGAGCTTTGCAATTTAATTTAATTTTAATATTTGAATGGAGCCGTCTAAGACCAGTAAGGGCTGATGTAAGGTGGTCAAACTTTCAACTGCCGGTCAGAAGTTAAACGGGAATGAGCAGTACCACTCATTTTTTAGCTAGTTTTTTTTTTTATCAAACACCATACCTTATATGCAGACAAATATAAACATCATTTTTTAAAATCCACGTCCGTTCAAGTGGGACCTGCTCCAGCTTTCATACTCTCCGCCTAATAGTTTCTGAAAGGGCCCCCTCGTTAGGTCCGGCTATAATCTGTTGCAATATTGCTTGTTTTGCCACCCTTTCACTGCAAGTGGTTGCGTGTCTCAGCCCTTCTTGAAATTTTGGGGCAGAACCCTACATCTATATTTTACCTGGCCTACACTTCACTCGTATTAGCTGCACAGCACATCCACCACATAACCTAACAGCAATATTTGGGCTGTGTTGTCTGTTTCTGCAGAAACTCTCTCCTTGTCTGAGCAATTGTTCAGTATTGTGATCATGACAGTTACAAGCTCCGTATATGAAACTGGCTGCATCGTCTATACACTGTACGCAGCCCTACCGAGGTCTACCTGTTAGACTTAGTAATTTTTAAAAAATAACACCTTAGAGCGCTGGCTGCCAGCTATAACCTATGGGGGCCTGTGTGCACCTCAGTCTCAGTCTTGCCCAATGCCCAGAGCTTCAATGCGAGTCAGCTAACTGTGTTGATTCATAAGTAGGCAGCTGAGAAGAGATGTTAATGTTGTGGGCCTGGTCCCACTTGTGAAAGAAAGGCCCTGGATACCGCCACTGATGCTCTGCATCCTGATTTGGTTGATTGACTGCTGGCAGCAGGGAGGATCCAGCGGGCCCAGTGTGGGCAAAGGCTGGCTACACATCTGTGTTTTAGTAGTTCAGCTAACTTCCTATGGCTGTTATTAATCATTAAAATGAATGCTTCAATCATTCTGAGCTGCCTGCACCCCTGGCCTGTAGTGTACTGGTTATAAGAACTGTGCAACCACGCTGTCTGACTCTGCCCTGTTTTTAGCTGCCTGCTGTTAGCACACTTTAGTTCAATGATAACGAGTGGCTCGTTGCTCAAATGGGTGTAATTTCTAATATTTATGTTTCCCTCATCTTCATCACTTGATTTTGCTCATGAGCAAGTGTCACTCATAGTTGTTGCCTTAACATACAACTGACTAGTCATGATTTTGGTCACAAGGGATCTTAACGGGGCACAATGATTGGTAGACATTGCATTTTGTGTGGCCCTAAAGAAAAGTGAATCTCTCAATTCCAAAATGTTCTCAACCAAATTGTGCTTTTAGTGAATGACTGTTATACAGTTGTGTCTGGGTGGATGTCTGGAATATTACTTTATTAGTTAGATTATATTATACCATATTTTCAGCATTTGTATACTCACTTGTGCCAGTGATGTGCCCTTATATCAGTCTGAGAATTTGGGACAAAGTGTTCATTGATCTGACTGGAGTCATTCTTATAGTGTATCTTTGTTTCTGTTGTTACTCCAAAACTTGCTGCGTTCATGGATTTGGTCCTATGGGCATGAGGATGAACTTTCATGTGTTTAATGCGTCTTTATGAATCTACAAGTATTATTTCTGTGGGTAGTGGGGTTGTGCAGATGGGGCATAGTGTCGCCACCTATGTGGCTTTAGTTCTGTGTTTGGGTGCAACAGATATGAGTTTAAAAATTGTTCCCTATTGTAGGCACTGGCGGTCCGTTTTATAGAATGTTGAAATGCATTTTATTATTGTGATTAATGAACTTGCCTCTATATTACTCTGTCTGGAGCAATTGAATATATGAGAATAAGCAGTTGCTGCTTCTAATGTTTTGTTGCACTGCTTGAACTGGTTATTGACCTGTTACGTTTGTGTAGGTTTTAATGCTGTGGTTTCACGATTTACCCACTTATGGAGTGTTGTTTGAGTGTCCCTCTTTGCCTTCTAAGCGGTGTCAGGTGCTGTGTTGATTGAGAGAATGAAGTTGTTGAAACAAGTGCCAAAGCTACTGCCACACTTATAATCACTGCCATACAGTCCATTGCAGTAATGTGGGATAATATAATGCATGGCTAAACACTTATAAGGTCCCAAAGGCAAGACCGATTGCATTGCAAATGCTTGTTTAGGAAGAGATTGAGAAGGGTCAGGTCAAGAACAGAACAAAAGTCTTGGTCCTTCTTGGGCACCAGAAGTAGCAGGAATAGCAACCACAGCCTACTTCTGATGTAGGAAACTTCTCTTCATGACGGAGCAAGGAGAGGTGGTCCTCCGTCAGATGGTCAAGATTGTAAGTAGATGGCATGGGTGGGGGGAGGGGGTTGGTCATAAAGGTGAGGGAGTTGCCCCTTTGGGCGAGCTGCAAAATTCAACATTTGGATGCTACTGACCTCCAGAGGTGAAGGTGATGGCGAATCGTGCCCCCAACTGGATGTCCATGATGGTCGGAGAGTAAGCTAAAGGGGGTTTTAGAGATTGCGGCGGGTGGGGGTGAAAGGTAGAATGTCCCAGCTACTTGCTACCTGTCCCACATGGTTTGAATTCTTGACGACGAAAAGATTGCGCAATTTACTGGCAGTGGTGGATGGGTAGAGATGCAGTAGAAAGCCCCTTCCATGGCCACCAATTAGTGGAAAGGCAGACTGGCGTTAACCGAGATCTTTTGTTTTTATTAAAATTCTATTCATCGGTTGGCTTAGCTGTCAGTGACCTCATTCTACTTTTTCAAAATGAGCGTATTGGCAAGCAGCATATTTTTGTTCAGTGCCAGGGACTATTGTGGCAATGTGTGCTTTTTGTGGGGGGACGAAGGGAAAGCGTAGCTAACCATGCGACTGCCCCAGCCACGTCCCTGGGCTAGAAAATGCCACTGAAATGGCTGTGTGCCAGTTGGTAGTTGCCCTAGAGCAAGCAACTTGATTGCCTGCAGCATCTATGCGTTAACTTTCTTTATCTGGGGGCATCCCCGGTAGTTTTTACAGGTGCTCTGTACCCTATAGTATGGACTACCTGAGAGTCTGGTGGTACTTCTGCCTTAATGTAGATCCGGTCTTTTGGCAAAGCTTTGTATTTTTTCTCTACGTGGGTGTGATTACACTGGTTCTCACTGGATCTTTGAAGCGGTAATGGGCAGACTTCATCATACCTTTCAACACAGGGAAGAGGAGTTGGCCTAACGGCTAGGGCGCTCGACCTCGGACCTGGGGATCTGGGTTCGAGTCTCGGTAACGACGCCAAAAACTTCCTGTGATTCTGGGCAAATCACTTAATCTCCCCGTGCCTAAAATGAAAGCGTGTCCTCATGTAACGTAACTGGTGCTACGTAAAGCGTTCTGATACCTAATTCAGTTCAGGTCTAGTTCGCGCTATGTAAAACTCTGCAAAAAAAACCAACAAAAAAACACAGGCAAATAATGCATTCAGCCTTTGAGAGGGTTTCTTCTTCAACAATGGATATTGCGACATTGTGGTAATGAGCCACAATGCATTAAAGCATGGTATGCTGTTACATCATCTGGGGAGAAGGTCTGGTTGGGTAAAGGTCAATGTCCTGATCCGCTAAGTGATGAGAGGGTAGATAGGGGGGAGAGGAGGGCTTCTACATTGTAGTCCTTCCATGGATCATCTCTTGTCTCTGTGATGAGCCATGTGGTTCCCCCTCCTCATATGGGCTACCTGGGTCAGAGAAGGACTGCATAGATTCTTCTGGAGACTGTTGGAGAAAAAGGAGGCAGTTTTGAGAATGGCCTCTGTGGTGTAGAAGGTTGTGGTGAATGAGTTGGCAAAGGTGCAGTGTGTGGTGCTTGGTTTGGGGTGATAGGTGAAAGTGCAGGCTGAAAAGGTAATATCTGCCCCTAGCGCTTCTTGCGTTTAGGGTGTCGAGAAGGTTCGCAGTGGAAACCGTAACGTTTCTTACCTGTCGGTGTAGTTTTGCAGCTTGAAAACTTTCTGGATTCACTATGCTGTGCATTATCCTGCCATCTAGTAGTTGGGTCCGGGATTGTATTTTTCTTTCTCCCTTTTTTCCCCCGTGGCCCAGATGGGCGTCGACAAACCACCATTTGGTGTCCTTCATGACGTCAACGCGCTTCCTCCGAAAGCTCCCACCTTGGTCGCCATCTTCAGATTCTTTTTTCTTGTCTTGTGTTACTTTTGTTTCTCCGTTAATCTTTTTAAGTCTTTCTCCAGTTTTAATCCCTTTCCTCCGGTCTCATTTTTCTGGCGGAGGAGGGTGGGTTCGCTAGTTAATCCAGAAAGTCTTCAAGCTGGAAAACTACACCAACAGGTAAGAAACTATACGTTTTGCAGCGTATGCTGCGCATAGACTTTGTATCGGTTTGTCCTTATTGTGGTGGTTGGGTGGAAGATGAGCCCTGGTTACAGAATATGTGTTGTAAGACCTTCTGTACCACTTGCGCTTCCTTGTTCATTTGGATATCTACACAGCAGTGCTTAGTGAACATGTGCACTGAAGACCATGTTGCAGTTTGGCAAATGTCTTGAATTGGTGTGTTAGCTAGAAACCAATTGTTGCTCATTTTGTCTTTGTTGAGGGAGCATGAGCTGCTCCTTGTAACAGTTGTCCTGCTTGTTTGTGGCAGAGTTGTAAGGCTTGTGCAATCCACCGTGCAATGGTATTTTTGGTAACTGGTCACCCCAAAAAACTACTGGCAAAGAAAACAAAGAACTGCTTTGTTTTTCTGCACTCCTTTGTCCTTTCTATGTAGCGCATTAGAGCCCTCCTGGCATCCAGTGTGGGTAGCGCCCTTTCTGTGCTTGTTTTTTGGGAAAAAAATAGGTATTTGGATTGTTTGATGTGGAACTGTGACACCACCTTTGGCATGAAGTGTGGGTCTGTTCTCATTACAATCCTATCATTGTCTATTTACAAGTAGGGCTCTTGAAGTGTTAGCGCTTGCAATTCACTTACTCTTCGTAGTGACGTGATAGCCAAAAAGAGGGCTGTCTTTAGCGTGAGCATGTGCAGTGTAATCCTGTGAATAGGCTCAAATGGTACCTTCATCAATTGGGTTAGCACTACATTGAGGTTCCATGCTGGTGCTGGCATTCTGTGTGGAGGTGCGATTCCCTTTGCGCCTTCTAGAAGAAAACAAGTTACTTACCTGTAACTTTGGTTCTCCAGTATTGGTAACTTTCATAGATTCCCATTGCTTGTATCATTCCCAGTCGTCTGGATGGGAGTCCCTGGTAAATAAAAAATACTATAGAAATAGGTACAAAAAAGAAAGAAAATGCCTAGGCCTCATCTCATTTTGTAGCATATCCACCACCTTTTGCAAAAGAGACCAAACAGAATGAACAGCTAATCAGAACGGCCTCACCCCATAGAAACTTCCTGAGAGAGCCTCAGATTTTCGTAACCGCAGTGTAACAGCATAACAGAAGATGCTAGAGGCTGAGCTTTACCAGGGGAGGAGGGTGGGCGCATGGGAATCTACGAAAGTTACCAATACTGGAGAACCAAAGTTACAGGTAAGTAACTTGTTTTTTTACTCCAGTATTGGAACTTTCATAGATTTCCATTGCTTGTATTAAAATAGCTAACAGTCAGAAACGCACTTTTTGTGTAACAATACATTGTTATAAACCTTGCACGATGCATAGTCATCAAAGATACAAGTGATCAAAAGCAGTCCGTGAATATCATGAGTTACAAAATGTGCGAAAAACCATTAAAAGGAAGGAGGGTTAGTAGGGAAAGCTCACCACTTATTGAAAGAGGTTCCTCAGGACTGCCTGTCCCACTGCAGTGTCACTACACGTGGAGGAGTCCAAGCAGTAATGTTTCGTGAAAGTATGGGCACTGCTCCATGTCGCTGCCCTGCAAATGTCCTTCATCGGCACTCCGGTGAAGAGAGCAGCTGAAGAAGACATGGATCTCGTAGAGTGCGTCCAGACTTGCCCTTCTAGGGGCTTACCAGCTGCTTGGTGACAGTATTGGATCGCACTGGCAATCTATTGTGCAACCCCATGTTTTGAAAGAGGGAAGCCCTTGCGAGGGGCACTGAAAGCAACCAAGAGCTGTGTAGATCTCCTGAAGTCTTTGGTACACTGGAGATAAAATTTCAAACCGCTTTGAACATCCAGAGAGTGAAGAGCTCTCTCGCTGGAGTAGTAGGTCGAGAAAAAAGGACTTGAGAATCACAGGTTCATTCAAATGAAAGTCTGAAGGGACCATCGGGATAAATTTGGGATTCATCCTCAAAATCATCCTTTTTAAACTGCAAGAACGGTTCCTTGATTGTGAGAGCGTGCAGTTCACCTACTCTCCTGGCCTATGTCAATGGGAGAAAAAGGGCCACTTTCCATGAGGGAAATTTAAGGTCAGCCCGATGAATTGGTTCAAAAGGTGGCCTCATGAGTAGAGTAAGGACTAACTGAAGCTGCCACAGGGGTGGTGGAGGACTAACTGGTGGAAAAACTCTAAAAAGACCTTTCAGAAATTGTTTAACAATCCTTGGTGACCAGAGGGAAGTCTGAATCTAGAAATGGCTGCCAGGTGCACCTTGATAGAGAGTGAGTGAGTGAGACCCGATTAAGCCAATCCCAAAATGTACGGCAAAATCGGATGAGAAGCAGAAGTGTAAGGATGAATGTTCTCTTGCCGGCACCACAGGCAGAAATCCTTCCATTTCACGCGATGTTTTATTCGTACTTGTTGCTCGGACTTGCGCTAGCACTTCTCTACACCATGGCGCGATAGTAGGATTCTGAAATTCTCGGTGCTCTGGAGCCACGCTGATAACTGAAGCGAGCTCGGACCTGGATGTACCACTTGGCCCTGGGACATCATCGGCAGAGAAGGAATTGGGCGCAGGTTAATTGGAAGATCCAGGGAGAGAAGGAGAAGCTCTGTAAACCAAAACTGGCGAGGCCCCGCCGGGGCCACTAGAATCATCCTGCAGGGTTCCGCCTTGAGCTTCCTGAGAAGTCTGGGCATTAGCGGGATCGGAAGAAAAGCGTAAACAAATGCGCCTGACCAGGCCATCGATAGCGCATTTCCCAATTATCCCGGATGGTGCTCCCTGCTTGCGTAGTCGGCATTTCTTGTTCTCTGGAGTTGGCCAAGAGATCTATAGACAGAGTGCCCCAGAGACTGAAAATACTTTCCAGAGTGTCTTGGTCTTATCCCCACTCGTGGCTTACCGATTTGAGGCGACTGAGTGCGTCTGCTGTCATGTTGAGGACACCTGGAAGATGCTCCACCGAGAGAGATTTTCTCTCGGATAGCCCATTCCCAAATCTCCTGAGCTTCTTAGATAGAAGACGAGACCTTGTTCCCCCCTGCTTGTTGACATAATGCATGGCCGTCGTGTTGTCTGTACGGACCAGGACAGTGGATCTCTGGATCGGTGGAAGGAAGGCCTGTAAGGCCAGACGAATCGCCCTGAGTTCTAACAGATTGATGTGGAGAAGGCAATGCTGGGGTAGCCAGCGGCCACTCACCTGAAGGTCTTGTAAGACTGCATTCCAACCTTTTAGAGAGGAGTCTGTTGTAATTATTAGAGGAGCTGTGGTGACCTTGAAGGTGAGACCCCAAGAGAAATTGTCTCTGACCGTCCACCAGTTGGCAGTGCCTTTCATAGGCTGCGTTATCGTGATCTTGCCTTCGAAAGAGCCTTCTGCTTGGCGCCACTGCAAATCCAGTTGCTCTTGAAGAGGGCGCATCCGCAATGTGGAATCAAGGGAATGCAGGACGAGATTGCCCAGTTACTAAAAGAGGTCACTTTCAGTTCGCCTCTACATGTCCCTTCTAGGGTCAGAGGTCATCAGTCTTGCTGGTCTTTCCTTTGACGGGAACGCCTTGCAACAAGTCGTGTCCAGAATGGATCCCAGGAACTTGGCCGACTTGGCCGGGCATAGGACTGACTTTTCCATGTTGAACTGAAGCTCCAGGTGACGGAAGAGCTGAGTGCACTCTTTGACCGTGTCCTTTGCTGCATGATAACATGAAGCTTTTACCAGCCAGTCGTTCAGTTAAGGAAAGACCTGGAGTATCTGTTTCCTGAGAAAGGCTGCGACTGGTGCTAGGACCTTTGTGAAATTCCGCAGAGCAGATCTGAATCCGAAAGGCAGGACCTTGAATTTAAAGTGGCTCTTGGCTACTGTAAAGCGTAAAAACTTCCTGTGGGCCGGGTGGATGGGGACATGGAAATATGCATCCTTGAGATCCAGGGTGGCCATGTAATCTGGATTGAGAAGCCGTAAGATGTCCTGTAAAGAGACCATCTGAAAATTGTTTTATGAGATAGGTGTTTAGCTCCCTCAGGTCTAAAATTGGGTGCCATTTTTCTATGATCTTTTGAACAAGGAAGAAAGGGGAATAGAATCCTTTTCCCCGCTGAGATAGGGAAGCCGGTTCTATTGTCCCCTTGAGAAGAAGTTGATGGGCTTCTAGACGTAGACAGTGCAGATGTTTGGATTCGGTGGCAAAAGGGGCTTTGGATGGTGGTTGATGTTGGAATTCCAGAGTATGGCCTGACAAGACAATATTGAGAACCCACCGATCTGATGTTATAAGCTGCCAATTGTGGAAGTATTGGGATATCCTGCCCCCCACTGGTGTTACAGGGGACAAAGGAACAGTAGAAAGAGCCGGGAAGCAGCTACTGGTGCTTAGAGGAATCCCACGCCTGGCGCCCTAGCCTTCCTCTAGAGAATGATTGAGAGAAAGAAGATGACTGGCCTTGACGTTGAGAATATTGCAGCCTGTAAGATTAAGAAGGCTGCAAGTAAGAGGAATAACGCTGCTGCTGGTATCGGCCTCTCTATGATGAAAAACCTCTGCCTCTCGCTCCACGTGAAGGGACTTTGCGCTATTGAAGAGTCACAAGGGACTTTGCAGTATCTGTATCTTTCTTTATGTCTTGCAGCGCATCATCAATGTGCTTCCTAAATAACATTTTACCGTCGAAGGGAAGATCCAGGATCTTGTTCTAAACTTCAGGCCGGACCCAAGTGGCACGAAGCCAACCTTGTCTTCGAAGGACTGCTGCCCCTGCGAGAGAGCGGAAAGCTGTAGTGGCAATGCACATTGCACAGTCCATTATCTCGGAAGATGTTCTTTCTCCCTCCTGTAAGATCTTTTTAGCTTCAGCTTCTTCAGGCAGCTGGTCCAGATAAGGAGACAGATCACACCACATCTGCCGATCATATCGTCCAAGAATAGCCAAGGCATTGACCGCTCTGACCAGGAGGCTGGACATGGAAGAGAACCTCTTCCTGGCATTATCCAACGTTCTTCCCTTTTTATCTGGTGGCGTGGTAAGAGGTGCAGCTGGATTTTTGGATTTCCCCCGGGCCGCTTGTGAAATTACAGAATCCGGTTTCGGCTGACTGACTAGACAAGCGGGGCTGTCATCTGGAGCGCTGTACTTCTTTTCCAGACGAGGAAGCACAGGCATAATGGTGGCTGGTGACTTCATGACTTTCATCTGGCGGAGAAGGCCTCGAAGGATACGTTTCTATGGCCTCTTCCGGGCTTTCGGCGTCTAGGTCCTGCCAATCCAGGTCCTGCGCCACCGAGGATGCTGACCCCAAACTTGTTTGTTGCTTTTCCCCCCCTTCTCTTGCTGTCCCTGGGGCTCTGGGGTTTCCGGTGGCTCTTCTGCGTCAAACTCCTTTTCGTCCTCAACCTCACCGATTGTCGTCGGCTTCAACGGGAAGGTGAATCTTTTCATCTGTTCGTCGAATTCCTATTTCCTTTGGAGGATACTGTCCATTTCGTCCTCGAGCCTTCTCTTTTTCCACTCCATCTCAGCGGCCTGTTCGGCGTCGATTTTTACGGCCGATCTCTTTGATGTCGAAGTTGACTTTGGGACCTTCGACGTCGAGCGTGCCTTTTCGGGGACGTGCTTAGACGACCTAGGCTTGTATTGGGTGTTCGCAGGCTGGTAGTCCTTTTTGAAGGATCCGCTGGGCTGTTTGTCCCTGGATGTAGCTGCGTCCGTCTAATGTTTCGGCGCCAGTGCTCATTTCGAGGACTTTGACTCTGATTTACAAGAGTCTGACTCTGATTTACAAGAGTCTGACTCTGATTTACAAGAGTCTGTCGGCGTTTATGGGGTCGACGTCTCTTACCTCCTTTGTGGATTTCATATCGGTCTCTACGACCGTGTAGTCATCTGGTCCCTCGGCGGTGTTGTCCTCTTTCCCACTGGAGAGGCCAAAGTCCTGGAACGACGGAGGTTGACCTTGGCCTTGCATGTTGCAGTTGGCTCTCCTCGGTCTCTCTCTTATCCCGAGTGTCTTCG
Organism: Lissotriton helveticus; assembly: GCF_964261635.1. NCBI lineage: Eukaryota > Metazoa > Chordata > Amphibia > Caudata > Salamandridae > Lissotriton > Lissotriton helveticus. The sequence goes on along the minus strand of NC_136061.1, from coordinate 1,722,851,711 downwards.
GGGTAAATCCCGAGCAGGCGTTGCAATCCTTGCTCTCGTGGTCAACCGGCAGACAAAGGTTGCAAACTGGATGCTGGTCCTTCTGCGTGTATTTGTGGTGACAATTACGGCAACATTTAAAAGGTTTTGTCCATTTCTGCGCTCAGGGGGCCCCCTGTATGCGCATACTGCGTTGGACGTCAAAGTTTTCGATACTCTCCTCCTTCTTAGTCGTCCCGGCTCAGTGGTCTTTATTGCGAGATGTATTCTCGAATTTTTTCGGTGTTTTTCGGTCTTAATTTTCTCATTTTCTCCCAAAACTCTGGATCCTCTCGGTGACGATCCTGACCCAACAGCGGAAAAAAGAATCTGAAGATGGTGCCCAAAGGTGGGAGCTTCCGGGGAAAGCGTGCCCAAGTGACAGGAAGGACACCAAATCGAGGACGTCAACGCCCACCTGGGCTATGAAAAAAATTAAAAAAAATACTAGGATTCCGGACCCAACCACTAGACCGCGGAATAATGCACAGCATAGTGAATCCAGAAAGATTCACGCTGCAAAATTATTGAATCGGCTGGCACTGTTCTTTGAATGTATGCAGGGTCCTTTGAGGAGTGCTTGTACTTCTTCTCTGTTCTTGGGGTCACAGATTTACATATAGCTGGCTCCCTGAAAGCCTCTCTGCCCTTGTCCAGCACACTAGGGAGCATGGGCAGTAATTGACTTCTTGTTTGTGTGGGTAAGAGCATCTCCAGGATAAAGCAAGCCTTGGGTTTCTTCTCCTCCAATTTTACCCCATGTGTCTGTGCAGCATTCTTGACCACCATATTATAGTTCCCTATATTGTCTGGTGGTGAAGGCCTCGAAGGGTATGTGTCGGGAGTCCTTTTCAAAGGATCCGCTGGGCTCTTTGTCCTTGGGTGCAGTTGCTTTCTTCGAGTGTTTCGACTGCACTGTTCCCGTCGAGGACTTTGTCTCACTCTTTCGAGGGCCGGTCGAGTGTTTGGGCCATGCAGTCCTCTGGTCCTTCGGCGATGTGGTCCTCCTCTCCACTGGAGAGGCTCATGCCTCGGAGCGATGGAGGTGGCCACTGCCCCTGCATGGTGTGGTTCGCCCTTCTCTGCCCCTCTCTTACACTGAGGGTCTTGGGTGTGAACCTAGAGCACGGGACGCAGTCCTCGCGGTTGTGGTCGAGCGGCAGGCAGAGGTTGCACACTGGATGCTGGTCCTAATGTGCGTATTTGTGGTGGCAATTGGTGCAAAACTTGAAAGGTGTTTTGGTCATTCCTGCGCTCAGGGAACCCCCTGTGTGCATTCTCGTATGAACGCAGAGTTCTCTCGAAATTTTCTTCTGCTTAGTAGTCTCGGCTACCTGGCCTGTAGTTGGGTGCGATTATAACCTTCGATTTTGTAAATTTTTCCAGTTTTCCGTCGATTCCTTTTCCGAAACTCTGGAACTCCTCAACAACGATTCAGACCCAACGGCGGAAAAAGAATCTGAAGATGACGACCAAAGTTAGGAGCTTCCGGAGGAAGCGCTTCAACGTCACGAAGGACACCAAATGATGTTATGTCGACACCCAACTGGGCCACGAAAAAAATAAAAAATAGATAAAAAGACTACAATTCCAGACCCAACCACCAGATGGCGGAATAATGCACACCATAGTGAATCTAAAAAGATTCAAGCTGCAAAACATAATTTGGAAATTTCTGTTCTTTCGTGGAGGCTTTGTAGACATTTTGCGGATATCCAGGTGAATAGACCAATTTCTGTTGAGCACTGAGCTCTTCCAAAAATCTTTTTAATATGAAAGCTTCCCAGGTCTCCAAGTTCTGCGCTGAAAGTCCTCTCAACTTTGATCTGTGCTCAGAGTATGCCTGTGGCGCTTTCTCCACTGAAGCGAGCATTTTGTGTCTCTTTGGAGAGGTCTGTGTGGGAGATGACTGTGGCCAGTCTCTCAGCTCGGATTCTTAGTCCCTGTTCTGACCGGGACCTGAAGATGGCAGTGTATCTACAAGTCTCTCTTTAGTTGGTGAGGGTTAGATGACAGACTCTCAGGAGCAGTGCTCCTCCCTATGGTAAAATCTTTTGTACTGCATTCTTTCTCTATGCGCAGGACCAGTACTCACGGACCTCAGTGTCTTTTGTGTAGGTGGTCCTGCTTACGTCTACACCGAAGGTCTTGCTCTTTGTCAGAGGCCTTTGTTGAATAATATTTCACAGCTTTGCGACCTGGGGCTCCATTGGTCCCGGCAATTCTTCCTTGATGTTGAGGGGATCTTGCTCCCTGAAAAAGTCAGGGCTGCCAGATATGGCTTGATGCTGTACCTAGAGTGCGCCCAACTTGTCCATCTCTTCTCTCTATCTCTTGTATACCCAAGAGTCTATTGGCATCTGAAAGCTTGGCAAAAGCTGTAATTCAAGAGAGAAGCAGAGGTTACAGACCCTGTGCTGGCTGGACCAAGCATATTTGGAGATACTATGTAGGCAGAATCAAATGGGAGCCCACACTATCTGTCTACATTCGGCAGCAGAGTCCTTGAAATTTGTTTAAAGCTGTTAGATTGGTTAATGCCTATGAAGCGGACTGGATGGATCCAATGGTGACTGATTGCCCCTGCATGGTGTGGTTCGCCCTTCGGAGGCCTAAAGTCTTAGCGCACAACAGTGATGATATTGGAGCAATTATTTGTCACATCCGAACCAGAGGGTGAAAAAAAAGAAAAACATCTGGGGGCCAAAGCCTATGCACATTGTGGACTAAGGGAGGTCACTCTACACCTCGTGACTAAACGGTTTTGAAGAAATACACCTTGTAGTGGAGGACACAACACTAGATGGCAGGAGTATGCAAAGCAGGTGTACCTACAGCAACATATGCTATGAACTCTAAGTTTGAAATACTCAGCACTTCAAAAGTAAATTCCCACACACAATTTAAACCCATAACTGTGTCATTAAATGTTGTATTTAAGATACAAAACATTGTCTTAGTAAATTAATTTAATACATTATACAGCACAAATATATTTGTAGATTTGGGATGTAAACACAATGTACAATATTGTGGGTGGTTTTGCACTAACCTCTTTTTAAACTATTTAACATCTGTACTACAAAAGCATTAAAAACTGTTGTGACAAATCTGTAGCACTCTTCATTATCCAAGACAAATGGGATTATTAGGAAGTCCACAATCATTACTAAGGGAATATTTAATTCCAGTTGATATCAAAATATAACCAGCAATGTTCTAGAATTTTGGAAATTAATTGGACCGCAAAGAACTTCTTGTCCACATTTGTTTTTTGAGGAGTAGGTGGAGCCCATTTAACTAATGAATTTCACAAAAATAAAACAAGCTGAATTATGAATGCCCAACTTTACGCAACACTGTAACAGAAGTGGGGAAGACGTCATTTGCACACTTGGTGTTGCCTTTCTTTGCTAATCTCAAATTTAGCAGCAATCACACTTCAAGAGAACAGTCTTAGGGCTGTTTGGTGAATAAGCTAGTGAAATTAATGTTGGGGAAAAAGGATTCCTCTATTTTCAAATACCATAAGGGCAAGGTTACCTCCCCTATACCCCATTCCCCCCAAAAAAATACACTACTATTCAGGAAAGACTATTGGGATCAAACCGACTGACCACATACCATACGGCTTCAGAGACCAAGTATATCGCAGCCACATTTCACTGTATGCTAACTGCTTACGATTTAAAGGACAGGAAGTATATACATATATATATATATTACATAATGGTAGAAAACCTTTGAAGACCCATCTTCAACTGACAGTAGGAAAAAAAAATAAAGATCTTCGGGACGTTTGGTACCAACAGACACTTTAAAAGACAATACGCTGAAAAAGTTCATAGCTGACTTAGTCCTTCAACTCTGCTCCAGCCACTGCCATAAAAAATGACAACATATTAAATGAGTAACGAAGGAGTTGGTTTTTTGCCCGGCCAAGCTTCCTTGGCATACTTCTTTTTCTTGGGCTCATTGACTGCTTCAGCATTGAAGACTCCTGGGTTTGGAGTTGGGTTGAGGTTCACAGTCACTGGCGTGACTGGAGTTAAGTCCACCTCTGGAGCAAGGTTGGGATATGGCATGCCTCCAATCAGTGCTGTCCCATGCACATTGTGAGGTTGTGCACCTGTCTCGCCATGAGTGGGAGGAAGTCCACCATATAATCCGCCAGTATATGGGAAATTCTGCATGCGCTTCCCAACGGAATCGTCCAAGCTCAGTGAGCCAGGGCTATCCATTCTTTTCTTCTAAATTGTAAAGAAAGAAAAATGCAATGTGTAAAGAAAAAGTACAGCTATGCTGATAGTTTTCTTTTAAAAGAAGACAGTAATTGACTGCATCTTAAACGGTTGAAACACATTTGCTTAAATGCAAACAAGTTTAATAATTAGTAAACACATTTAAATAAGATTCAAAGATATATATATATATACACACACACACACTAACTTATAAGCAAAAAGCCGTTACAACAGTAGAAGCAAAGTCTAAATCTAATCACAAAAACTACACTATTTTGGTATTAACACAAAGCAGTATTTTCAAGTAATATAAAAGTATAAATTACTTGGAGACTTGCAATGATGTTTTTAATCTTTATGCAAAATACACAAAACATTCATTTTAAATTTGAGAATAAAATAAAAAGATATTCACAAGATAATATAGATCTGGCATGCCTTGTTTTCAGTCTATCACAAGTGGTTGGAATACAGATTCACACTTCACATGACGTTTACCTCATCTGCTGCCAAGGCATTCTACATTCCAACATTAGTATTTTCCAGCATGTGCAGATGCATCAGGAATAATTCCCCAAATCAGGGAAGTCTTGCTTTTAGGTGCACTTGTTTTCCACTCTTTAATACTACTTGATGGAATAAGCTCTGTCTTTTTCAGGAACACTTTGGTCGACGACTAACTGTGCAGAAAACATTTAAGTCCCATTGGAGACCCCTTCTGCAACAGTGTACGGGAAGGTTCCCAGCAGACCTAGCAAACGATTGGAACACACTCCTGAAAAACCAGAATCCCCAAAGATGCAGTTTTTAGTACAGGCCCAGGGAAGGGGAGGGCACTAAGAGGGCTCTTGGTGAGACCTGGGCACAATGAGGGAAAAGCCACGGACAAATAGCAAGGACACTGTGACCTTCAAGTGGTCTGACAAGTTGTAGTGAGCCTGCCTTGAGAAGCTAATCGTTGCGGTGTGGGAACAGAGGTCCCGACCTACGCAGATGTGCAGCAACCACCAACATCACTTTTTTTGAACACCCTGGTTGCTGATGTTAGACCGAATTGGAAGACTACAAACTAGTAGTAAGATGGCCCTACCACAAGTTGCAGGTAGCGCCTGTGCAGGACACAGCTCCTTTTTACAACAGGGCCACCACACCCTGTTGCAGAATTGGGAGAGCCGCTGAAGGAAAGGACTGTGGAGAAAGGAGGATCAGGTTGTGGCAGGGTTGGTGCCTGGTGGAAAGGAATCCTCCCTTTTTTATGATCTGAAAGACCTACTTGTCCGATGTATTGGCCTTTTATGCCTGCTAAAAGAAAAACGTATTTCCTCTAACAGGCAATGTGTTATCGTAAAGGCAAACTAAAGCAGCTTTCCATGTGGTGCAGAGGAAGAAAAGTAGGGGTGCTGAGCATGTCTACCTGGAAGCGCTGATGCTGACTAACGAAAAACCCTTTGAAGAGCCTTGGGACCTAATAAAAGCTTTGCATTTAAAGGATCACATTTCTAGTAAACTATGCAGTAAAATAGCTCAGCCATCGGCCTCACCTCAGAGAGGTCAGGGTGACATTGGTAATCTTCTCAAACAAAAAATCTTCATTCTTACATTCTATATCACAAACAAAGCCTGAGGGCAAGCAAATTTCAGCTGTGAGAGAAGAGCCACTCTGCAAGTTAGCCTCTTAGGCTGGCAAACCAAGTGCCAATGACTTGAAACACCAAACACCCTCCTTGTTTTGCATGCAGTGCCCCTGGAAATATGACACTGTGGTTGTGTCTTTTTCTGCATAAAAATGGTATGACCCATTTGCCACATAATCCATAATTTGCTAATTTTAACAAACAAAATGTGCTTCTAGCTCAAATGAATAAAAGCAGTACTACAAATTGCCGCAGAGTGGAAGGAAGGTCACTTTTTATTTTCCGATTGCTGTATATAGGCAATATTGATATTAATGGTGGATAGCCTTTGCCCATTGAGTATTAACCTCCAAAAAGTGACTATAAGGAAGCTGTACATAATTTAATCAAACCGGACACATGATTTGGGATTCCAGTGGCCCAGCTTATATGATACCACAATGAGTGTTCCTGCTGTGCCCTCTTTGATATACATGAATACTTCTGAAGCTCCGTCTCATATGAACAGTGTGATTTAATGCAAATTTACAGTCGTAGAAAAGGGTTTCCCAAAATCTCCTATAAATGAACAGGAGATGCCCTGCACTTCGCAGGGGACGAAGTCGAAAACAAATCTACCAACTGATCTTTCCCGGTAAACCTCACAACAAAGCCATTCATTTTGCAGTATGAATGTTTTCTGTATTTACATGCAGTGCACTGGTTTTGAAGCAGTATCCTTCTCTCATAGGAGGAGGAGGTAAAATTAGCTTGTGCTTGCAAACAGATGTTTGGATACCTTCTGTCACACCTTGGCTTGATTTTAAGACCCCACACAGTACTGTTTGGTGAAGGCGACTATGGATGACCATTCAGATGTTGCTAATATAACTCACAATGGAGACGACTGGCCCTTTTTTCCTAGTGGAGTGGGCTCTTAGTTTGTTCTATAGTTCTACTCCTGCTTTTGGATTATCTATGCTATCCATTATGTGATTATTCCGTTGGTCAACAGTGAGCCTCTTCTTGCTGGAACAAAGGAAACACAGAACTGACTCCCTTTCCTAATTGGTTTACTTTCTTGCAGGTAGTGCCCTCTCGACGTCTAGTGTGAAGGGCTCTTTCTACCACTGTCTGTACATAGCGCTATTTTGGGTGTTAAGGATTAGAATCATGCCTTGTATAGCTAGAAAGGTTCTTTCATTTCATGAGCAAGCACCATGCTTAGATTCCACATGGGTGTGGGTGTTGAGCTGGGTGGTATTGTCCTTTCTGCTCCCTCTAGGAATCTTATAATGACGGGTGAATTGAAGCAGCAGGAGTCCACTTGTGTATGCCACTACTGCAGATAGGTGGACGTTAAGTGATGTAGAGGTAAGATGTTCATCAAGTTATGCATCAAATGACTATTGTGACTGGTTTTATTGTCCATGAACCCTTTGTTGCACCAGTGGACATACCTCTTCCACTCTGTACAATAACTTAATTGTGTGCTAGATCTTCTGCCTTTTCTTATGAGTCCCAAATGTCCAAACAAAATCTTCCAAAGGCTGCCTACCACACAAAAGCTGGCTGATTCTGGGCAGCATAAATGTTCCTTTCGAAGTGTTAACAGATCTGAGGTTGGCAGCTTTGTTTTCTTGCTGAAAAATTACCATCATGTCCATATTGGTCTTGCCTATTGTGGAGCTGTTAAAATCGATATCATGGAAGACTACTTGCACTCATTCATGGAATTGTGAGAACCCTGTATGCAAATTTCTCTGACTAGTCTATTGATCAGGCATTTCCCCAGAGACAGGTGGGTGGGGGTGCCTGGGGGCAAAGTCTTGGCATTTTGCATTTTCTAGAGTTGCAAACAGGACTAAAACACTTCGTATTTGTGGTTTAATCCCCACTTGTGAGAGTCACTTCCTTGCTTGATTTGACTGTCTGTCTCTACATTTTGTATGCATGGTAGGTGCCTCGCTATTAGGGTTATGTGAATGGCCCATTTCCAAATGTCTTGAGCCACCAAGGACAGTACATATGACCTTGCCCATCCAGATTTGTTCAGGTGAAATAAAGTCATGTCATCTGTCTGGATTAGTACTATTTTCCATTTTACCTGTGCATAAAAAGGCTTTAGTGGCAGGAAAACTCTCTTCAGTTCACAGACCCATGCAGTTCAGATTTCCTATGTGTGGTCTGCACCCCATGTGGGATGCATTTCTGGCGACTGTCACCGAGAGAGATAAGTGTATGAAAGGCTGTTCTACAGCTATGTTGTCCAAATGTCATCATGCTATCATTCTGTACCCTTTTGTTAACAACCATCAGAGCCTCCCCTCTCCCAGTTGCGTGTAAGTATGCCTGTAACTATTGTTTCTGTTGCCACTCCTGAATTGGTCTCCATTGGAGCCAGGCATGGGCAATTAGAGGAACGCATGAGGCAAACATGTCTCTCAATTTTCAAACTGTCTGATTATCCCCGTTGGTAGAAGACAGTTTGCTCTGTCAACGCCATGGCCCTTTTGGTTGTAGGGAATCTTTTGGATTCCCTGGATTTGAGACTTGCTTCTAGAAAAGTCTTACCTCTGGTATTGGCGTAAGTGTTGTCCAAGTTCAGTGAAAACTCCAGTTTGTGTTGGGTATGTACGACTGTGTTAATGCTCCTTTGAGATTGTCTGAACTAGATCCTGTTTATCAGCCAATTGTCTAGGTTGGGGTACACATACATTCCTTGCCTTCTCAAAGGCTGCTATGGCCAAACAAACTAAACCGCCTGGATGCTGATTTATCCTAAAGGGGAATACCTTGAACTGATAGTGTACCCTGTTCACAAAACATCTAAGGGCATTCTTGTGCTTCGTTTTCATTGGCACATGCAGATAGGAGCCTGACGTCTATTGTCCATCAATTATTCCTTCCTCCGCTACAGAATGGCCTCCTGAAGAGTCATCTTAAAGTTTTGGGTCTTTATGGACCTTCTTCAAGAACCAGCGGTCCAGAATCTCGCTCGGTGTTTGGCCCAGTTTTGGTAGAACAAAGTACATTAAATTGATTCACTGGTGGGTCTTTTTCTTGTACCTTCTCTATTTTTTGTTTTCGCCGGTGTTCTTCCATCTCTTGCTAAAAGTGATTTTTAAGTGTTGCATGCTGTGTTTGTATTTAGAGCTTTGATTTCCATGGCCTTGAATTTATGCCCATGACCACCAGCTCCGTAGATGCCAAACGCTTGTTACCTTTCCATCGCAGTGTCCGAATGTGGGAGGCTTGTGGACTTCAGGCTCCATGTACTCATTGCTTGTCCAATCACTTTACCTCTTTTTGTTGGTTCCCTTCCAAAAATTGGGTATTTCACTTATCTTCCAAAAATTTGCTTTGCTTCGGATACTAAACAATTTGCTACATTTTAACCACCAAGAATTCAGCTTATGCATTCTCTTGAAATACTCAAGCTGCTGAATACTAGCTAGACCCCACTGCAAATGTCTGAAGTTTTAATGTCATATGTGCGCTCATCCTTCACGCTGCACTCGAAGCTTGGCATTCATTCCAAACAAAACAAACTAGCTGCAGGTGAGATTCAGGTCACTCATTTCACAAATCTGAAATTTGAATAAAATAAGACCTTGAATGCCTGAAATCCTCTCTCCAGAATTGTGTTCCAGCATTATCAATGTTTCCTTTTTTGGCCACTGATTTCGGGTAGGAGTCTGAAATCTCACAGTGTCTTGGTTAAGTCCAACTTTAATCAATGTAGCTACATTGATAGGTCTTGTTAGATTGTTATTATCTATTCTAATTATACATAAATCATCATAAGACAGTTTGGCACTGCCACCAGTTAACTTCACAAAATATAGATTACATCAGGGGCAGGAATATGAGTGATAACTATTTTAAATTAAATTTGGATACCATCGAGATGCTGAATATAGGAGGATCTTATTCGCCATGGCCCAACTTGTGGTGGCGATCCTCCTTAGGAAACTGTCCAGCATTAGTGAATTCCGGGCCTAATTCGGTTTTCACATTTGACAGATCAGAACTGCTCAGCACAAATTGCAAAAGTACCTTCTTTTTTTCCACCAGAGACAACTCCGAAAAATAACTGAAGTTGTGCCTTCTGAATAGAAATTCAAATTGATTCAAGCAACACAAGGGTCTAAGCTAAGTTTACTGCAACCCACAATGCTTGGCCCTCCCCAAATGTATTCTGCACAAACTCCAGATTGTCCAAAATATGGCAATGAGAGTTAGGCTGAAACTACCATCAAGGACATTTGTGGCTCATTATCCGGACCAATTACAATGGCAGCTAAGTGAAAAGAGGAATAAGCGAAGAGTACTCACTAGGAGTTAAAAAGCCATCCACAGACCTTTCCTTAAGTTTGTGAAGGACCCGATTGAGACACACACACCAGTATGGAATTTACACATATCGTTCGTCTGCCCCCGAGGCTTCCAAAAATACAGAGGGTCTGTCAAGGAGGTTGCTCATTTTCTTATGAAGCAACCAGGTTGTGGGACCCGCTTCCTACTCAGTTGTGCTCTATGAGTGATCTTAAGAGTTCTTAGGAAATTATATAAACCCCATCTGCATGAATAAATTATTAATTCATTTAACGCTGGACTCTGCGCCAGTCACCTTATTGGTAAAGTTTTGCTTACAAAACTCAACTAGAATATGTATGGCTTAATTTACAAAGCCATTTTTGGCCGCAAAATTAAGCCCAATACACAAAGATTAACGGTCACCTCCACGTTATGGACAACAGGATATTAAGTAGACCTAAAAACATTTACCATCATTAAACTGCACGCCACAACTATACATAATTAAGGACTACATCTCATGCTAAAAGTGGTTAACGGGCATTACTAAGAAACGACAATTGCGAATGTGTGAATCCCCACATAACATAAGTCCGTTTGTGTGCATTCACAAACTCCGCTCCAACCCATTTCCTCTCTAAAAATTGTCTCCTATTTACAGGGTGAATAAATCCCTTTCGAGGGTGGCAAGGGGCAGAGAAAAATCCCACAATTGGTGGGAATGTAAAGGACTGGGATCAATATTTTGATGGGGAAAGCCCAAACAAATGTCCATCTGCTGGCAATTTCAGATTGAACCTGAAACGTCAGATAGCATTACCAGGTGTTTTCAGTAAATCCAAGAATGAATGCTGCTTTCCAGGAGTATCTTGGGAAAGTTTTGTGAATCGCAAAAACGTGTAAAGGCACAGTCCAGTCAGAAAGGAAATCTTAGAAATTACTTTTTTTTGTGTGAATCATTCTCCCTGTATTTCCATCCACGGAAACGACAGAACACATTGAGGTCTATGACTTTCTAGAGCTGTGTGGCTAGAGGAATTCAGGACTGAAAGCACTAAGTACTGTAAAATTTCAAATAGTGAGGTCCAATGTAAAAGGGTTTGGGTTTTTTCCCTTTACTTCTAGGTGAGAAACATACAGATTAATTAACCTATTTCTGTATGGTGTACTAATCTTCTTCAAGGCTTCCATACTTTGCATATGCTGACTCACTATTACTGTGTGCATGCCTAGTGAAATTTTCACACTACCTGTTCGATAAGCCACGTTATCAACGATTCACCTAATTTATGCTTTTTTATACATAATATTTTCCAACTCTACAACTTGTACCAGGAACCACACAAAAAACGATCTGGAGATAGCCCTGTGACGCTGCGAGGTTACTGTCCACACAAAGGAGTCCCAGTAGACACACCTATGATGTACTCACAGTTTACAACTTCTTAGGGAAAAAGTAACATTTCTGAGTTCTGCTACTAAACTGGCAGGATGAGGCACAGCTTCAGAATTTATCATAAACCCATGCTGGTGTAGCAAAATTCAGTTAGGCCATTTCTGGGGAAACACTTGAACGGGGGATGAGTGGGAATATTCCCTCCCCGTACCATGGCAAACTGCTGCCCAGGAACATTAATCACATTAACTGATTGAAAACAAAGGATTGTTTTTAGAACCTTTTCCACTAGGTGAATATTTACAACAAAGTTCCTGTACGTGAACTTAAGCTGCTCCTGAAAAAACAAACCTCACTAGGGCACTGAACAATTTAAATCTTTCCATGCACAGAACTGAATGATGCGGAGATAATTGATGTAATTAATAAACAGGACACACTAAGGATTTGTTTATACAAAATGATTGATGATTTAGAAAAATTAAAAATGCCAAAATGGGACATCCATCCATCACTTCAAATGGAATTAAGAAAAACAATTTGCGAAGGAATATTACTCTTCAAGCGAAAATAATTCAGTGGCAGGTGTAGTTATTCAATGTTTGATATTCAGAAAAATATTTATTAATATATATAAAAAAGTATATAACTGGGTTCAAAATTGGATCAGTGTAAGAGAAAACACATTCACTTAGGTTATAATTTAATTTTACATAATTTTCAGAACCACAAATTAGTGTGTTTAAATGTCCAGATTCTATTTAAAGTTTGAAATGGACTCAAAGTTGTCAATTATAAAATAGCATAGATCAACCAATTCAGATGGAAATTGGACAACGCGTCGGCGTTTTGGTCTCTTTAGCAACAAGTCAGCGAGACCATCTACAGGACTGCCGATTTTCAAAAGGATATAAAGGGACCTCTCTCAACTGGTACACGTCAAATATTCATATTTTAATAAATACAGAACGGAATCTTGGGGTCAAACTTTACATAAGACACGAGATCTGGCGGTCAGAGTTTAGTTAAGACAAGGCGTTGTATAATTTAAAAATGTAATATCAAACCTTGAATAACTACACTTGCCACTAAATTATTTTCGCTTGAAGAGTAATATTCCTTCGCAAATTGTTTTCCTTGAATACATTTGCAGTGATGTATGGAACTCCTATTTTGACATTTTGAATTTTTCTAAATCAATCATTTTGTATGAACAAATCCTTTGTGGGTCCGGTTTATTGATCGCTTTATCTACCCAACCCCGAGGGGAATACTGGGTTGCCCGCTTTCTTCTATGAGATAATTGATGTAAAATCAAGTATGAACGTTCGCTGCAAAAATATCAAAAAATAGAAAAAAGAAATCTGAGGCAAGAGTAGGCTACGACTAAACTGTTTCTCCACATTAAATGCTTTCAATTATTTTCTTTGATCGCAAACACTGGAGGCACGACAGCTGCAAATGCTCACTGCCACTAAAAACAAATATTGGTTAAACATTTCGTTTAAGCGTTGTACCTTCACTGGCACTACAGCTGTCTGGATCATATTTCGGAACCGACCAACTGATGGATCAACATCCTCTGCAAAGAGAAAGAAAATACTGTTTAGAATTTGCAGTAAATGACTGCTAAATGTGGATATTATTGACATTGTGATATAAGAACTTCAACTCATTTAAATGGCTTTTACCCAGAATTATAAGTTAAAGAGAAAATACAATTGTCACACTATACAGATAACCAGGGCCCTTAACTCACAGACCAAAAAGTAAATCCAAACAGGATAGTTTCATTAACTGCCGTTTTAAAATGTGCTCATTCTTGATATACATCACCCAAAAGTCATAATTGTTGTGCTGGATTTACACGTGCCTTCAGTTGATGATTGTGTCACCCACTCATTTCTGTAACCTTGTTGATTTACATGTACATTGGCTTCACAATCTTACATTGTCCTGTCAAATAGGGCAATGACTGTTTGGATATTTTACAGGTCATCAACATATGTACATTTGTGCAACATTCAAGCTATCGGCCATTTATTTGACTATTTGATACTACATTATATCTGCCAACATCTTCTATAACATGAATAGAATGGCAATATGCACTTGAATGGTATGTAGCAAAACAGAGAAGAACAGCAAATGTATATTTACCATGTTTATGGACGTGTTTCAACGAGCTCAGACAATGGTTCCATTTGTTTCACATTTGATTTGGTAACGTCTGAACTTCGTTTTTTAAAATTATAATAAACAATTTCTTTTGGGACATCCAATCTCTTATTTTTGGAGCACTAATCCATGAGCACTAGCATTATAGATTACACATAACTCTGTTTATTAAGTCTCTGGAAATGCATTAGGGCGACTTTCCTCCCTGAATATCAGATCCCCTGCACTCATGTACTTTTTACACTATTGTTGAATCAGTGCTGCTAACCACAGAACTAACTTGTTTCATTCAATTTTTACAAGCTTATTTCTAAATCCTCCATTGCGGACCTTATCTGAAGCCCATTTTTTCACGGGTCCGAGCAGTCACTTTGAAGTCTCACCTAGACAGCGCATGCATAGTCTCTTCAAGACCTTCTGTTTTCTGTTGCTTGAAAGCTTATGTTCTTCCTCATCCCATCATCCGTGTTCCTTTGCCCCTACCCTCCCTACTGTCTGTTGCTTGAGATTCCCAGCTGCGCTGCTGTACAACAAAAATTGACAAAGCCAATACTTTGTGGGACACAATATATTGGCATTGCAGATGCTTGTTTTCTTTTACCTCCAAGTAGTCAAATATTACACGGTCTCATTTATCATATATCCCTTGCCCCTGCAGCCTAAAAGGAAGTTTCTACTCCGAGATTTCCTGGTCATATCTGGACTCTTGAGTCAACAGAGATGAGCTCCTCTACTCCACTTGCTCCCTACAGACACTATAGGTGTCGTGCCCTATAAATCTTTTCTCCTTAGTGTTTATTCCCTAAAGCAGTGTGCTTTCTTAGCCAGGTGGTAAGTAAATGTACTCTTCACCAAGTTCGCTTGCCGCTAATTCACTTTTCATACTAATGAGTGTTTTCTTTATGGTCCGTTTTTTCTGAGTGTTTGATTCCTTGCTCCTTTAGCAATTTTACTACTATCTTAATTATGTTGTGCAACTTTCCTTGCCACCCCCCTTTTGACTGGACTTATAGCAATATCATACCGTAAATCCCAACTTCAGATAATTACTTCTTAAGGTGCTACTTCAAGTGCCTCCTTTGTTCTGATGAAGACACCTGCATTTAGAGCTAGAGTGGATGGATACGTCAACTGAACCTTCTATCTCAGTATTTTGCTGACCACATACTAAACCTCACCAAGTCCATTTCATATAAAACTGATAGTATAGCCAGAGCTTGCCACGATTCATGCGTTGATCATTTGATACTAGTTTTCCCCACATTACTCCCATGGAACCAGAAAGCAAATAAAGCAAAATCCTTGGTCTCCTGCATATGGTGTCACTCACTTAATGGCCATGATGAGCATAAATGACTCTACTTAATGGCAAAAGCAACAGGTCTTTCCATTATCGGTGTTTACAAGAATATATGGCTGTAATTTACTAAATGTAGTTCTGTAACATGTATTATTTGTAACTGTATTAGCGTAAAAACATGATATGGTGCTGTCCTGCATAGATCAAATTTAGGCACCAGTTGAATACCATTAGAACGGTAATTCTATGTCAGGACCGGAGGCTTCAGATTATGCTATATTCTTCCTTCGCTTTATTACAATATTGCACACAGCAGCTCAGGAAAAACTAAATGTTCAACCATGCTCAAAGGAACAAAGAGCATCAAAAACAACTTGTAAGAACCAAAAAACTACAAGTCCCATGATATTAGTCCTGGTCATCCAACGTAGTCCTTCCACTATGTCCGCTACCAGGGTAGAAAGCCAGTCCTTCCTTAGACTTCCTCCTCTTTCTTCGCTGCTCACGCAGCCAGTTAAGTGCTCTTCCTGATTTTCTTGATTATTTGG
This sequence comes from Lissotriton helveticus, assembly GCF_964261635.1. Taxonomy (NCBI): domain Eukaryota; kingdom Metazoa; phylum Chordata; class Amphibia; order Caudata; family Salamandridae; genus Lissotriton; species Lissotriton helveticus. The sequence continues at coordinate 1,722,836,094 of NC_136061.1, read as the reverse complement.
GTTTATGTTTAATATTTCATTGCGCGTTGCTGTAGCGCTTGTTGGGGGCTTGTCGCGGCGTTGTTTGCCTTTCAGAGCCCCGACCGCGGGAGCGCTTTCTCGCTCCTTTCGCGGTTTTTGCCCGTGTGTTATTGCGGTGTGGTAGACGCCCGCCAGAGGGCGCCCACACGTCTCGCTGGCTCCTCGGCGCTCTCCTCACTCTGGGAGACGCGCGGAGGAGTCAGTCAGCGCCGGAGCCTTGCCCTCGCCACCCCTTCACGCCCGGTAGACCCGGGTCTGTATTCTACCCCATTTGTATTCTGACGCCCTCTTAAGGGTCTGTACAGCGGCTTGGACCGCGTGGAACGCCGGAAGGCGAGTTATGCACTGCATTTGCCTGTGTGTGTGGTGAACGCGCTGTGGGGGTGGTTTAGACCCAGTCCAGTGAGAGGGTCTGCGCGTTTGGGGGTCACAGTGCAGCCCCGATTGCCAGGTCCCTTGGCCCATAACTGAATTGCAGCCCTAGGGACTGCCCATACTCTGCCCACAGACACCCGGTAGGGTAGGCAGTTCGATCATCCTCCCTAGTTGGGTTCACAAGGCTAGGATGGAGGAGGATAATTATTTTGAGGAGTCTAACCCCTCTTTCCAGGATGATGAATTTTATCAGGCGGTTGATAATTCCATCTACCGCTGCGTGACTGATATAGTGGGGCCCATGGAGGACCGCCTATCAGCACGTATTGTAGAGGAGTGCCAGAAGTTAGCGTCTGCCCATTTACAAGGTTCTTCTACCCTTCCGGGTCCCTCAGGTGAGGGCCCTCCGGCCCCTAAAATGCCACGTAGGGAAGGTGCTCCGTCGGGGGCACAGGGGGTGGACAAGGATGCGTTCGAACGCCTCAGGGATGCCTTCCTGGCTAACGCGTCTTCTGCCTCCCCTGCGCCACTCTCGGGCCCTGACCCTTCATTGGACGCGGGGACTGCTCCCCCGTCTCCGGTGCTATCCTCTCCCGATACGGACGACGATGGAGAATCTGTGCGCTCGTGGCGCCCCTCTGGCTCGGCTGTGGCCTTACCGCGGGTTGGTTCGGGCATGTTGGACCCGGATGAGTTAGTGCATCCGAGGTCCGCGGCTTGGACACCGGGTGAGACCGTGGCTAAGTTTGTAGCGGGTCGCCTGCGCAAACCCTTAGAGAAAGAGGCTAGGGGTTGCCTGCGTGGGGAGTGTCCGAGGCCCTCTCTAGAGGGCAAGGTAGCCCTGACTCCAGAGTTAGATGCGAAAAAGGCCACTTTTTTTGGCCAAGTTTATGAAAGACCCGCGCAAAGGCATTGACCGCTCCTGGCGGTCATGCCAGGATAAGCTGCTTGACGCGGTCGGGCCCGCCACGAAGATTCTTGACATGGCGGAGGAGGCGAAAGCCAATGGTACCGTCATTTCCCCTGAGGTTTTGTCTAACTGGGCCCAGAGGGTGATAATTTTCCTTGGAAACGCTAACTGCGCCCTTTCCACTGAACGTAGACGTTCCCTCCTCATTAAACTGGATCCCAAGTTGGGGGACTTGGCTTCGTCAGAAGCAAGAGTGGTAGCCCAGGGTGGTCTTTTTGGGGAGCCCTTCATCAGGGAATTAGGTAAATTTGTCTCTACCTTTACCTCGTTGGACAAGGCGCAGTCCACCATTAAACGCTTTTTTCACAAGCGTTTTTCTGGAGGGGCCGGTCGCGGAAGGGGCCGCGCGCCCGGCTGAGGGCAGAATGCCAATAACAGAGGTCAAGGCTCCGGCAGAGGACAGTACCAGACCTCTGCCAACTTCAACAATTTCTATCCCACAAGAGGACAGCGCTTTGGCGGCAGAGGCTTCCGCAAGAACCCAGGACCCAACAATACCAATGGTGAGTGTCCTTTCTTTGGATCAGGTTCCCATAGGGGGGAGGCTGGCAACCTTTTACGAGGAGTGGGCATCGCTCATTGCCGACGCCTGGGTCTTACAAACCGTCCGTGGTTTTCACATAGAATTCTACGATCAGCCATTTCAGGAATGTTTGCCTCGACCGATTGTGTTTTCAGAACCCGACGCGCTTTTGATCGACGGGGAGGTGCAGGACTTGCTACGCAAGGGAGCCATCTGTCGATCAACGCGCCACCCCGCTGGTTTCATCAGCAATGTGTTCCTGGTGGACAAGACGGATGGGGGCAAACGTCCGGTGATCAACCTCAGGGAGTTCAACGGGTGGTTGGTCTACCGGCATTTCAAGATGGAGGGGATCCACCTCCTTCGGGACGTGCTTCTCCCTCTGGATTGGATGGTGCGGTTGGATCTCAAGGATGCCTACTTGGTGATTCCTATCCACCCTCCACACCGTCGTTTTCTGCAGTTCTGTTGGAAAGGCGCGGTGTTCGAGTTCACCGCCCTTCCGTTCGGACTTTCCTCAGCTCCGTGGTGCTTCACGAAGGTGTTGCACCCGGTGGTGGAATACCTGCGAGGTCAGGGTATTCGGATGTTGGTGTATCTAGACGACCTTCTTTTGATGGGCCAGTGTCCAGTGGTCCTGGCGGGTCAGCTTCGGCAAACCGTCTCCCTACTACAGCGATTGGGGTTCGTGATCAACGGTCCCAAGTCTGCTTTGGTTCCCACTCAGAAACTTACCTTTCTAGGCTTCGTTATAGACTCAGTCGAAGCTACGCTCAGTCTCCCCTCGAGGAAAACCGCCAAGATCAGACATTTGCTACGACAGACGATCGCAAAGAATCGGACGTCGTTGCGTCACATAGCCAGGGTGGTGGGCCTCCTGTCGTCTTCCATCCAGGCGATCTTCCCGGGGCCGTTGCACTACAGGGCGCTTCAACGCCTCAAGGCCCACCATCTGAGACGGGGTATGTCCTACGACCAGATGGTGCCCCTTACGGAGGAAGTGAAAGAGGAGATGTCTTGGTGGCTCACGCACATGGAGGCGTGGAACGGGCGTGCGATCTTCGGATCGGTCCCGGATTTGGTCATCGAATCCGACGCCAGCAGGTCGGGCTGGGGCGCCCGATGCGGGGATTTCTCCACCGGCGGCGTCTGGTCTTCCGACGAACAACAGTTACATATCAACTGTTTGGAGCTCCTAGCGGGGTCCTTTGCGGTCCGTTGCTGGACCAAGGACTCGGCGACAGCCTGTGTCCTGCTGAAAATGGACAACGTCTCGGCAGTACGCTACGTGAACCATCTGGGAGGTCCGCGCTCTCGAGCGCTGGCGAATTTGGCAAGGACTATTGTCTGTCCCGGCATATTTCGGTGACGGCGGAATACTTACCGGGCCGAGTCAATCAGGTGGCGGATTGGCATTCCCGACATCTGCGGGATTCCAGCCAGTGGATGTTGGATCCCCGTGTGTTTCAGTGGCTCGCCGACCTGTGGGGTCCGTTTACGGTGGACCTGTTTGCATCCCGCCTGGACCACCAGCTACCGCGGTTCTACAGTTGGAGGCCGGATCCTCTAGCGGAGGCCACGGACGCCTTCCTGCAAGATTGGAGCCGGGACCGGCCTTATGCCTTTCCCCCATTCTCGATGGTGGTCCGGGCGGCAGCGCAGCTGCGCCGCCAGGCGGCGGACTTGGTGTTGATCACGCCACTTTGGAGATCGCAAGTCTGGTTTCCGGTTCTTCTGGAACTTTCTTGGGATTTTCCAATCCTACTCCCCCAGTTTCCTCACCTCCTGCTGAATCCGAGTCGGGAACCGCATCCTCTCATCACTCGGAGTTCGCTCCGCCTCATGGCGTGGAGGCTTTCCGGGGCCGTTGGTCGCCTTTCGGGATCAGCTCAGGGCCTCCTGTCAAAAGCCTGGGCTGATAGCACGACAAAGCGATACAAATCCGCTTGGCTTCGGTGGATGCGTTGGTGTCTTCGAAGGGACCTGGATCCCCTGGTCGCAGGCCTTGTTCCCATTTTAAATTTCCTAGCTGAATTGGCGACGAAAGGCCTGGCATATAGGACGATCAATGCTATGCGTTCTGCGATTTCTGCGGGTCACCAACCGGTGGAGAATTCCCCGGTGGGGGAGCACCCCTTTGTTTGTAGGCTCTTGCGAGGTATTCGCCTGACGTTGCCTCCGGAACCCAGGTATTCAGTTCTTTGGGATGTCAACGTGGTCTTGAATTTGTTTTTGTCCTGGCCGGCTAATCGTTACTTGTCCTTAAAAGAGATTTCGGCGAAATTAGCCATGCTTCTATGCCTGGTATCTTGCAGGCGAGTTTCAGATGTACGCGCATTGGATGTCTCCGCGCGTGTTTTTTCTCCGGATGGGGTTACCTTCACGGTGGGGCGTCGCACGAAGTCCGCAACTCGATCTATTTCGTACCCGGCTTTCGTGGACACCCCGAAGTTATGTGTTGTGCATTGCTTGAAAGCTTATGAGGACATTACCTTAGACATTCGCCCGGCAGGCGAGCGACAGTTACTAATTGCCTTGCGTAAACCACACAAAGCAGTCTCCTCCCCCACTATTGCAAGGTGGGTGCGTTGGGTCATGCAAGAGGCAGGCATTGATACGAAACTTTTTGGGGCTCACTCGGCCAGGGGGGCCATGGCCTTGAAGGCTTTTTCAGTGGGAGCTCGTTTAGAGGATCTCATGCGAGCAGCGGATTGGTCCTCGGATTCCACGTTTAAAAGGTTCTATTTCAAACCAGTAGTGGACCTAGCCCAGTTGGTGGTGAGTAAGCTTTGAACTAGCATAATCTGAAGCCTCCGGTCCTGACATAGAATCGAAATTTGCCTAGCTTATGTAACGGTAAGTTTCAATTCTATTAAGGACACGGAGGCGAGGATTATCCCACCCAGCTGACCCTCCATAGTCGGGACCCACCCGTATGGAAGTAAGTAAAGCGTTTACGAACTGTTCTACATTGTAGTTCTGTTGTGCCAGTCTTACGATGCTCCTCTGTTCACACGTTTGTGGCACCCGGTTTACGCTGTTGTTTTTCTGCTAGGAAACGATGGTGTCAAACAGGACCAGTGAGAGAAAGGTGTGATCTGCGCGAAGAAAGAGGAGGAAGTCGAAGGAAGGACTGGCTTTCTACCCTGGTAGCGGACATAGTGGAAGGACTACGTTGGATGACCAGGACTAATATCATGGGACTTGTAGTTTTTTGGTTCTTACAAGTTGTTTTTGATGCTCTTTGTTCCTTTGAGCATGGTTGAACATTTAGTTTTTCCTGAGCTGCTGTGTGCAATATTGTAATAAAGCGAAGGAAGAATATAGCATAATCCTCGCCTCCGTGTCCTTAATAGAATTGAAACTTACCGTTACATAAGCTAGGCAAATTTCGATTCTTGTTTCTTAATTGTGGATTGTGTGTGCGTGCGTATAAGAACAAGAGGAAGGAAGCAGACCTGATGGGAGCAAGAGAAGAAAAAAAAATCACGCAGCCGTAAGGAGAGTAACACTAAACACAAGAGAGTTTAATTTTACATTGGACGTCTCACTGAATGCTTGGGTTCAATTAATGTATTTTTTTTGCCAAAAATGAATGCTTTCCTAAATGTAGTTTTGTAACATGTGGATAACGTATAAAAATATGGTGCTGTCCCTCATGGACCAAAGTTGGAAACCTGTTGGACACAGAGATAAAGGGAGCAAGTGAAACTCATGCAGCCTTATGGAGAGTAATCAATACAAAAGTGTTTAATTCAAGGTAAACGTCTCACTGAGTGCTTCCAAAATGCGAAACAAAAAAGTGGCTCCTGCAGACCAAACATTGGAAGGACGCAAGTACTTTGGCAAGGCCAGGGGAGCATCAAACAGATGGGAAGAAGCGGACTAGCACTGACCAAACGCAAATGAGTGACGATTAAGCCAACCAATGGTAAGCAATGGACAGGCTTACTGTAAGCCCCTGTTAAGTAAACAAAATGTTTTGCAAGCGATAGCGCATGGACGGTCTCAGGCTAGACCTAAAAATGAGTGTATTCTTGCATTACATTTGTGTTGCAAAATCCCCATGTGGTTTACTTTAGGTCAGAAATAAAGAAAGGAAGCTTTAAATACATACTTCAAAATACAAAATGTATTATCTGCAGACAACTGGCAAAATAGACGGTGACTACCCATTCTGCAAAGGGACGGTGTTTCTCAGCTTCGACTCAAAATTTGGGAAATTGAGACGGAGAGTCCCAGTATCAAGAGCGCTAAAAAGCTCTTACATTGAGATTTTTTTTTTTAAGTAAAACAATTGGACTCCACTCAACCGAAGGGTCTAAATGACTGGTTGGAGAGGTCATGTTATCCACAAAGGCTTGTTTGTTAATCACAGACTCACGGAAGGTTGTGTGTAACATGCTACTTTTAACAAGCATTGGCATAGCCAATAGGTCTCGCTTTTGAGACCTTATAAGTATTTAGTTATGCAGCACAATATCCTTGGTGCAACAACTTTTGCATGGCTAAACACTTATAAGGTCCCAAAGGCGAGACCTATTGGCTATGCCAGTCAAAGTTGTGGGTATAAACTGTGCACTTGTCTGTTGGCAATACAAGAACAGAGGATTCTCAAAGCTCGAAGAAACCTATTGCCTTGTACAACATAAGAAGGCTAGGAACTCACAAATGTGGCTACTGACCATAGAGATGGTACAAATTAAAATATGCAAGACAGGAACTACCAGGCGAGAAGTAATCCTTGAACCTCCCGTACCATTCACATCGGAGGTTAACATTCCCCTAATAAAGGGCTTCCAGCAGCCCAAAATGCATTCGGACTACCACATTGGGATAGAACTTGGAATTTTCAGTTTAATTTTCCTTTTCCAAGTTCACTACTTATCGAATCAATGTGGATTAACAAACTTTATTCAAAGCGAATATATTCAATTTCTGAAAACAGATTAACCTGCTTGAAACCGATTAAATCAACAGACATCACGCTGTGCATTGAGGGACCTCCCCCCCCATTCTCAGTCACAAATTAAAATATGCCTACTATAAAAACAGGTGACTCATAGCATGGTGTGTACACTTTGTATATTTGACACTAGCTTTGTTTGACTGATAAACAGACAAATCCTAAAGGAATTCCACTAGGAATGTGCTCCGTGTTACCCTGGTGAGCTTTACAATGTACCTCTGAAAGTACCACAGTGCCCACCACTGCATTTCCTGAAAGTGATGCGATGCACATCTAGATGAGAAGCCCAAAATGCCACCTTGGTCATGGGGGAGGCCGATCAGAGCTCTCATGAAAAGCCCCCGGAGGGCTCCCAAAGCACATTTGAAACCTCACATTAATGAAGAATGTGTGTATTGCCTAGGAATCATTATGGATATTTAAATCTTGAGTATGGAGTAGATCACGGATTTAATCTCAAATATATGGTGGCTGGTACCAAAATGTAGCTCTTAATTTAGAAGATAATGAACAGAACAGCCCCAGAGTTTTGCTCCTCAATGTGCTGGAGAGACAAGAGCACTCAGGATGCTTCATGCAGCTGCACCCTGCGAGGATGGTAGCTCATGGGCAGGGGAGCAGGAGGTACAATTATTGGGCAATTAGTGAATGGCAGCGACATGCTCCTCGAGACCTGCTGTTAACTTTTTAGCCGAAAGAATCGCGGTCTTAATCGATCTGCAGTGGGAAGAAGGGTGGGATATTAGAATAATGATGACCTATCATGGAGCTTCCACAAACCAACCCACAGGGCAGGCATGAGTGGCACACAGACGCAGTCTGGTGTCGATGGATGTGTCCAGACCTGGAAAATGAATGACTTGCCCTCCTTTCAGAACGCTTATTACCACAGATGTGCATTTACTTATAACATGCTTTACTATTACCAAACTCATGGGTAATAACGAAAGGTTGAATCTCCCCTGCATTGGTTCAAACACGCTGCCACAGTGAGCCACAGCAGATTGATGAACCCAAAGATCCATCTCGTCCTCTTTAAAACCTTCCTCTGGGAGAAAGGAAAGTAAAGAAATTCCTCCTTGACTTACGGACTGCTTTTGGATGCGTTAGTATGTCTCTTCGGTGACAAAGAAGCCTGCATATTGATGCCACTAGATCCATTTCTGAACATGGTTTACTACCAGCAACTAAAGCACAAGTGAGAATGCACGTGGAAAGCGAGACATGGGGAAAGTAAAACAAAGCTATCAGGGTACCTGCAGAGAACACTGATAGTATTTAAATGACAGAGTATGCCCAAAACCAAACAAGTATTGGCTGTGCGCGAGCAGCCGCGATACGCAATCCGTGGTGGGGGAGGGTGAGAAGCGGGAGTTGTGTGCACGCGTAAGTGAAACGGATTGCGATCAGGTGCTGAAAGCTGGTGAGACGTGCGTTTACTTATAACATGTTTTACTATTACCAAACTAACGGGTAATAACGAAAGGTTGAGTCTCCCCTGCATTGGTTCAAATACACTGCCCACGGAGAGCCACAGCAGTTTGATGACCTCAAAGAGCCATCTTGTCCTCTTTAAAACCTTCCTCTGGGAGAAAGGAAAGTAAAGAAAATCCTCCTTGACTTACAAACTGCTTTTGGATGTGTTAGTGTGTCTCTTCGGTGACAAAGAAGCCTGCATATTGATGCCACTGGTTCCATTTCTGAACATGGTCTACGACCAGCAACTAAAGCGCAAGGGAGAATAAGCGTGGAAAGCGAGACATAGGGAAAGTCAAACAAAGTTATCAGGGTAGCAGCAGAGAACACTGATGGTATTTAAATAACAGAGTATACCCAAAACCAAACTGGCCGCACGCGAGCGGCCGCGATCTTTGGGGGAGGGGGGTGAAGAGCGGGAGTTGTGTGCGTGCGAAAGTGAAACTGATCGCGATCAGGCGCTGAAAGCTGGCGGCTGCGTAACAGCAAGTTTGAGGCCAGCAAAAGCCTCTGGTGGCACTTTTAATAGCCACTCACTAAATGTCTCGAAGAGACAGCGCATGCGCTGTCTCAGGCGAGACCTAAAACCGACTCACGGCAGAACTGTTTGCATTTCAGTTGAATGTGACGATCCGCCAATGCGCCATTCAAGGTACAGCCCCTCATGGTAATAAGTGATTGATTGTGGCACCTCATGAACACATCTCCATGGATTGTCCTACAGACTGTTCCATTGTAGATGCTTTTAGGGTCAAGTTTATTAAGCACATTTAATACACACTGTTTTCACTTTTTAAGTGTGCCATGCTTGACATTTCTGTAGTTTGCTAGTTCTTTAGTTTACACTGCATGTTTGTGAGTGTATGCCACTATACGCTTCTTTACACTCAACTACTCCAACAACAAATAACGTATCTCGTATGTTATGCGACTCACGTAGAGGTCGTTGGTGTATTTGGCATCCCTGTGCTCTATTGAGTAACTGTAATCAAGGGATACAGTTGCATTCCACGGTTGGTGACACCGTTAAGTACAGTGTAACTTAATTCTTGGTAAGTGTTTTCTTAGTTTGCAATTAGCATGCTGGCATCATAATGTAGTTGTATGGAAATCATGCTGGTTCCTAGAGAGCCCCTCCAATGGAGCGCACAATCTCTATGTGCGCTGCAGGTACTGTTTGAGCAGGTTGTTCTACTGCATGTTAGGGATAACTTGAGGGTTGTAAATCGTATGGTTTCACAAAAGACGCTTGCAGCTTAAGCACTGTACGAACACATATCAAACATGACTTGGGGTTTGTCGTTCTTTTAATTGCCATTTATCTTGCATTTACTGCAATTAAACAGGCACTTTATAGTAACATGAGTTTGGTGATCAACAAAATTCTGTGTCAACTGGAAGAAATTGAACACCTGTATAGACACCTTGTAATTTGACTAACATCTGGGTTAACTGACATGTAGTAACTAACCTTGGGCAAAGCACTACACTACGCTAGCGTAGTTTGCGCAACTACGAGAACTGCATGTAGCACAGTGCAAACACGCGTAGCGTAGATTAGAACAGCAGTAATTTTTTCTTGCTCGGAGTCCTCAACGTCAAGTTGGCAACCGCGAGCAAGCAAAATGACATCCTGGCGAGACCTTTTCCTTGTTCGCGGTCAGCAACATCAAGTTGCCGATCGCGAGCATGGAAAATAAACCTCCCGGCGAGATTCTCAACGGGGGGAGGTCCGGTTTCGCACTGCGAGTGGTCACATATGCTCGCGACCGCTCGCGATGAGAAACTACCACTCCGCGTTGAGAAAGCTGCCGCTCGAGAAAAATCTCCTCGAGCGGCAGAAAACGACACCTCGCACTGTGCAAGATGCCGTTTTCAATGATTGCACAGTGCCAGATGCTTGTTCGCACTGTGCAATCATTGAAAACGGCATCTTGCACAGTGCGAACAGGGTACTACGCAGTTCGCGTAGTGCTATGTGTAGCTCGCGTAGTGCGAAGTGCACTTCGCCCAACTACGCGTAGCGCTACTTCGCGAACTACGCTCAGGGTTAGTAGTAGCACCGCACTATCAAATGCTGTCGTGTTTTAATGGATACAGAGCGTATATTTTTAGGTTTGTTTGTAGAATGAATTCGGTTACAAAAAGCATCCCCTGGCGCAGGATATAATATATCCGAGAAACAGTAGGCATTATATAAACTACAAGGAATAACAAGGTCTACTGATGCGATTAAAGCTACTCCACATTCACTAGATAAATAAAACGTAACTGGAGCGACCTACAATACTATTACTGATTACTCTCTAGTCTGGTTTAAATCACAGAAGTGTATGACTGTTTGAGTCTTAAATAGCAATACCTAGCGGCAGTGCCTTGACAGATTAAATAAACTACCAATTCACATTTAGTCACACTAGGGAAAGGACAAGTGCAGCATCAAGAGCACGTTAATTGGTTAATTCTGTAGGACTAGCAGATAATCAAGAGAACATCTATGAAACTCATAATTTCCTTTATTATTTGCATCCACAAATGACACCAACCAGCTTCATAGTGGGCATCCATTTGTCTCTAGATGTGGCCTTCTTTTATGTTACTCAAGCATGTATTGAAAAGATCTTCAATATTTTCCCACTGTTGATGTTTATATAAATTCAGCAGGGGTTGAGAATTTGTGATATGCCACTGCAAACTTGAGGCAAGCTCGATTTCCTTTTGACTGTAGCAAACTGTTAGCTTCCCAAATCTGACAAAAGGCTAGTGGGTTCATTGTGCGAGGAAACCCACCAATGAAATGAGACAGCCACCTTGTCAGTTAAGAAAGTGATATTTTCAAACTTTCAAAGTGGGGACGCAATACGGCAGCCACCTTAAAAGTATGAAAACATTGGTTTATATACTCTCACGATCTCCGCCGAACTGAATCATGGAATGTGACAGCCATCTTGAAAATGTAGAAACCATATTCTCTGTAGATGGTTGGTCACAGTTATTGGATCAGCCAATACAAGCATATTTTAAAAGCACCCAGGATTAGTAAAGACAATAGAAAAGGCCAGTATGACAGAATGGGGGAGGGAGAGAAGATTATAGCAAAGAGGCAAGAAGCACAGTAAAGTGATGTGGGATGACCTCCAGGGCATCACAAAGATGCCCTACTGCATTATAGAGTAGTGGTTGTGCATGGATGGGAGAGATGTGATTGGGAGGTTTTGCGGAATGAGGGAAAGCAATAGAGTGGAATGTCACAACTAACAAAGTAGGTAGCAGGACCGGTACTCTCATGGAGTGCTATCTAAGGGAAAATACAAGAAGTTTAGTACCATGATGCTAGCAGTGGTACAAAACACGTTAGCTAATCAAAACTAAAGGTATTGCTCCAGGAGCAGGAAAACAGGAGTCGGAAGTAAAGCCATTAAGGCCCTCGTCAGCAGCAGACTGGTCTACGGCAACGCACTCTACGCAGGAATCCCAGCCAAACACCTACAACGCATCCAAAATGCCTCCGCCCGACTAATCGTCAACGTCCCCCGCCGCAGCCACATCACCCCCCGCCTGAGAGACCTACACTGGCTCCCTGTCGACAAGAGGATCACCTTCAAGCTCCTCACCCCCGCACACAAAGCACTCCACAACCCCGGACCAGCCTATCTTAACAGCAGACTCAGCTTCAACAACCACACGCGCCAGCTCTGCTCCGCCAGCCTCGCCCTCGCCACTGTCCCCCGCATCCAACGAACAACCTCCGGCGGCAGATCCTTCTCCTAACTCGCCACCAAGACCTGTAACACCCTCCCTACCCACATACGGCAGACCTAAGACCTACTCGTCTTCAGAAGACTCCTCAAGGCCTGGCTCTTCGTACAGTAGCAGCACCCCCTCCCCTCAGTGCCTTGAGACCCTCACGGGTAAGTAGCGTGCTCTACAAGTACTCTGATTGATCCAATAGAGAGGAGGGAATTGAGAGACAAGAAAAACATCAAATTGACACTCAAAGCCCACTTTGTCTTGTATTGTAAGGAATGCTGTCTGCAACAGACATCTATACCTGTTGTAGGAAGACTTCAAACAGGGAAAAGTGTAGAGAGGGCCAATAATGAAATAATGTAGTTTAAATGCGGAGATTTCCCCAAACTAGACAATTAAAGGTACGCAACAAGCCCCAAAGTATGCCAGAGTCTTTCAGTGTCCAAATAGATAGGCAGTAAAATGTCAACCACTCACCGGGATTGATAACTTCATCATCTTCACTGAATGTGACCCTCGAGTTCCGTCGCTTTCGTTTGGGTCTCTGAATGTCCAGGTTGCCTTCTTCTATTGTAAGCGTGGATATTCGCTTGTTGTGGGCTGTATTAAACTCTGTCAGGTTCTAAAATCAACAGAATTGTCCACGCTGGTTATTCCCATAAATTAGTAAATAGTCACAAAAAGGTCTAGATGTTCTGCTTCTGCCACCAACTTAATGAAAATATTACAATATATACAGTGTTCAAGTACACGCATCTTCAGAATAAAATGTATTTAAATATATAGAAGATGTTCAAACACAAATGTAGCTCAATCCACAGCCACTAACCCGGACCCTATCCTGCACAAGGACAAAGAAAGCTTTACTTCTAACAATCTGTTTGTCGATTGTTGCATTGCGGATCACATGGTGTGAACTATCTGGCCACTTACATTTGGTTCAGACTATAACAAACTTGTTTTTATTTAAAGTTTTTTATTCTGTTTCAAGAATGACTCGTGATCACGTTCTAGAAAGACAAAATAGATCAGCATGCAGATTCCATAGATTACAAATTATTCCCACATTGCAACAGTTATCTATGTATCGGTGTGAAGTAAAGAATGAAAGGTTAGAACCAGAAACTCTACTGCTTTTCATTCAGGAGAGGTGGAAGTGCGTGTGAACCTATAACACAACAAGCTGCAAGCCAAATGAATGTTTTTCCGTTTGTAGCATGTTTTGCTGCAGACCACATGGTGTGCACCAACTGAACAGCAGCGTTGCTTCCTCTTATGTAGGAGAGTGACGAAAAGCAATAGGTACGGTGGTTAACCGTCTTCAACATTGGCTGACCCACCTGTCCTCCTCTTAGTGTGAATGTCAACAAAAGGTTACATAGATATTCATATGGGGTATATTACAAAGAAGGCTATAGCAGCTCCCTTCTTGAATGTGGAATGATGATGAGAAATGTTAACAAGAAACAGATTTACAATTGTATAGCAAACCTGGAGGCAACCTAAACTTCGAACCAGAGATATCTCTCTTAGATATAGAAAGTCTTAAGTGCATGGGTGCAGAGGAAACAAAAAGGTCGATAATGCGTATAAGTTTTGTTCTATATAGCATATGAGGGCACGTTTAACTTCTGGAGACAAACACTTTCTGCCAACTAGGTAGAACTGGAATACAGAAGTAGGCATTTCTTTTTTTTAAAGATCAAGAGTCATCATTAAATTACACCACTCCAGAAGTAGGATGACTTTCTGTAGGGGGGGTCATACTGAAGAATAAGTGATTTACCTTTGACAATGTCTTGTATGGCAGGGACTGTGTAGCTGCAGATTACTTACCTTAGTATTATCCCCAGGCATCAGTCTTGATCCGGAAATCCTTGAGCAGTAGCCTTGCGTTAGGTGGTGTCGTTCGGCTATGTCTCAGCAGCGCCCGCGCCAGAAGGGATGTGCGCATTGCCTGTAGAGGCACCACTCCAGTGCACTGACCACCTTTTAATCTCACCACATTCCCATACCAGTAGCGCGGAGCCACAAAGGATGCGAACTACCTCGTATGCAACATTTCTTTTATTTTTATTTATTTATTTTAGAGGTTTTATATAGCGCTGGCTGGACCCAGAGGTATCAGAGCGCTTTACAATTGTAACAGAAAGGTGTTTAAATACAGGTACAGTGTGTATAAGTACAGAAAGTTGATTCAAAAATAAGCAGTTCACATAGGATAAAGGTTAAACTAGATGAAAAAGTAAAAAAAAAAAAAAACAATTGCTAAACACAATAAGATATACAATATAGAGGTCGCAGTTTGGCGGGAAGGTTCGATAAAATATACCTAGGAGCAGGAAGGACAAAAATGTGAAAGAAAAACTGAAGGTCATAAGGTGTAGTAAGAAACAGGAGGTAAAGGAGAGGCAAGGGAGGGAGGAAAGGTGATAAGATTGAAGGGGAAGGGAAGGAAAGGGGGGCCGGAGGGGGTTCACTAGCCGTAGGCGGAGAAGCTGGGTGGGGGGGATGCTGAGGAAGGCGAGGCCACTCTGGAGGTAATTAGAAGCCCCCGTATTTATTAAGGAGAAGAAGTTGGAGTTCTTTTTTGAAGCTGGGGTAGGACGGGTTACAACGGAGGTCTGGTGGGAGGGCATTCCAAATAAGAGGGGCATTGCCTGAAAAGGAGCGTGACTGAGTGGAATTCTTTTTCTGAAGGGGGGGGATAGGTAGGAGGGTGTTCGAGCTTCTCAGGGATCGCGTGGAGCCTGCTTTGGTCAATTTGATAGCAAGGTATGTCGGTGTGTTTTTGTGGAGGATTTTGTGCGTAATGCAGGCGGTTTTATAAGTGATTCTGCCTTCAATAGGGAGCCATTTGAGGGTTTTGAGGGCGGGAGAGATGTGGTCAAATCGTTTGCAGTCTGTGATAAGCCTGGCCGCGAGTTTGAGCACTGATTTTAGAGGTGTCAGGTGTGTTTTGGGAATTCTGGTGAGGATGGCATTGCCGTAATCAATGCGCAATAGAACAAGAGATTGAACTGCTAGTTTAAAATCATCAATTGGGATGAAGGGCTTAATTCTTTTAAGGTTACGGAGGGTAAAGAGGGCTCCTTTGGCAGAGATAGGCGGTTATCAATGAAAATACCCAAGGATTTGACTGAGGTGGCTAGGGACAAGGGGCAGTTGAGGGCATTAAGGTCTTTGATCCAATTTTGAATGGGGAGCTGGTTGTTTTTTGGGAGGCCTCGTAAGCGAAGCCCTATGCCATAGCTTGTTTGAGGTGCTGTGATGGTCGGTAAGGAATCTGCAGCTAGATAGAATCTCTACCAGATAAGGCGTTACATGGGTAAACATTGGAAGGTCGCAAGTACTTTGGCAAGGCCAGGGGAGCGTCAAACAGATGGGAAGAAGCAGCCATGCACTGACCAAAGAGAAGCAAGCAAATGAGTGATGATTAAGCCAACCAATGGTAAGCAATAGACAGGCTGTAAGACCCCTATTAAGTAAAACAAAACTTGTTCATCTGATAGACTTCTAGCCGCAGATTCCTCACCTTAGAATAGATATATAGGAGACACCAGGAGGAGCCTGAGGGATGTTCATCACCAAATATGAAAGGAGAGAGGAGGAAAAGCATAGGCAAGGATCCCTGACCCGGTCACCCACAGCGTACTGCCTATGAACTCTAAGTGTGGGTACCTGGAAGCGCAGTTTGGGGATTTGCGTTTTTGGTGGTGAGAAACAGGTCTATCTGTAGGATAGAAATTCTCTGCTCTGGGGCTGGTGATTGGAGTTCCTGCTCACGAGCTTGCTGATAAGGTTCACAAAGTCGTTCTCAACCCTCCAGAAGGTACTCAGCTAGTAGATGTATGCTGTAGTGGTACTGACAGTGAACGAGGAGTGTGTGCTGCCCCGTTTCTTAAGGTAATACATTGTATTCATGTTGTCAATTTTGGCGAAAACTATCTTGCCATGTGTGACCAGACAGAAGACTTTTAGAGCAGCAGCTCAAGGTAGATGATGGGACATCCCTGGTATTGAGTGGGCCACAGTCACTGCAGCCCTATGGACAAGATGTGCCCCATAGCCTGCGACAGAGAAATCCTGGGTAATCTCAACTGCGGGAAAGGCCTGCCCGCAAAAAAGACAGCTAATGAAGAGAGTGATTGGTGCTGGCCTTTACCAAGACAAGATTTTCCCAGAAACCTGCGACTTGTGACCACTTCGCCAAGAGGTATTCCTGGAGTGGGCTTCCATGGCAATGTATGGGGGCCATCTTCATCCTGACCGTAAGTTGATTACATGGCTGAAAAAGAGGCAGCAGTTGTTGAAATGCTAACACCCTCTGTTGTTTGGGGTAGGATTCGCTTGGGACTACATTTAGGACAGACCCTGAAAAGAGCTGGACATGTATGGATTGAACATGGGATTCAGTGTTCTTTAATGTGAACCCAGGTTGTGGAGCAGTGAGACTGCAGCTTGAGTGCGGCTAGGCAATCCTCCCTGCCTGCACTATTGATCAGGCAAACATCGACGTAGGGGAAGACATGAGGGCGCCTACCCCCCGGCCTTCCAGGAATGAGTACCCTCCACCGCCAGGAGAAAATCAGGTCCAGTAGGGGTCCAACGGTGTAGGTGGGTTCGGTAATGTGCTGGGTGAGGGAGATCAAGTTTTCAAGGTTTTTCAGAAGGGCCACAGTTTGGGAAAGTACGGACTTCTAGGTGAAAGTTAAGGACTCTTGCTAGGATGAATGTGCTGCCTTGATGAGGGGTGCAATGAAGCTTTAGCTGGTGTGGGTGTCTTTGTATGTAGATCATGCTGATGGTATCTTTGAATATGATGGCGATTATACCTCCGGGCTTGTGCTGATGGTCTTGCCTGGTGATCTTGTAGCCGGCAGGGATGGATTTAGTGATGTCCAGGGCCAAGGTTGGGTTTAGACACGTTTCCGCCAGAAAGAGCAGGTCTTGAGTGAGGCTGAACTGTAGGTCCCAATTATCCATGCCATGTTTGGAGAGCAAGAGGTGTTGAGGAGCATGCAGGCAAGTGTGTCGTGTTTGGTGATATTTGGCCTGCATGAGTAGGTGGCTTGTTTGTTTATGTGTGAGTAAGGGGTGCTGTTGGTGCAGGAGTGGCTGGTTTACTGGTGTGGAAGAGTGCATGAGAACTTAAGGAGGCGTCTGTGAATGGTCCTTCCGTGTTGTCTAGTGTGGTATAACAGCAGTGCAGCGAATGGCACCTGGGGTTAAGTGTAGAGGAGAGCAGCAGGTTAGTCATGGGTATGAGCCGAGCCAGGGTTCCTGGCGCTTGGCACAGTCCAGGCACACACAGGGTTTCTTTTGGTACACCAGCGACAAGTTCGCAGTGCAGCTGCCATTAAATAGGTCCTTGGAGAAGGAAAGAGCGCAGGGTCTTGTAGGTCGGAAACCAGTGATATCCCTTACTGTGTAGATGTTTGCTGGGAAATCCAGAGATGCCACTTCCTGCACAGATGGGCAATGATAAACGACATCCACTTGCCTGGCTTATTTTAAGGACAGTTTTGGCAGAAAGCTTCAAAAGGCATATTAAAGATATTTAAAGCAGTTCAGGCATGGCAGTTTTAATTTATTTCAGCTCCAGTCTCTGTATGCCACAGAAATAAACTGAAAGTGTCTAGGTGCTGAAACTGCTGAGGGATACTTAACTGGCAATTCATCCACAATGTTAATTTTTCAAATATTTTCATCCGATTTAGCCAGTCTCCAAGGTGTTTACCTATTCTGTCACTCAGCGTCCGTTCAAGATCCAGCGTGCTTAATATGGATTTAAAACCAAAGCTGAGCTGATATGCTATTGTAGGTGTACATTTCAACGGTATATGGACATCGAGCTCTTGTGAGTAGGAGGAAATATTTTTGATGGAGGAGACAGATTTAAATATTTTAAAGTAGAATGTGTCAAAGATGGCCCCATTAAGTGTGTAGGAGACACTAAATCTCACCAGGGGAAAAGAGACTGCATGGCAGATTTTTGGCGTGTCTCCGAGATGCAGGCTGCTACTGTGCTCTTTACTGAGCTAAGCAACAGAATTACAAAAGTTCCAAATATTTCGAATTTATCCACACTATACAAAGACCTCTCTCTATATGTACCCCAAGTGACTTCCGAGCTTGCATACTAATACAAGCATGGCAGATATATTCACAACTTGAATATGGCGCTATACAATACCTAACAAAAAGAATTACTACACAGTTGTAAATGCGCAACAGCACTGCCGCAGGAATACTCAACTGTAGATCGCATGCAATACCACAGATTCTGTACCAGAAATATTACAGTATGACAAATGAAGGAGTTTATTCAAAAATGAATTTGCTGGACTGTGCAATACTCACAGCCTTACAGTGAGTATTGCACAAAATGCTGGAAACAAACATTGTACTCCAGCATATAAACAGATGTGCTGGATCTGAACATAGCATATCGGTTTTGGTTTCTGGCATCTTAGTGTTATTCCTCAAGCACAGACTGTGTCTGCAGGGGAGGGTGCACTGCACAGATAAGAATGGTCTGTGCGGACTATGTCTATAAACAAAACATGTCTTCAATCTGATGGGTGCAGTCTAGAGAGGAAGAGCCCCACTGGCAGAGACTATCAAGCAGCACAAACGGCCCTACATTATAGTAAGCATCCCCAAGTGAGATATGTGGAAGAAAGAAAGCATATTCTACAGAGTGTAAAAAACATGGCACATGAAACCAGCTGCCGGAACTATGGTGACAGCACAAAAAGGGTGGGTTGTGGAGAAGCAGCAGGAGCTTGTCATTTTGAGGTCTCGTCTGAGTTGCAGTGCATGCGCTGCTTCGCCTTGGCGAGACTTATTGTCGTTGGTTTGGTGTCTGGCATCTCTGGAAGCAGGGTTGGTATCCGCCCTGTCGCCCTTAGGCCCCATCCACCGGACTGGAGAGTTAGCTCGCGCACGGCGTCTCTTCCAGACACGCCTGACTTGGCCCTGAGAAAGAGACTCAGTTGCGGTCTGTCGGCTAATGAAGGTGCGACATTTCTAAGCAATGAATGCAACGAGTGCCTCTTACTACTACTACCAACATCCGTAGGCGCGTTATAATACAAGGGAGACAGTAGTAGGTATGTATTACAGAACAATTGTCAGAGGGACACAAGTATCTCTGTAGAAAAAGCACTCAATCAAAGCCACTTTTCTCTTGGATTCAGATTTATTCATTCCTCTGAGCCACACGAGGTGTACAGAAAAAAATACTGCAGACTATGCTCCGCTAATAAGGGCGAACTGACATACGGGAGGGAAAATACACTGTACAGAATCACAGACTGTCCACGTATTTGAGCTTCTTTTCTGCCATCTAGTGGCTCGGTGAAGAATTGTCATTGTAAAATTAAAAAATAAATTCTTCAACATTGCCCTGGCGAATTCCAACGAAAGTCGTGCTTGCCGATTAGACACTCCCTCCTATCGAGCAAAAAAAGGGTTAGGGACAAAGTTTACACTAAACGCTGTTTATGAGTGCAGTAAACTCGGTCAGGCCCCCATGTCGGGATCATATAACCCAGAGCCCTGCTGTTGGCGCATCCTGAAACAGTCCCTGGGGTGGTTCGGCGACACAGGTTTTTGCAACAATACAACTTGTTAACGAACAAGGGCTAGGGGTGCGATTTACTTCTAATGTTGTTGATTGGCTGCTGTGATCACGCCGCGAAACAGACCTTGTAGTGGCACTGCGCCATCGAGCGTATCCCCTGGAGGCCCCGGGGTCACTCCAATAGGAGCCCGCCGAGCACTGCACCACATGGGCAAGGAGAAGCCTCTGAACGAAACCTGTAACTTCATGCTGCTAGATCAGTGCGTACCTCACACAGCACCTGGGAGCACTATATGTGGGAATTACATATTTGCACTATTTGCCATTCTCTGTTGGCAAATGGACATTACTTTACAACCGGAACCAATACCTTATCTTAACTTCACTGTAGGCCCTATTTACTGGCCATTCGTAATGCTGACCTAGTATCCAAATGTTTTCATCAACGGTGCCTCGTCTTGGTCTAATGTTCGTCTTTGACATCTTATTGTCACTCGACATTTTAGGTATTACAAACATGTCAACTAGGGATTCTTTTCAGTAATTTTTGTGTAAGCAGCCAGCTTGTACATTCATTTGGGAGTGCGTTTACCTTACATATAGAGGGGTCAGAGCTGTAAACAGAAACAAGCATTTGCAATGCAATTGCATTGTAATTGCAGTTCTATAGCGCTTACTACCCCATACGAGGCGTCAAAGTGCTTTTTCGGCGAGTAGCACGCTACTCCGGGACCCTTAGAGGATTAGTGTTGAGTAAATATAGTGATACATGCAAGTACATTTTAAGTGGTGGATAGGTTAGTCAGTTATTTGGAACTAAGGATTGGTGTTGTGTTTGCGAGATTGTGAGCTATTGGTACTGTTGGTATTGTAAATGGCAATGCTTTTTAGGTTTCGGCAATTATCATTCGCTTGCGAATGTAATAGGCAAAAATTCAAGGGCTCGATCGAACTAGTCAAACCCCTGCGGTTTCCACTGCGGTTTCTTCACAGTGCATGTGAGCGGGTCACGTGACCACACAAGCACGCGCACCTCAGGCCGGCAATTCTCCTCCCCTAATTACCGACCGGCACATCAAAGGCTGCTGCTCTCCATGCGTCTTGTTTACATTTTGTTTTCTTCGGCCTCTTTTCCTGTCCCCCCCCTCCCATTTCATTCTCTGTGGATCTCTTCTGGTGCGCTATCTTTTGCTCCAGGTCTCTTCATTTCTCTTTCTCTTTACGTCTAAGTTTCACTTCCTCACTGTTTTCCTTTCTATCGTGCTCTCTCTTTCCTGCTCGCTCACCTCCTCTGGTTCTCACATTGCCTTCCTTTTTTACTCCGCTTAGTCTTCTGCATTTCTCTCATCCGTGTTTCCATTCTCTCTTTCTCACACTTGTATGGTCTTTCCATCTCTTCCAGTTTCTCTACCTGCTCACTTCGTCAGTCTTGCGTTCCTTCTCTCTCTCCAGTCTCACACTGCTTGCTTCGCCTTTCCCCAGCCCCTCGCATGTCCTTTTTTGCTGTCATTCACTCCTTCCCTTTTGTCGTACACCCCCCCTCCCCACACCTCGCTCTCTCTCTCTCGCCACCACTTTCCCGTTTTGTCTGTATACTCCGCTCCGTCTCAGTCCTCTTCCCCCTCTCCCTCCCCTTCTCTCCCATCCGCACCCTCCGTAGGCCCTCTTCAGTCACTATGAATTATGCATACTTTGTTGTAAAAAGAATACAACTGCTGTATGCCCGCCATCCTGCCAGGCTGATTTGCGGGCAGCAACAAGACAAGGCGGTAGGAGTGACATTAGCCAGCCACCGCAGGAACCCGGGGCCATCTTTCAGTAAACACCTCATTGGGTTAATGTGCCTGCTTCTGAGACCTGTGTGTAACTTGCAAGTCACAACAAGCACTGGCGTTGCCAATAGGTTTCGCATTTGGAAAGTTGGAGCTATTGGTTTTGTAAATGACATTTTATATTTATATATTGTAATTGACAATGCCAATAACGATATATAAATATAAAATGTCATTTACAAAACCAATAGCTCCAACTTTCCAAATGCGAAACCTATTGGCAACGCCAGTGCTGGTTATTTATGTGTTTAAAAAAGCTGCAATAATAAAAGGAATTGTCATTTACAATATCAATAGATCAAAATCTCGCAAATGCGAGACCTATTACATTGCAAATGCTTGTTTCATTGTGTTCTGTCTCCTCGTCTGGACACGGAGACAGAACAAAATGAAAAAAAAATGACAAACCTGGAAGCACAAATACGTACACGGAAGAGCGTTTACAATATTTTTAATGGTAACATTTTCCTTTTGCCTACATTCAACACTGTAGGTCTAAGGCTAAAGAACCATTTTGTATATAGGGCACTCTAGGCTACAATTACGTACCTATTTGTTATAAGGGAGTCCCAGATACACTTTTTCATGACTTAATACATCAACAGATCAGACAAGATATTAAATCCATTTCCTGGCAAGGCACTTAAAAGTCAGCAGCCTAGAGCAGGAGTCATAACATTTGCATTCTGGTCATTTTAGCAAGGCTTATTCAAAACTCCACAGGTGCATACAGAATCAAGGATGCCTCCTCTCATGGCTGGGGTAAGCGAGGATACCGAACAACACGACTCTGAGCAGCACTTGTAGCTGACTAATAATATGTAGGAAGCTGGCTCTGTATATACTAAACTAAAGTGAGGTATAGTGTGCACACAGTCCAGTGGAACCTCAAAGGTAGGCAGAGGTAACATTAGATAGAACCTTACTCTCCATTTGTGGTAGTGTGGACAGTGTTAAGCATTTGTTGTACACACTCTTAATTCACACACTCAAAAACTGAACTTCAGATCAAATGTTTTTGTATAAAAATATTCTTTTAGTTATTTTATTTCTTAGAACCAAGCAAGCCTGGCACAGGTAAGCAATTAGTACTTTACAGTAGTAATGCAATTGAAAAACAGTTTGAATGATAATTGTAAATGCACTTTGGTTTGATTTACACTATGGATGCAGAGAAATGCAATACTTAGTAAATGCAGTACATATACTTCAATAGGCGTTTTAGTAAAATAGCAGGTAAGTAACTTTTGAGATTACTAGGCTTACACAGAGTAGTATACGTAGATACTACTTTGGGACATTGCCTCAAAACAGGTAGGTAAAATCGTTTTTGTTAGATTATGCAATTTTAAAGAATTACTTTAGTTTTTCAAACTCTACACTTAGAAACTTTACACAGAAAAACAGTCAATGTTATCCTTTGGAGGAAAATAGTGTTATCGGTTTTGAGGCAAGTATTTGGTAGTGGGAGTTGAGGTTCTGGGGGTAGACTCAGGGGTCCCCCAAGGTCAATGATGCACTCTAGTTACACCCTCAGCTGCACTAGGGCAGCCGGGTGCAGAGTGCTGAGGCCCAAATTTATCCAATGGGGGATAGGGGACCTCCGGTTAGTGGCTGCTGGGAAGCAGGCCACTTGGCTGTGGGAGCAAAGTTCCTGGACTTTAGCTCAGGGCAAATGGGGAACAAATGAGCACCAAAGGAGCACCCTCAGCGGCACTAGGGCGGCCGGGTGCAGTTTCGACGTCAGACGCCCTGTTTTCAATGGAGAACCTCCGGTTTACAAAGACACTGCAGGCTTGGGGATGAAGGTCTTCTGGGTGCCACCACCACTTCGAGAGGTAAGTTGGGAAGTTAGGGGTTGGGCACACAAGGCCGTGGGGCATCGGGTGCAGAGGTGCCTTTTGTGGTCGGATCTTCTTAATAGCTCCTGGTCGCGGTTAGGAGGCGGGGGGGGGGTGTCTTCTGGCTTTAGACTGCAGGCATCTGCTGGAGGCAGGTCAGGGTTCGCTGGATCTCGGGTCAGGATTGCCAGGGTGACCTTCTCGTGGTGTTTGCCCACTTGAGCTCGGGCCGTGGACAACGTGTGCAGAGTGGTGCAGATTCGCGGTCTCCGGCCAAGGCCAGAGAATGCAGATGAACAAATCCAGAGTTCATGGGAGACAAAGTCTTGAAGGAAGGCAGGTCCTCCGCGGTTTTCGAGGTTGCTGGCTGCAGGACACATTGGGATTTCGCAGGTTCATGGGGGAAGACAGGCCGGTAGGGCTGGGGCCAAGTCAGTGGGCGTCTTCCTCCTGTTAGCTACTGCACAGTTGTTCGGCCCTTCTATTTCTTCTTCTTGTAGTTTCTTCTTGTCTGAGGAAGCAAGGTTCAGGGGTGCTCCACATACTAGATTTAGGGGTGTTACAGGTAGGTAAAAGGCAGGGGCCAATAGGTCCCTTCACTGGGGTGGGTACCCCCACCCCCCATTATGCTACCCTCCAGTGGGAGGGGGACATGAGCCTGTCCCTGGTTTGCTGTGTTCCCCCCATCTACAAGATGGCGTGGACTGAGAGTTGTGATTCACCTCGCCTCCCCCACCAAAGGGGTAGAGTTGGCAGAGGTGGACACAACTCTCTTCCTCACTTGTTTTTCCCGCCGGTTCTCCCGCCCAAAGTGGGGGGTCAGAACCTTTGGGGAGTAGTCGCTGAGAGCAGCAAGTGGCCTGGGGAAGCTCAAAAAGGCGGCAAGCCTTTGAAGCTTCCCCTTTGTGAACCGTGCCCATCCTGGGGGAGGAGGCTTGGCACCTCGTCCCAGGATGTACATTGTTTCAGGCCCCAGAGAGCAGCAGGCTTTCGACCCAGGGGTCCAGAAACATGTCTGGTGGTGGCAGCTGAAAGAAGTCACTCAGCCTGAACACTAGTAGTAGGTTCGTTTCCATGGGGCATCTCCAAGATGCCCCATGAAAACCCCATGGCCCTCTTTGTGCATTTTTCACTAAATCCCACACTGGCATCAGTGTGGGTTTAATGTGCTGAGAAGTTTGATACCAAACTTCTCAGTTTTCGGTGTAGCCATTATGGTGCTGTGGAGTTCATAATGACAAACTCCTATCGCCATATACTCTTAATGGCAGCACTGCACTTAAAATGTCTAAGAATGGACTTAGACACTTAGGGGTACAGGGCTCATGCACCTGTACCCTCACCACTGGTATAGTGCATGCAGCTAGAGGGGTGACTGACCTATGCCAGGGTAGTGGGTTGTAGGCATGGCACACAGGGATGTGTAGCATGAAAAGACTCACCTGGGCTAGGTGATTAACAACTTGTGCAGGCAAGACAGTTCCAAGGCAAATACAATAGTGATCACAATATTATTTATGATGAATTAAAAAAAATATGTATTCAGGGTTGTGGAATTTAATAAAATATCTACTTGTCCATGGGGCAGGTTGCTTCATAAATCTACGTGACCTGTAACTAAATCCCCGTGTCCCTTTGGTGCCATGTAGTGCAGCAAAAATTATGGCAGCAATCTCATTATATAAGAGCACGGACAAGGGCGGACTGGGGGTCCCGGACTTCCGCGCCTATTGTTACGCGGGCCAACTGCAGTGGCTATCATTCTGGCTTGCAGGGCGTAACTTGCATGAAATAAGCTACACAACCCTAGAACTCGATCGAGGGGAATTGCATACACTCTCGCTCCCACGGGCCAGGATGCCCCTTACCGCCTGACACTTTTGTGTACCGCACTTGCATACTGGAAACAATCTCTACACTACACCTGCAATTGCTCCCCATAGTCTGATAACACACCGCTAGTGGGACTACCCACCCCTACCGGCCTCATTACTAAAAGGCGGATTCAGACTTGGGTTACGGATAAGCCAACCACGGTGGGAGCACTGTTTGATGCGGGCACCCTTATGCACCACGGTAACTTTGCCAGGCACAATGGGGTTACGGACCAGTTATACATCACGCACGCTGCGATTATAAACTATGTGAAGAAACATTGGGCTCCACACAGGGAAGCCTCAGCCCTACACGAACTGGTCCATACGACATATCTCATGGGCAATGGCCAACATCTCACTAAATGGCTGGATCAAGCATCAGAGCACATGCGGGCACCACCTTCACGGACTTACGTACTAGATGGTCCAGGGACCTGGACAAAGAACTGACAGACAAAGAATGGGACTCGATGTTAGAATACCCCAAGAAAATCCCACGAAACGCCAAATGTAAATTTATCCAACACATGATCCTACACAGGGCATACCCAACACCACACTGACTGCAGCTTATATTCCCAAATACACAACACTAATGCCCCAGATGCAAGGCAGAAGAGGCAGACCTGATACACATGCTTTGGCAGTGCCCAACGCTTGCCAAGTTCTGGGCAGAGGCGGTGTCAGTCACCGCTGCGGCGACGGAGTACCCTGTGATGTGCACGGCGGCCAACTGCCTATTGGGGCTCACCCGATGCCCCAAAGCACAGAAAGTACATCTTCGCTTCACAAATCTAGCCCTGCTTCTAGCTAAATGCGCCATCACCATGTGTTGGAAATCAGCTAAACCCCCGCCGCTCCATGGCTGGCATGGGAAGGTAGTGAGATGGGGCAGCGCAGAAAGTGCATCAATTACACAAGAGGAAGCCCGCGGGCTGCGCAAAAAGTTAATGTCCATGGAGTGGGATACCATACTGGAAGCATTCAAGCTGCAAGCCCCGGCGCCAGTTCCTGTAGCGCAGGACCAATAGGTGTGCTGCCCCCTTCCCTTCCTAGGTCTCCCCACTCTATTCTCCCCAGCCCAGTCTCCCCCTCCCCTCATGGCGAACGAAAACCAAGCATGCATGTTGCAGTACGAAATCTACACTACATTCAGATAACACTCACGCCCACAGCCCATGAGAGGGTGGGCTCAGCAGAAACAGTAACACTTAACCACAGGGATGGGTCATGGTCAGCTAAGTTAGGGGGGAGGCGGGTGGGTTGTTTGTTGTTGTACAGCTCTATCCTACCTTCACAGGCATCCACGTGCAAGCGTAACAAAGCTCAGTAGCCTACCAGAGACTATGAATGCACAACCCAGACCGACTGCACTGGCTAGCGTGACTAAGTGGAACGTAAATTGTCTGATACATTGTCTGTGGAACCACTAAGATGTATTTGTGATTAAGGGCCTGAAGAAGCTTGACGAATACAAAATGTTTATTTGATTCTCTCCCATATATGATGCTGAAGTTGAAAAATTAATAAAATATGTTAAAAAATAAATAAAAAAAGAGCTCTGCTAGAGCCTCTCTGATTATGCCAGGGATCATACCATAATAGTGTTTGAATACTTGCAATCCACTTATGTTGCCACATTTCCTAAGATCTACATACTGGGGCTGAAGGGAGTGGTAGGCAATAGTTCCAGTGTTAGAATGCTCTTTTGAGTCTGTGCAAACCTACTAACTTGCATGTTTTAAGGGGTTTCAACAACTCTTCTCTAATCTTTTCCCATGCTGAGAAATGTAAGAAATGTACTCCTGACAACGGCAGGCGTAAACCTTCTTCCAGAGTTTGGAAAAAGTGTTTGGAGGGAAAGTGAACTTGCAAACACTCAGACTTTAGCATGAGCAAATCTACACATGCATATTTGCTAATGCTAAAATGCAGTTCACAAATATTTTCTAGGAGTAGTATTTCTTGTCCTACTTCTGTAAATTCTTGGGAATTCACGAAAGCCTTAATGCAAGGACATATCATGGGTGCACGTTTGAGACTCTCTTTAATAATTGGGCCCCTAATTTGGTCTGGGGTTGGCCATGACCTTTTGCATTTATTAAAATTGTCTCGCTCTCTGTATCGGCTGGCTTCACAGCATTATACTCTTTCACAGGGAGCATATTGGCACACAAACTAATCTTTTTCAGTTCCAGTAACTACAATGGCAGGGTTTGCTTTTTGAGACCAAAAAAATGTTTTGCTCTTCCCTATGTTTTTGATAATGGTGAGAGCCCAGCACCTCCCACACCAATAAGGTTTTACGAAAACCATGCCAAAACAAGTCACACATTGACAAAACTAAAAAGCGGATGACCAATTTCAGACATACTGGCTTTGCCAATGCTAGTTTATTTTTGAGTCCCATAATCTTATTTAAACAGGTTACAATGATGTTTCACTATGAAAGAAATGGCACCTGAAATGTTACTGTAAGTAAATAAAAAACTTGTAGAGCGCGTGGTTACCCGGAGACATCATAGGGCTAAAGACAGCCACTCAAACTAGGTGCAGACTTTATAGAAATAGAAACGTTTTTATACATTTCCGGAAAGCCAGATGGTTGGTCTCACAACGAATGGCAAGGGGGAGAAGACTCCACAACCTTGCTGCATTATAAGAAAAGAGATAACCCCTTTCCTGATCTTAGGAACAGTCGCCAACTGACCGCAGAGTCCTTTTCGGGTGGTAGGAGGAAATAATGGACTGAATAATATGCAGGCCATTGCCTAATGTGAAATGCATAACGCCTTGAACTGCACTCTCTGCTGAATTGGCAGCCAGTGTTGTGTGGTCAGAGCAGTACTTGCTGACTGTCGATTGGGGATGTTCAGAAGGAGACGCGCTGCGCAGTTCTGTACAATCTAAAGTTTCCTGAAAGTAGTGTATGGTGCTCCTAAATACAGGGCATTAGCATAATCAAGCCTGGGAAGTATGAGCGCCTGGACCGCCCTTTTCCTAGCAGGGAAGGGGAGAATTTTCCGTAACATCCTCAACAGCCGGTAACAGCTACCTGCAACCTTCCGTGCTTGCTCCTTAAAACCCAAATTCCGATCAAGCCAAGCCCCCAAGTGTTTAATCTGTTCCTTGGGTGAGGGGCTGGGGCCAAAGCAGCTGGGCCATGGTAAACTTACATTAGGCGAAGGAAGTTTACCTAGAATCTTCGATTCTGTTTTGGACCCATTGAGTTTCAAATATGAACATTCCATCCATGCTTAAACTTTTTCAGCTGCGTGTCATCGGCATATGTAATAATCTGAATGCCGAATGGTTTCACAACACTGGCCAGAGGACTCATGTAAACATTAAAAAGAGAGGGGCTCAGGGAAGATCCCTGGGGAAATCTACATCTAAGTTATGTTATGTTATGCATTTTTTTATTAGGCGCACAGCTGCACCAGCGAAGGAGCGTCCTGGCGCCGCGACAAGGTAGCAGCACAACACAACAGGATAAAAACAACAGTGAGGATGGACTAAGGGAACAGGAAAGTTTTCACCGCTCTGCGGAATGAGAGCAAGTCCCTAAGGGCGCGAATCGCCGGGGGGAGGGAATTCCACAGCGTAGCCGCGCGGACTTGGAAAGAACGTCCGCCGGCTCTGCTGCGCTTGACACGAGGGACAACCGCTAGTTCCAGATCAGCAGATCTTAATGCTCGTGCAGGGGTGTAGTGGGCCAGAAGTTTGGACAAGATCATGGCTGGGGATCCCTTAAGTATTTTGTAGGCGACACAGAGGATCTTAAACTGAATCCGCTGGGCCACCGGTAGCCAATGCAACGATCGCAGGGTGCTAGAGGTCGGACAAGATCTAGGTAGTCCAACCACCGCTCTCGCAGCGGCATTCTGAATCCGCTGCAGACGACCAATTTCTGCTTGGTTTAAGCCAGCAAATAAAGAGTTCGCGTAATCCAGCCTAGAGATGAGTCGCTTGGATCACAAGTTGCCGGGTAGCGGCATCAAAAAACTTAAGCACCGGACGTAGTCCCCGTAAAATGCCAAAACAGCAGGCCGCCGTACGTTTAGTATGACAAACAAACGTAAGGGTGGGGTCCAACCAGACTCCGAGGTTTTTAAGCTCGGAGACTGGGAGAGGTGTAGGACCCAGCTCCCCCGGCCACCATCTGCCTCCCCAGGGTTCCGGTTGCTTCCCAAAAATCATGACCTCGGTCTTACTAGCGTTCAGCTGGAGGCAGTTAGACGTCATCCAGCCAGCGACCGCCCTCAGTCCATGTTGGAATCTGGGTGCATCCACATCGGCATCCCCGCTGATCGTGACCGCTAGCTGGGTGTCATCGGCGTATGACACCATTGTCATACCCCATTGACGAACAACCTCAGCCAGCGGCCTTACGTATAGATTAAACAACGTAGCACTCAGCGAGGAGCCTTGGGGGACCCCCAGATCCAGCAGATGGGGTTTGGACTGGTAAGGAGGGACGGTCACGCTAAAGGTCCGATTGGCTAGGAAAGACCGGAACCATTGAAGAGCGATGCCAGTGACACCAACCTCCTCTAATCGACGCAGAAGGATGGGATGAGATACGGTGTCAAAGGCGGCGCTCAGATCTAATAGCACCAGCGCCGCCGTTTGACCCGCATCGAGCACGGAGCGCAAATGCTCTACCATATACAGCAGAGCCGTCTCCGTGCTGTGGCCCGCTCGAAACCCATTCGGCTTGGCGAAGATGTTCCGAGAGGACCGCGTTGACATGCGCCTCAGTCACCTTGGCAGGCCACGGCAGAAGTGAAATTGGCCGATAGTTTTCGGGCTTACTTCCGTCCAGGCTTGGTTTTTTGAGAATAGGCCGCACCACGGCCTGTTTCCACTTGAGTGGGACTACGCCGGATGTAAGCGACGTGTTGATTAAAGAGCATAGCGGTGAGATGTCATGCACCGCCAGATCTTTGAACACAGCCGGGCAGAGCGGTTCTGCTGGAGACCCCGACCTCACTTGACAAGCCAGTTTGCCAAGGCTTTCAGTTGTTAAAATCGGAAAAGAGTACAATTCCTCAACCGTCAAGGGTTTGAGAGGTGAATCTGCAGGTGGACTGGCCGGCGGAAAAGCCCGATAGATAGCGTTCACCTTCTCCACAAAAAAATCCGCCAGAATTTCCGCCAGAATTTCACAATGCTCCACAGAGCTCTGGAGAGTAGCAGTCACCTTTTTGGTGGTAAGATCTTTCAACACCTTGAAAATAGTTTTAGAGGGATTGTCGCTAGTCCGAAATTGTAAGGCGTAAAAGGCAGCGCGGGTTCTGCACACTGCTCGATGGTAGAGTTTAACAGTGGCTTGGTACACGGCCTTCTCCTGGTTGTTATAGGTTTTACGCCATGCCCGCTCTGCACGCCTACAGGAGGTCTTGAGTACCCGCAGCGCATCATCATACCATGGGCTAGTATTTCTGGCCCCGGATTTACACCAAACTGTGGGGATAAGGGAATCTAATGCCCTAGTCACCCAATTACAGAAGCCATCATATCCTTGATCTATCGTACCAGTTATGTCTAGTGGGTCGGACGAT
This sequence comes from Lissotriton helveticus, assembly GCF_964261635.1. Classification (NCBI taxonomy): domain Eukaryota; kingdom Metazoa; phylum Chordata; class Amphibia; order Caudata; family Salamandridae; genus Lissotriton; species Lissotriton helveticus. The sequence continues at coordinate 1,722,805,308 of NC_136061.1, read as the reverse complement.
AAAAGCTGGTAAAATTCGTCCAGCTTTAGTTTATTCCAACGCCGTCTAGGGGTTGGACATGCCACTGGTTTGGACTGCATAACGGGTACGGGGCACTGGATCTGTATCAAATAATGATCAGTCCATGCCAGCGGAGTGAGGCTAGTGATGCTGGCTTCCGCCAAGTTGGTGAAAAATGGGTCGAGAGTATGTCCCCCTATATGAGTGGGTTGTGCGATCATCTGGGCCAGCTGAAGCGACTCCAAATCTGCAATAAAACTAGCCACCGACGGGCTAGAAAGATTATCAAAGTGCAGATTCATATCCCCAATAATGGAGAAATTGGAGCACCCAACAGCCAGCTTACAGATGGCATCTGGTAATGCAGCTCTAAAGGCCACCTCACTCCATGTCCAAATGGTGCTTTACCAGCGACCTTGCGTTCAAATTCCAGATGCTGATAAAGGGAGATGAACGGGCAGCCACAGTGACGCGCTCCTTAAGTCCCCTACCTAGTGGGGCGGGAAGACTGAACCGCCCACAACCACATGAAAGGGGGCCGCCTAGGGGGTCCACCCGCGGAACCTCACAAGACCCAGATGACAGACCGATGGCAACAAGACTGTCTCTGGCATAGCACAGCATAGCTAAGTGGCTTGGGTTTGGAGATAAACTCATCTTGGAACACCTGAAATGACCGGTCCTCCAAAAAGGAGTGAAGCCACTTGAGGGCCATACCAGTCACTCCTACCTCTCTGAGTCTCTGAATAAGCAGCTAGTGGTTAACCGTATCGAAGGCTGCGCTAAGATCCAAGAGCACAATAGCAGTGCAGTCTCCTATATCAAACATTTTCCTGGTTTCCTCAACCACTGCCAAAAGGGCAGTCTATGTACCCTGTTGGGGCCTGAAACCAGTTTGGTAAGAATGAAGACTTATTGCTTTCGAGAAACGCAGAGTGTGAGGTTCACATGCTTTTCAGCCATTTTGTTTATTCCCAGCAATAATGATATGGGACGGTAGTTCCCTAGTGCCTCAGGGTCTAGATCTGGGTTTTTTAGAAGAGCTTTTTTCATCGCTCGTTTCCACAAAGGAGGGACCAGACCCGCAGAAGATGTACTTTGATCGTGCCCACGATGACAGGGGCTACAGTATCAAAAACTTGCTTTTGAATGGGGGTGCCACTACATCCTTGGGGGAACCTGATTTCAACTGACGAAGAATACCTTGCAAAGTAAGCTGATCTAGAGGAGGAATTTCAGTTAGAAAGCAATCGCTAGTGTAACCTCCAGTGCTGATTACTGGAGCATTTGGTTGTGCATAGGCCTGGGGAAAGGAGGAGTAAATATCTTGAATTTTATTGGGAAAAAAAGGTTACCAGTTCATTACAACGAAATAGTGTGTCATCAACGAAAGTGGGAAGGGGTGAGGGTTTAAGAAGAGATTTCAGTATACAAAATGTTTCGGGAGACGAGTTAGCGGCTGAAAGGATTTGACCTTCATAATGAAGGGCCTGGGCACGTTTAATTTCTTCCTTATATATTTTTATATCTTCCCTATAGATCACCTTTTTAGCTGCAGAGAAATTTTTCCTCAGTTTTCTTTCAGACCATTTACATGCTTGCTTAAGTGTGCGAAGCTTGGGGGAGTATTTGGCTGTTCTATTTGCTCCTCTCCCATCACTGATCTGCTTTTTTGGGAGCACCATATCTAGGGAAGATCCAAGCCATTTGTCAAAATTATCATTCGTTATAAAAGGGTAAGAATCAGGGGTCAGTCTGGTATCATTAAGTATTGCTGCCCAAAGCTCTGTTGGGAGTTTGGACCATAAGCGAATCAAATTAGTGGATTTTACCACTGGCCTGCTGATGGATTGATGAGCCCAGGAGAAAGAAATGAGACCATGATCTGTCCAGGGCAGGGGAATAGGGCTTCCCACCTGCAAGTCGTTCATGTTAGAGAAAATGGGATCCAGCAGATGGCCTTTGGAATGGGTCTGGCCTCTTACTTTTTGATTGAATTGAAAGGCTCCCATACTGTCAGTTAGCTCACGTGTGGAGGGTAATAAAGCCTCATCAAAACGCATGTTAAAATCTCCTAGTAGGGAGAAATTGGATAGGGGGCTGGCTAACCTGGCAGTAATCTCGGGTAAATCTTTGCCGAATTGCCCCAAGGACCCAGGGGGACAGTATATCAGAATCCCAGAGAAAGTGCAGGTATGGATGAAACCAATAGAAAAACTCTCGCAGTCAGGTACAAAAATCGCCAACATGAGACAGTTAAATCCAATTTTATAAACAATTGCTATTCCACCTCCTCTGATATGCTCTCTACCACTTCTTTGAATGGGGGTGGGGGAAGAGCTTGGACAAAGGCCAGGTCGGCCACGCTCGATAACCAGGTTTGTCAAAAACAGAACATCTGGGTGCTCCTCCTCCAACAATAACCGAATTTCCGTGGTGTGCTTAGGCAGCGAGCGACAATTAAGTAGGAGCATGTTGAAAACACTCAGAGGGGGCTGGGTGGTGTCCTCCTTGATGGTGGGCAGAAGGTAAAGGAGCTGTGGGGGCATTGAGTTACCTTACAGTGGGGCCAGATAGAGTGGGCACAGTTATTCCTCATTGCCCCTCTGTACTGGAGTTGATTTGCAGTATAAAAGACCATTTCCCTCGTCTACCAGCAGAGGTCTGGGCACCTGGGACCAGTCGGGCGCAGACAGGCTTGCTTTAAGTGATCCTTCGGCGCGGCCGTGTCTTCAGCCCCTTATAAAGTTGGGCTGCGCACAGACGTCGGCGTGTGAGTCAGTGCCGAGAGTACTAGAATGCTAATTTCCCCAAAAATGTCAGCGTGCAATGGCGACCCCTGGGGCTAGAACACAGCTTCCCGGGAGTCCGAAGAATAAAGTGCGGAAGTGCGAGCCACATAATTACCCCCCAACAGTTTTAAAAAATAATAAAACAATTTAAAACAGTTCTAAAAATGCACACAGTGTTCTCGACTGAACACCACTCATTTCAAGAAACCGCACCTTTTAGTAGTTTAGCTAAGTGTTTTTTTCCTGCTTTCATTTTTTTATGAACACATTATTTTGAAAGCAAAAAATCATCAATCTTCCTTTCAAGCTTCTGTAAATATTTGCATCAAATCAGAGCATTCTTGGAGCATTATACATAGCCTCATATTGCTAAACTTTAAAAACGTGTGTACACATTTTTATACTGGAACCACTGTCAGTAGTGCAGTCAGAGCTTACAAGATTTACTTCGAGCGCTCACCCTGATAATAAAGGCTTTCAATTAATGAACCAAAAATACAAGTTTGAACAGCATTAACATGGACAAAAATATTACCTTAACTGCAGACAGTGCCCTTGCCTGATCCATAATGTGGTACTGTAAACTGGCAATCAAAGGGTTTGTGCTGCCGGGGGTTGGGCCTACTTCTCCCAAGGACAAAATACACATTAAAACTTGTCGCCGTTGACCCCAAACAATATGTCCTGGGCATCAGGCTATAGGAATTCCACATCCCTGTTATTGATATATTTTTTGTTTTAGATCATAAAATATATAACTTTCTTTTAGTAGGGATACATATGATTACAGATATATACAAATATCTTTTAAAATAAAGTCATTCTAATACTCCTTTATTTATTTATTTGTAGAGCGCAACATTTATCCCGAGGGATGTCATGGCGCTGAGGATTACAGTAGTAGGTGGGATCTATGGGTTGGTCAGATGTCAGGAATAATTCTTTGGGGAAGAGGTGTGTTTTGAGTTTCTTTCTGAAGATGTTGTAATTATTGGTTAGTCTGAGTTACACTGGGAGTTCATTCCATTGTCGTGCAGCCAAGTAGGAGAAGGTACGTCCTCCTGCCTTGGTCTTTTTTTATTTTCTTTGTTTTAGCAAGAGCGAGGTGTTGTGATCTTAGTGGTCTAGCGGGGGAGTAGAAGTGTATTCTATTCTGAAGAATCGTGGGTCCTGTGTTATTGAGTGTCCTATGGGCATGACCAATGAGCTTGAAACAGGCTCTTTGGCGCATGGGCAACCAGTGAAGTTGTTTTAGGCATTCTTTGGCATAGCTGTATTTGCCTTTGTTGCATACTAGCTTAGCTGCGGCATTCTGTATTACCTCTAGTCATTTAAATAGGCAGTCTGGTATGTCCACAAAAAGGGCATTGCCGTAGTTCAACTCACTGACCAGTAGGGCCTGTGTGACTGACTTCTTGCTTTCAAGGAGGATTCATGGGAAGAGCCTTCTCAGACGTTTCAGAGTGGCAAATCTTTCCCCACATAGGGTTTGAATGTGGGCCTGCATGGATAGTGTGTCGTCAATCGTGACGCCTAGGTTTGTGGCCGAGTGCTTGTGTGCCGGGGCGTCTCCCAGCGTGGCGGGACACCATGAATTGTCCCATATGTGTTTGGCTTCACAGAAGAGTAGAATCTCGGTTTTGACTGCATTTACTTTGAGGCAGTGATCTGCCATCCATGTGGCCATTTCCGTTAGGCAGTTAAGTCTTAGTCCTTCAGCGATTGCATACATATATTGATACAGGATTAAGGCAGAGCATATCATCATTTAACAATATCTTTGTTTCGATCTTTTCCATTATTTGGAATTCTTGACAGGGTCAATTAACATTTAAGACCACAGTATTATGATGTGCAGAAACTTGGGGTGTGTTGGCGAGCTACGCACGTTTCTGCATTGCCTTTATCAGGACTACATCCTAGTAATCACCGTAATTTTATAGGTTGTCAAGAGATATGACCAATATTAAACAAGTGGGAAAGGGGAGGAGCAAGTAGGTCTCTGTCCTCTTAGAGATTCCATAAAGAATGTTCACGAACCTTCAGGAACACGTTCTTCCGTGTGGTAAGAGGAAGACGATCAATGCTTCATAGACGATCAGCTCTTATGGTTAAAGTAGCCCACTGTTGTCCGGGAAGTCTCTTTGGCTAGGTGGAATGGCCGTCTATCATTAGGCGCAAGGAGAATATTGACTTGTTCGATTAATATAGAATGCAGGCATCAAGGGATATATGTAGATAGGTGGTAGTCTCTGTGGCGTATTTATATAGAAGAATACGTCTTTTCCTAATACCTCCAGCTGTGTTATGCATCGGTCCCTTAGTGCTACCAGGGATGTGTACCATGTCGACTCTTCACTTTGTTCTGCACCAAAACATGCAGCCTACAAAGGCAGTGTGTGAGTATGATGGTACCGGAACTATAAGGGTAGCACAGTAAGTGTTGCAGCCCTTAGAGGCCTTCTCTGGTCACAGTGCCCTGGGTACCTGTGGTACCATTTACCAGGGGCTGACCTGTGGCCAGAGATGTCAATTGGGTTTAGTCTTCAATGCAGTTTTAGGGAAAGAACATAAGCCCTGGGTTCCTGATTAGCAGGAGCCCAGAGCACACTCAGTCACAGTACATCAGCAATTCAGCAAAAAGTGGGGGCGACCATGCAGAAAGAGGGCACGTTCTCACATAATACTATCATTTTATCAGTTTTTTGAGTTTGCCAAGAGCCAATATGAGAGCAAGTTGAATTGTTTTGATGCCTTCGTCGTCTGCAACCAAAAGATTTACGAAGTGTGCATTTGCACAAAGGGTAATGTGATTCAAAACCCAAGAAAACATCTCCTCCTGCTTCTTAAATAAAGTTATTGATATAAAAGTAAACTATTTATTTAAAGAAAAATATAGTGCCATAAAGAATGTGGAACCGTTTAGTCTAAGTAATAAAAGTGTGAATGGTGCAAAATACTCGCAAAGATTATTAAAAAAAAGTCATGTTCACAATAAAATAATACTCCACAGCAAGAATTATAGAATGGCAGTAACGGTTACAAATGAGCTGACAGGTCGGCAAGTGATATAGCAGTGGGTTATTCCATTTGCCTCCGTTTTTGTTTAAATTTAACACATGGGCTTCTCACACCATCTTGCCAATATGCCACCAAATACAGGTATAAAACAAGGAACACTTATAAAATATTGTGCACCGACAACAAACCAGGCTTTCGAAAACAAATCTTTTAGTTGCCTCTTGGGGGGGGTCATTCAAGGCCTGCCCAAAGCCTCCTAACAACATGACATATCCGATGTTCACTGTGGGAGGATGCATAGCAATGTAACCAATCTTTTGCATGAGGGTAAGGGTAGCTGATGCAGTCATGCAGTTGATCTCTTCACTACTTCTTTAGCCCTCGTCAAACATCACTGGAACACAGTTACTCTCTAGCCACTGCATCACTAAATGCTGTAACAAATATGATGGAATGCAGCCATAGGGAATACCCAGTGGTTTATAAACATCAGGTCACTCATTGGTTGTATTCGATTTCATAGAAAACAGATTCCACAGAACACCATTACTGAGAAACCATTTCACCTAAACCGTTTAATGGGAATTTTCAGAATGAACAGCATTTACCATTTCATAGAAAATCTTTCGAGTTCGAAATGTATTTGTTTACATGCTCAGTTTGTAAGACGTAAGTGCAGTGGTTGCAGGTCTTAGTTTCAGAAACAGTTTTGTCGGAGGTATTTATAACAGTCCTTTCTTTAGGAGACATTATTTTAGATTTATAGCTTTCACACTGGCAAACAATTACTTTGGATACCTTCCATTAGCTGACACCTCACCACACTAAACACCATCCATCCCGGACCCCTCATAACCGTTAAACATCATCCAGCCTCTCCCCAGAAAACCACTCACCATGCCTTAGCTCAACCCTTCCCTGAAACATAAAAGCAGTTTCTACCCCCTAAACTCTGCCCACCTCAGAAACTTAAAAGAAACACTACACCCATTCCTGAATCCAAACAGCCCTAGCTACCCCAACACTCCACACATCTCTAAACCCTAAAACCCCTTACTACCTCGAAACTCCATCCATGTCTTAACCTTAAATACACTTACTAAGCTTGAATCCCACCCTCTCCTGACCCCTTAACACCCCTAAATCCCAACCATGAACCCTAAATACACATCAACAGCAAACTATCCATCCATGAACCATAAAACCCCTCACCACCCCAAACCCCACAACTCCGCCCATCCCTGAATCCTTAAAACACCTCACCACCCTAGACTTTAACCTCCTTAAACTATCCATTCACTGAAGCTTAAAAGCCCTCACTAGCCCTAAACTACACACATACCAAATGCTAAAAGCCCTTCCTATGCCAGAACACCACCCATTCCCGAGCCCTAAAAGCCCCTAAACCATACTCATCCCTGAACTCAAAAACCAAACCTGAACTAGTTCTGAACTCCCCAGATTTTTTTTATGTAATTTTGGATTTCTGCTTAAAATAATTTTCCTTAAAACGTTTTCCTTTCATTTTAAATATATTTGTATATCCTTAAAATGGTCTTTCCTTAAAATTGGTTTTCCATGATTTGGTTTCTTCCAATGTGATTTCTCAGTTTTCAATTTTCCATCTGTCACATCCATTGGCAAATAAATTTCCTGAGATCTTACAGGCATAACTAAGGAACATCACATGACAACTACAAGTATCACCTTCACATAATGTAATGGACACTCAAATGACCATATTGGACTTACATCTAGCTCCGTCTCTTCTTCTGGGAGCCCCAATAAACTCTTGAGTTCTTCATCCTCCATCCCAGTTTTCTCTTCGCCCTTCATTGCAGATGGTAGTGTCTGTGGTTTCTCACGGAGTGTGTACAGTCGCGTAGATGCACCAAAAGAGACTGTTGAATCAATGGGAACTTGCTGGGGTTTGTGAGGTTCCAATCGAATGTGACCTAAAAAGGTGCCATGTGCTAATACAAGTACATAAAAGAAAAACTAAGTTTTAAGACTGAATGCAGAATAATCTTTTTAACTTTTGCAAATTGATGAATTTTAAAACGATTGAAAATACATGGCAAATTGTTATATTTTAAGATTTTAAAACCAGTGTGACAATTTTAACTTCTATTCGCAAATTTTACCACAAGTACAGCTTTCTGCTTCATTTCTGCTTGGGACACACTACAAAATACTATATACATAAATATGACAGACACTGTTCTCTTGTGTACATGTATGAGCCTACTATAGGCTTCCCTCCAGCTCGAACATCTGAGAAACAAGTCAAAATCTGCAAAAGAACCAGATCACTTTAATATTGATTGGACACAACTGCTGCCATTTAACCTCTTCGACGCGGATGACGGCTCCCGGCCATCATGAGTCATGGTGGGCGTGTGCGGATGACGGCCGAGAGCCGTCATGACCACGCCCGCGATTAGAATCTTCAGCACTGAGGCGGAATTCGCGCCGCAGTGATGAGGTTAATAGAACATTTAAAGAAATTAAATGGTTTGAAGTGTGGCATTAAACACATTCAAGTTGTAGGCCACTTACTGGACTGGACCCCTTCTTTGTTCCGAACTTAATTCTATGAAAAAATATATCACATTTGCCTGGACCAATCACTAGAGGTCACAATTTCAAATCCTCTACCTCACACCTGTACCAACTAGTAACTGTCCAGATATTTGCAGTTTCGTCACCAGACCACAGAAGCTTCTATTTTAAATTAGTAATTTGCCAAGACAAACACAAAAGCTAGCCAGTCTGCATCTGACCTTCTCCTTGACAATTTCAATAAAGCAATTTCATCTACTTAGACCAAGGTCACGCCTAAGACTTATTCAGTTGAAATACATACACCGCGCTTATTTTACAAGATATAGGCTGTGGAGGGAAGGCCCAATAGCTTCCCCTACATGTTTCCGCTGTGGCAGCATGGAAGGCACGTTCATACACACCATTAGGGAATGCACTGCACTTAGCAGATTTTGGACTTGGGTCATGACCTGCCTGTCAGAAGTACTGGGGTGAGAAATACCCCTGTCTCCCAAACCTGCTTTATTACTGTTTCAGAAGAGATTGGGGGAAACCATTTCAAAAGTAATCTGTTATTCTTGGGCCTCACCCTGGCTAAAAGGGATATAGCTAGGGCATGAAAAGACCCAGCCTTGCCCAAGGTATCGGCATGGAAGGCGGGTCTGGATTAGTGCATGGGTCTGGAGCAACCTACACTTAAGGCACAGGGTTGCCCGCAGAAAGACTTCAAAGTATGGAAACGTTGGGCAGACTTTCGAGGTCTCATTTCGGAGGCCCCCACCCCAACACGCAATTCTGATGTGGAAACCTCTTGATGACAAATCATTGGGAAAAGATTTGATACAAGGATTTGCGTTGTATATGAATTGGCTTGAAAAGTATGATAAATGGACTACTGCATTTGTACATGGCACACCTGGTTGTAAAGTTATGGGCTGCTGTTCACAAGCCCGAAATGTTTATCTCTTTATTCTGTAAATGTCATATGGAAGTCACCAGTCTGATTCTAACAATACGGATGAGTATTAATTGTATTTCCTTTTCCGGAAATGTTCATGTCTTATCTGCCGACTTAATAAAAATGTGTTTTTAAAAAAGAAATCACTTAAGCGGGAAGTACAATGAGCAATGAGATACTGTCAACCTCATTGCTACCTACACAAGAGGAACTACAAAAGTCCTCGGAGCCTCTTCAGTTATTCCTGAACATTTTCACCATCTTTACAACCGTTGTGCATTTTTTCATCAACAAGATTAAGCAAATATGCAAGGATATTCATGCTCAAACTATGCAAACTTTCGTACAACTTGCTCCCCATTAGTCTCTTGCCAGGTGAAATTAATGAAGCTCTGATGTCCGCTCTACAAGTTCCATTAGTTGAACGCTTTTACCTGCAGTTTAAGACAATGACTTTCCCAGTTACCTGGAAAACTGTAATGAATAACTGCTTAAAAACAAGCATTGAAAATGCAATAGGTCTCGCCTTTGATTAAGTTAAAGCCATTTGCTTTGCTAATGGTATTGTATAGCAAAGCAAATAGCTTTAACTTAATGAAAGCAGAGACCTATTGCATTTTTAATGCTTGTTTCTGTCTGCTGACAGAATGGGACGTGGGTGCTGGTTGACTTACCTGCTGCTGCTTGCTGCAGTGTTCTCTGGATGCAGTCGGGCTACTGGGCTGTCCTCTGTCCAACGTCCGGCTGCGCAGTCTCCTGGCCTGCTGGGAGCCGCGTTTGTTGGCGGATGACCCCTTGTGGCTGGGGCACCGGTCGTCCCGGCCCATCTTCCTGTGGCTGGGCTGATCAGGAGGACGTGTTATTGATGCTGTGAGGCGACTCGGGACGGTCTTGGTGGTGCCCCTGGAGTTCCTGGCTGACCAGTGTGGTCTTTCCTGCATTGCGGCCATTCCACCCTGGTGGCACCTGATCTTGTCTGATCTCCAATGTTAAGCAGCGTCGGGCTTGGTTTTTACCTGGATATGGGACCGTCTGGGGATGCCATGTGCTGCTGGCTTTTCATGTTTGCCAGGCACTGGCCTGATGGAGGGTCCTTGGCTGGAAGAAGGCACCAAGGGTAGAAGAGAGGCACAGGGGTGTCAGGATGCAGGGTGTACAGGCATGGTGCACCAAGGGCAGAAGGGAGGCATGGGGTGTCAGGATGCAGAGGGTACAGGCACAAAGGGCAGCAGGGAGGCAGGCACAGGGGAGAAGGATGCATGGGGTGCGGGAAGAAGGCCCCAATGGCAGCAGGGAGGTACAGGGGAGTCAGGATGCAGGGGGTACAGGAAGGAGGCACCAAGGGCAGAAGAGAGGCACAGGGGTGTCAGTGTGCAGGGGGTACAGGAAGAAGGCACCAAGGACAGCAGGGAGGCACATGGGTGAAAGATGCAGAGGGGGCAGGAAGGAGGCTCCAAGGACAATTGGGGGGCACATGGTGAAGGGATGCACAGGGTGCAGGAAGGGAGCACCAAGGGCAGCAGGGGGGGGGGGGTACAGGGTTTTCAGGATGCAGGGGGTTCCGGAAGGAGGCACCAAGGCCGCAAGGAGGCACATGGGTGTCAGGATGCAGGGGGTACAGGAAAGCAACATCAAGCGCATCACGGACAGGGTGAAAGGATGAAAGGGGGACAGGAAGGAGGCACCAAGGGCAGCAGGGAGGGACAGGGCAGAAAGGACGAACTTGGTAGAGGAAGGAGGCATCAAGGGCAGCAGGGAGGCACAAGAGTGAAATGATGCACGGGGTAGAGGAAGGAAGCATCAAGGGCAGCAGGGAAGCACAAGGGTGAAAGCATGCAGGGGGTACAGCAAGGAGGCATTAAGGGCAGCAGGGAGGCACAGGGGTGAACAAGTGCACTGCGAACAGGAATGAGGTACCAAGGGCAGCAGGGAGAAACTGGGTGAAATGATGCAGGAAGGAGGCATCAAGGGCCGCAGGGATGCATGGAGATGAAGGATGCACGAGGAACAGGAAAGAAGCATCAAGGGTAGTAGAGGCTACAGGAAAGAGGCATCAATGGCAGCAGGGAGGCACAAGGTTGCAAGGATGCATGGGTACAAGGAAGGACTCATCAAGGGCTGTAGAGGCGCACAGGATGAAAGGATGTAAGTGTTGCAAGGAAGGAGGCTTCAAGAGCAGCAAGGAAGCATTAGAGTACAGGGATGCAAGGGGTACAGGAATGAAGAAGGGCAGCAGGGAGGCACTGGGGGAAGGATCTATGAGGTACTACAAGGAGGTTTGAAGGGCAGCAGGGGGGCATGGAAGTGAAGGATGCATGGGGTACAGCAAGGAGCCATCAAGGGCAGCAGGGGGGCACAGGGGTGAAGGATGCACGAGGTATAAGAAGGCAAAATCATGGACAGGGAGGAACAGGGGTGAGGGATGCACGGGGTTCAGGTAAGAGGCATCAAGGGCAGCAGGGAGGCAGGGGAGTGAGGGATGCATGGGGGTCAGGTAGGAGGCATCAAGGGCAGCAGGGAGGCAGGGGAGTGAGGGATGCACGGGGTTCAGGTAGGAGGTATCAAGGAGGCAGGGGAGTGAGGGATGCACAGTGTTCAGGTAGGAGGCATCAATGGCAGCAGGGAGGCAGGGGAGTGAGGTATGCATGGGGTTCAGGTAGGAGGCATCAAGAGCAGCAGGGAGGCAGGTGAGTGAGGGGTGCATGGGGTTCAGGTAGGAGGCATCAATGACAGCAGGGAGGCAGGGGAGTGAGGGATGCATGGGGTTCAGGTAGGAGGCATCAAGGGCAGCAGGGAGGCAGGGGAGTGAGGGATGCATGGGGTTCAGGTAGGAGGCATCAAGGGCAGCAGGGAGGCAGGGGAGTGAGGGATGCATGGGGTTCAGGTAGGAGGCATCAATGGCAGCAGGGAGGCAGGGGAGTGAGGGATGCACAGGGTTTAGTTATGAGGCATCAATGGCAGCAGGGAGGCAGGGGAGTGAGGGATGCATGGGGTTCAGGTAGGAGGCATCAAGGGCAGCAGGGAGGCAGGGGAGTGAGGGATGCATGGGGGTCAGGTAGGAGGCATCAAGGGCAGCAGGGAGGCAGGGGAGTGAGGGATGCACGGGGTTCAGGTAGGAGGTATCAAGGAGGCAGGGGAGTGAGGGATGCACAGTGTTCAGGTAGGAGGCATCATTGGCAGCAGGGAGGCAGGGGAGTGAGGTATGCATGGGGTTCAGGTAGGAGGCATCAAGAGCAGCAGGGAGGCAGGAGAGTGAGGGATGCATGGGGTTCAGGTAGGAGGCATCAAGGGCAGCAGGGAGGCAGGGGAGTGAGGGATGCATGGGGTTCAGGTAGGAGGCATCAATGACAGCAGGGAGGCAGGGGAGTGAGGGATGCATGGGGTTCAGGTAGGAGGCATCAATGGCAGCAGGGAGGCAGGGGAGTGAGGGATGCACAGGGTTTAGTTATGAGGCATCAATGGCAGCAGGGAGGCAGGGGAGTGAGGGATGCATGGGGTTCAGGTAGGAGGCATCAAGGGCAGCAGGGAGGCAGGGGAGTGAGGGATGCATGGGGGTCAGGTAGGAGGCATCAAGGGCAGCAGGGAGGCAGGGGAGTGAGGGATGCACGGGGTTCAGGTAGGAGGTATCAAGGAGGCAGGGGAGTGAGGGATGCACAGTGTTCAGGTAGGAGGCATCAATGGCAGCAGGGAGGCAGGGGAGTGAGGTATGCATGGGGTTCAGGTAGGAGGCATCAAGAGCAGCAGGGAGGCAGGTGAGTGAGGGATGCATGGGGTTCAGGTAGGAGGCATCAAGGGCAGCAGGGAGGCAGGGGAGTGAGGGATGCATGGGGTTCAGGTAGGAGGCATCAAGGGCAGCAGGGAGGCAGGGGAGTGAGGGATGCATGGGGTTCAGGTAGGAGGCATCAATGGCAGCAGGGAGGCAGGGGAGTGAGGGATGCACAGGGTTTAGTTATGAGGCATCAATGGCAGCAGGGAGGCAGGGGAGTGAGGGATGCATGGGGTTCAGGTAGGAGGCATCAAGGGCAGCAGGGAGGCAGGGGAGTGAGGGATGCATGGGGGTCAGGTAGGAGGCATCAAGGGCAGCAGGGAGGCAGGGGAGTGAGGGATGCACGGGGTTCAGGTAGGAGGTATCAAGGAGGCAGGGGAGTGAGGGATGCACAGTGTTCAGGTAGGAGGCATCAATGGCAGCAGGGAGGCAGGGGAGTGAGGTATGCATGGGGTTCAGGTAGGAGGCATCAAGAGCAGCAGGGAGGCAGGTGAGTGAGGGATGCATGGGGTTCAGGTAGGAGGCATCAATGACAGCAGGGAGGCAGGGGAGTGAGGGATGCATGGGGTTCAGGTAGGAGGCATCAAGGGCAGCAGGGAGGCAGGGGAGTGAGGGATGCATGGGGTTCAGGTAGGAGGCATCAAGGGCAGCAGGGAGGCAGGGGAGTGAGGGATGCATGGGGTTCAGGTAGGAGGCATCAATGGCAGCAGGGAGGCAGGGGAGTGAGGGATGCACAGGGTTTAGTTATGAGGCATCAATGGCAGCAGGGAGGTAGGGGAGTGAGGGATGCACAGGGTTTAGGTATGAGGCATCAATGGCAGCAGGGAGGCAGGGGAGTGAGGGATGCATGGGGTTCAGGTAGGAGGCATCAAGGGCAGCAGGGAGGCAGGGGAGTGAGGGATGCATGGGGTTTAGGTATGAGGCATCAAGGGCAGCAGGGAGGCAGGGGAGTGAGGGATTAGGTATGAGGCATCAATGGCAGCAAGGAGGCAGGGGAGTGAGGGATGCACAGGGTTTAGGTATGAGGCATCAATGGCAGCAGGGAGGCAGGGGAGTGATGGATGCATGGGGTTCAGGTAGGAGGCATCAAGGGCAGCAGGGAGGCAGGGGAGTGAGGGATGCATGGGGTTCAGGTAGGAGGCATCAATGGCAGCAGGGAGGCAGGGGAGTGAGGGATGCACGGGGTTTAGGTATGAGGCATCAAGGGCAGCAGGGAGGCAGGGGAGTGAGGGATGCACGGGGTTTAGGTATGAGGCATCAATGGCAGCAGGGAGGCAGGGCAGTGAGGTATGCATGGGGTTCAGGTAGGAGGCATCAAGAGCAGCAGGGAGGCAGGTGAGTGAGGGATGCATGGGGTTCAGGTAGGAGGCATCAATGACAGCAGGGAGGCAGGGGAGTGAGGGATGCATGGGGTTCAGGTAGGAGGCATCAAGGGCAGCAGGGGAGTGAGGGATGCATGGGGTTCAGGTAGGAGGCATCAAGGGCAGCAGGGAGGCAGGGGAGTGAGGGATACATGGGGTTCAGGTAGGAGGCATCAAGGGCAGCAGGGAGGCAGGGGAGTGAGGGATGCATGGGGTTCAGGTAGGAGGCATCAATGGCAGCAGGGAGGCAGGGGAGTGAGGGATGCACAGGGTTTAGTTATGAGGCATCAAGGGCAGCAGGGAGGCAGGGGGTGAGGGATGCACGGGGTTTAAGTAGGAGGCATCAAGAGCAGCAGGGAGGCAGGGGAGTGAGGGATGCACAGGTTCAGGTAGGAGGCATTAAGGGCAGCAGGGAGGCAGTGGAGTGAGGGATGCACGGGTTCAGGTAGGAGGTATTAAGGGCAGCAGGGAGGCAGGGGACTGAGGGATGCACGGGGTTCAGGTAGGAGGAATCAATGGCAGCAGGGAGGCAGGGGTGAGGGATGCACAGGGTTTAAGTAGGAGGCATCAAGGGCAGCAGGGAGGCAGGGGAGTGAGGGATGCACAGGGTGCAGGTAGGAGGTGTCAAGGGCAGCAGGGAGGCAGGGGAGTGAGGTAAGCACTGGGTTCAGGTAGGAGGCATGAAGGGCAGCGGGGAGTGGGGGATGCACGGGGTTCAGGTAGGAGGCATCAATGGCAGCGGGGAGTGGGGGATCCACGGGGTTCAGGTAGGAGGCATTAAGGGCAGCAGGGTGGCAGGGGAGTGAGGGATGCACGGGTTCAGGTAGGAGGTATTAAGGGCAGCAGGGAGGCAGGGGAGTGAGGGATGCACGGGGTTCAGGTAGGAGGAATCAATGGCAGCAGGGAGGCAGGGGAGTGAGGGATGCACAGGGTTTAGGTATGAGGCATCAATGGCAGCAGGGAGGCAGGGGAGTGATGGATGCATGGGGTTTAGGTATGAGGCATCAATGGCAGCAGGGAGGCAGGGGAGTGATGGATGCATGGGGTTCAGGTATGAGGCATCAAGGGCAGCAGGGAGGCAGGGGAGTGAGGGATGCACGGGGTTTAAGTAGGAGGCATCAAGGGCAGCAGGGAGGCAGGGCAGTGAGGGATGCACGGGGTTCAGGTACGAAGCATCAATGGCAGCATGGAGGCAGTGGAGTGAGGGATGCACGGGGTTCAGGTAGGAGGCATCAAGGGCAGCAGGGAGGCAGGGGAGTGAGGGATGCACAGGGTTCAGGTAGGAGGAATCAATGGCAGCAGGGAGGCAGGGGTGAGGGATGCACAGGGTTTAAGTAGGAGGCATCAAGGGCAGCAGGGAGGCAGGGGAGTGAGGGATGCACAGGGTTCAGGTAGGAGGTGTCAAGGGCAGCAGGGAGGCAGGGGAGTGAGGGATGCACGGGGTTCAGGTAGGCGGCATCAAGGGCAGCAGGGAGGCAGGGGAGTGAGGGATGCACAGGTTTCAGGTAGGAGGCGTCAAGGGCAGCAGGGAGGCAGGGAAGTGAGGGATGCACGGGGTTCAGGTAGGAGGCGTCAAGGGCAGCAGGGAGGCAGGGGAGTGAGGGATGCACAGGGTTCAGGTAGGAGGCATGAAGGGCAGCAGGGAGTGGGGGATGCATGGGGTTCAGGTAGGAGGCATCAATGGCAGCGGGGAGTGGGGGATGCACGGGGTTCAGGTAGGAGGCGTCAAGGGCAGCAGGGAGGCAGGGGAGTGAGGGATGCACAGGGTTCAGGTAGGAGGCATGAAGGGGAGTGGGGGATGCACGGGGTTCAGGTAGGAGGCATCAATGGCAGCAGGGAGTGGGGGATGCACGGGGTTCAGGTAGGAGGCATCAATGGCATCGGGGAGTGGGGGATGCACGGGGTTCAGGTAGGAGGCATTAAGGGCAGCAGGGAGGCACAGGAGTTCAGAGAGGAAACAGGGGCCGCCAGGGGCACTGGGTATGCACATGGTACAGAGATCCAACAAGGGCAGAGATGAAGTATGAAGGGCGTTGAGGAGGCACAGGGGGCAGCAGTGAGGCCTGGGCCCATAATTTAGGCAGAGGAGTGGAAGGGGTGTGAGGTTGCACGGGGAACGGAACAGCTCCGATGGGAATCACAAGTGACCAACTACAAATACCTGATACTGGATCCATTGACTGTAACGTGTGTTTCTGGAGATCCACTCGGCTGCTATGGTGACAGCGCCTGCCGAGACTGGAAGTGCTTATTGTTGCCTCCTTGCATCTGTCGGTCTCAGTTGTCATCTTATTTTTAACAGTAAAGATGCCCCTTGTTTTCTCTGCTGAGCCTAGGGGGTCCGTTGTTAGACTTTCTTCTGTCAGGGTGGATTCAAGAAGCAACTTTTTGCAAGTCATCAATTGGAACTTTCACCGGGAAGGAGGTCTGGTGGCGAGAGGCAGCACAAACGGGGCACATGCTAATAGGACCAGTGGATCCACAGTCAAAGAGAGTAAAGATCAGACGGAGAGGTGAGGGGGCAGCGGTGGAGAGCCAGAAGAAAAGAGAATAAATGTCAGAAACAAAATGGAAGGCTGAGTAGAGGGTCAGGGGCGTAAGGTAACAGCTCGATCAGAGGTACAGGGACGGGTAATGATATTAAAGAGCAATAGGTTCGGACAGAGGGTAACATACAGTTCTATTCTAGGCTGGCAACCAATTTAAACCGGGTGGTGGAGGGATGGGGTGGACGGCTGTCAGATGTTAAGGACAACTAAGAGCCGTCTAAATGATTTACATTGATCCTGGATAAACCAAAAATCAGACCCGGCCTTCCTAGACCGACGTTGGGCACCCATGTCTTATCCAGCTACAGAGTAAGGCTGGTTATATTCGAGAAAACAAAAAGCAGCGTTAGACTTTCAAGTCTGAAACCATTTTACAATTAGTCTTCTAAGGCACAATGGTTTATAAGACCATATGGTTCCCCTCCAGAGACAGTGGTTGTCTGCAAGCGAAGCTGCGCATTCCTGTGACAAAGACTTCAAATACGAGCATTCGGTAGCGATGGCGGCACAAAGAGGCCCCTGTGGGGGGATGCAGGCCATGTAAAGAGCTGCTAAATTACAGCGTATCAAACCCGCAGGATGCAGGAACTGAACTAATGATAGCTTTTAACCTAACAGTTTGTTAATCACATTTGATTTTGAGGCCGATGTTTCTGGCGAGAATGTTTCCCCTATCGGTTTGTGAGACAATCTTTCAGGTTTTCCTAGTGCTTTGTTTGACCTCACTTTGAAGTTCTGTATCAGAGCACATTCCCTTATTAGCCACTATACCCAGATCCCCCCATTACATACCTCGAGTCTGTGGGATTCACGGCATTAGCAGAGGGTCCTCTTAAAAAGTAAAAGAAAGGAGGACCTGAGAGTCATGGAGGGAGCAGAGCTGAAGACACCCGTGAGCGCTCAAATGACGCTGCTTCCCTTTACCAAGGAGGCCATGCAATACAGCAATGTACTGTAGCTCGGGAAACAAATACTGTCTGCAGATCGGGTTCAGCTGCCTCCTTCCCTATGGCCTGCTGTGGAGAGACAAGCATGCAGGAACACGTCACAGCTCCCTCCATGATCCGCCGGCCTAAAGGTCTTGGAAAGTGACTGGTAGGGCAGGTGTTGTATCGGCTAACTCACCTTCACGAGACAGCAGGCTCCGGCACTGGGCCGCATCTGAGGCGCACCGAGCTCGTGCCTGCGGTGGGGCAGCACGGACGGCAATCTCCGTGAAGGCCCTGAGCAGCTCCCAACAGCCACCGTCATGTCCCTTCTGCAGGCAAGAGACATTGAGTCCGGAAGGCAAACAGCACGTCAGGTTGCAGGCCCTGCTGCGAACGCGCAGTCCCTGACGCACACCCGGTCCCATCAACTGCGTATGATGGCAAGGCATGAAGGCCAAAGTTCGCACTGCTACATTTTTTTTTTAGCATTACCAGCTCGGCTGTCTGAGAATAAAAACAAGAATGAAACGAACTGGACTCCGGGGGTGTGGGGGGAGGTGGGGCCTTGCTGCTCCGGGGTTTTTCACTGCTCAGTGCCCAGCAGCCGGCCTGGTTCCTCCTCTGCGGCGGTGCCTCGCTCCTACCTCAGACGCAGCTTCCCCCTGACGGTCTCGGACCTGTCCCCAGTGGCACGCGTTCGGAGCCAGGAAGGGAGCACGCGCACGCTGACAATCTGCGCGTTCACATTCCACAATCTGCACGTGGCCCGGTCTGTACTCCCTTGCAAGCCGTCACAGTGACAATACATTTTGCTGGCGGGAGCGCTTCGCGCTCCAACACCAGCGAGCCCTAAAAGTCACTGGCTCATTAAGACCCTAATAATTTTAAGGCAATCACCATTTCTAGGCTAAATAATAGAAAAACTAGTTATGGAAGAAAATAACCTCTTAAGACCCCTTTCAAGTTGGATCTAGACCACAGCAGGGACCAGGTGGTTCTTTCGATCCTTGATCACACACGCCTCAAAGTTGATAAGGGTTGCTTTAGCACTCTGGTGCCATTACATTTTTTAGCGGACTTGAACACCATCAATGGCTCCATTTAGACAGAATCTTTGACCAAATCAGCACCGGGTGGCCTATTCAAATGGATTTCACAGTTTACGTATGAAGATGACCCACAAATTGTATTTGGCAGGTCAAATTCAAGAGATAAGATGCACCCTGAACAAAATTTTAAATGTTTCAAAAACATGCTAGTGGATTGCTCGGGGCTCGGCTTTCTTCGGGTCCCCACTTCCCTGGATAGGGAGGCTGGTGTTTGAAAGGGCAGAACCCAGGCTGCAGCCACTGCAGGGTTGCCCAAAGCTGCACTATCTTACTGAGACTCCCTCCACTTCCTCCCTCCCTCTGCCCTGCATGGCACTGCTGTCATCACAGAGGTGTGGGCGTGCGGAGGAACGAGGGCAGGGAGCAGCCTGGTGTGTAAAAAGCAAACTGCAGTCCTCAGGAGAAAGCAGGCGACGGGCAATGCGGGTACAAGGGGGCGGGACCATGCGCAGTCAGCCACCTGGTGATGGTGCAGAGTATGGCATTTTAGTAGGGCCTGTAGTTGTTTATTTCAGGTAAAAGTGGTGCCTCTGTTTGGTGCACCGGAGACAGGCAACAGATCGTTAAGGTTTGTGAACGTCTTCTAGATAAACATGCACTGACCAAAGATTGTTTGCTAAGCAGTGTGTACACAAAAGTGTTCGCTTTCTCTCGTTAGTATTCAGTCAGGAGAAGGGCAGTTCGTATTGACATTTTTCCCCTGCTGCAAATTCTAGTCTGAGCCAACAGGGTGGCGGTGCCCACCTTTCACACTGCAGCTTGGTAAAGGATGCTTTGCCCATGAGTACACACATACATGTCTGTGCCTGCTCTGGTAACAATCGCCACACTGCTGCCTGCACACACCTCTCACTACGACTATCCACCCACACCCACGATACCACTCCACACACCCTACACCGTCCACCATAGCCGCTTCGATTCCGGAAGGAGAAGACGGGGTCTTACAGGCAAATAAGCATTTTTACATGCAGGAGCAGTATTGTTATTTATTAAAGCAGGTTGGGCGAGCGGGAGCGAGTCCAGGTAGTTCCCAGCAGACGGTGCTCGCCCGGCTGACAGGCTGCCACAGGTGGCGGCCGCTGGGGGATGCTGCTCCCAGGTCAGAGCAGGAGACAGAAAGGGAGGTGCCTACGAGGCAGCAGCTGCCCGCCTCTTAACCCCCCTCCCGCTCGCCTCTGCTCTGCACCCCTCTACCCTGAGCCAGCCCACCGCAGCGGGATGTGTTTCTAGCCTGAAAGGAAGGAGACTGGGAGAAGCTGCCACCGTACTGGGGAGGGAAACGCGGGCTTTTCCGCACCCGGGAGATATCTCAGGCAGCCTCGGCGAGGCCTGGAGGATGAGAGGGACTCTGGGACGGGCAAGGGGCGAGCAGAGGACCGTGGACTAGGAGCTGCCTGCAGCCGCCGGAAGGGGCATCACAGCTGGGCACATCCAACGTGCATCGATCGCATCCCAGGCTGCTCTGGGGAAAGCAGATATCTGTAATTGCTGAGTGCCTGCCTCCTTTGAGTCTGCTGCAGGGTACATATACATGCATATTTTAGCGATGTGTAGATACCCATAGGAAATGTACCTATATCTTCATTTGAAGATTACAGGGGATGTGTTTTGCATTTTATTCGTTGTACCACAAACTAAATCTCGACAGCGAGACTGCGCAAGTTCGCAGTCTTACGCTAGGCTTCGACCTAAACAAAAACAATTGCTCCTGTAGAACATAATGTAGAACAACCACGTCTTCATACTCTAAATAGAAGCTTATGGGTGAAAGCAATAAATGGTGGAAAATTAAATCAAAACAGACAGATGACACAGAATAATTGGATCTCGGGATATTTTTTACTTTTAGACTACACACAATAAGATATGGTCATACATAACCAAAAGATGGTTAAACAGCATTTAACTGGAAGGGGGTGCTTCCAGGGGAGGAGGCAGGATAGTAACTGGCTATGAGGGTTCCTTATCACTACTCCCAGCGGGTATCAAACCCCCATCTGACAAGGTGAATACAAAGGTTTTTAATAAGTTGGGAGATGTATCAAACGGTTCTAAAACCTATTTACTAGTCGGAGGAGGAATCACCATCGTCCACAAGAACAGCATCAGGGTCTCGACTAGCACAGACGACGCACTCAGAACCGCCGAACAAATGCATTTTCAGATCCAGACAGACCCTAACTCCACCCTCAGAGGCACCCTCGTCTACCGACCCCCCGGACCCTGCCCCCAGTTCAGCGGCTCCATCTCTGACCTGATCAGCACGCACGCCCTGACCTCCACCGACTACATCCTCCTCGGAGATCTGAACTTTCACCTTGAGAACAACAACGACAACAACTCCACAACCCTGATCGATAACCTCGCCAATCTCGTACTGAAGAAACTCGTCACAATGCCCACCCACTCCACAAGCCACACGCTCGACCCAGTCTTCTCCTCAAGCCCGCACGTCTCAGTCAGCCACACCACCAAACTCCTCTGGACCGACCACCGCTGGTGGAGCAAAATCACCGAAGACCAACTACACGCAAACCTCGCTCTCAGCCTACTCACCGAACCCTCCAACACCGTTGATGCTGCCCACAGCCTCAGACGCTCGATCGAGGACTGCGCCTACACCCTCGCCCCGCTGAAGAAACCCCCCACCGAGTCACCAGCAAGAGGGCCAGCTGGTTCACCCCAGAACTCCTAGCCTCCAAACAAGCCTGCCGGAAACTAGAGAAGAAGTGGCACAGTGAACAAACTCCGGATAGCTACGCATCACACAAGGACGCCATCAGCAACCACCACCACCTCATCAGGGCGGCCAAGAGGACCTCCTTCAAAGACTGCCTCGACAACAACGCACACAATAGCAAGGAGCTCTTCAACATCGTGAAGGAACTCTCCAACCCCAGGTCCAACACCGACATCCTGTTGTCGCAAGTCCTGAGCGACTCCCTCGCCACCTTTTTCCACCGCAAGATAGCAGACATCCATGACAGCTTCAACACCCAGACAGCCCCAACAGACAGCAACACAACAGACCCTCCGCACACCATCGACCATGACCCCCTGCTAGCCTGGGCCAGCGTGAGCATCGATGACACCATCAAGACCATGAGCACAATCCACTCCGGCTCTCCGTCAGACCAATTCCCGCACCACGTCTTCAACAGAGCAAGCAGCTCCATCGCACCCCACCTGCGCAACGTCATCAATCTCTCCCTTGAGACAGCGTCCTTCCCAGAGATCTGGAAATACACCGAGATCAACGCCCTCCTCAAAAAACCTAAGGCAGACCCAGGAGACCTCATGAACGAATAGTTTTCTTACCTGTCGGTGTAGTTTTGCAGCTTGAAGATCTTTCTGGATTCACTATGCTGTGCATTATTCCGCGGTCTTGTGGTTGGGTCCGGATTCGTAGTCTTTTCTTTTTTTCTTTTTTTTTTTTTTCTTAGCCCAGGTGGGCGTCGGCGTCACATCCCCTTGGGTGTATTTCCGGTGACGTCGGCATGCTTCCTGCGGAAGCTCCCACTCTTGGGCGCCATCTTCGGGTTCTTTTTTTCCGTGTTTCTTTCGTTTCCGAAGTAATGGCAATGTTCTAATTAGTTGGTATTTTACCGCTTTGTACTTTTTAAATATCCTTTCTTTTGTTAACCACCTCTTCTCTCTCCAGCCTCATCTTTCTGGCGGAGGTGGGTGGGTTCGCTAGTGAATCCAGAAAGATCTTCAAGCTGCAAAACTACACCGACAGGTAAGAAAACTATTCGTTTTGCAGCGTGAATCTTTCTGGATTCACTATGCTGTGCATAGATTTTGTAGCGGTTTCTGATTTCTGTGGCGGTTGGGTGGAAGATGAGCGTTGGGTATTGAATATGTGCTGTAGCACCTTCTGTCCAACTTGAGCTTCCTTGTTCATCTGTATGTCCACACAGTAGTGCTTCGTGAACGTGTGCACCGAAGCCCATGTTGCCGCCAGGCATATGTCTTGTATGGGTGTGTTAGCCAGGAAGGCTATTGTAGCGCCCTTTTTCCTAGTGGAGTGGGCACGTGTCCCCTCTGCTAGCTCTTGTCCTGCCCGCTTGTGGCAGAGTTGGATTGTCTGTGCGATCCATCGTGCAATGGTCTTTTTGGTTACTGCTTTTTCCATGTAACTGTTGGCGAATGACACAAAGAACTGTTTTGTCTTCCTGTGTCCCTTCGTCCTTTCGATGTAGTGCATGACTGCCCTTCTGGCGTCCAGGGTGTGCAGAGCTCGCTCTGCCGCAGTTGTTGGTTTTTGGAAAAAACTCGGTATCTGTATAGACTGGTTCATGTGAAATTTAGATACCACCTTCGGCATGAAGTTTGGGTCAGTCCTCATCACAACCCTGTCATTGTGTATTTGTATGTAGGGTTCTTGTAGCGTCAGAGCCTGAAGCTCGCTTACTCTGCGTAGGGACGTTATTGCAACCAGGAAAGCTGTTTTCATAGTTAGCATCTTTAAGGACGCCTTGTGGAGCGGTTCAAAGGGCTCTTTCATGAGTTCCGTTAGGACTATGTTCAAGTTCCATGCCGGTGGCGGCACCCGCTTGGGCGGTGCGATCCTTTTCGCCCCTTCTAGGAATCTCTTCACCACCTGTGACGTGAAGAAACTCCTGCAAGTTTCACCCCTTGTGTAGGCGACTATCGCTGCTAAGTGAACCCTCAAGGAGGATGAGCTAAGGTTCTTCTCTAGCAAGTGCGTCAGGTACTTTAGCACTGTGGAATCCTTCTTCATTTTATTGTGAAGTCTTTCTTGTCTACACCATATTGTGAACCTCTTCCATTTTGCCACATAGCACTTCCGAGTGCTAGGCCTTCTTGCTTCCCGCAGGACCTTCAGTGTACTTTCTGGCAATCTTAAATGTGCGAACTCTATGTCCTCAGGAGCCACGCTACTAGGCTCATGCTCTCTGGCTCTGGGTGTAGCACCTCTCCGTTCTGCATGGAGAGTAAGTCTTTTCGCCTGCTGAATCTGTGGTGTGCACACTGTGTCATCTCCATGATCTGCGAGTACCATGTCTGCCTCGCCCACTGTGGTGCGACCAGTATCAGTGTCATGTTGCTCGCTCTGCACTTGCTCAGTACTCTGTGCATCAGTGGTATCGGGGGAAAGGCGTAGGCAAATGTCTTTGACCAATCTATCCATAGGGCATTCCCTAGTGACCCTTCCTCGGGCTGCCTGGATGCGAAGTTTCGGCATTTTGCATTCTGGCGTGTGGCAAACAGGTCCACCGATGGAGTTCCCCATCTGTCGAATAGGCGCCTTGTCTCCTGAGCATTGAGCTCCCACTCGTGGGATGCCGATGTCTGCCTGCTGAGCCAATCTGCTTGTATGTTGTCCTTCCCTGGCAGGTGTATGGCCAGCAGGTCTATCTTGAGAGGGATGGCCCATCTCCATATCTCCTGCGCTAGCGTTGAAAGCGGGGCCGACTGGGTGCCCCCCTGCTTGTTGATGTAGAACATCGCAGTGGTGTTGTCTGTTTGTATCAACACCTTGTGCTTGTACAGTCCTGTTTGGAAGGCTTTCAGTGCAAGGAAGATCGTCTTCAATTCTAAGTAATTGATGTGCTTTGTGGCATCCGTCGGTGTCCACAGTCCCCTCACCTTGAGCTCCTCCATGTGAGCGCCCCATCCCTTCAGGGATGCGTCTGTGGTGATGGTCACTGTTGGCGTTGGGGGCGTTAGAGGCTTTCCCTTTGCTATGTTCTCCATGGTCCACCATGTCATCTCCTTCTGCACTGCGTGCGTTACAACCACTAGATCCTCCCAACTGCCTGTAGCTTGTGACCATTGCTCCTGTAGCCATTCTTGAATGGGTCTCATGTGGAGTCGTACATTCGGTACCAGGTGGATGCATGATGCCATCATCCCCATGATCTTGCTCGCAGTCCTCACTGTCCGAGCTTGTCCCTTCCCGTAGAGGCGAGTTTCCTTCACCAGCGCCCTCGCCCTCTTCTCGCTGGGGAACACCTTGCCCTGTAAGGTGTTGATCTGTGCTCCCAGGAAGATCTTCACTTGTTCTGGCTCCATTGATGATTTCTTCCAATGGATGGAGAACCCCAGGTTTATGAGCATGCTGGTCACTGTATGTGCGTGCAGCTTGCATTTCTGGTATGAGTTTGCTTTCACCAGCCAGTCGTCCAGGTAAGGGTATACGTGTATTCCCTGCCTTCTTAGGTGCGCTGCGACAGCTGCGAGGCACTTTGTGAAAACTCTTGGTGCCGATTTTAGACCGAAGGCCAGTGTCGTGAACTGGTAGTGGCTTTCTCCGACGGTGAACCTGAGCATGTGCTTGTGCTTTCTGTTCATTGGGATGTGCAGGTATGCGTCTTTGAGGTCTATAGCGACCATGAAGTCCCCGATCTGCAACTGTGGGAGCACCTCTTGCAGGGAGGTCATTTTGAATTTTTGCGTTCTTATGAATTTGTTCACGAACCGTAAATCGAGAATGGGTCTCATTGTCTCGTCTACTTTTGGTACCAGGAAGTACGTTGAGTATACTCCTGTGTTTCTTTCCTTGAAGGGTACCCGTTCTATGGCCTGCTTCTGCAGGAGTTCTTTTGCTTCTTCCTGAAGGCACTGCAGCTGCTTGCTTGCTAGTGGCTTTCTTTTTGGTTTTCTGCTTGTTGGCCTCGCCTCCAACTCTATGCAGTATCCGAATTGGATAATGTTGAGGATCCATTTGTCCGATGTGATTTCTCTCCACTCTTGGAGGTGGAATCTTAATCTTCCTCCCACTGGTGTCCTGTGGTCGTAGGTGTCTAGTCTGTCTTGACCCATCTGTACGTGCTGCCCCCTGGGGTCTTTTTTGCGGGCGGGCACACAGAGTTTTTTGAAGTCACTTGGAGGTGGGCTGCTGGCCCCCTCTTCTATTTTGTCCCCGTCCATTTCTCCCTCGAAAGGACTGGCCTCTTTGTTGGTACTGCCAGGGCTGCTTCTGATGACCCTGCTGACTCTGCGAGTCTGCCTGGTGCGTTTGCTGGAAAGCCTGGTGTGATGTACCTGGCTGGTTTCCGCCTCTCCCGCCGGGCCTCCGTGACGGGGTGCCCCTCTTGTTCCCTCTGAACTGCAATGCTCCCATGGATCTTGCTGTTTCGTTATCCTTCTTCAGTTGGCTGAGCTGTTCATCCACTGTTGGTCCGAAAAGCGTGCTGCCGTTGAACGGTGTGTTCAGGATACTGTGTTGCACTTCCGGTTTGAAACCGGATATTCTGAGCCAGGCGTGCCTCCTTTCCGTGACGCCCATCATCATGAGCCTGCTGGCGGTGTCTGCCCCATCCAGGGCCGTCTTAAGGCAAGAATTTGCCGCATTCTTTCCCTCTTCAACCAGCTTTTCGGCTTTCTGCCTGGCATCCTGGGGCAAGTCCTTCACCAACTGCCCTAGTCCCTCCATGATTTGGTACATGTGCCTGTTTATCAGGGCGTTGGAATTAGCCATGCGCCAGTGGGTCGCGGCATTCCGTTCGATCCTTCTGCCCACCAGATCCATCCTTTTGCTCTCCTTATCCGGTGGTGGCCCCGAGGTAGTGGGTACGTTAGCCCTCCTCCTTGCCGTGGCCGTGATAATGGAGTCTGCGGAGACCGTGCCCTGAATGTAGGCCGGGTCCTTTGTGGCATGCTTGTACTTCTTCTCAGTTCTGGGAGTTACTGCCTTGCATGTTGCGGGCTCCCTGAAAGCTTCCTTCCCCTGAGCCAAGACGCTCTCGAGCATTGGAAGGAACTGGCTCCTCGTTTGTGTTGGGAGCAATGTTTCTAGAAGGAAGTCTGCTTTCTGCTTCTCTTCGTCGAGCTTGAGCTTGAAAGCTGCTGCGGCAGATTGTATCACCGAGTTGTAGGCCCCGATGTCGTCCGGCGGCGAGGGCCTCGAGGGGTAGGTGTCGACCACCTCCTCCGGGCTGTCGGTGTCGACATCGATGTAATCTACCTCCTGAAGGTCCGAGGGTGCCGACTCTGTCTGTCCTGCCCTCCTCCTCCTCCCCATAGTTGTAACTATCGTAGGGGTTCTCGTACTCCTCCTGGTCGTCGATCACCTCGACGTCCTGGTCTTGTTCCTCGGTGACTTCGGCGATCTCCTCTTCCTCCTCGACCGGCTCCATCACCGGTGGCTTGGCTCTTGTGAGGGATCGTGAAGGCTTTCATCTTTGCGTCGAAATCTTTCTTCCGCTGCATGATGTGCATGATGTTCTCCATTTCTGCCTCGAGGCGCCTTCTCTTCTTTTCCATCTCGGCCGCGTGTTCCGCGTCGGATGGGTCGGCCGCTCTCTTCGGCGGAAGGCTCGTCGCCGTGCCTCTCGGAGTCGACGTCGAACCGGATTTCGGTTCTCTGGTCGTCGTCGTCAGTTTTTGGTCTTTCTCCCTCGGCGTCGATCGATCCTTTTCGGGGACGATTTTCGACGTTTTGTGCTGATCAGCAGCTCTCGGCGCCGGGGACTCCTTCTCGGAGGATCCGCTGGGCCTGGGAGTAGTCGCGGACGCCGCCTTTTTTGGCGTCGGCGCTTTCAGGGTCTTGCCCTCGATCTTTCTAGACTCAGAGTCTCTCGGGTTCTTGGGGGCCGAAGAGTCTCCTACCTTGTCAGAAGTCTTCGTGTAATCGGTCTCAACGACCGTGTAGCTGTCGTCTTCGGCGGCAGCGTTGTCTTCTTCCTCGGAGGACATCCCCAGCTCGTAGAGTGACGGAGTCGGGGCCTTCCCCTGCAGGGCGGCGTGTGCTACCCTCTGCCTCTCTCTCACACGAAGGGTCTTCGGGGTGAAGGCGGAACAGGCGTTGCAGTCTCCGCTTTCGTGGTCCACCGGTAGGCAAAGGTTGCATACCGGATGCTGGTCCTTCTGCGCGTACTTGTGGTGGCAGTTACGGCAGAACTTGAACGGCGTGTTGTCCATCCTCGAGCGTCCAGGGCCTCTCTGGTCGCGTGTTCGTCGACGGTCGTCGAAGATCTTGATGGAAAACGCCTTATCCTTGCTGGTTTCTCGTCGATGAAGTCCCCTGGAGTCTTCAGATGACTTCTCCTCGTCTTTTCTGTATTTTCTTTCTTCTTTCTCCAAAAATGTCTGGAGCCCAAACGGGAACGATCCAGACCCGACCGCGGAAAAAAAGAATCTGAAGATGGCGCCCAAGAGTGGGAGCTTCCGCAGGAAGCATGCCGACGTCACCGGAAATACACCCAAGGGGGTGTGACGCCGACGCCCACCTGGGCTAAGAAAAAAAAAAAAAAACAAAGAAAAGACTACGAATCCGGACCCAACCACAAGACCGCGGAATAATGCACAGCATAGTGAATCCAGAAAGATTCACGCTGCAAAACTTCCGCTCTATCTCTCTGCTCCCCTTCCAGGCCAAGGTCATCGAGAAAACCGTCAACAGACAGCTAACCCGATACCTTGAAGAAAACAGAATCCTGGACCCTTCCCAATCAGGGTTCCGCAGCAACCACAGCACAGAGACTGCCCTCATCGCCGCCACCGATGACATCAAGACCTTGCTGGACAACAGCGAAACCGCAGCACTCATCCTCCTAGACCTCTCTGTCGCCTTCGACACCGTCTGCCACCGCACACTATGCGCACGCCTCAACGCCGCAGGGATCTGAGACAAGGCTCTGGATTGGACCACCTCCTTCTCCGGCAGAACCCAGAGCGTCCGCCTCCCCCATTCCGTTCCAGAGTCTCCGAGATCATCTGCGGCGTACCCCAGGGATCCTCCCTCAGCCCGACGCTGCTCAACACTTACATGGCCCCGCTCGCACACTTAGCCAGACAGCACGACCTCTACATAATCTCCTACGCTGAAGACACTGATCCTCTCCCTCACCAAGGACCCCATAACCGCCAAAGCCAACCTCCACGAAAAGAAGGAAAACCGTCGCCGACTGGGTGAAGACTTAACGCTCTCAATGACCAAGCAAGTCAACGCCGACTCCTCCTCCTGCTTCAACACCCTCCACATGCTCCGCAAGATCTACAGATGGATCCCGACAGATACAACCGCCAGCTACGCTCCGCCGGCCAGACTCCCCCCAACAGCCTATCTGCGCCTCTCCTCAGGAGCAGAAAGAGGATGTTCTCCAATCTGCCACTCCAGGCCACAGGAAGCAAAGGGTGGACGAGGACAAAAGGCCACTACCCCCTCCCCCTACAAGGGAGTAGATTTGGAGAAGGCAGTGCCCCTGGCAATGGGCTAATGCACTCCAAGGGCCAGGGGTGTGGAATTTATTAAAATATCTACTTGTCCATGGGGCAGGCTACTTAATAAATCTACTTGTCCTGTAACAAAATCCACTTGTCCCCTTTGTGCCATGTAATGCAGCAACAAATTACGCAGCAATCTCATTATATAAGAGTTCTGATATAGCCTCTGATTATGCCAGGGTTCATACCATAGTAGTGTTTGAATACTAGCAATTCCCTTATGCAGCTATGTTTCTGCAGGTCTACATACTGGGGCTGAAGGTAGTGTTAAGCAATAGTTCCAGGGTTGGAATGCCCTTTTTAGTCTGTGCAATCCTACTAACGTGCATGTTTTAAGGGTTTTCACCAATTCTTCTCTAATCATTTCCCATACTGAGAACGGTTGGAAATTTACTACTGACAGTGGCAGACTTGAAACTTCTTCCAGGGTTGGGAAAAAAGTGGTTGGAGAAAAAGTGAACTTGAAAACATTCAGATTTTCACATAAGCAAATTTACACCTGCATATTTGCACATGCTAAAATGTAGTTCACAAATATTTTCTGGGAGTACTATTTCTTGGCCTACTTCTGTTAATTCTTGTGAATTCATGGAAACTGTACACATGCACTCAATGCAAGGATTTATACCATGGATGCACTTATGAGACATTCTTTAATAATTGGGCCTCTAATTAGGCCTGGCGTTAACCATGACCTTTTGTTTTGTTTTTAGGTCTCGCCTGTCGATGCGCATGCGCATCGAGCTTGCGAGACTATTGCGGCTTAACCACTCTTTAACTAACTTGCAAGGAATCGTGGCGATTCCTTGCAGTGCCCGTGACTTTTAAGCTCAATGCGCATGTGCATTGAGCTTAAAAGCGCGTGCACATCAGTTCCCTCAGCCGCAATCGCCGTCTGTTCCCTCAGCCGCATTCCTCAGACACCTTTTGACGTGAAGCTTAGCTTCACTTCAAAGGCCCCGGCTTCTTCACACCCACATGCCGCTCTCCCCGCTCCGCCCCCTCCCCTGCCCGCCGTGTGCATTTCTCCTACACCCCCTCCCCACAGCAATGCCCTCCGTCTGTTTTACAATTTGAAGAGGTAATCGGAGTGGCGCCGCTATAGGTTCCCTCGTCTCCTGTTTCCCTCTCCTCCTCCAATCTTGCAATGATTTCTCTCTCTTAAGCTTCTCCCTTGTGTGTAGAGTTCATCTCCCTTCGGGTTCTCTCTCTCCTCTCGACCATCTGTTTCTCTCTCTCCTTTTCTCTCTCCTTTCCGCTTCTCGTTGGTCAACGATTCACTACAACCCGCTCCTCTCACACACAGGATCGCCTCTAGCTTTAGCTGCGTTCCTTTGTTTCTCACACTTGTGTGTCCCCTCCTGCACTCTCGGGCCCTGCCATTCACTTCCCTCCCCCGCCTGTGTTTTCCCATAACTTCTCACCAGCAATGCTTCTCACCCCTTTTCCTCTCTGCTCCTGTTCTCACGCTCCCTTCTCCGCTATCCCATGGATCTGACACCCCCCACCCCACCCTCACCCTTACTCCATACTTCAGCCTCCCCCGCACACACACAGCTATGCAGTTTCAACTTTGCACCCGCGAGATTCCCCCGCCCCCAACCCCGATATCCCCAGAACACCCTTCTACCCTAGCCCCTTCAGGTGTTCACACATCTCACGTGCTTTTTAACCTCACCCCTCACCCCCCCCCCAATGCTCTACCTATCTCCACTCTCATTCTGCCCGCTGTCTCGTTCTCTCTCTGTCTCCACTCACAGACGCGTCTCTGCAGCCCCCCCGCCCCGTGTTCCCTAACACTCTCCCCACCCTATCTGGGAGTTGTTCTTGGCAGCGGCGGCTGCAGCTGAATTGCAGGAATACTTTCCTTTATTTAGGAGCAGCCAGGGGTTGGGAGCGCAGCTTCTCACATCTGGAACTCATTGGCACCCATTTGGACACAATGTGTTGCCCATATATATATATTTTGATTTTTTTTTTAACTCTTTATCGGCCGCGGGCTACGAACGTGAAGCCAAGAGTCACGTGTCCGGGAGGGCGCGGGTCAGAGGTCAGGCCGTCTGACTGTCCTGTGATATCACTGAAAGATGCTGTTTGTATATTTCTTTGTGTTATTTTTGTCAACTTCCTCGTAATATAGTGGTACAATTTTGAATTTAGTGAACCAGGTCTCCCTTGGAGCAACAGGGGAGTGGGGAGTTTTAAACTCGTCACCCCTGCAGAACCGAACAAGGGGCCCTCATCCGCCATCTTAAAACCTGGTCATGGGTCAGTGCCATCTTAACTCAATGTGGTCCGCTACCAGCATCCCGTCATGTCCTATTATTCTCACTAGTACATCAGTCTGGTTTCATTGTGCACTCAGGTGCGTGGCGTTCACTAGTACATCACTATGGTTTTTTGTATCACAATCAGGATGCCTCACCCTCAACCCCTCACCCTCACTCACCCTCACCCTCACTTACCCTCAACCCCTCACCCTCACTCACCCTCAACCCCTCACTCACCCTCAACCCCTCACTTACCCTCAACCCCTCACCCTCACTCACCCTCAACCCCTCACTCACCCTCAACCCCTCACCCTCAACCCCTCACCCTCACTCACCCTCAACCCCTCACTCACCCTCAACCCCTCACCCTCAACCCCTCACCCTCACTCACCCTCAACCCCTCACCCTCACCCACCCTCACTCACCCTCACCCACCCCCACCCTCACCCACCCTCACCCACCCTCAACCCCTCACCCTCACTCACCCTCAACCCCTCACCCTCACTCACCCTCACTCACCCTCACTCACCCTCAACGCCTCAACCCCTCACCCACCCTCAACCCCTCACCCTCACCCACAACCCTTCACCCTCAACCCCTCACTCACCCTCACTCTCACTCACCCTCAACCCCTCAGCCTCACCCTCACCCACCCTCAACCCCTCACCCTCACTCACCCTCAACCCCTCACCCTCAACACCTCACCCTCACTCACCCTCAACCCCTCACCCACCCTCACTCACCCTCACTCACCCTCAACCCCTCACCCACCCTCACCCACCCTCACCCACCCTCACCCACCCCCATCCACCCTCACTCACCCTCAACCCCTCACCCTCAACCCCTCACCCTCAACCCCTCACTCACCCTCACTCACCCTCAACCCCTCACCCTCACTCACCCTCACCCACACTCACCCTCACCCTCACCCACACTCACCCTCACCCACACTCACCCTCACCCACACTCACCCTCAACCCCTCACTCTCCCTCAACCTCACTCACCCTCACTCACCCTCACTCACCCTCAACCCCTCACCCTCACTCACCCTCACCCACACTCACCCTCACCCTCACCCACACTCACCCTCACCCACACTCACCCTCACCCACACTCACCCTCACCCACACTCACCCTCAACCCCTCACTCTCCCTCAACCTCACTCACCCTCACTCACCCTCAACCCCTCACCCTCACTCACCCTCACCCACACTCACCCTCACCCTCACCCACACTCACCCTCACCCACACTCACCCTCACCCACACTCACCCTCAACCCCTCACTCTCCCTCAACCTCACTCACCCTCAACCCCTCACCCTCACTCACCCTCACCCACACTCACCCACACTCACCCTCACCCTCAACCCCTCACTCACCCTCAACCCCTCACCCTCACCCACCCTCAACCCTTCACCCTCAACCCCTCACTCACTCACCCTCAACCCCTCACTCACCCTCAACCCCTCACCCTCACTCACCCTCAACCCCTCACTCACCCTCACTCACCCTCAACCCCTCACCCTCACTCACCCTCAACCCCTCACCCTCACTCACCCTCACTCACCCTCAACCCCTCACCCTCACCCACACTCACCCTCAACCCCTCACTCTCCCTCAACCCCTCACCCTCACTCACCCTCAACCCCTCACCCTCACCCACACTCACCCTCAACCCCTCACTCACCCTCAACCCCTCACCCTCACCCACCCTCAACCCTTCACCCTCAACCCCTCACCCTCACCCACCCTCAACCCTTCACCCTCAACCCCTCACTCACCCTCACTCACCCTCAACCCCTCACCCTCACTCACCCTCAACCCCTCACCCACCCTCACTCACCCTCACCCTCTCACCCTCAACCCCTCACTCACCCTCACTCACCCTCACTCACCCTCACCCTCACTCACCCTCACCCTCACCCACACTCACCCTCAACCCCTCACTCACCCTCAACCCCTCACCCTCACTCACCCTCAACCCCTCACCCTCACCCACCCTCAACCCTTCACCCTCAACCCCTCACTCACCCTCACTCTCACTCACCCTCAACCCCTCAGCCTCACCCTCACTCACCCTCAACCCCTCACCCTCACCCTCACTCACCCTCAACCCCTCACACTCAACCCCTCACCCTCACTCACCCTCAACACCTCACCCTCACTCACCCTCAACCCCTCACCCTCAACCCCTCACTCACCCTCACCCTCACTCACCCTCAACCCCTCACCCTCAACCCCTCACCCTCACAACACATATTGTGTTACAATAGGTGTCACATTTGCGAAAGATAAAACTATCTAGAGATGTAGCATATGGACCAGAGCTGCCATATAAGTCACGTAAATACAAAACATGTTGCATTCCAAATGCTATAGGTGTCACTCATCCATTTGCAAAACGAAAAATGTCAAACTCTTCTATTGCGAGACCTATTGCATTTTCAATGCTTGTTTATTCTGTTTCTCTCCGTCTGTCTATCAGCTCGCTTCCCGGTAAGTGACAGTATTTTGCTCTTTTAGAAGAAGCATATTGGCACACAAAGTAGTTTTGTTCAGTGCCCGGAACCTCTGTGGCAATGTGTGCTGAGACCAACTTTTTTTTGTGTTGCTTTTGCCAATGCTTGTTAGAATGTGGTGGACCCAGCAGCTCCCACACTGATAAGGTTTTACAAAAACCATGCCTAAACAAGCCACGCCTTGACAAAACCAAAAGGCTGACCACCAATTTTCAGACCCACTAGCTTTGCCAATGCTTGTTTGTTCTTGTTTTCCATATTTGTATGTATGTATGTATGTATGTATGTATGTATGTATGTATGTATGTATGTATGTATGTATGTATGTGGTCTTGTAAAGCGCACTGCTGCCCTGAGGCGTCGTGGCGCTGTAGACCGCTGGGGAACCCGTCTTGGCTATCCCTGTGAGATGGTCCCTAACTGGGCATCTCCAAGGTGAAACCAGGCATCCCCGGCGAATGTGGGGGGCCGTTGTAGAGATGAGGCAAGCTAATGCCCAGAGTTGCAGAGTGTGATCCCTGGTTAGAGTAGGCACCAAGGCGAGAATTATCGAGTCCGCTGACCCTGGTCCACGACCCTGCCGCGTCGGGAATTGAACCCTGGTCCCGGGCCGTTCTCTGCTTCCGGGTCTGCCGCCTCTGACCAGTGAGCCACACCACTCCACTATGTAAACTGGTTACACTGATATTCCATTCTGAATATTTTTGGGAAATACTAACATACATCAACATGTTACTAAATGATGCTGCAAAGATATGGTACCTAAAATCTTACAGTTGTTTAGCTAAATGTTTTCTTTTCTTACATGCATTTTTTTGTGAATGTTTTATTTTGAAGGCAAAGAATCATCACTCTTGCTTTCCAGCTTCTGCAAATATTTGCATATAATCAGAGAGCATTCTGGGTGCATCATACAGAGCCTCATATTATTAAACTTCGAAAATGTGTGCACACTTTTATACTGGAACCACCGTCAGTAGTGCAGGCTGAGCTTAAAACATTCACTTTTAGTGCTCACCCTAATAATTAAGGCTTTGCGTTAATGAACCATATATACAAGTTTGAACAGCATTAACACACATATTACATATAACACACACTTTACCTTAATTGTAGAGAATGCCCTTCCCTGAGCCACAATGTGGGTTTGTGCTGCAGGGGGTTGGGCCTACTTGTCCCAAGGACAAAATGCACATTAAAACTTGTATCCCGTGACCCCAAACTATATGTCCCGGGCGTTGGGCTTTAGGAATTCCACATCTCTGCCTCCCCTCAACAAAAGTCTTTCTGTCCCCCAGGGGGGTAGGTTAGAGTCATTTACTTTCAAAGTAATGAAAAACCTTCCATTAAATCAAGTGCATGACCCACATGGGCAAATGGCACACTTCTATAAACTATTCTCCTCCAGGTTGACACTCAAGCTGACAGAACTGCTTTAGAGAAACCTGAGATGTTACACAAACCGTGGGAGTTTGCAATATCTTCTCATTACTTAAATATAGCAAATTAAAAGAATATTGTTGATTTTACAGACTAATAGCACTACTTTTCCTTAGACATATTAAAAAAAATCTTGCCAAAATACTTTAAGAACTTATACCCAGTTTGAATGGGTTTTATTAAACCAATCAACCAGGTTTCATTAAAGCCAGATAAACCCTCAACAATGAGGAGAGCATTAAACTTCACCCAATTTCTATTTTTTAATCTAACATTGTACTCTCACTTGATACTGAGAAAGCATTTGATCGAGAGGATTAGACATTCCTTTAAATACTACTAAAACAATTTGGAACTGGCCCGTAATGAGTCAATATATTTAGGTAAGCCTACACTAACCCAACATCAATCCACAATAATGAATGGAGCAGAACAAAGAATTCAGACTATATAGAGAAACATGCCAGAGCAAGGCCCGCTCGCTACTACTCTTTGCTCAATAGTTGGAGGATCTGCACTCTGGTGTGGGTAACACAAAATATACAATTGAGCACGTATAATACTGATGTGACTGATCAAGCTGGTAACATCTACACCAGCGCTAACGAGAATTCTCAAATGCCCATGGGTAATATTGAGTTTCAAAGTCAATCTACAGAAATATAAAAAGCTGGGGACTGTCCTACCACAAACATTGATGGAAAATGTAAACACAATTATCACCATTCTGATGAACGAGGAAAAAAGCCAAATATTTGGGTATTAACAGAACACAAACCATCCGGGGGCTCTGTAAAGTCAAATACCCATCCATACAGTCAGATATAAAGAGGTCTTTTTATGGTAACCATTATTTATAGCTTTGCTGAGAAGAGGGACTACACTTTAAAATGTATCCTCCTTGGAGTGTGTTTGTATTCCAAGCAATACCCATTTTCATACCTAAACAAGAGACGCAAGAATTTCAAGAAGCATTGGGTGATCAAACAACTTAATATAGCGAGAGCCACCACAACATGCTACAAAATGAAAGGAAGCATACACACAAGGCCAATATGTAAAGTGCATGGTTGGGGCACCCTTTATGGAACTTGCTATGTTTGCCAGCATATGTATCAGAATGAACAGGCATGCTAATCGAAACACGGGAGGACATTTCAAAGAGCACTGCTATCATTTTTCATCACCCTTTCCACCAATTTATAGAAACTATGATTTCGAACAAGCAAGAAAAAATGGATGATATTCAAACACTAGGATTAAGGGAAATGTCAGACTGCCAGAAATTCACATGTTCCACAATGCAAAAATTTAAATACTCAAAGAACGTAAAAAGACTTCCATGTAAAAGGGAATGACACTACAAAAAACGAATTTGTACCTGGCTCTCCACACCTACACTGATAGAAGCAAGGAGAAGATACTCAACAGAACTTGTGTTTTTTTGCACGTATTAATCTGCAAAAAGTTTATTATCCACTATTTATAGAATGCTAACAAAATCAAAAACACAATGGTCATACATGAAAACCTGGGTGAAAGCGCTGGTAACAACCCCATAAAGCCCACTGGAAGAGATACATAAAGTGACTCTAAGTGTACAAAATAGATAGACTATGTATACATTTGTGCGTAACTGCTAAAGAACACCATTTAGATTACCTAAGAATTCCGAGGGGTAGTTATGCAGTACTGGAGGAATAGGAGACAATATACATATATGGTGGAGCTGCCCAGAACTAGCTTCTTACTGGAAAGAAATCCTAAGTCACATTAGAAAAGTAGTTGGTAAATAACTGGAGACCCAAGAACGATACAATACTAGGGATGAGACTGTAGAATATGGATAGTTTGAACAATACACTGCTCACGGATATATAATATGCTGCTGGCAGCAAAGAAAGATTGCACTGAAATGGAACACACAAAGTGAAAGGATATAATTCACTGAATCAAATACTGCCAAACAACTATACTCTAAGGGAGGAACAAACAAAACAAGCATTAGCAAACCAATAGGTCCTGCTTTGTGAGAGCTATTGGCTTGGACAAGGTATTTTAGCCAAGTTCTACAGCAGCATGGCTAAAAGTGGTGTGGCGCAGAGCAGAGAGGCACAGATCAGGCTGGAGTGGATTGGCAAAGATTACAATTGCTGTACAGTGGAGAGGTGCAGAGTAAATTGGTGTGGAGTGGCACTGAGTGCAGTAGAGTGACAGTAGAGAAGAGTAGCGTGGAGTGGGGTGGCATGCAGTAGAGTGGAGTGGCATGCAGTAGAGTGGTACACAGTGGCATGTGTGGCTTCAAGAGGAGTGGCTTTGAATAGTACAGCTGTGCGTGTAAGTAACTAAAGAGCTGATAGAGATGGCAGATAGGGTGAAAAAACAAATAAGTTGTATGCATGTGCTAAAAGAAGGAAAGCACATTCAGAAGTAATATGAAACGCTTATTAAAATAAGATAAAGGTGTGTTGCAAAAAGAAGAGGAAGAACAAAGACGAAAAAGAACACATGACCTTGGCCCATGCCACAGAGAGAAGTTAACACAAGAAAGGAAGGGAAGCCTGCAGGTGTTAAGAAATCAAATGCTTGTAAATGAGAGGGACAACTAAAATTACTAATGGTATGATGTAAGAGGGCTGTAAGCTCACTGAATATTAAACAATTATCTTGCAGCACCGCGCATCCACTTTGTACGCTAGACCTAAAAAGGAGAACAGCCATACAATCATAAGAAAGGAAATGTAGTTAACCGCATGCGCGCTAGCGGTTTTCCCGCTGCGTTTTCAAAAAAACCGCGTTACATGACGAGCTCAGCTCGTCATCCGCGTAGCGCAGGTTACGCCCATGACGAGCTCAGCTCGTCATCCGCCCCGAAGGGGTTAAATAGAAATCCAAGCAATGATAAGAAAAGGGACGACCAAAAGCCCACGGTAAGTATTGGTATTGTCCACAATAGGTCCTTTGCCAGAGTACAGCCACGGCCGTCTGCAGGAAAAACCTGAAATTACTTTATTTACTTCCAAATCAAACTATTACAGAATAATGTATGGTTTAAAATAAACTAAGCAGGAACCGAAGATAATAGAAGATAGCCCAAGTTAGGAAAGGTCTGCAACAACCAAGTCCAAAACCACTGTGTGAAACAGGAAAGCTCAACATATGTCACAAAAAAGGTAACAAAGTAGACTCCCCCAAACCTTCACTATCAGCCAACAGCTCAGTTCGCAACAGTAGTAAAAAGGGCAAAGTACTCACTGCTGTTGAGATCAATCAGAAAGACTCTCTTAAGGTGCTTGTGGTATACCAGGGCAGAGTGGACTCTGGAGCAGGACTGGTGATCAGTGGTGAAATCACACATATCTGGGTTTCTCCCAAACAGATAATATTTCTTCTCATCAATGATCAGCTTCTGTAAAGGGGACAGTTGAAACATCAAATTAAACACAACATTACTTCAGTGAACAATGCAAATATTTTTTCATAAGTAGTGAAACTGGGCCATGGAGCTCTTTCCATGCACTGTAATGTATCGAAAACAGAGAAGAATTCTCTAACTTATTAAGGCCTTTTAACCTGTCAAGTTCATCTAAGCGGCTCATAAACACTCTTTTGAAGGAAGCTTTTACCCAACACCCAGTATTTACAATGTGCAATTCACAATACAAGGATGTATCTTCACGTAATGTTGTTGGTTAAAAAAATGGAGGTTTGTTTTTGCAAAAACTCCCAACAGAGTTAATAGCAAGATTATAAACAGGAAAATTGAGGTCTTCTTTAAAATAACAACCCTCTGTTTTGAATTATCTAGATATTGTTGAAACTATTTTTCTCAATATCCTCCTATTGAAACATCCTGTTCAAATGGTTAGAAGCGAGTTTGAGAAAGGTGATGACATTTTCAATGAGAAAGCAGTCAGGCATGCAGCAACAAATTTACAAGCCACCTTCAGCAGACTTTAAACTAAATCTAGAAATAGGAATAATTGAATTTTATTACTCAAGCTACGATAAATCAATGGTGCACTGGCAACACTGAAGTATGGCAGCAAAACAAAGAAATGCACAAGAAGAGGCAGTTGAAAAAATATTGGTAGAAAGTGAGTGAAGGCACGCAGGAGGGGGTCCTCCTTTTCGGAACTAAAGACTTCACACACCCAGCAAGCTAGGTGTCATGCTTCATCATATGGCCTTGCCCCAAAAAAGGTTGACCGGTTCCTCTGCGGGGGCGTCTCCTAGGAGGTTGGCGCGACTCCACATTTGGAGAGGAGATCAACTACGTGGTGTCTTTAGCGCTGGGGGAAACCGTGACAGTGCCTGCTCCATAACTCCCGGGTTCCCACTTGGCAAAACCAGAAACTTAGTAAACTAGATCTACATCATGAGATTCTAGCAGTGTAGATAGTTCCTTTCTTTTGGTCCTGAGGAAATGCGGAGTATCGCTTTGAACTAAAATAGCATGAAACATGTCGACCACGCCTGAGTAGGTTTGCTTTCATGGACCTTTGAGCCTGACCAAGCAATCACTTTTTGTTTTAACAAGGTGGGTTACCACTTTAATAAAATTCTCCCCGTGGACTACTCAACCTTTTTTAACATCACTTTAACACAGCTACACCACTCGCGTCCACTCCTTTAGGGCCCTCACACCCACAGCACCATACAGCAGGAACAAAAGATCCCCGCCAAAGAGCCCCTTTATGGGTGCCCGTCAGGTATTGCACCGCCGACCCGACGAGGGGCAAGGCCATATGATGAAGCATGGCACCTAGCTTGCTGGGTGTGTGAGGTCTTTAGTTCCGAAAAGGAGGACTCCCTCCCGCGTGCATTCACTCACTTTCTACCAATATTTTTTCAACTGCCTCTTCTTAGGTTTAGGATCTAGGAGAACTGTGCATTTCTTTGTTTTGCTGCCATACTTCAGTGTTGCCAGTGCACCATTGATTTATCGTTGGAAATAAGTATGGAAATAAGCACCATGCATGATGAATGACCAGTAATCACCCTTTTACAGAGCAGGTCAAGTAACTTAACAAAGTATCTAGATATTGGTATTGTTGTTTGCTTCTTCCATTATCTGCTGAAAAACCGGTGACTTTCCCCAATACAAAGCTGCACTAAAAATAGGCTATGTGGAAACTACAGGCTAGTGGTAGTGATTCCTCTAGTCCTGTGCGAACAGCTTTCATACCTGACAAAACATTAAGCTGCTTTAGCTGCAGAACATTCAGAAGATGGTTATGTGTTGAACCTGCCATGATAAACTGTATCCAGGGTAAACTTGTCGCAAGCAGTTATCATAGGGACAGAAATCCCACCAGAACAAAATGTGCCACTGAAGGTACTGACCATTACCAGGATACAAGGTGGCTACTGCGCCCTCATATCAATTTGTAAGTTAATTGCTGGTTTGCGACAAGTTATGGGTTTTCCAGGGTTTCAGACCTTTTCTGCCTTCACCTACGGCGGAAAATGTCTATGGGCAGTCAAACATCCTTTCTTTTCGCATACTGTACTGAAAAGCTGTTGTGGTTGCCTGTTCCTGATCTACAAACTATATTGACTGGTTCTAATCCAGTCCAACCTTCGCCTGCTAAACCCAGGGAGATGAAGAAAACAGGGAAATTAATTTCTTGTTGAATGATGGAAAATGTAAAATTTTAAGAAAGCTCACACAATTGTTTGCTGTGGCTTTGCAACAGTGTTCCCAGACTTGGGCAAATGCCAGACCTCTGGGCAAAAGGTTTTTATTATTACTCGTCTTCAAAAAGCAGAATTTAGCAGAGCCATCACAGAGAGCCTATTTACCAACGTCAGTGGCCTAGTTGCTGCCACATCACTTAGGACTGGAAAGTAGCCCGTAGACTCTGGAGAATACTTTTGTGGATATTTGTCCAAGACCAGCAATTAGACCCTTTAAAACACCAAGTTGGGTACTTCACTGGTCTTGACGCAGAAATGTGCCCAGATTTCATGTGACATTGCCACAGGTGCAAGCTGTGATTCTGATAGAATTGGAGCATATTAGGGGATTTAAGGTTATGCAATTGAACCAGAAGAGTCCTTTAAAATGTATTTTTTCAGTCGAATTCTTGATTTTTTTTATTTTACCAAGGGATGGTTGACATTCGCACCTCCTGGATTGTAATTTACTTGTAACTGTTTTTTCAGTAAATATAAAAACCATTAAAAGATATTGACTTTACGCTTTTGGTTACATTTCATTTTACATTTTTTAAAGGTAGGTTTTGCTTTCCTTAAAAATGTTGAAACAAATTAACATGAAATCCAGCTAAAGGTCGACATGGCAAGTTTCATATAGGTCTGTGCAGGTGAGAGATGTATGCTCTACAAGACAATGTCAAGCAATAGCAAAGGCAATAGTCTCAGGCGCTGTTTCAGTGATAAGAAGTATCAATGGCTTTGCCAAAGTGATTAGGGAGACACAATTTGTATTTTATCAGTGACCTGTAGGCAGGAGAAGGTAACATGTTAGGCAAGTTGAATCATTCCAGCTGTTAGACAACTGTTTTTTTCTTGGCATGTCTAAGGGTATTTCCTCTAAAAGAAACAATTAGATATATGGGACTAAAGCAACCACAGCAATTAATTTGGTTTGCGACAAATGCACCAATTTGTTTTACAGTGAGGAGCAAAAAAAAAAGGGTTGCTTTATATGTACAATACATGTATGAGGCTGAATGTGACAAGAAGTGTAATGATTGAGTGAACTTCTCTATATCTAAAATAGACCCTCACAGTTCCCCAAAGAAAGCACTTGTCAGGAGGGAGAAGTATACACCCAAACAGCAAGTAGTATGACAGTAAGACTAAAATGTCCCCTCTTGCCCGATCCAATATGCGACTGACAATCTCTCAAGATAAGGACTGAAGAGGGATCAGCCAAGCAAACTAATGTTTGAAGATGGTGGACCCATTCAGCCCGCTCTTTGATTATTAAAACACAAGACCTAAAAACTGATGACTTTACACCAGACGATGCATGAAGCAGTCATTTGATACCAACCCAACATTAGGTCTCTCAATGAAAAGAGAAACTGCACTTCAGTTACACCTAATATTCGATAAAACATTAACACAGAGCGACTATAACAAACTGCTGACAATCTTCTTGCAAGCACTAAAAAGACACGGGTGTATTAACAGAGCTCTCTCAAAATGAAAGCATTATCACAGTCAGACAAAATGTAACTTCCAAAAGGCGCTATGATTCCTTTATAACGCCCGCTTTGTTTAGCGTATGCCTTGCACCTCTTGTGGATGCCATCTTGTGAGGCATCTCCTGCTCTAACAACTTTATAAGCCCTTGCAGACAGTTCCATTAGGTGTGCCTTCCTGCGTCAATGCAACTGCCTTCTCAGAGACTTGACGTAGTGCACCTTCTCCTTGCACTGAGGACTATCTGGGTTTTACTATAGCCCTCCTTGTATTCATCCCGATGAGTTGGTGGCATTTCACCAATACCTCCAGTACCTTGGTGCTGTGATTTACATTTTCTTCTGCAAGATTTTTACTGTTTTCCATTCGATTTTGACCACTTCACTTAGGAAAGGAAGTCTTTCTTTGATGCCACTTCAGGTGGTCGAAGTTCTTTGTCTTTTCCTGTAATCTCCTCTACTATGCAGCATACTCTTCCCGTGGGACGCTTGCAGTAATCCTCGCATAAGATCAGGGTTGTGGAATTTAATAAAATATCTACTTGTCCATGGGGCAGGTTGCTTCATAAATCTACTTGACCTGTAACAAAATCCACTTGTCCCTTTGGTGCCATGTAGTGCAGCGACAAATTATAAAAACAACAAGTGATGGACTGAATGTGGATCAATGTCACACACTCCCCCAGTCAAAAGATCTGGGCCCAAATCCATCGCTTTTTTGCACTCCACACCACGCGACAAATTATGGCAGCAATCTCATTATGTAGGAGCTCTGATACAGCCTCTCTGATTCACGTTTCCTCAGATCTACATACTAGGGCTGAAGGGTGTGGTAAGCAATAGTTCCAGGGTTAGAATGCCCTTTTGAGTCTGTGCAATCCTACTAACTTGCATGTTTTAAGGGTTTTCAACAACTCTTCTCTAATATTTTCCCATGCTGAGAAATGTTGGAAATTTACTCCTGACAATGGCAGGCGTAAACCTTCTTCGAGTTGGGAAAAAAGTGGTTGGAGGGAAAGTGAACTTGGAAACACTCAAGACTTTTGCATGAGCAAATCTACACATGCACATTTGCTCATGCTAAAATGCAATCCACAAATATTTTCTATGGGTAGTATTTCTTGTCCTACGTCTGTAAATTCTTGGGAATTCACGAAAGCCTTAATGCAAGGACATATATCATGGGTTCACTTTTGGGACTCTTTAATAATGGGCCCCTAATTTGGCCTGGTGTTGGCCATGACTTTTCGCATTTATTAAAATTGTCTCTCTATCGGCTGGCTTCACAGCATTATACTCTTTCACAAGGAGCATATTGGCACACAAACTAGTCTTTTTCAGTTCCAGTAACTACAGTGGCAGTGTTTGCTTTTTGAGACCAAAAAAATGTTTTGCTTTTGCCAATGTTTTTTTATAATGGTGAGAGCCCGGTAGCTACGACACCAATACGTTTTTACAAAAATCATGCCAAAACAAGTCACACATTGACAAAACTAAAAAGCTGACCGTCAATTTCAGACCTACTGGCTTTGCCAATGCTGGTTTATTTTGTGTCCTATAATCTTA
The DNA here is from genome assembly GCF_964261635.1 of Lissotriton helveticus. Lineage (NCBI taxonomy): Eukaryota > Metazoa > Chordata > Amphibia > Caudata > Salamandridae > Lissotriton > Lissotriton helveticus. The sequence goes on along the minus strand of NC_136061.1, from coordinate 1,722,761,110 downwards.
TTTAAATTGGTTACACTGAGGTTTCATTACGATACGAGAATGCATCAACACATGTTACTAAATTATGCTGCAAAGAAATGGTACCTGAAATTTTGCAGTAGTTTAGCTAAATGTTTTTTTCCTTCTTTAATTTTTTTATGAACATTTTATTTTGAAAGCAAAGCATCATCAATCTTGCTTTCAAGCTTCTGCAAATATTTGCATCAAACCAGAGAGCATTATCGGAGCATTATACATAGCCTCATATTGCTAAACTTTAAAAACTTGTGTACACATTTTTATACTAGAACCACTGTCAGTAGTGCAGTCAGAGCTTACAACATTTACTTCGAGAGCTCGGCCTGATAATAAAGGCTTTCAGTTAATGAACCATAAATACAAGTTTGAACAGCATTAACATGGACAAAAATATTACCTTAACTGCAGACAGTGCCCTTCCCTGATCCATAATGTTGTACTGCAAACTGGCAATCAAAGGGTTTGTGCTGCAGGGGGTTGGGCCTACTTGTCCCAAGGACAAAATACACATTAAAACGTGTTGCCCTTAAACCCAAATAATATGTCCAGGGCATCGGGCTATAGGGATTCCACATCCCTGGATAAAGATACTTTATTTTTAGGTTTCGCCTGGCGCAGCTGCGCAGCAGCGTTCGCACAGGCGAAATCTCATGTTAGAAAATACTGGCTTTGGTCCCGCCTTCTCTTCCATTGGCTAGCTCCATAAATGGAGGCTAGCCATTGGAAGAGCGATCTGTCCGTCAATTGCGGAGCAGATTCGGGGGCGTTCCGGCCATTTTTCCTCATCCTGCCCCTTTGACAACGTCATGCGGCCGTGGGCGGGGTTTATTTTTTTTTTGTGCAAATTTGTTTGGGCCATTCCGTGGCCGACCGCCGCCGGAAGTCCAGGTCCAGGTGAGTGCTGGCCGTTCCCGCCGCCCCCCAAACTCCCGCTGTCCGTGCTTTTCCCGCCGTCCGTGTGCCGTCTCCCCTCCCGCAATTCCACCCCCCCGAATTCTCTAGTCTTCCTTCAACGTGGTCTCTTACTACAATTACTTTTGTGTGTTGTGTAAAACTTCAAATCGGATCACTGTGTTTCCAGTTTTTGTCCGAAACTTCTGTGTTTTCCTCAACGAACTTTGGAGATAATCATCTTGTTTTCTTTGGAAGTACATTGTTTTCCATTTCCATTTCCAACGCTGTCCCCTTGGCCCTTTTGGTCACACTTAAAGCACTGCAGTCCGACTTTTGCCTACCCGGAGCTCTTTTTGAGACTCTGGAGCGCCTCCAGCCACATGCTCACCACCTGACGCTAGAACTGGCACTTCCTGCCAGATCATGGGCTTCTGCCGGCCACTCATGTGCCCCAAAACACACTGACGTCTTCTCAGATATTAATATGGCACATGCCTCCGCTCTACTCTGCAGCTATAGCGCTTCTTTAGATTCTGCCAGCATGCTGAATTCAACTCCCTCGTTGATGCTGGAGTTGTATCTTCCCGCGCCAGCCAGCTCTCACGCTCCTTTTGCCAGAAGCAGCTGGCTGCAGGTTTTCGGTTTACAAAGTTTTAGGACACACAGTTGTGGAGTGTCGGTCCCCTTGAGGCTGAGCGATGTTTTCCGGGGCAGTTCTGCGACCTCTTCCGGTGCAGCGGTGGTTGTTTTATTCAGTATTGGCTGGCCGTGCTGCTCGTTCCAACCAATCGCAGGAGCTTGGCGGGAGGTGCAGCCAGACAGACACTCCCAGCGCGGCGTCCTGGCCTGTCCATCTCAAGAAACCCAGCTTTCCCAATTATCTCTCTCTGGTTGGCGATGGTTAGAGTTGGAAGCAAAGTAAAAGAAGAAGCCTGGTGTTCTTGGGGCGGTAGGTGAAGTTCACTCTCGGGTTTCTCCAGATTGTGAGGCTAACATCAGTGTTTCCGTGTTGTGGATGTTCCCCCGCCCCCCCCCCTCCCGCTGTCCGTGTCTCCGTTCCCACACCCCCTCCATTGCTCTCGTTCTCGTTCGTTCAACGAGGGTCCGCGTCGCATGGTCAGGTCGCTCACGCGTCGGGTCAGTGGTTGCCTTTGGCGCCTCTGGCGGTGAGTCCCCTCCCCCCCCTTGTGGATGCCATGGTCTGCTGGACACGCTGGCATGTTGCGGTGAGTGCCCGGGCATTGTCTCCCCCCTCACCTGCAGTCCCCGAGGCCGGAGGTTGTGTTTTGTTGCATGTTTTGTTGCCCCTGTTGAGGGGGGGGGGGGAGTGGGTAGGGGGGCAGGGGGAAGGCAGCGGCATTGGGGTTGGAGGTGCGTTGCGGCCAGAGCCGGGTTGCGTAGTTGTGGAGCTGGGTCGGCCCGGGACAGCTTGTGTGCGGCTCAGTGGATGGGTCTCCGGGGAGCTCTTGCACAACTGTTTATTTGTGGTAGCACTTCGGTGCCGTCTGTGCGACACGCTGGGCATGAGAGCCAAGTTCATTGTCCTTCTTGGGGGGTGGAATGGGCTGACTTCCATTGGAGGGAAGGCGGGTGCGCTTGCTCCCCTGCCCCCTGGCTGCGCTTGCTCCCCTGCCCCCTGGCTGCGCTTGCTTCCCTGCCCCCTGGCTGCGCTTGCTTCCCTGCCCCCTGGCTGCGCTTGCTTCCCTGCCCCCTGGCTGCGCTTGCTTCCCTGCCCCCTGGCTGCGCTTGCTTCCCTGCCCCCTGGCTGCGCTTGCTTCCCTGCCCCCTGGCTGCGCTTGCTTCCCTGCCCCCTGGCTGCGCTTGCTTCCCTGCCCCCTGGCTGTGCTTGCTTCCCTGCCCCCCTGGCTGTGCTTGCTTCCCTGCCCCCCTGGCTGTGCTTGCTTCCCTGCCCCCTGGCTGTGCTTGCTTCCCTGCCCCCTGGCTGTGCTTGCTTCCCTGCCCCCTGGCTGTGCTTGCTTGCCTGCCCCCTGGCTGTGCTTGCTTGCCTGCCCCCTGGCTGTGCTTGCTTGCCTGCCCCCTGGCTGTGCTTGCTTGCCTGCCCCCTGGCTGTGCTTGCTTGCCTGCCCCCTGGCTGTGCTTGCTTGCCTGCCCCCTGGCTGTGCTTGCTTGCCTGCCCCCTGGCTGTGCTTGCTTGCCTGCCTGCCCCCTGGCTGTGCTTGCTTGCCTGCCCCCTCGCTGTGCTTGCTTCCCTGCCCCCTCGCTGTGCTTGCTTCCCTGCCCCCTCGCTGTGCTTGCTTCCCTGCCCCCTCGCTGTGCTTGCTTCCCTGCCCCCTCGCTGTGCTTGCTCTCCTGGGTGGGTGTGTGTGGCTCTGGGTGGGTGTGTGTGGCTCTGGGTGGGTGTGTGTGGCTCTGGGTGGGTGTGTGTGGCTCTGGGTGGTGTGGCTGGCTGTGTGTGTGTGGCTCTGGGTGTCTGTGGCTCTGGGTGTGTGTGTGTGTGTGGTAGTAATTGCTGTCTGCTGAGCTCATCCAGTAGGGTAAAATAGGTCTCACATTTGCGAGAGATTAAGCTATTGGCAATGTAAATGACAATGCCATTTATTTATCTGTTTTCAAAACCAACACATAAATAAAAAAAAAATTCATTTACAATGCCAATAGCTCTAACTTTTGAAAAGGCGAAACCGTTGCATTGTAAATGCTTGTTCTAAACTGGTGCGGTGTCCCTTTGTAGTGTTTTCACGGTGAGTCTGGGGGCAAATACTTTACACATTGCCTTTGGAATAAGCCTGTCTGCTCATTCCACTCTATCAAGGGGTAAGCATGGGTTATCTAAAGTGTGTAACTCCCTTATCTGGACTAGAAGCAAGAGTCTCTACTTGGACAAGGTGCATACCTCTGCCAACAAGAGACCACCATGTGTAACAAACCCCAACCTTTGTTTAAGGGCGGGTGGTAGTATGCTCTCCAACTTTGCCTGTGAGTGAAGAAAGGCATTTCTTTACCCGGCCCAAAGATCTTGCTCAAGAATGGGGTTGGTAGCATTTTCTGAACCACCCTACTAGCTGCTAGAAAGATTGGAGGTACTTCTTAGCTATCCTCACTGCATAGTGCCCAAATGCAGTGGCCTGGGCAATTTGATATATGGGCCCTATACCTCGTACAACAGCAGGGAAAGGGATGTTGTAGTCCCCATGCTTTACCCAATCTTAGGGAGGTGTCTGTGTTCCCACAGCGCTCCATCTTCCCCCTTTCCCAAGATTAATGGGATTGCCCTCTAAAAAGCCGGTACAGTTGCTTAAATGCACCTTTTCCCTTTGTACACACAGGGCAGTGAAACAATCGTGAACTATTTTGACTGTGTCACTTATACCACAGGTGAAGGAGGGCCCAGGCCTCTGACAACTGTTCTGGTTGCATCTGCGAACAGCAATGTGGATAGCCATAATCAGTACTGCATCCCCTGCACCTTAATTTTTTGCAACAGTGAAGGAGGCCTGGGACGCTCGGCACGAGGGCCCCGTCAACAGCCACGAGCAACGGTTTGTTTTTAGCTTTTTTTTTATTTTTTAAAGGAAAAAAAAACTGCTTTCCCGGTTTTATTTAATTTTTCTACCCACAGGGGAAAGAGACAACCGAAAAAGCAAAAAAATAAAGCTGTAGTTGGGCAAGATGTGGTGGCTCCCCGGGCCCTTTCTGCCCTTGAGCAAGTCAAGGGATACAATAAACCCTTTAGGAATTTCCACGTAAAATGTAAAAACCATGTTTTTGGGCCCTCTTGTAACCCATAAACCCCAACCAATCTTCCCTAAAGGGGTCATGCTTGAAGGTCCAAATTTTGAATGGTTTGCTACAAACCAATTGTAGACAAAGGGGTAGTGGCAACCAACATTAAATGTTCAAAAATCCGAAGTACAGTGGTGTTAATGCTGGAGATATATATATATATATACACACACACACACATAAAATGTATTTTAGACAAATGTACACCAAGAGATAACCCAGGGCGTTTCTATATACCCCAGGCTTAAATTCTTAGGGCTTGTTTTGATCTTGCACTCCGTAGACCCAGTTACCACCAACAAGTAACTAGGTTAGTATCAAGTGCAATGCTAAATATTGAGAGGGCCCTGGGGAATTAAATTGCTAATAGATAAGATGTAAAAATCACATAATATAGCTTACGTTTTCTACTTTAAAACTTTATGCAACAGACAGCACTGATCAGAAAAAAATTACAACATCAGTTACTTTATATTTTAAGAATCAAAACACATAAGTGCCAAAAGGTGCAACAACTATATGGTGAACAGGGTTCACAAATGCTTTTATTTGTTTAAACTCATGATGAACTAAGGTCAAATATAAACCTGAAGGGTCAAAACGTACTGGTCCGACTACCATGCAGTCCTACTTCTCATTTAGTCATTCTGATTGACACAGTTGGAATTCCTGAGCAGAGAATACATCTAAACAAGCATTTGCAATGCAATAGGTCTCGCATTGGTGACATTTTGAGCTATTCGCATTGTAAATGACAATGCCTTTTATTTATGTTTAAATAACCTGCAATAATAAAAGGCAGTCTCATTTACAATACCAATAGGTCAAAGTTTTGAAAATGCGAGACCTATTGAATTGCAAATGTTTGTTTATATTGCGCTAGCTCAACCAGAATGTATTGGAGCGTTTTACATAAACACCAGTCACATTACACAACAACACATTAGTCATGGAGCGATTAACAGATTTGCCCAGAATCACAGGACGTGCTCACCTCATCCTACCGAAGCTTGCAGTGTTCATTTAATGTGTTCCAAGTACACACAAACTAATTAAATCTGCCTGTCTTGCGCTCTGCGGGCCCCAACACGGGCAGTAAGTAGTAATATATTAAAGCTCTAAATGTATGTCCTGAAATTTACACCTAAAAAGAATGATTTCTCTCTGCAAAGAATCCTGAAAGTAATTCAAGTCAGCGGAGGCCTCAGGGTGCCTGCACTCAGTTCGCACTATGCATGGGGGCACGCACATAGAGAGCGAGCTCTGCAGTTTAACTTAAAAGTGGTCAAGTGTCTCACATTGCCAGTCACTGTAATAAAGGCATTCACACTACCTGCTCATCCAGTCCTTGGCCTCTTTGTCGAACCCAAAGAATGATGCAGTTGTGCCTACTGCGATCACGGCCTCATGGGAAAGTGTGTAAAGTCACAGCTGTTAAAATATTGACAGACAAAAAACACGAGTATGCAGCGTTTGTCTGTGTGCATGTATGCGCTATTGGGGTTGTCGGACACACTGCACTGCTGGAAGGGGAGGCCCAGAGGACGTCCTGTTCTGGACGCCGGGATGCACCACTGAGCCCCCACCCCGTGGAGCTGTGACCGGCAGCTCAAGCTTTGCTCTCTGCAGGGGCAGATGCACAGTCCCAGGGCACAGCACGGGGACCATGGAGAACATAGCGCTGCGAATAGTTCAGCAGTGTCCGGTGAAATAATATTGCGGCACCACGAAAAGCTCAGCAGTCTCCAGCGATATGTAAAAAATCTAAAAAAAAGATACACATATAGGGTGTGCTGTCTGGTATTGTGTGAGCCCCAACTTTTCGATGGGAAAGCAAAACATACCGGAAAATGAAGCGCCGCAAGGAGTTTTAATGAGGCGAAAAACTCCAGGTTGAAAAATACTCAGCAGTATCGGGTGATATGTGGGCATCGCACATAATAAGGTACTACTTATTAAAGTGATCACGCATTAAGAAAAACAAGCATTTGCAATGCAATAGGTGTCACGTTAGAAAAGTTTGAGCTATTGGTATTGTAAATAACAATTTCTTTATTTATGTTTTGTTTTTGAAAATAGCTAAATTAATAGCTTTGTGTCCAGAACCTTATGTAATGTTGGGCCTTCTAGGCCAAATGGGATCAGGCTAAGGTCGAAGGGGGAAAAATCAGCAACAGTAATGACGTCCATCATATCAAAATCCTTGGCGGATATCGAAGGTTTACTAACATCAGGTGATGCCTCGGTCCTCACTGTGAACTATTTTATTAATATAAATAATATAATTGATGACATATTTACTGGAAAAAGTAATGGCAAGGCTGCCCGTGAAAAGGGTTGGTTTGACCATGCCTCGTACTTAGACCCAGGGATAAGAACATAGTGAAAAACCTGAGACACGAATATAAAATGGCACAATCTAGAAGGAAGCGGGAGCTTCAGCAAGAAGCATGGGATAACCTGTCGCAGGCGGCCGAGATTATTGATAGCTGCTTGTTTTGGTCTACGGTTAATTCCCCATTCCTTAAGGATGACAAAGTCCCACAACTTGCTTCTAATGTTAGTAGCGAGGCCTGTGTTACTCACTTTTCAGCTATATTCCAAGCTACAGGCCCCCCTGATGAGGAACATAGATGCTGGCCTATAATCCCTTTAGACATCTCCTTGGGCGAGGTTGAGTTTAGCATCAAGAACAGTAAGGGGGGTAAGGCCCAAGGACCTGACGGAGTACCCATTGATGTATTTAAGACCGTCCCACTGCTGCGGGGACCTATACTCACCCTGGTATTAAATGCTGCAGTTACAACCCTGATTCCACCTACATGGGGGGATTCCATCATTGTCCCTATCTATAAGAAGGGTGACAAGTCAGCAGCATGTAATTACCGTCCTATTAGCTTGCTCGACTCGTCGGTGAAAATCACGAGTAGAGTGCTGCTGTATAGGCTGGAAGAGTGGGCGGATGAATGTGGGATTCTTGCGAGTTCTCAATATGGCTTCAGGAAGGGCCGAGGAACACTAGATCAATGCCTGAATTTAGAACTACTAATCGGCAAGTAAACTAAGGCCAAGCCTGGTATTTTATATCTTTTCTTTGCCAATTTAAGCAGTGCATTTGATCTGGTAGACCACTCGATACTATGGCCAGTCCTGCTGGAACTTGGCGCATCAGAGGCTATTATTTTTTTCTTAGCCAGACTATATGACAAGATGCAAACATGTGTGCGCTTCGGGGCAAGTGGGGAATGTACCCCAAATTTCAGCGTCAAGCGCGGAATAAGACAGGGTTGTGTCCTTGCCCCTCTGTGATTTACCCTTTTTATTAATGCTGTTAATTCAGTCTTAAAAACAGTCCAAGCCGATGCACCACAGGTTAAAGGGTCCGGTGTGCCAGTCCTGCTTTATGCAGATGATGCTGTGCTTCTGTCCCGGACCCCCATAGGACTTCAGCGTCTGATGAATCGGTTTTCTGACTTTATTAAAGAAAGGAGGCTGCTAATCAACAAGAGTAAAACCCACACCATGACCTGTGGTGGCAGCAGCAACAAAAGCTATGCTTTTTTTATTGATGGGGGGGGAAAGTACAGCAGGTGGAAAAATTCTGTTATCTGGGTGTTACCTTTATGTATGATGGTAGTTGGACTCAGTAACTAGTAAATGTCAGGTCCAAGATGGTTAAAAGTGCCTATGGTATATTTAAATAGGCCTCTAAGATCGGCAACAGACGAATCAGGGATATGATGCAAATTTTTAAGGCAAGGAGTGTTTCTATTGCATTATATGGGGCGGGGCTGTGGGGATACATTAATGTAGGCTCCCTGCAGAGGGAAGAAAATAACTTCATCAAAAAACTTCTATGCCTACCTACATCAGCCTCAACTGATTTGATCCCTAGGGAAGTGGGAAGTGCCCACTTAAGTGACCTCATTTTACTAAGGCCTCTAATGATCTGGCGTGCAATTTGGCATAAGGAGGAGACAGCCTTTAATCAGTGTGTCATCAGGGATTGTCTCGATCTGGATAATTATGCCAAAATACCCTGGCTTAAATATATTGTCGACAGTTTCCAAGTTATCTACGGTCTTAATATATTGGTCGACCCATGTTCCGCCGGAAACCTTCCCAAGCAGGACATGAAAAATATCTTCATGACGTATAGAGCCCAAAAACGTCTAGTTGTCAATGGTCGCCTCACTTCAGTTAATTTTTTATAATAAACATATTGAAAGTGAAGGCTTCCAGCTGTATTTGAGCCTTGTAACAAGACCAGCCCATAGGTTTGTTCTATCTAGACTTAGACTCGGAATAGCTCATGTTTTGGTGGCTTTCCCTCAACCAAAGAAGCATCCAGCTGGACCCTGCAAATGTGATAGTCTTGCGAAACGGAGCACACTGCACTTTATGTTAATATGCAACCTCTATCTGAATGTAAGGGTTGCTTATTTGAAACCAATGTTTATAAAGTACGGTATTTATAATGTGGACGATGCCATGAAGTTGACTTTTAACATGAATTCTCCGGACATATGTTTTTATACCGCTACGTTTTGATGTAAATCAATTCAGCTTAGGAAAAGCATGATATTTTAAACGCTCACCTGTTTTAACAAATGTATTACATTTTGCTGTGCTTTTATGGTCATTGTGTATCATTTACCGAATAAAGCTTCATGAAATGAATAGCTTTGTCATTTACAATGCCAATAGTTATAACTTTCGCAAATGTGACACCTATAGCATTTGTAATGCAATATGTGTTGTATTTACGTGACTTACATGTATTGATATTACAAGTAACAATGGCTTAATTTTTTTTCAATAATTAATACTTAAATAAAAGTTATTGTAATTTATAATGGCAATAGCTTAAAGTTTTGTAAATAACTTTTGTGAAGATTATGTTCAGTGTATTTTATTGTGACAAAAATCCAAGAACAGAAGTGAAACATTAACATCTTTTTGTTACATTTGTAATAAAGCTTGAAACATTGAGAGAACATATTTGAACTAGGTGTTGTTGAATGGTTGCACAGATGGATGCTGTGGTAGCGCTGATTGATGTTGTGATGGCGAACGAGTGATGCTGTGGCGTTCAGTGATGCTGTAGTAGCGCATAGTGATGTTGTGGTGTGATGCCCCTGAGTGATGCTGTGGTGGTGCGGAGTGATGCTGTATGCTATACTTTGTTTTGCTATCCTAGGTTTTGGTTTTTTATGCTATGCGATGCTATCATATGCTTTGATTTGTTACGCTATGTTTTGTTACGTTATGCTTTGTTACGCTATGCTTTGTTACGCTATGCTATGTTTTGTTGTGTTTTGTTATGCTATGCTTTCTTTTGCTATGCCATGCTTTGTTGTGTTTGGTGTGCTATTATATGTTTTGTTACGCTATGCTGTTTTGTTGTGTTTTGTTAAACTATGCTATGTTTCGTTGTGTTTTGCTATGTTTTGTTATGCTGTGTTGTGTTTTGTTATGCTGTGTTATGTTATACTAGGTTTTGTTTTGTTACGCTATGCGTTGTTATGCTATGTTTTGTTGTGTTTTATTATGCTATGCTTTGTTTTGCTATGCTATGTCTTGTTGTGTTAAGCTATGCTATGTTTCGTTGTGTTTTGCTATGTTTTGTTTCACTATCCTATGCTTTGTTTTGCTATGCTATGTTTTGTTAAGCTATGCTTTGTTTTAGGTTATGTGTAAAAAACAGGAGTACAACCCATCAACCGCGTTGGTATTGGGGTAAGAATATGTGTTTAAACAAACAGTATCCCAACAGGTATCATTTACTTAGACAATTACAAAGATATGCAGAAACATTATCATTGTCCGACAAAAGAGACTCAGTATATCCGTTTATATGTGCCAGTGGCATCAAAAATGAACAAACAATTTAGAAAAGATAGTATTATCAGCACTGGAAGTTAAAATTACACAACCCAAGTTGTACTTGGTGCAAACATGGTGCAAGTGATGTGCACGACAGCGACGCAAGTGACAAACATGCTCAGTGTGAACGGCGCAACAGATAAAAGTGTACAATATTTACAGTGATACAGTGTGACTAGATCCTAGATAGGAAAAACATTGTTTTTGGTATTCGAAGGAGGTCACGTTGTAGGTAGCGCCTTTTGAATGGGTTGGGGAGTCGACGACGTTTCGATCTAATCAAGTTGGGATCATCCTCAGGACAGGGTTGTAGAATGGAACAGTGCTGTCAAATGTAAAGGGGTGTTCCAGGGTGTCGACTCAATCGGAAGTTGGAATCCGGTTGTGACCTGTAGGGCGTCTGTAGTCCCGTGTACAAGTAGAATCACGGACCAGGAGTAGGCGGTCAAGGGCAATGCCGAGAATTGCGATAACCAGGGGTTGAGTCTCCAGTATCTTCAAAGGTCCTTCCGGGTCAGTCGGGAAGCCTCGGGACGTAGTTGTTTTATGTTATGCTATGTTTTGCTATGCTATGTTTTGTTTTGCTATGCTATGTTTTGTTTTGCTATGCTATGTTTTGTTTTGCTATGCTATGTTTTGTTTTGCTATGCTATGTTTTGTTATGCTATGCTGGTGAGTGAGGTTGGGTGAGGGGGGTGCGAGGGTGAGGGGGGTGCGAGAGGGTGTGTGAGGGCGAGAGGGTGTGTGAGGGCGAGAGGGTGTGTGAGGGCGAGAGGGTGTGTGAGGGCGAGAGGGTGTGTGAGGGCGAGAGGGTGTGTGAGGGCGAGAGGGTGTGTGAGGGCGAGAGGGCGTGTGAGGGCGAGAGGGCGTGTGAGGGCGAGAGGGCGTGTGAGGGCGAGAGGGCGTGTGCGTGTGAGGGCGAGAGGGCGTGTGAGGGCGAGAGGGCGTGTGAGGGCGAGAGGGCGTGTGAGGGCGAGAGGGCGTGTGAGGGCGTGTGAGGGCGAGAGGGCGTGTGAGGGCGAGAGGGCGTGTGAGGGCGAGAGGGCGTGTGAGGGCGAGAGGGCGTGTGAGGGCGAGAGGGCGTGTGAGGGCGTGTGAGGGCGAGAGGGCGTGTGAGGGCGAGAGGGCGTGTGAGGGCGAGAGGGCGTGTGAGGGCGTGTGAGGGCGAGAGGGCGTGTGAGGGCGAGAGGGCGTGTGAGGGCGAGAGGGCGTGTGAGGGCGAGAGGGCGTGTGAGGGCGAGAGGGCGTGTGAGGGCGAGAGGGCGTGTGAGGGCGAGAGGGCGTGTGAGGGCGAGAGGGCGAGAGGGCGTGTGAGGGCGAGAGGGCGTGTGAGGGCGAGAGGGTGTGTGAGGGCGAGAGGGTGTGTGAGGGCGAGAGGGTGTGTGAGGGCGAGAGGGTGTGTGAGGGCGAGAGGGTGTGTGAGGGCGAGAGGGTGTGTGAGGGCGAGAGGGTGTGTGAGGGCGAGAGGGTGTGTGAGGGCGAGAGGGTGTGTGAGGGCGAGCGAGGGCGTGAGGGTGTGCGAGGGCGAGATGGTGTGCGAGGGCGAGATGGTGTGCGAGGGCGAGATGGTGTGCGAGGGCGAGATGGTGTGCGAGGGCGAGATGGTGTGCGAGGGCGAGATGGTGTGCGAGGGCGAGATGGTGTGCGAGGGCGAGATGGTGTGCGAGGGCGAGATGGTGTGCGAGGGCGAGATGGTGTGCGAGGGCGAGATGGTGGGCGAGGGCGAGAGGGTGGGCGAGAGGGTGGGCGAGAGGGTGGGCGAGAGGGTGGGCGAGAGGGTGGGCGAGAGGGTGGGCGAGAGGGTGGGCGAGAGGGTGGGCGAGAGGGTGGGCGAGAGGGTGGGCGAGAGGGTGGGCGAGAGGGTGGGCGAGAGGGTGGGCGAGAGGGTGGGCGAGAGGGTGGGCGAGAGGGTGGGCGAGAGGGTGGGCGAGAGGGTGGGCGAGAGGGTGGGCGAGAGGGTGGGCGAGAGGGTGGGCGAGAGGGTGGGCGAGAGGGTGGGCGAGAGGGTGGGCGAGAGGGTGGGCGAGAGGGTGGGCGAGAGGGTGGGCGAGAGGGTGGGCGAGAGGGTGGGCGAGAGGGAGGGTGAGAGGGAGGGTGAGGGTGGGTAAGTACAAGGAGGGGTTAGCAACACAATTTGGTGTCACTGCACTATGAAAACCAGGGTGATGCAAAAATATCTGGAACAGCATCCAGCTTACCTTTTCACAAACGCTGACAGTTTCAGACCACAGTCATTCTTTTACAGCAAATAGATAAGCATCAGTCAGTGCTTCGGGCATTTGTGACTTTTATGGTAAATCACCTCTAGGATTCTCCAATAAGTAGCTCGTGAGCTACTGGTAGCTCTCCAGCTACTTAAAAGTAGCTCTCCTGTGAGCATTCCAGTTAACTAAATCTGAAGCTTTTGCTTGGCTGAATTAATACATATATTCCAAAATTGAAATGTGTTCATCCGAGACAATAAGATGTGTATTTTTCAGAACTTTTAAGCTTGTTTGGAAATAAATGTTTTATTTTCCAAAATACATATGATGCTAAAATATATGTGATAAATCGTGTGGCACCCGGGGAAAAATATCTAATGTAATTGCCTTTGTGCCAGGGGTTGCAGCTATCGCTGCTATGTATTACCCATGTTAAGGCATTCCAAATTGACAAAACCTTTTTATGTTGCTTCTGGCAACCCTGCCTGATGTAATGCATGGAATTGATCATTGCTGGCAGCCCTGCACTGTGGTGACCACTACCAGTAATATAGCATAAGGTAGCCACTAATGTAATCTTGTCTGGTGCGGTCTTCATTACAACACTAACAATATTAGTAGCTCTTGATGATTGAGCATAAGTAGCTCTTATTAAAGAAAAGGTTGGAGATGCCACCTCCATCTGACAGTTTGGCACCCAGTGAACATTATTGTAAAAATCTATTTACTGGAGTTTCAAAATAGTTAAGTTGATGTTCCTGTTTTACGTAACTCAAATACTTTTGGTACCACAGAGCCCATTGTGCCATTTGTGATGCACGGTGACACTAGTTACCCCTTTACAGAACACCACTCGTCTACCATCTCGCACTACTATTCTTTCTTCCCTCATAGAACCCCATTGCCTACAAGCAACTATTGGGCCTTTTTAAACAGTGCTACTGTGCCAAGAACAAAGCAATTGGCAAAAAAGCAAAGTAATCATTGCCACTGTATTTTAACATCACCCTCTTTCACCATATTGACATGGAAAATACATACTAGTGTGAAAAACTTTCAACAAGTGCACAATCTACTTTAGAAAACACAAGTATGAATTTCATACCTCTATAAGTTTGTCTCCTTTGACTACATCAAGATGTAAACCAGGCGGAGGTTTGCCTGCCCTGTTGGGGAAAAAAGATAAAGACAAGAAAACATGAATAGTTAGCATTAATCTTAGGAACAACGGCAAACCGGACAGAAAAGTCAGATCTTTCTTACAGTTCTGTGGAAAGCCTTGACTATATCTAACTTTCTTTGTATGCAATCTCGAAGACAGAATACCCATAAACAACAACCACTTCCACCCCAAGGCCCCCCCTTCGCTACTCTTATTCCTCATTAATCAGCTGAGAAACAACTTGATACAATAGACTGGGAACACACCAAACAAACTGTTATCCGGTTCCCCAGATTCGAGGTCGCCCACCCTAGCAGTTAGGCAACTCCTCTCCTTACCCTTGCATCACATAGGCCCATGCACATGTGAGAAGTTCAAGTTACGGAAAGAAGTGTGTTTTGTAAACTGGGACAAGTACAGGTACGGAGTTTAGTTACATGGAACTCATAGTCATTAGCTTTAACCTCTTGAACGCTCACGACGAGCTCAACTCGCCATGAGCCACGGCGCTCCAGTGCTCATGACGAGCTGAGCTCGTCATGACAGCGCCCATTAGATGGAACGCTCACATGCTGGGCTGATTCCCCTGCTGTGCTGAACGTTCCATTGGAACGGGCGCGGTCATGACGAGCTCAGCACCGGGGCTCATGACAAGCTGACCTCGTCATGAGCATGTGGGCGCTGTACGCGCCCCCAGCACAGCGGGGGAATCCTGCCAGCGGCGAAGGGGTTAAAACAAAGTCAGTGGACTTTGCACACATTTTGTCCATATGTGCATTTTCTGTGAATGTGAAGATGGGAGCCGGGCTATATTGTATGTAGACAACTACAAGAAAAGAGATGTCAGCAGCCTATTAACACCACTGCTACTGGTGGGTCCACAGAGACAACGGACATGCCTAAGCAAGAAATCAGGCAAAAAAAATCCAACTTGTGTATACACTCATTCCCATGAACTCAATCAACTTTAAACAGATTGCTTGCCGAGCTAAAGAGTGCCTTGAAATCACAAAATGAACTAGAGCACGCACACGAGTAGCTGGTATAATTGTTACCCACTCAGTCTTAGGCACATTTATCTTGACTGGTTTAAGGCCATTTAAGGAGAGTTAAATATAACCCTAAGGGTGAGGGATAACAACACACGCAATAACAGCCATAAATGCTCTCATGGGCAGGCCTACATTACTTTCTATTCCAGAATGGACGACGTGAATGTGCTTTAAAATCAGATCACACCAAAACAGAGTGGCCCGTTGTAGTTGCGCTGCCACAAAACGGTTAGACTATGCCCAATAACAGAGGCTACTGTAAGATATCCGTTTATTATGTCGACGACAATGATGAGCTTTAAGGGGGCGCGTAAGGGACTTCTGCAATTTCCCTGTTGTGTCTCACTAACGCCATGGCTAAGACTATTTGATTAATGTGGCTTTCTGCTGCGTAGATGCCAACAGGAAGTGGGTTTAAAGCCCGTAATGAAGATTTACTGTACCTGGCCGAGGAGGGTTTGCAGTTATACATTCCTCTACAAATGAGAGACGGAGGAATACTAGAAACATTTAGTCCTGATGAAGAGGAATGAATTAATCTGGCCAAAACAAATTTAACGGACAATACTGTATTATGCCACCAAAAGCTGTTGAGCTTTAGAAAATCTTCCAACTTCAATATAACCATCCCAGTATTCCCGGGAGGCAACTCTACGCTCAGTATTAATGGGGGGGTAATGCTAATTGATCTTCTGGGGACAACTAACTAATGGGAAATATGTGGAAAACGCATTCGTTTAAAAAAAGTCGTTTCCAAAACACTTTTTTAAGCACCAAATCAGTTAATCAAGAGCACCGACAGAGAGTAATTGACGGTGAAATCAATTAACATAATAATTCAAGAGCCCACTACACAGCATTACATCTATAAATGTGGCAGATTAGGTTTTCTAGCCTGTAATTGCACAGGAGAGAGCAAGATAAGGTAGATGAATGTTTTCTTAATAACAATCACACCATTCATTATGGCCAGCAACTTCAGTCGGTTAGCTTAAGGTCAAGACAAATTTCTATCAAACTGGCAAGTGCATTTTAAATAAAGTGCTACTGTGCCAATATCAACACCTTTGTGTTTTTTATTAGTCCACATGATTACAATTTAAGAGTGGGTTTGTAGAAATGAGTGGGTCATCGACTGTGGACGTTTAGTGACGGATGGGGCTGAACGAAGTGGTACGCAACTGGACGACTGACTAGATGTGGAGAATAGACTCCTGCAGGCTACGACTGCAACAACAGTTTCACCTTGTCACTCATCTTTACCCACCCACCTGACTATGTATTCAGACACTTATTCAACCATCCATCCACTCACCCGCTCATGTATAGGCGCCCATCTGTGTATGGGTCTAGCGCACGCAACATGGACAGATGAAACCAGGGACAACACGAATACAATATTGATTTTGCATGGTCCCTGGCTTGACTCATTCATGTTGCGGGCACTGAGTCCAGCCACACAAGTGGGGGAAGTGTTTTATCGTGTGAAGTGTGAGAACGCGGAGTAATAGGAGATTTGTGAATCCCTGCAGATTCCCTAACTTTATCTCACAGAAATGGGAGGAACATGGTTGTTTTTTGCTAAACTTTAAGGTTTGAAGGGCACTGAGAGCAAGAAACAGTAAGGGGATGCACGAAAGCCAGACCACCCTGAACGTTTATAGTGTCATTGCAGCTTACAGAACTTTCTTTAATAGAAATTCCGTAAAACAAGTGCTAGCCAAAGTTTGAGGTTTGCAAGGCGTTTGGAGTAAAAACAAATCTGGTGTGGGATCGACATGAGTCACGATCCTGACTGTCCTAGGTGTCTAGCGATCAAAGATGTCTTGGATTGGTAGTTTTTTTCTTGGAGTGGCAGATGAGCTAGGGCCTAAATTGCACAGCTACCACACTGTAAAAGCCGTGAAGTGGTTCATTTCCTTTACTGTGGAGTTGTGCTGGGTCATAGCGTCTCACACAAGGTGCTGTATTAAGGAGGGCAGTGATCTGAATTACAGCATCAATGCCAGGTCTTCACCTCAGGTTTCTTTCTTCACCCATTGCAGAGACAGATACAGGCAGGGGTCTACAGAGGAAAAGGGAGAATGTCCATCTAAAGAATGCCACTTGGGCCATTCAAACAATGCTCAAGGTGGATAAAAGCAGGAAAGACAACAACCGAAGTGTGTGACTCTTAAGCACTCACTATTTCTTTGTTTAAGGAATTGATGACTTAAGCTAAAGCTATCGCATTCAACAATTCTTTGCCAGTAGACAGACCTAAGAAAAGTATGTATTTTACAATTAACTAAAAAATAACTTTCTCTGTACATGTTATCCTAAACCGCCATTTAGAATCCTAGACAACCTTTCCTATATAAAAGCCAAGGTAGGTATTGGATACAATGCGGACCTAGCATTTAAAGAGCAACCGAGCACTTGGAGGATAATAGGTTTGTTGTTTTAGCATTAGCGCTGCTGTACTAAGAACATAATAGTACAGGTTCTTAATGGACTATATTACAGAAATAATGTGATGAGGAAACAACAGTTTTACACTGTATTTTTATATTACTGATATTTTCCCATATACATGGCGATGTAGTGACCTAAAGAGAAACACAAAATGTTTTTTAATTCAAGTGAGTACGTCGAATTCACAACCTAGGTTACAAAACAGGCAGATGAAGATGGTGCGACTCGCCCAAAAATACACTATTTGGGCAAAATAAAGCAGTCAGGTCATAAACAGACGCAGGCCATATCTTCCTATAAGTCATGCCCGATTAACAGCCATTTTCCCGCCTCAGTTACGAGCGAAGATCCTCAGAGGTAGTGCGCCTTTTGTAATAACAAATAGCCCTAGTGTAAACAAACTGCTTCAGATCGTACATCCCAGCATTACTGATTCGGTAAATACAACTTTCTAAAATTAATATCGTTCAAAAGGTTATTCTAATTATCAAAAGCTAGGAACAGACCGGTTGTACCAGAGGGCACAAAAGGTTTGCATCGGTCGTTTGTTCATAGTCGCCTGAGCAGGCAGGAAGCAGTCCCAATTCATTGACTTTGCAAGTGACCAATCTTCACAAAGAGATAAACTGATCTTTGTACGAGACTTGGCTGACAACCTGCTTGCCACATTTCTCTCCAGAAATCTTTCACAACACAACTCTAAACTAACCCTCCAGGAGCTCCACGCTTTGCCTTATTATTTCTAAAGATGCCCTGCTCACAGCAGATCATTCTATACCAGTAAATGGGTCCGAACACTACCTCATCCCTTTCTCACTTCACCGCTCATGTGGTAATCCTGGGATATCCAAAAAGGCCAACTACCTGGTTTTGCAAGGGGCGTGGTCTCACCAGCTGCAAGATGGCCGCACCTTGAGTGGGCTCTGCTGGCCGAGCGAATCACCCGCCGTAATCCAGGTGAATGCAAAGATTAATCTGAAATATCGCGTGTGGGCTGGCCGGATCAACGGGGCACTTTCTGTGGCCTCTTTGACCCCCTATCTACCATAGTGCTGTCGTTCCCAGCTGAGGGCCGCAGGCGCTGGCCGAGCCATGTGGGCTGTGACGGAGGCTGGGAGCGGTGTTGCCTCAGAGCGCTTTCGTGGACCGTGGCGCTGTGACCCTGTCGCTGCCCCTCGCCATGCTACGGCTAGTGCTGCCTGTGCCCTGGTGACGTGCCTGGCCGGGGCCGTACCGTCTTACCTGCCACGGAGCGCGTGGAGCTTTCCTGCATGTCCCCAGGTGTGGGCTGGTAGTAAGGGGGCATGGGTCTGCCGGGGTGGGGGCAGTCCTTGGACCTGGCGAGGCCTGTTACAGACACGCAAGGGTCCCCCCCTCTCTGCACCCCCGCTAAAGACTGTGCACACATATTAAGGGTCACCTCCCTGGAGGACCCTGTGGGGAGAGCGCTAAAGGCCATAGGCCCACGCTGATCTCTGCTGACAGGCGTGGACAGGTGGCGTCAACCCCCCGCACCCCCCAGACTGTGCCACCATTGCGCTCTTCCTCTTTGGCCTTTTTACCTCGCCCTGCCATTTGCGGCATCATCAGACCTTCTACTCGGGGTTCATCTGGAGGCACGTGGCATTTGCGTGGTGGGCCTTCGCTGTGCCCCCCCACCCCTGAGAGTAGGTTGTGCCTTGAAGACCCACTTAAGTAGTGGCCTTGCTGGTCAGCGGCGGGGACGGGGTGTACACTGCCAGACCGCAGCACCATCTGCACTAACCCCAAAATATAGCTGCTGAATCTTCTCCCTACGCCTGGGCGAGAAGCTAACTGTTGCCATTGAGAAGTCAGACGCCAAGCAGTCAAAAATTTCCTTTGAGGGCAGACGCACAGTCCGCATAGCCGAGCCGCCGCATTTGGCGGAGGAGCAATCCACGCAGACAGTAGATATAAATGGACAAGAAGATGATATCCGGTCTATACTAATGGAGGACAAATCCAGCCTAAAGTTGATAGAAACAAAAATGGATCCCCCTTACTGCGCAACTAGATCAGGCGAAACAGCGGGTAGATTCACATGAAAACAGGATTACACAGCTGGAGTTTAGAGTATCGGACTCGAAGACATGCTCACAGGAGATCGTCAACGTATGCTACAAATAGATAAAGTGCTGGAACTAATCTGAACAAAGAATGAGGATTTAGAATCTCAATCCTAACTAAACAATCTCTGTATCATTGGCATCCCTGAATCCACTGTGATCTCCAAAATGGAGGACTACCTAGAATCCCTGCTCCGTGACCTCTTTGGCATGGAACTGTCAGCGGTCTTCATTGTCGAGCGTTCGCACTGCTCGCTGGGCCCATGGCCTCTGCCTGGGGCCCTGGCGTGCCCAATAATTGCCCGCCTCCTGAATTACCCTGACCGGAACGTGATCCTGCGTAAAACCAAAGAAATGGGCGACACTTTGTCCTTCTTTCCAGACTTCACTTTACCTCTGCAGACCGCAAGGAGGGAATTCCAACCTGTTAAAAGTACCCTCCAACAGTTGGAGATTCGCTATGCCCTCTTATATCCGGCCAAACTGAGTTGCCCGCTGCAGCAAACCACAATTCTTCACGGATCCTAAGGCTGCACTGTTGTATGCGAAGCAGATCAGCAAGGACAGGAAGAGGTCTTCTCCCACGCCTTATATGTCGGAGGAGGGTTGGACCAGCGACAATGACTAACCGACGCTCTGCAGCATAGCTATTAAGGAGTGCAGCGCTGTTGTGCTAGATGAGGGCATTGTGCCACAAAGCAAATTGATATGACTTGCTCTGTTGTGCCCCGGGTGAGGCTATGGACCTACGCCGGTCACCTAGCGAAAATGTGTCACTCGGCCACACTGACCTTCTGCCGGGGGTTGACCTTATGCCGGGGGTGCCTGCCTGGCGTGACCATGTCCCCACAGGATAATTCCCTACATACCCGGTGTGGTCCTAGGTCGGTGTCTCCTGGGGAAGGAAGGGACATGGACTCAACCTGGGGGGGGGGGGCGGCTTTGGAATGGGTGGCAGGGCTTGTGGGGGGGGGGGGAGGAAGGGGGAACCACAGTTCGCCCGCTTGTGGGCTGTTTTGAATATCTTTTTTGGGTATAGGGGGTCATTCCTTAGATGTTTGCTCTGTTTAGACATGTTTGTTTCCTTGGCTCTGAGCAGACCAGACATCAGTACTAGCACTTGTAGGCAGACGCAACAGATTCTAAAACACCTGCTATGCAACATGAAACAGTTTGCCAGTTATACTCCCCACCCGGCGTTCTAATGAACATTACATGTTTAACTTGGAACATCGTATGTCCAGGTTGGTACACGCATACCTCGCCCGTAATGGTGTGGACGTGTGCTTCCTGCAGGAGACGCACCTTGTGACAAGTGACACAGCCCGCCGCCAAGCCCGCTGATGGGGAAAACATTACTCTTCAGTCTACTCCGATTATGCTCTTGGCGTAGCAGCACTACTCAAGAAGGGGCTGCTGAGGCGCACAACGCACCCAGTCATTGATAAGGCAGGTAGATACGTCATCTTTGTGGGCATGCTCTATGCACAACCCATGATCATGGTCGCCATTTATGGCGACCATAACGTGGGGCTGCAGGGCCCCTTAGACTGTTCAAGCAAAAAGCTACAATACCCACACTCGAGGGAGACCCTTAATACACTTATAACTGACAATGCATTGCTACATATCTGGCACCACACACATCACACTAAGCCGGACAGCACCTGCTTCTTCTCCACACATGGCTCATGGTCCTGCATCGATTTTTCTCTGATATCCAGGGATGCAATCACCTCGACCATGCCAGTAGAAGACTTACCACGCACACACTCCGACCACTCGCCGGTACGGCTGGTTATCCAGCTTTCAAAGACCCTACCCCAGCATGCCCTGCAGGATGCGACATCCAGGGAAGAGATTCGACAAGCCATTACCGAGTATTTCACCTTGAATGCTGGGTCAGTGCAATCACCACCTACACTTTGGGAGGCATTCAAGGTTGTAATTCGTGGTACGTGAGTAGCCCAAAATAAATCGGGCGACCAAGTCGATAAGGGGGACCCTAGTGAGACTGGAGTCTGAGGTTCAGGAGCTGGAGCTGGCATATAACCAGGACCCCAAATTAGGCTTAGAGGCCGACATAAGAGCCAAACTTACGGAGTACTAGACTGTAGTGGAGTGGGAGGTCCAGCATCTCGAACAAGTAATGCAGGCGCGTTGTCAAGGCGAGGGCGACTGCCCTGGCAATACACTGGCTGGACTGCTGCGTAGGCCACACGCCTCAGAGTATGTGTCCGAGCTGCGGGATAGTGAGGGCCAAATGGTAGCATCCTACAAAAAACTTCCCTTTGTTATGTCCTCCTTCTTTGCCCTGCTATACTCTACGGGGGTGGTGAGTGACCCGGAATCCCTACAATGATACAAAAGGCTCCATTGAGTTGCTCTGGCTTCCTGCACATCGTGACCATAAGGACACTCCAATTACGCTGGAGGAGGAGCGGAGGGTTATTTCCGCCTCCCTGGCGATAAGGCGCCTTCTACAAAGAGTACGCTACCATACTCATTCCCCATCTTATTGAAATGTACCACAAGTCTTTGTTGGTAGGTTGCCACCCGCTACTGTTCGTGAAGCCATCATCATAACCATACTGAAGCCGGAGAACCCGCCCTAACTCTGAGATTCCTATCGGCCTCTATCTTTTACAAATGTAGATTATAAAATCTATGCGAAAATCCTAGCTTTCTGCTGCCTCTCATGCCACTAATAGTGCGGCCGGATCAGTCTGGGT
The DNA here is from genome assembly GCF_964261635.1 of Lissotriton helveticus. Classification (NCBI taxonomy): domain Eukaryota; kingdom Metazoa; phylum Chordata; class Amphibia; order Caudata; family Salamandridae; genus Lissotriton; species Lissotriton helveticus. Next base: position 1,722,738,877 of record NC_136061.1, on the reverse strand, counting down.
TGATGCCGGGGAGGGCCACATCTCACAATCTCCATACCGTTTTTTTAGTTATGCACCACATTCACCCCTCTCTGCCGACAGTGGTGGCCCTCCTGGATGCCACAAAGGCGTTAGACTCCCTCGAGTGGTCCTTCCTTTCTCTTTCTTGGGTCCCTGGGCTTTAGCCCCAGTTTAATCCAGAAAATAAGCTTACTGTACACTCTCCCATCAGCATTATAACACATACAATTGATCCTGAGCTAAAAGAGATAGAATCAATTCAAAATATCAAGTCCCAAATGTATTAGGTGCTCTTCATTTTATTCTTCATAAGACATTTTTTTTTCTTTTGTTCTTTGATAAAGTCCAATCTTCACACAAAAGGAAGAAAAACAACCACTGCCAACACGTGTTTCGTCTAGGTCGTCAAGACCACTAGACTTCGTCAGGGCTGTAAATATTACAATAAACATAATCAAAATCACATTCCACTAAAATAATACTGTTATAAGATAAAAGCCTGTCCTATTTACAGTTTATAAACAAAGTGGCAACCGTTCAACACAACAGTTAAGTTTATATAAAGACTGAAAACACAATTTGAGTAGTTTACAATAAGAACTCATCCAAAGTTTGAAATAATGCCTTTTGTTGTACAGACAATAGGAGTTATAGGTCTACTATTGCACAAATATAGTGTTTGGAGAAAAAAAAATTTCATTTTCAATTCTTACATTCTTTAACATGCTAAGATGAATATGGAGAGAAAGATAGGCCAAAGGTGCAGGTAACCACAGAGTTAAATCAAAACGGATAGACCCAAATCAGTGACTCACGTATCTATAAACCCAAAAAGGTTTGTCAACCAATATATGATCAAATAATCAAAAAATGCTCACCAAAATTTATCTCATCAGACAGCCAAATAGGCGAAAAGCAGACGTTATATTCTAGCTCAATATCTGCAACAACATTGAAAGTCATGAGCACGCAAATAGTGTGATCACTACTCGCCTAAGTCTCAAAAACAGCCTTTCTACATAGCAGTCCAAAAAAGGTGACACACAAGTGGTACACTCACTTAGTTTCCATAAAGCGTCCTGCTCCAAGTGTTTATTCAGAGAAAAAAACGTCCAATCCTTTTAGTAAATAATCTGTTGCACCCAATCCATAAAAAAGTATTCAAAATAACCTACGAAGCAAGTAAACGTAATATCAATAATATGCAATCTCACGAGTGTTTTAATGGGTCGAGCACAGTAAGTTGAATTATTCATCTCAATAGTTTGCTTGAATTGACTAAAGTCATAGTGCGAACAGCCTCTTTATAATTAATCGGCTGGTCAGTTCATAGAAAAACATTCACCCAATGTTATACCCGGAGCACGAACCAAAGCAAAAACAAAATCTGCCTCACTCGTTACACGGTAATACACAAGTCTATTAAGCCCTTAAATGTCCACTAACCAAATCCGGAAAGAGATCATCGAAAAAACGTACCTCCGAGTGCAGGGTCATGTAGAGAAGGAGTGTATTCCTTCGCGTATACCGGCGTTCAGCACAGGCGCCATCTAGTCTTGCTCCTTATCTTCACCTAGCGCGTGGGTTTCCATGCAATGGAAATAGAGATAGGACTATCGTACAAGCTATTCTATGGTCGCCATCTTTTAGTAATCAAAAGAGTATTAGAAGCATAGTTTAAATTCCATTAGTCCCTTCAAAACGATTAGACATATCTCAGGTAATCCGGGCAAGTACCTGTACTTGCGAGATGTATTAGTATAGCATGAGAAGAATTAGTATTGGTGCATGCAAATCTTAGATAACCCCAACCATTTCAATATCCGATAAGGCGGGAGAGTGTCACCCAAAATTAATAAATGTGACAAGTAGGTGAAGCGAAAGACCATACTAGTGGCCTCCATTACGAAAGTTGGAAGGTCAAAAAGAAAAAAAAAAAAAAAAAAAAAAAAAAAAAAAAAAGAGATATATATCACAAACTATAGGTACAGTGTCCTAAAAGTAGTACAGTCAAAGCCAAGCTTGTTTTAGGCAAAACACAGAAAGAACACATCCAAATGAATTATACAGAGATACATGATTCAAATGTACATGTTCCGAACAATTTCTGATTACAGTATATAAAGAAAAAAAGGATCCATCATATCTTGGAGGCATGAATAATCTTCTGACTAACGATGACATTATACCAGAAAGAATTGTAATTCATCTTCAAAATTCAAACCCCGCTCCACTGCATGAACCCGCATTATCCAACGAGCTTCCTGCTGTCTTAATCTGAGTTCGCGATTCCCACCCCTTATGTCTATGGGCATCGTCTCTATGCCAAGGAAGGACATGGTTAGATGTTCCGTTTGCGCCGGGCAGTCCATGGCATGCGCAGCTATCGGAACTCTGTTGTCCCTATTCTTAATTAAGGATAGGCATAGAGACGATGCCCATAGACATAAGGGGTGGGAATCACGAACTCAGATTAAGACAGCAGGAAGCTCGTTGGATAATGCGGGTTCATGCAGTGGAGCGGGGTTTGAATTTTGAAGATGAATTACAATTCTTTCTGGTATAATGTATAATGTCATCGTTAGTCAGAAGATTATTCATGCCTCCAAGATATGATGGATCCTTTTTTTCTTTATATACTGTGATATATATCTCTTTTTTTTTTTTTTGACCTTCCAACTTTCGTAATGGAGGCCACTAGTATGGTCTTTCGCTTCACCCACTTGTCACATTTATTAATTTTGGGTGACACTCTCCCGCCTTATCGGATATTGAAATGGTTGGGGTTATCTAAGATTTGCATGCACCAATACTAATTCTTCTCATGCTATACTAATACATCTCGCAAGTACAGGTACTTGCCCGGATTACCTGAGATATGTCTAATCGTTTTGAAGGGACTAATGGAATTTAAACTATGCTTCTAATACTCTTTTGATTACTAAAAGATGGCGACCATAGAATAGCTTGTACGATAGTCCTATCTCTATTTCCATTGCATGGAAACCCACGCGCTAGGTGAAGATAAGGAGCAAGACTAGATGGCGCCTGTGCTGAACGCCGGTATACGCGAAGGAATACACTCCTTCTCTACATGACCCTGCACTCGGAGGTACGTTTTTTCGATGATCTCTTTCCGGATTTGGTTAGTGGACATTTAAGGGCTTAATAGACTTGTGTATTACCGTGTAACGAGTGAGGCAGATTTTGTTTTTGCTTTGGTTCGTGATCCGGGTATAACATTGGGTGAATGTTTTTCTATGAACTGACCAGCCGATTAATTATAAAGAGGCTGTTCGCACTATGACTTTAGTCAATTCAAGCAAACTATTGAGATGAATAATTCAACTTACTGTGCTCGACCCATTAAAACACTCGTGAGATTGCATATTATTGATATTACGTTTACTTGCTTCGTAGGTTATTTTGAATACTTTTTTATGGATTGGGTGCCACAGATTATTTACTAAAAGGATTGGACGTTTTTTTCTCTGAATAAACACTTGGAGCAGGACGCTTTATGGAAACTAAGTGAGTGTACCACTTGTGTGTCACCTTTTTTGGACTGCTATGTAGAAAGGCTGTTTTTGAGACTTAGGCGAGTAGTGATCACACTATTTGCGTGCTCATGACTTTCAATGTTGTTGCAGATATTGAGCTAGAATATAACGTCTGCATTTCGCCTATTTGGCTGTCTGATGAGAAATTTTGGTGAGCATTTTTTGATTATTTAATCATATATTGGTTGACAAACCTTTTTGGGTTTATAGATACGTGAGTCACTGATTTGGGTGTGAATTTGGGTCTATCCGTTTTGATTTAACTCTGACTTTGGGCGTTTTTTCTGTGGTTACCTGCACCTTTGGCCTATCTTTCTCTCCATATTCATCTTAGCATGTTAAAGAATGTAAGAATTGAAAATGAAAAAAAATTTTTTTCCCAAACACTATATTTGTGCAATAGTAGACCTATAACTCCTATTGTCTGTACAACAAAAGGCATTATTTCAAACTTTGGATGAGCTCTTATTGTAAACTACTCAAATTGTGTTTTCAGTCTTTATATAAACTTAACTGTTGTGTTGAACGGTTGCCACTTTGTTTATAAAAACTGTAAATAGGACAGGCTTTTATCTTATAACAGTATTATTTTAGTGGAATGTGATTTTGATTATGTTTATTGTAATATTTACAGCCCTGACGAAGTCTAGTGGTCTTGACGACCTAGACGAAACACGTGTTGGCAGTGGTTGTTTTTCTTCCTTTTGTGTGAAGATTGGACTTTATCAAAGAACAAAAGAAAAAAAAAAAATGTCTTATGAAGAATAAAATGAAGAGCACCTAATACATTTGGGACTTGATATTTTGAATTGATTCTATCTCTTTTAGCTCAGGATCAATTGTATGTGTTATAATGCTTTAACTGTGGCCCCATGGTGTCGCAGCAGGGCTCGACAAATCTGAAAAATTGTACTAGTCCTGCAGGTCTAGTAACTTGGAAAATCCCCTCGACCCAACTGCAACCCACTTGACCCCTGTCTCTGAAAACGGAGCAAAAGTGACAACTTAACAAGATTTAATGGCATCTTTATTGCTCAGTCCTTTTGAGAGCAATAAAAGTGCCTTTAAATCTTGTTATCTTGTCACTTTTGCTCCGTTTTCAAAGACAGAGGACAAAAGTTGATTTGTCTTCCTACTCGCCAGAAAGGGCGAGTAGGACCTAAAAATAGCTCGTCCTTATCCATTCTCCCTCTCAAATGCGAGCGGGCGAGTGGATTTGTCGAGCCCTGCGCAGGTTTTGATTCTGGTGGGGTGACCAGAATCCGATCCTTTGGAGCTTACCAAATATTGTGTTCAAACTGATAACTACTTCTTCCCAGCGCAAACTATCCTCAGTCACCCTTGTGTGACTGTTATATTCACTCTCCCTTCAGCGCAAGTTAAACTTAATGGCCACATCTCAGACCCTATTATTACACGTGGCACTAGGCAAGGCTGCCTCTCTTCCCCCTGCTGTTCATAGTGGCTATGGAGCCGCTTGCGGCTAGACTGCGCCAACACCATGCTGAACCAGGCATCTGCTTCACCACTCGTGGTCTGGTAGTCACTACATACGCGGACAATATCGTCATATATATCTGCGAACCGTATGAGATTCTCGTGCCTCTGACAAGAGAGATAATTCGCTTTGGATGCTACTCAGGCGTTCCCAGTCAATTGGGGCAAATCTATACTGTTCCCGGCATGTCCATTTCAGACTGATTGTCCATTCAAATGGGCGTCTGAACCGACTAGATACCTGGGCATATGGCTGAGCAGGGATCCGGAGGAACTTTAGTAAGCAAATTATAGGCAGGTGGTGTACTTTTTCGAGGCACGCATTACAGTGTGGAACAAACTACCGCTATCCATTGTCGGACGTATCGTTATAGCAAAAATTATAATTTCACCGAAATTGATATACCTATTTGTCAATGTCCCACTCCCCACCACAGCCCAGTTTTTCAAAAGGCTGCGCTCCAACATGATCAGACTTGTGTGGGCAGGCCGACAGCCTAGAATATCGTATGAAATCCTCACATTACCCCAGTCACGAGGCGGCTTGGGTGCGCTGGATCTTAAACTATACGCTTACTGCGCCCAGGCGAGCTTCAGACATTTTTGGTTGCACCCCACGCCGTTTCAACGGTATGTGGCAGTCGAGTACAATCATGCAGCGTCAGGGCAGCTAAAAACCGCACCATTTCTGCCATACAAAACACCAAGAGCAAAATTAACACAGTGGAATGTGTGCGGTGGGCATGGTACGGTATCCGTAGACAGACCGGTATTGTCGTGCTCTATGCTCCTTCTGCCACAGTGGCGGATAATCTCGCCTTCCCCCACTGCAGGACAAAGGGGCAGCCCGACGCGCAGGCACATTAGGCATCAGAAAGTTTACGGACCTATACCCAGTTGACCAATTTCTCCCCCCATTTTTTTGCACCGTTGAACGACCAATCACACGGCGACACATCATTTTACTACCATATTAGGGCAACCAGCAAGGACAAGCACTGTACCTTCCCGGCTCCTCCACCAGTCCGCACTGCACTTGAATATGTACAACCACATCACAGCGTAAGCTAATCAATCCGCCTTTACTCCCTGGCATAAACGACTTCCCCGTTGGACAACATATGCGCGCATAGGGCGTGGGAACTGGACTCAAGCCTGGACATACCAGAGGAGCTAGGTGCTTGGTCTGGCTATAGCAATAAAGCCATATCTCCCAACTACAGGTTACGCCTGATACACTTTTAATATCTGCTCCCGCACACCGCCACAGGATCGGTCTGGCTGAGGATGCAGCGTGTGTGCGTTGCTCTGCGCGACCTGCTACTTTTGCGCACCTGGACGTGATCAAGGGTAGCACACTACAGACAGAATGTGTGCACTATCATCACTGACATTACGGGCGATCCCCTTTCACCAGACCCCAGAACGTGCCTACTAGGATATGTTAAAGAAACATCAGATAAACGCAGAGTGGTGATACACTGGGGCTGGCGCCCACAGTGCAGGCGTGGCTGAGCGATGCCGTGCACTGTCAAGCACAGCTCACTACCTACTGGGACCGTATGCCCCCAAGGTGCCGACCGATAGACATTTGGGACCCACTCTTGTTATATCTGCGTCAGCATGGTACTCCCATAGCAACTCCCACCTACTCCTGCAGATATCTAGGCTGTTCCACCATGCCATGTGCTGCCCGGTGTGGACACCTATTATACCACCTTGACACGCACACCATGTCATAATTTGGCCCCCTGACCCCAAAATGCTTTTGCCTCGTATGTCACTGTGATGGAGAGTTACATTATGTGGTCTACTTTACCGTCTGTGTAAATGTTGCATACTTTCAAAATGCTGCCATTACACTGGGTTGCCTCCTGTACTGTGCACTTTCTATATGCACCAATAAAAATGTAATAACTTTTTTTTTTAACTACATGGTTTTGCAATACAAAGAACATCGACTTCAATGCTCTCAACAACACTGCTAAGAAGGTACTAGCAGACATCAGCTCCAATTCTGACGTCAATTACTTGACTGCTCAATGTTTTACCAGTCTGTCCTGATAGACAATGTAGCTCCACTACAAAACAAGAAGAAAAGTCCAACACTATCTGCCCCATGGCTTAATAAGTCACTCTGATTAAAAGAAAAATCTCATAATCATGGAGAAGAAATGGAGACAGCCATCCTCCGTCTATAATCTCTCATACCTCCAATATGCAAGATCGGTGTTATCACAAATATATCATTAGTGAAAAATCAAATCACTTTAAAACCCTTCTCGACTCTGCCAAGAACAGGCCAAAGAAACTCTCTGACCTAACCAAAACAACCAGCAACCCCCCTCATCTTCAAACACCAAATTGGACAACCCATCCAAGAAAGCAGAAGAATTTGTACAATTCTTCGATGCAAAAGTGAAATTGCTCCTTGATCACAACACACATCCAACCCCACATGAGGTATGCAAAACCAATGGATCCTGGCACAGTATCGCCGAGAATGCCCTCCTAAAAAACATTTTGAAAACGAAACCTACAAACAATTCTGAGTCCGGACCCTGTCCCAAGCAACCTTGCAATAGACCTTCACACTCTACTGGATAAATCACTTACCCTCATTTTTAGGTCTCGCCTATTCTATCACGTAAGTGATGGACGAGAGTATAGAGGCTCAAACAATCTCTGAAACCATCGCGGATTTCGTTGAGTGCATGTGCTCGTGCTCCCCGAGCCGCCTGCCTCCGAGAGCTTGGCCTTGCACACCACATCAAAGGCTTCTGCTCCCCCTCACTCACACCTCATCTCCATATGCTCGCTCCTTCCCTCCCACTCTTTGATTGAAACTGCTTTGCCGCCCCATGCCGTGCCTTTCACCCGCACAACATGCCATGCCCACTTTAACTTTCAAAGCGTCCCTCGTTCTTGCCACTTTCACTTTCAAAGCGTCCCTCGTCCCTGTTAAGAAGGTGCTGTAGAAAGTAAAAGCTCGACTTTCGTAACTGCTTGTTTTAAAGGAGGCCGGCATTGTTGTATTATGGATCGCCGTGGTTATCAGATCGCGAGACACAAAGGCCGGTCACACTTTCCACGGCCGCGTCTCGCATTTCTCCTCCCCCCCTCCCTATTTCTGTTCTGTTCCAGGCGTCTGTCCCTTACGTTTCTGCTCTTCCTCTTACCCCTCCCCTTCCCCACACCCCTCTCTCTATATTTCCCTCTCCCTCTTACTCTTCTCGGACTCTCTCTTTATTCTCTCCCGGGCTCTCTCTCACTCCATTGCCCTGGCATGCGCTTCTGGCTGAGCTCTATTCCTCGGGCCTACCTTGCCGAATAGCCCTGGAAGACTAAACAGGTGTTATCTACTTTTGATTTCAGTGAATTTAAATTAATCCTGTCAGCTCAGCTGTTAAAACAACTGTCATCTCCAGCTGTTCGTAATTTTCGACTGGGCTTTTTTACAGGTTGCCAATTTCTAAAGTCGCATTGTAAGCCTCCCTGGAAGCACTATAGTAACGGTGTGCATTTTTTTTTGAAGGAGGCCGGCATTGTTGTATTATGGATTGCCGTGGTTATCAGATCGCGAGACACAAAGGCCGGTCATGGAAATGAAGGACGGGCACACAAAGCTTACAGGAAGCAATACATGTAAATGGCACGCCGGCCGCCGTGCGCTCCTGCTGCTGCGATGTGGCCGATGGTATCACGAGAGCTCGCCTCAGGCGTCCTCGTGTGACAAAAAAAGCGGCAGAGTAGGAAATATGTTCTCCATGTGGGCACTTAACTCCTCTTCAAACATTAGCATATTATCTGGATGATGGCGCAGTCGTTTGTCAAGTGCAGCAGCGTTTTCCATCTGAGGATGATTGTTTTGGAGCACAGTAGATTTTAGGACAGTGCTTAATTTGAAAATAAATGTAAGTGCCGGGGCTCTCGTCAGGAGGCCACCGCAGTTTGCACCACACATGGCCACCATCACACGGCTACAAGTGTGACAATTCTGACTGTTCGAGGCCACCAAAGCTTTAAGAATGGCTCTGGGTGCCAGGTATTAGTTGCTTTTTTTAATGTATATTAAATTAACAAGCAACTGGTTTTTTTTTTGCTCTTCCTTAAAATTACACGAACAGCGCCACCATGTGGCACTCTCCCCTCTCACCATCATTCTCCCCTCTTTTTCCCCTCTCTCCTCACTCTCCCATCACTTTCCCCTCTATCCCCATTCTCCCCTCCTTCCCACCACTCTCCCCCCTCTCACCACTCTCCCCCCTCTCACCACTCTCCCCCCTCTCACCACTCTCTCCCCTCTCACCACTCTCTCCCCTCTCACCACTCATGTCTCCTCTCCCCCCCCTCTCCTCTACCATCTCCCATCTCTCCCTCCACACTCTCCCTTCTCTCCTCTACCCTCTCTCCTCTATCCCCCACTCTCCTCCCTTTCTCCCCTCTTTCCTCACTCTCCCTTCTCTCCCCTCCCCTCAAGTTACACACAATTGTCAATGAGTACTAACACAGCATCATTTATACCATTTCGGCATTAGTCAACACCACTAGAGCATCACTCAGCACACCAAATCATTAAACAGCATCAACACAGCATCATTCACCACCACTACACCATCTTTGATCACCAGCACTGCATTAGGCATTACTAATACAGCATAAATCTGCAGAACTCACACTACAAGTATAATATGCCTCCTCAAGCGGGGCACAAATTCACCACCACAGCATCACTGAACGCCACAGCATCACTCGTCACCACCACAACATCACTCTGCGCCACCACAGCATCAATCTGTGCAACCATTCAACAACTGATTCAAATATGTTCTCTCAATGTTTCAAGCTTTATTACAAATGTCGCAAAAAGATGTTAATATTTCACTTCTGTTCTTGGATTTTCGTAACAATAAAATACACTGAACATAATCTTCATAAGTTATTTACAAAAGTTTAAGCTATTGCCATTATAAATTACAATAAATGTTATTTAATTATTCATTATTAAAAAAATAAAAACCAATGTTATTTGTTATATCAATACATGCAAGTCACGAAAATACAACACATTGCATTACAAATGCTATAAGTGTCACATTTGCAAAAGTTATAACTAGTGCCAATGTAAATGACAAAGCTATTAATTTCGCAATTTTTCAAACGAACACATACATAAAAATGTTTACATTTACAATACCAATAGCTCAAACTTTCTTAACGCGAGACCTATTGCATTGCAAATGCTTGTTTAGCCAAGGATCCGTTCATGATGCCCTCGAAACTGGTCAGGGGACCCCACTACTAAATAAACCCTCCTCGAACGTGAACGGTCGTAAAAACTTCCGCCCTATCGCCAATCTCCCTTTCCTTGACAAAAAGCAGTGAAAGATGTGTAGCAGAGCAACTCCCCCAACATATCAAGAACAATCTATTAGATGAATTTCAATTCTAATTCAGTCAAAGCTGCAGCATCGAAACAGCACTGCTACAGGTTATCAATGATGCCCTTCGAGTCCTAGACTCAGGCAGATCCTGCCTCCTGATTCTTCTTGACCTTCCTGTAGCCTTTGATATCGTAAGCTATTGCACACTTAACACATTAAAACAAAGAATGGGAATTGAAGGCGTAGTACTTAAGTGGTTTGAATCTTACCTCACAGGTAGATGTCCGATGTTTAAAAATGAAAACTGTCAACTCAAAAGGTCAAATCAAGGTGTCCCTCAAAGTTCTATCCTTGCTTTGACCCTATTTAATCTTTAAATTGAACCGCCAGGTGCCCTTTTAAAAGCAGCCAGGATCCTTTATCACCTGTATGCTGACAACAACCAACTCTACCTAAAGGCATCCTCCACACACAACATCTCACTTCTCGCCACCATCCTCAACTCCATCCCAGAATGAATGATGTCTCACCAACTAAAACTGAATCCCTCAAAGACCAAATTCCTTCTCATCTCTATCTCAAACTCTACAATTCATGTTCAAGAATGGATGGATAATCTGACCATTCTTAACAGTAAACCCACCATCGTTGACAGTGCGATATCCCTAGGTGTCATACTGGACAAAAGATTCACCCTTCACTCCCAAATCAACACCATGGCCAAGAATGTAATCTTCCAAAGGCGCCTCCTCAAGGGGATCCGACTTTACATTCCTAAACAAGACCTGAAAACTCCTGTCTAATCTATGATACTCTCAAGACTGGACTGCTGTATTTCTCTCCCAGCAGGCCTCTCTAAGACCCACTTATCTCCTTTAAAATCTGTCCCCCACTTGGCAGTGCGTTTGGTCTACATGGCCAAAAGAAATTACAATATCACACCCATGTTTTGTCAACTCTTCGCTGGATTCCTATTGAAGCTAGAAACCTATGCAAGACTGTTTGTATCACTCCTAAAGCCATTCACACTTCATCGCCCTCTCTACATAGCAAATCAACTAAAGATACCCGGTGGTTCTAGACCATCTTGAAATACTGAAAATCTGCTGCTCGAACCTTCAAACAAGAAAGGCTTATGGCACAATCTTTCTCAAGTAATGCGACTAGAATTTGGGAATCACTACCTCCAAACTTTTGCACAACCACCTTTTCTCTGGATCGATCTTCAAAAAGGACCTTAAAACTCTCCACTTCCAAAGACATTTTTCTCAATAATCTCTCCTTGCCAAGCTCCCCACCAGGCATATGCCCTCATATTTAATGGAATGACCCAGACTGATACAGCACACTCTCAAGTTATAACGACCTTTCCGCTTCAACTCTGTAAATATGGTTTTGTGTAACCTTAATCGCATTAAACTTTCTAAATATGAAATTTGTAATGAAGAGGTCATTTGTAAATACGTAACTCATGAGTAACCACAGTAGCTACCTACCGTCGCCTACTACCCTATTATTCTCAATTTCTCATGTAACGTTATTGCCTCTTTTGTAAAGCGCTCTGACACCTCTGGGTAATATCCGCGCTATATGAAAAATGCATAAATAAATCAGGGGATAGTGCCGCGATTTTGATAAGATGAAGGCAACCTTCTCAGGGGCACAGGGCAACATTTTTTGCAAGATATAGCACCAGGTACGATGAGCTTATTTGGGGGTGTAGGCAACAAGCTGCACTAAAAAGCAGCACTTTTTGGGAGGGATGCAAGGCGTGGCACGAGGCGTTTGCATGGTGATGCACCGGGTAGGTTCAAGCTGGGGACGCACGGGGCGAATGAAGGTAAACCTTTGAGGATACGGACCTGCACTGCACAGGCCTGGAACGGCAATTTAATGAGATTCACAGGCGAGAAGCAGGCTACTTTTGGAAGCGATAATAAACAGCGAAGGCTGACTACAGCCCTGTAAGGCAAGGATAGCGCTTATGGGCAAGGATAGCGCTTATGTGCAGGGGATGAGCTTAGCTAAAGGTGGGGATCTGGCAGCCTGGTCAAAGTCTAGCTTACAGTGCAAACTGAATACTATTGTTAACAGGTTACGGGGAGCCTTGCAGTTTCTTAAAGCGGTTCCCAATGGGCGCCGTGACTCACCAGGTCGGGCAGTCGAAAAAGGGCTTGATCGGATTAGGGGCTCCAGCCATTTTGTGTACAAACCACTCGGCCAAAATCCGAAGGCACGTCGGGAAAGGACGTTTCACCAATGGCAAAGACAGTGTGGCGCATGCGCACTTCCAACAGACCACTGTAGCGAGTAAATTTCAGAGAAGAACGAAAAAAAAGACTAAAGCCAAACGTTGTGGAGAGAGACGAAATACTACAAGACCGCGCGCAAATAGCCGAAGACGTTTAGGGATGGCTATGTTACAAAGGTGTATATTTTTGCGTTCGTGTCCGGGGGCTGCCTTCCGTGGGCCAAACGAAGTAAATATTATACCGAGGCGGTCAAAAGATATTTTAGAGAGCTAACGCTCGTAATTACAATAATGCATGACCGTATCGTTGATCGAGTGTACCACATGTCGAGTAGATAAATGGAGTCATTAGTGAGTTTGTTGCCTTTTCCACAGAAAAATGCTGGCCATTTGTTCCCTTTTTACAGTTCTGCAAAGGCTCAGACATCATACTTAAATATAATTTTAAATAATACACTCCAATCGACCCAACTCAGTCGGGAGTGCTACGAATTTTGAATTGGCTCCGAAATTGCCCCAGCTTCAATATAAGAGTTGACGCACAATTTAATCAACAACCTGTAATTTACGGAGTACGTGTAGGATTTGGAAGTATTATCTATTGAGCTTTGAGTGTAGAATTGTGTCATGTGGAATGTAGAGAGGGGTTAGTAGGTTCCCAGTATATATAGTAGGATGTAGAATGTTCATGGCAGATGATGCCGTGCTTACTAGGGCCTGTACTAGTTTTTAGGGCTCGGCTATAACGCGCTGAAAGCGCGTTTTCGCCGAGAACTATTGTCGGCGTCTCAGCAGTCTGAGACGCCGAAGGGAGACAAGACCTGGCCGCGCGCAGCGTTTTTCCATAGGATAACGTTGTGCGCGTGGCCAGGTCTTGTCTCCACGGCATGCATGGCAGGCCGGATCGCGTCGCGCGCCTCTGTGGAATGCAGGGGGAGTCTGCATACTAGCGCGCGGCGCTGATCAACAGGCAGGGTCAGTTTTTTTTTTCGCTGTGAGCATATGTGCGTGTGCATCACGTCCGACTCGCACATAGTTCTTAGCATTCAGATGCTGGGAACGGGGCCTTGCTGCGATAATTGTACTGTACTCCAAGCAATAAATAAATACAGATTTTAAAAAAACGAGCCTACTATCCCAATTCTAAACCCCATGCAGATAGATCCCAGCTATTTCTGCTCATAAAGCCGGCCAATCTAACCGGCAATAACCCATCCAAATCTTTTAGCAACACTTTCGAGACCTTTATAAATCTTTCGACCTGCCTGTACCACTCTACAGGTTTTTCTCTAAGTTTTGGGAAATCATTCGTAAATGATTAAATATCCTGGCGGGACCATGGGACATGTACATAACCTCCTCCTGGCACTTCTCTCATCGGGCACAACTTTTCTACTCTTTCTGAATCTTTTAACACAATCAGACTCAGTTCTTTTTCCTTAGGCTTCTTCCTTTTTCTTTATCCATCTAGCTTTCCACCTTTCTAAATCACCCCATTTTTGCAATAGTGATAGTAGTTCTTTAATTTGCAATTTGCGACCTGACACATTCATATTTTCTAGATCTTTGTTAGTAAATTCAGCTCGATATGGTTTTTGTAACACTTTTGATTTACCAATATCAGTTCCCCATTTCAGAAGCCAAGTTTGTTAATTTTTCATGAAATGTTTTTGTATTTCGAGTGATACTTCGACATATAAACATCAATTCATCTTCATTCAATGTATTCAATCTATCTAACCCCACATTTTCAGCAAGCAATTCTTCCAATTCAACTCTTAATTAAAAAATATCCAATGTCTTTGGCTGTGCTTTTGGCTTTTCTATTTCTCGGGACCATCTCTCAATTTCTTCTGGGGTAACTACAGTACTACTTCTCGTACCTGAGGATGTTTCCATTTGTACCTCCCTAGAATTTACAGGAGTAGTTTTCCTGGCCGAGCTACTTACTGGTACTCTTATTGGTAAATCCATCAGAGAAATTTCTGACTCACACTCACTTGCTTAATCATCCACTATTAATGTCTCTTTTCTTGGCTGCACCACAGGTGTCGCTAAAACAGGAGGTCTAGGACTAGTCTGTTTATCTCCGTATAAGGGAACAACAGGACCTATGGTCACTGGAACCGTTAGGGCTTCAGGACTTGTATTTAACTGTGAAATTTTCTGAATTAATTCACTTCTCTGTTTATTTATTGCTTCTCGTTATCTATCTTGCAACACTTTTTCTAATGAGGTTTCATGCACAACTGTGGAACCAAAGGTGGCTTTAAGAACTGTACACTAGGATTAACTTGATTTGACTCCTCATTATAGGGTGGCGCATTTTATATTAGCAAATCCTCTAGGTAATCATCTTCTGGATCAATACTTGTCATTAGATTTTTAGTTTTCTCAGTACTTTTACTCCCAGTTTGTTCCGCTAAGGCTCGGACCGGATATAACCCTTCCACTAGCATTGATTGTCTCTATTGTTTCATCTGCTTATCTCTTGTCTCTTTGGGAAATCTGGGATAAAATGTACTCCACTTTCTGTCGTTTCTGGGTCTATCTCGCTCAAACCCCTCTGTTTCCCATTCCTCTAATGCTTCGTACTGGGTTAATCTAGGTCTAGGATCTAATTCATTCATGCGTGTTCTTAAATTGTACAAAATTCTACCATTGAAGGTACCATTTTCTGTAAATGCCAAAACTCCATCATCTTTTGTATATTCTATCCAGTTTTCTAACCACACACAAGTGTGATAGCCCCTTTCAACAACCATCATGTATGATGCGGGCGTATTCGGTGGTGGAATAATAATCCCTTCTCTGGTTTTAATCGGTTTATCCTTTTTAAAGAAATTTTTGACTTTCTTAATGACCAACATTTTTCTTTTATCTCCGTATATGATATGAGGTCTTCCTCTTATGTATTGTTCTTGCGCAAAACCTAAGTACCTCCTATCGGGTCTATTTCCTATTATTGCTGGGTCTAAATGCCACATGTAATTTTATGCCGCTTTTAATTTACAAAGACACTCGTTTGTTTACTAATAGACTTCCAATACCTGCACGTTTCCTAATTTTCAATGACCAATCAGCAATTAGAATTCAAATAAATCCAACCAATAGATGCGCAACTTTTCTCGTGAGACAATTTCTCACGCTCCTGTACTCACCCCTCCTTTACAGGATTACCTCAGCTACACACCCGCTGTCTCAACCAATACCAGCGCGGCTCTAAGTGACGTCAGTGGAGCTCCGCAACTGACTCCCTCTTTTGCAAGGTAATACGAGAGCTTACTTCTATTCACTTTTAAATGCTCATTTCATTAATTTTAACAACGTAAAAACATTTGCCACTGTGCCTGAGTAACCAATTCAAAGGAAAGATAATTGCACTCACTGTGAGGAACTCCTTCCGTTTACTCTTCATACACTACAAGTAGATCCCTTCCGTCTACCTTTCACGCAAGCATCTGTAAACCTGTTACTCCTCCGGGCTTACCCTTTCTAGGTGATATAAGGCCAAAGTTTCACCAGCGAACCCCTTTGTGTCAATCAAGCTCAGAAAGACCTGTTACTTCTTCAGTGTGACCCTTTCTAGGTGATATCGCACTAAAGTTTCACTAGCGAACTCTTTGCTATCAATTATTCACACATTTATACAGAAAATCCCTAAAATAGTGCTTGCGGTTTTACCTCACAATGCACTTAGTTCCACAGGCAAGTGACCTCACTGCAGTGTTGCTTCCATTTGCCACCCGCTATTCTTCCCCCGGGGATTCCAAAACAAACATATAACAGGTACGAACATATTTGGTTAATACATAAAAATCTATATAATTTTAAATGCAATTCAATAAACCAACTAACTACAACTAACTACCTATCTTTAACTAAACCCTAACCATACTGCTGCTACCAAATTAACTGATAGAGCGCGGGCTCATCTGCTCGTTTTACCATACTCGCCTGGGCCCATAAAACTATATACACATTGAACAAGTAAACCTACACTCAATCAATTTTTGTTTAACCATTCGGGACCTATACCATTTGACTTACCAATCCTAGTCAGCGTTGTAAACCCTCTCTGCAGCTAACAGTCGGACTCCGATTGGGTTATCGAACTCCTTTCCAGAACCCCGATTGGGTTATCGAATCTTCTGACAGAGTGCTCCGCCAGCACCTCTGCTCTCGATCGCCTATTGAGTGCGTTGGGTCAGTGACAGGTCAGCTATTCGGACAAGTCGGACAATCTAACTAGCTAAGCCTACCTTAGATATACCATTTTCCAGGGCAGTGTACCACCCCCCAATGTTGCAAATGTGTGAATCCCTCAATTTAATTGTTCAAAAAGACGAGGAGAGGTCATCACACCATATTGATATGAGGTAACTTGTATTTTGTATTCAAATTACGTTCCCTCCCATTTAACTTTATTTTCCCATGCACTTTTATTCCACCCGGCAGTGAATGTATCA
Source organism: Lissotriton helveticus (assembly GCF_964261635.1). Classification (NCBI taxonomy): domain Eukaryota; kingdom Metazoa; phylum Chordata; class Amphibia; order Caudata; family Salamandridae; genus Lissotriton; species Lissotriton helveticus. The sequence goes on along the minus strand of NC_136061.1, from coordinate 1,722,721,716 downwards.
ATAAAATACAATTTTTTAACAAATTGTACAATTCAGCTTCCTCTGGCAGGGTTAAGAGGTTATGTTCTCATAGTTTTCACAGTTCATGTCTGATGCTGGCACCAGTTCAATGCCATGGCTTCGATAACTTGAGTTTCTTTGCGCAGGCGCAGTTCCTCCAAAGATGGAGTGCAGAAGTACATTTCAGGCCCAAATGCGATACATGCGAAAATAGAAGAGAAACAGAATACATGAATGCACTGTCTACCACTTATTTCCACTCTATTCCCATGACTTTATTTTAACTATTGCATTATGGATTAGGCAGAACGAACAGCTTATCAAAAGCAGCGATGCAAGCCTCTTGCACGTTAAGACACAGAGCAGCCATCTTAGTTCTAGTGCGCAGAAGCAAAAGTTTCCCACCAAGCAGAGTAATACGTCATGTCGCGTGAGTGTGACAGACGCATGCACAGTAAAAAATCCTGCGTAGCCGCAGCCATTTTAATGCAAGCGGATTAGAGTTAGTAAAAGCACATAGGTAAGCTTCCCCTAGATACTAGAAATGTCGGGTAATGCAATATTAATATGACTAAACATGTTAGTTAGTACATTAAATGCCAGATCCCTCCCGAAACATGCCACTGAAATACAGTTACTGATTAAATCCAATAACTTGGACATTTTATTCTTAACCGAGACATGGATGGCTGCGGGAATGGAATCAGAGCTAGGGCTAGCATGTCCAGCAGGATATAAGATCATTCATAAACCCAGGACTATAGGACGAGGAGGAGGAATAGGAATCATTTTCAAGGAGGAGTTAAATATTGCAACATTGGATGTCGACATGGTCTCATGCGTCGAAATCCTCGGGGTATCGATTAGACATGATTCAGGCCATTGCCTTACGGGCCTAATCTGCTACAGGACACCGGGGCACATCAATGCAACACAACAGCAAGAATTGATCGCTGTTATTAATAACATGTCAATCTCACATAGCAGGTTGCTGGTACTGGGTGATTTTAACTTATGGGATAACGACCAACTACACACGGCCTTTCATAACATCACTCAATCTTGTAACAATCTAGGGCTGAAACAATGGATAACTACCCTTACACATAAACAAGGAAATATACTGGACTTAATATTCGCTGCGGAGGATCTAATCACTATGGGAACAATTCTACCAGTAGGTTGGCCAGACCATCGCCTCCTTCTCTTCAATATCCACACCCTGATTAACACAGGACCCACAAATACGCAGACTAGGACCTTTATTGGCCGTGATTGGAAGGGCCTGCAAAAAAGGAAAGAGGAAGGAAATTTCAACTTCCGTCAAGTTGGGACTTCGTTTAATTCAGAGAGCGATGTCACCACAAATTACCACTCTTTATGTAAAGAGATAACCAAGAAACTTGACGATACTGTACCTCTGAAAACAATCAGGAAAAGAGGTAAACCCTCCGCGCCCTGGTATACGGATAATTTGAAAGAACTGAAAAGTGCCTGTAAAAAGGCGGAGAAGCTTTGGAGGAAAAATTACTAGGAACAGGAGAAATTGATATGGAGGCTTACAATTGTACAGTATAAGAAATAAATTACCATAGCCAAAGCAAACCACTTCGCAGACCTAATATTAAACAGTTCTAATAAATCCCGTGATACCTTCAGGATAATCAAAGAGCTATCCCATCCTGCCTGTGCTAACAGCCAAATCAAGCCCTCACAAGAACTATGTGACGGTCACCGTCTTCCTGGAAACTAACAACATCCTGGAAGAGGAGCAATTTGGCTTCAGACCAGCCCACGGAACTGAGTCAGCTCTGCTGACAGTTCTGGACGACCTACGAATGATGGCGGACAGGGGAGAATCAGCAATTCTAATCCTGCTGGACCTGTCCGCCGCATTCGATACGGTGAGCCACGACATCCTGCTGACAAGAGTGAGAAACATCAGAGTCGGGGGAGCTGCGCTCGACTGGTTTTACTCCTACCTGACGGACAGATGGTAGGCAGTAGCTATCCCTCCATTCCAGTCAGAGTTTGTTAAAGTTCCACATGGGGTCCCACAGGGGTCTGCAATTAGCCCGATACTTTTCAACATATATATGCAACCCCTGATGGGCATCATAAAGGCTCACGGCATTAGCATGATCAACTATGCGGATGACACGCAGCTGATGATTTCTCTTGATGGTGCCCATGCAGACTCACTTGAGACCTTCCACTCCTGCATGCTGGAAAAGACACTTTGGTTAAATCAGAATTCACTACAATTCAATAGTGACCCACGGATTTCTGGCCCCTGGAGTTAGGGGAATCTCTAACCCCAGTGAAATCAGTGAGGAACCTCAGAATCACTTTTAATGACAGCCTGAGTTTAGAGACCAATGTTAACACGCAGGTGAGTAGCTGCTTTGCTTTAATGCGAGGACTGCGAAAGCTGCTACCCCTTCTACCAACACAGGTTAGAGCCACTATAGTTAGGAGCACCATTCTCAGCCGCCTGGACTACTGTAATGCCCTATTACTGGAATCCCCTGCCTACCTGATTTCCAGACTTCAGAGTATCCAGGCGGCTGCAGCAAAACTGGCACTTTCTCGAGGGAGAAGATCTTCTACTACTCTTGCTCTGGCGGACTTACATTGGCTGCCTGTACACCAGAGGATCTGTTTTAAATCCCTATGCATTGTCTTTAGGGCAGTGCATGGGATAGGCCCCCGACCACTTCAAAACAAATTTAAATGGTATGAACCTACCCGGTCTCTTTGATCCTCCTTTTCAAATCTCATAAGTATACCCAGGATCAAGGAAGTCACCTCTGGTGGCAGAGCCTTCAGCATAGCTGCAGCTCACCTGTGGAATAGTTTACCTATTGACATCAGAAAAACAAATGAACTGATGGCCTTTCGAAAAAAGGTGAAAAGATGGCTCTTCCCGAAAATCTAACTTACCAGAATCTAATGCCATCCTTCCACCCCTGATGCACAGCGTTTTTCAGCCATATGTACACAGCGCCAGGATGCCCGTAGGGTTGCAGAGCGCTTTACAAATACCATAAATAAATAAATAAAAGTAATGTTATTCTGAGAGGTCTTAATCCAAGTAAGTCGCTTTTCGTGTGCAACCTTCCTCCATCAAGTCGTGGCATTGCCGTGTGAAGAGAAGAGAAGCTTGTGTACCTGCCGTGGCATGTATTGACTCACATAACCTACTTTCGCGTAAGTCTATTTGTGGGGATAAGTTAAGGATTTGGGCATTTTTTCTCTAATATTTGTCATCATGTGACCCCACTGGTGAAAGTTGCTGTGTGAAGAGGAGCAACTCCATGCCATTTCCGTTCCGCTTTTGAAAGTCGCGGCATCGCCACATGAAGAGAATTCAAGTTGCAGGCCTTTGTTTAAAGATGCCTTTTTGTCAGCGTCATGCTCGTCGAGGTGCACGTCAGCTAGTGGCAGCCGCTACGTAACATGGGTAGTGGGAAGGGGGGGGTAAATGAAAAAAAAATACCACTTACCTGCATGACGGCCGTCCTCCGCCTCTCAGTCCTCTTCATCACTCCAGGAGCAGGAAGGAACAGGAAGCTCCCAGACTCCTCTGCCAATCTCAACGCTGCAATATACTTGAAGCCTTCTCCCATAACATTGGCCTCCTGGCTATTTCTGGCAAATCAACCAACGCTCCTGTTAATCTGAGATCACATTTTAATCCTCTGCTTACCTTAAATAGGGAAATAAATCAGAGGGGGCTCAATTTCGGTACTTCTCGTATGAGCGATGTAATTTAATAAACTTGCTAAAGAGGATTAGACAGGGGAAAAAACACTCCCTAAGGCAAATAAAGGAAGATGGCGTATGGATTCAGCTAAAAGAGGCAGCCTAAAAAAATACCTCCAAAAGGTATTGGGAAATAATAGCCGATTGCTGTGGCACTAGGGTGAAATCACTCCCAATAACCATAAATGAAAAGAAATGGAAACTTTTTTTACTGGAATTATATTCTGCGAATTCTAATTCTTGCAGATTTGATTTTGTGGCACTGAATCAGTCGACAATTTCAGTGTCCAACTATGTCCATTCTATCGACGATGTGATCGTGGCTATTAAAAAAATGAGATCCTCCGGAGCAATGGGCCCGAAGAAATTCCCATGTTGGTAATCAAAAAGGAGCCTTTTTTGTGGGCCTCTTATTTAGCCCCACTATTTAATTTTTGCTACTCCAATGGGAAGATCCCTCCATCTTTGTCGGGGAGTATTTGAATTCCTCTTTATAAAAAGGGTCTTAGATCACACCCTGGGAACTACCGGCAAATAGCTTTATTAGACGTGATGGAAACATATTTGCACATACTATCCTTGATCACCTTACGGAATGGGTTGTAGAGAAGAAAGTCCTTCCCTTAGAGCAAGCAGGTTTTAGAAAAAAGTATTCTACGCTAGATAATATCTCAATGTTAAAATTAATTGAGGAAAAATATACACTCTATTGTAATTCTAATGTATTTATTGGTTTCAATGATTTCGCTACAGCCTTCGCTAAGGTGGATCAACCTCTTTTATGGAGAAAACTGCAAAAAATGGGTTTGCCTTCCCCCTGCTATCCCTAATTATAGCACTTCATTCGCAAACTTGGTGCCAGATTCTAATGGGTGGAAATCAAGAATTATCAAATGTAATCCTTACTGAAAATGGACTTAAACAAGGCTGCTTGCTAGCACTGCTGCTATTCTCTCCATATATAGCAGATTTACCTGACTGCTTTTCTCAATTTGATGGAGATAATCCCAAAATAAGTACCCACTCTTTTGCGTGTTTACTATATGCAGATGATATAGTTGTAATGGATTTAACTCCTTTTGGGTTGAATAGAAAGTTGGCTTCCCTACAAAAATATACTGTGGGCCACTTTTTGAAAATAAACGTCTCCAAAAGTAAAATTTTAATTATGAAAAGCGTTAAAAGTACTTTGACAAGAGCTTGGGGGCCCCTGGCGGAGGAACCACCGATTCACCTGCTTATCCAATACTTGCATGTGATGGGACACGGCTCTCATCTTGTACACTGGATTGCTCAAGCGTTGCAAGCACATACACATGTCTCCCCTCAACGCCTGCGGGACAAATGGACGACTGACAGGGGACGGGACTGGACTGACAAAGAATGGGCGAGAGTACTGGCTGGATCGCAGCATGTCCCGCGTAATGCACGTTTTAAGATTATACAATACTACGTGATCCACCGAGCATATCTGTCCCCGGACAAAATTATTAGGTACTTCGGACTTACTGAGACAGCATGCCCTAGATGTGGCCTTGTGGACGCACAGTTTTTACATGTCCTTTGGTCCTGCGTATCGCTACGGCCCTACTGGTCTGCAGTGTCGACTACCTTGGCGAAAGCGACGGGGGGCGCACTGCCGACCACCTGGGAAGCTTGTCTGTTGGGGTTATTTAGGAGAACGAAACAGACGAGGGTGCAAATGAGATTCTGGGATCTGGGGTTGATCACGGCGAAACGTCTTATTACTAGGCGTTGGAAGCATCATGTGCCCCCTCAAACGGTGCAGTGGCGGCACTCGCTGGATAATTGGGCGAGAGCTGAGAGTGTGGCATTGCACCGAGAGGAAACGGCAGGGCTCAGGATTTATCCTATTGCGCTGGAGTGGGATGGTATCCTGACGACCTATCACCAAGTGTCTTTGCAGAATGAGATTGCATGAGTGACTTCCCCATGCTCTCCAACGCCATTGTTGTCATTGCTCTCGCGCCCGCCCCCCCCTCCCCTTATGCTGCCTCCCCCCTTGCTCCCTTTCCCCCCCCCTTTTTCTCACCACGGCATTTCCCACATGCCCTGCCATACATGAGAAGTCTACAGAGCTCACCATGTTCCCGTCACTACGTCATACTTAGGCACACTCCTCTCAGTATCCCAAGCTCCACACGCACACACGCGATCACAGTTAAGCACCGCCTGGTTAATGGTTCCCTATATGTTTAGGGTTGTTCCTTATGGTTGATAGTTTTCGATTACAATTTTGAATGTGCAATTACTTGACAATATAAACAATTGACCTACTTTTCCAGTCATGGTATGCCTTGAGTGCTATATGGAATGGAACTGGGCTATGTAGCTACTGCTCAGGGGTTCTTCGCATCAACGTTAGACACTGCCACTACTGGATGTTAATATATTGTGCATGTGCTGGAGATATATGAATCTGTCATGCTGTTTACCCGTGCTCCTGTTAAGTTGCCCCTTTGCTGTCATACCTCCACGGGGGTGGTGATTTGCGGAGCCTGGGGCTTCCTGTCTTATGTAACAGCACTGTTTATTCGCAATGACCGCATATGTGTATTCTGTACTATGACAAACTACAATAAACATATTCAAACAAAAAATGAAAAGCGTTAAAAGTAGAAAATCAAATAACTTTAATTGGCAAATTGGTCTTGAAAGGTTGGAGGTGGTAGACTCATACCTTTACTTTGGGAAACTTTTAACAGGCAGTTCGAAGATCAAACCTCATATCGCACACTGCACTAGTAAAGCTACATTCCACGCCGATGGTTTGCGTATCTTTTACAGTGCTATGGGTAGAAGACATTTTTTACACTTACTGACAGTTTTTAAGGCAAAAATTCCTCCAACCCTGCTCTATGCAATTGAATCAATTCCTGTTAAGGAATGGAGTTTTTTGGATAGGTCTGAAGGTCAGATACTACGTAAAATATGTAATTTTAACACATTAGTTCCATTGGCAGCAATTAGACTGGAATTCGGTCTGATAAGCTCCTATATTCAAGACTTGTCCAGGGTTTTAAGTTGGGGTTTTCTGCTAAAACGTAGCGAGCCAGATTCACTAAGAGGGGTCTTGTGCCATGAAATCTTTGGCGCTAAGGCAGGCAATTACTCTTTCTTTCGTGACTTTTCATTGGCACTAAAAACCTTTGGTTTACAAGAAGAACTAGCGTTTACCCTTCCGTCATCATGATTTAAGTCTCTTTTAAAAACGTTAAGTGGCAAAATTAGTTTTCATAGAGACATAAAATCCTGCAACTCTAAAAAATGATTATGAGACGGATGGCGTTTTAAGGTCGAGACGCATATCGTTTTTACCATGACTGGGATCTTCAAAAACATTAAGCTTTAGCATCACGAAGCATTAACCTCGCCGTGGTGAAGATTATTCCTGCATTATAGTACACTATCGTCACCAGATTAGGTATCGCGTAAAACAGCGCTTTCCCCTCAATTTTGAGCCTAGGATTTAAACCGATTTCCGCATAGAGCACATACCGGGCACGCTCATCCGCTTGTGGGAGAAAATTCGTTTTCCATCACAACAAGTGAGATTAGGAGCTCCCGATCCAGGATTGAACCACAGCTTTGGCGGTCCTACAGAGGATGGTGTGTTTTACCATCTGCTGTAGAACCACCAAAGTCGTAATAAGACCCAAAGTCTTCAAAGTCTCCCATAGCTGTGCTCCCTTGCCTTCAAGGTATTTGCACATGAATAAATGGTGCTTGCATGTCTGACTGTAGTTTCACACGTGTGCCAGGGTGGGGGTAATGATAGAATTAATCAAACTCTAGTATATGTTGCACAAGATGGTGGACACCTTTGCGTGGGACTACCAATGACCATCTTGGAATTTGGGGTCTGCCCCATCTCATTTCCTGTCCCACTTTTCAAAACCAATTGTCTCTGCAGCGGTAGCCCAAAAATTCTGTCATCAGCAGGATCCTTATATAACTCGCCTCATTGAAGTTTCAGTACTTTTGACTATACTGTCGAGCAACAGTCAACATCACATACCAACTGTTTAGTTTAGAAGCATCACATTCTTTTGCAATAGACGGTTCCCTGATGAAGGCAGTAGTGCCGAAACACGCGTAGTTCCCATCGACCGCTTGCCCTCATCAAGTTATCATCTTCTGCGTATTTTATCAAAATCAACGTATGATCAAGAAAAGGATACAGGATATCAGGATATTTATTTTTCTATTGTTAATATCTAATTGTATGTATCGAATTTGTTACATACTTTTTTGGTAATCACAAATATCTTGACTATGTCTTGAGCAAAATATAAAACTTTTTTTTACATACATAAAAAATAAATTGAAAATATATTTCTCTAAAGTCATGTGGTCTTTCCTATTTTGAATAATGTTATAGCACGTGGTTATTGCTTATTTTCACCCAGATTATATTTAGTTAATGGAATAGCTTACTATTGTTCTGTTTACAAAAAAAACAACCTAAAAAAAAGATTACAGCTAATAACCAGGACAAACTCTGAGAATTGCGCAAAAAGACGTTGTTTTGGAATTTAGAACATGGAATCTGACGTTTCCTCATTTTAGGTCATATGAACCTTCTGCCTTTAAATGACCTTACTGCAAACTGGTCCCAGAATTTGAACAATGGAAAAACTTGCAATTTGTGCATGCTGAGCTCTCAAACCCTGGACAATGTTTTGTTTGTCTGTCCAGCATTGGTACTGAGCCGTCGTTTTTGGCTTCGACCAATGTTTTTGCAAAACAGTGTGAAAAACGTAGTATCAGCCCGAGACTATCTTCTTTGTCCAAAAAACCAAGCAGTGTGTGTAAAACTTTTTAATTACTTTAAGAAGTTTATGTAATTATTTAAAACTTTTCTAGCTACTTTTTAAAATTGGGCAGCTATCCTTTTAGCCTGTCTTTTCTTATATGAACTACCAGTTTCCAGCTTTTTAGTAATTTCATAATCTGCACATTGATAGGCAGCTATTTACAGCTATTTTTACATTAGGGTCGGGTTGCGATGGTTTCCCACTATGTGTCTGTTGATAATCTGTAAACTCAACTGCAGTGGGATCCAGGAGGCACTTTGCACATGAACTGGCTGCTATTGAATTGCTTTGTGCACAGGTTTGGATATGCCTAGTCTTCCTCTTCTTTTTCTAACTCCAAATCGAATATCTCTTTTGAATTTGAATTCTGGTGTTTATTGCATATGACGTGGTGATTTCATTCTGCCTTTTATACTGTTTAGGTGATGTTCTGTTACTCCCATTCTCTTGCTGCTATTTCTAAATTGATTTTCTAGCTGAAATTGAATTTTCAGATTTTGATTTTTAATGATGGTGTATGGATTGTGCTTGTCTTGTTTTATTACTTGTAATAATATGCTTGCATTTTATGTGGACCTCCTTGGAGTCCCAAATCTTTAATAAATATTGAATTGAATTGAATCCTATTCAAAGTTTGTTGATAAATTCTCTGAAAAACACATGAGATGGATACTTTGTCAAAAAACGAAAGTACATTTGAGTGGTCCAGTCAGTGCTAAAACTCCATTTTTGAAATTAAGTAAGCTATCGGCAGACCTCCTGCTTTGCAAGGTTTTGTCTCCACTGCTGAGAATTTTGTTACCATGGATGCCAGTGGGAAAGGTTTGGGGAGTGTGTACACTCAAAAGGTGGTGAAATTGTTATACCTTTTGCCTCACAATCATTATCACCTACAGTGGAAAAATACTCTGTGATAGAAAGAGAAACATTGGCATGTGTTTAGGTGCTGGAGCATATTGCAAATTCTTTTGGGGAAGGAAATTATTATAAGATCGGACAATAAGCCTTTGACCAAACTTTTAACTACGGAAGGCTTATCCAGAGCTTCTGCAAAAATTGAGAGATTATTCATTTGCTTACAGAATTTTCTCTATGAAATCCTGTATGTGCCTGGAAAAAAAATGTAATGACAGATAAGCAGGTTATCAGTGCCTCTTACGGAGGTGTTTAATAGTCCATGGAATGATGTATGTGTTTCAGGTATCTTTACAAACAGTGTGGTCCAAAGGAGCAGTGGATGACAGCACATGATAGGGATGATATTTTAAAAAGTGTAAAAGAAAAAAGTTGCAAATTGTTGGGTGGATTGTGTTAAGGCGGAGCTGCTTTGGGAGATACAGGCATACTGGGAGGTCAGAGATGAGTTGGTAGTAGAAGAAATGTTTATGGTGAGAGGTGATAAAGTGATACTGCCATGCAAAATGAGGAGTAAAATTGTATCTCTCTTTGCCATGAGGGGCATGCAGGAATAGCACGCACCAAGCAGAATGTCAAAGCATTGTATTGGTGGCCAAATTAGACACTGAAACTGAAAGGGTTGTCAGATCATGCATGGAGTGTGTGTGTGGGCCGGTAAATCCCAGAAAACGCTCAATCCTCCATTTAGTTCTCTAGGATGTCCTGATTTGCCGTGGGAAGATGTGGCATTGGACGTAATGGGACCCATTATGTGTAGTGACGGGGAACATAGGTATCTTAGTGATGATGGATTTCTTTTCAATGTGGCTTGAAGTAGAAGTGGTTGGAAAATCGGACACTAAGACTGTAATTAGGTTCTTAGATGACATATTTTTGAGAGGGTTTTCCTAAATCCTTGGTCACAGATAATGGAGTTCATTTCAAGTCTGAGGAGATGAAAAATGTCATTGAATGTGTGGGTTATAAAGGGTATTCGGCACCTAGCAAGTCAAGGAAAGAAGAATTTGGAAATGGAGTTGAGGAAGATGGTTGGACATATAGAGTGGCTTCCCATGATTCTGTAGGGGAACGCCCATTTGAAATAATGAGGGGTTGCTTTCCACATTCCAAAGCCAATCCCAGGTGTATGAAAAGGGAAAGAAAGTACTGTGGGATGTAGAAGAAGTAAAAAAATGCATTTTGGCATCACAGGAGAAGAAAAACATTTACTTTTGATTCCAAGCATGGATCATGTAATGTAAAATTGGTGGTAGGGCAATGGGTACAGGTAAAATCTGCTAGGAAAGTTGCTCAGGGAAAAAGCAAGTTCAGCAACTCCAAACAAATTGTGAAAGTGATGACCAATACTGTGGAGTTGGATGATGGCACCAGTTGTCATATGAGAAGATAGGCAATGTCTAGGTGCAATGGTAATAGTAAAGTGGAAGGGGGATATGGCGAAAGTGATTGGATCACCAACATTAGTGGTAAAATATTGATCTAGCCAGTGTGACTGAAGAAGTTGTGAACCAGAACATGCAGGAAGGGACTGATGTGTGTAAGAAGGGAGAAGAAACAGAGTGATATTAGGAGTGCGAGTCTTGTTGCTGAAAATTATAATGTGTGCAATGACCGTTATAGTCGTTGTGTAGAGGGTATGAGTACAATGAGTAAAAGTCCCTTTAGCAGATACATTAGGAAACATAGAAAGTTAGAGGATTATCTTTATAGTACATACAAGATTGTTTATCTGTATAATGTAGGTTTGTTTACATTGTTATGTTTTATATGTAATTCATTTATCATTGTAGTAATATGTTTATTTTTATCAAAGGGGAGGGATATGTAGTAATCGGAAGGTTTATCTATTGAACTTTGCTTGTAGAATTGTAGTGTGTCATGTAGAATGTATAACTAGGTGGGTTAGTAGGTTCTCGGTATATATAGTAGAATGTTGAAGGCAGATGATGCTGTGCTTTTTGGTTCCTGCACTAGTTCTTCAAGCTGTATGAGGTTGCTCAATAAAGAAGGAATTCGCACAGCTTAATCGAGTTTGAAGTCACTACAGCACGCCAACGACTAGGAACGGCAGTGGTGTAGTCCCGATAGGGCTTTGGCGCTCACCAACTGAAGCCGTCTCTCTGATTAGTTAATTTCATATGAATCTGCCAAATATTCTCTGAAGAATGCCAAAGATTGACATTTGAAAGCTTTATATAAACAAGCATTTGCAATGCAATAGGTCTCGCATTTGCGAGAGTTTAGGCTATTGGCATTGTAAATGAAAATGCCTTTTATTTATATGTTTTGATAATTAACACATAAATAAAAGGCATTATCATGTACAATGCCAATAGCTCAAACTCATATAAATGAGAGACCTATTCAAAGAAGCAGCCACCATTGTTCCCGGCTGCCTAGAAAGTGAAAGCGCTCATGGTGTGCTGAATGTTGCAGGAAAGCATTTTATGCTTGCAGTAGGAGAAACGCATTACAGAAAATAGTGCTTACAGACTTGGCCAGTATGAACTGGCTGGGCTGGGAAGCACAGTCTTTTCTGCCCTCACATTCTGTGCCTTAGCCCCACGGAGTATTTACAACAAGGGGTGGTGAGGGACAGAGTCTCTGAATTAAGCAGAATACTCTCACCCAGTCAAGAGATCAGGGCTAGATCCAACACCGTTTTTTAGCTCAATGCACCATCCCAGTTTCAGAACCTGGCTGTATGCAAATTAGTCTGTTCCTGTCCCAGTGCATGATGGGAACAGGGCAAACCAAACTACAAAAGCCAATTCTTACACTGGGAAGGAAACAAGCTTCCGGGGACCGGTTTCTGGCATTACAGCCATCTTCGGCCCGGCTTGCTTGAATCCTGATGGTGCAATGAGCAAGGGACTCATGTCTGAGTATACCCTTCCACGCTTAGGGTGGACAAAAATATTTACAACAAGGGGTGGTGAGGGACAGAGTCTCTGAATTAAGCAGAATACTCTCACCCAGTCAAGAGATCAGGGCTAGATCCAACACCGTTTTTTAGCTCAATGCACCATCCCAGTTTCAGAACCTGGCTGTATGCAAATTAGTCTGTTCCTGTCCCAGTGCATGATGGGAACAGGGCAAACCAAACTACAAAAGCCAATTCTTACACTGGGAAGGAAACAAGCTTCCGGGGACCGGTTTCTGGCATTACAGCCGTCTTCGGCCCGGCTTGCTTGAATCCTGATGGTGCAATGAGCAAGGGACTCATGTCTGAGTATACCCTTCCACGCTTAGGGTGGACAAAAATATTTACAACAAGGGGTGGTGAGGGACAGAGTCTCTGAATTAAGCAGAATACTCTCACCCAGTCAAGAGATCAGGGCTAGATCCAACACCGTTTTTTAGCTCAATGCACCATCCCAGTTTCAGAACCTGGCTGTAGGCAAATTAGTCTGTTCCTGTCCCAGTGCATGATGGGAACAGGGCAAACCAAACTACAAAAGCCAATTCTTACACTGGGAAGGAAACAAGCTTCCGGGGACCGGTTTCTGGCATTACAGCCGTCTTCGGCCCGGCTTGCTTGAATCCTGATGGTGCAATGAGCAAGGGACTCATGTCTGAGTATACCCTTCCACGCTTAGGGTGGACAAAAATATTTACAACAAGGGGTGGTGAGGGACAGAGTCTCTGAATTAAGCAGAATACTCTCACCCAGTCAAGAGATCAGGACTAGATCCAACACCGTTTTTTAGCTCAATGCACCATCCCAGTTTCAGAACCTGGCTGTATGCAAATTAGTCTGTTCCTGTCCCAGTGCATGATGGGAACAGGGCAAACCAAACTACAAAAGCCAATTCTTACACTGGGAAGGAAACAAGCTTCCGGGGACCGGTTTCTGGCATTACAGCCGTCTTCGGCCCGGCTTGCTTGAATCCTGATGGTGCAATGAGCAAGGGACTCATGTCTGAGTATACCCTTCCACGCTTAGGGTGGACAAAAATATTTACAACAAGGGGTGGTGAGGGACAGAGTCTCTGAATTAAGCAGAATACTCTCACCCAGTCAAGAGATCAGGGCTAGATCCAACACCGTTTTTTAGCTCAATGCACCATCCCAGTTTCAGAACCTGGCTGTATGCAAATTAGTCTGTTCCTGTCCCAGTGCATGATGGGAACAGGGCAAACCAAACTACAAAAGCCAATTCTTACACTGGGAAGGAAACAAGCTTCCGGGGACCGGTTTCTGGCATTACAGCCGTCTTCGGCCCGGCTTGCTTGAATCCTGATGGTGCAATGAGCAAGGGACTCATGTCTGAGTATACCCTTCCACGCTTAGGGTGGACAAAAATATTTACAACAAGGGGTGGTGAGGGACAGAGTCTCTGAATTAAGCAGAATACTCTCACCCAGTCAAGAGATCAGGGCTAGATCCAACACCGTTTTTTAGCTCAATGCACCATCCCAGTTTCAGAACCTGGCTGTATGCAAATTAGTCTGTTCCTGTCCCAGTGCATGATGGGAACAGGGCAAACCAAACTACAAAAGCCAATTCTTACACTGGGAAGGAAACAAGCTTCCGGGGACCGGTTTCTGGCATTACAGCCGTCTTCGGCCCGGCTTGCTTGAATCCTGATGGTGCAATGAGCAAGGGACTCATGTCTGAGTATACCCTTCCACGCTTAGGGTGGACAAAAATATTTACAACAAGGGGTGATGAGGGACAGAGTCTCTGAATTAAGCAGAATACTCTCACCCAGTCAAGAGATCAGGGCTAGATCCAAAACCGTTTTTTAGCTCAATGCACCATCCCAGTTTCAGAACCTGGCTGTATGCAAATTAGTCTGTTCCTGTCCCAGTGCATGATGGGAACAGGGCAAACCAAACTACAAAAGCCAATTCTTACACTGGGAAGGAAACAAGCTTCCGGGGACCGGTTTCTGGCATTACAGCCGTCTTCGGCCCGGCTTGCTTGAATCCTGATGGTGCAATGAGCAAGGGACTCATGTCTGAGTATACCCTTCCACGCTTAGGGTGGACAAAAATATTTACAACAAGGGGTGGTGAGGGACAGAGTCTCTGAATTAAGCAGAATACTCTCACCCAGTCAAGAGATCAGGGCTAGATCCAACACCGTTTTTTAGCTCAATACACCATCCCAGTTTCAGAACGTGGCTGTATGCAAATTAGTCTGTTCCTGTCCCAGTGCATGATGGGAACAGGGCAAACCAAACTACGAAAGCCAATTCTTACACTGGGAAGGAAACAAGCTTCCGGGGACCGGTTTCTGGCATTACAGCCGTCTTCGGCCCGGCTTGCTTGAATCCTGATGGTGCAATGAGCAAGGGACTCATGTCTGAGTATACCCTTCCACGCTTAGGGTGGACAAAAATATTTACAACAAGGGGTGGTGAGGGACAGAGTCTCTGAATTAAGCAGAATACTCTCACCCAGTCAAGAGATCAGGGCTAGATCCAACACCGTTTTTTAGCTCAATGCACCATCCCAGTTTCAGAACCTGGCTGTATGCAAATTAGTCTGTTCCTGTCCCAGTGCATGATGGGAACAGGGCAAACCAAACTACAAAAGCCACGGAGGGCACAGTCCTGGACTTACACTCCTGAGGGTCAGCACCAACCCTCAAGCCTGCCACAGTGCTTAATTTGAGCCAGTGGTTTCCGGTGCTCGGGACCAGCACTTAATTGTCAGCACTTATGACAGTCTTTCACATGGTGGCACCGTTTGTCCAATTTAGAGACGAGCACAAAAGCTGTTTACTAATTCAATATACATGAAAAATGACTAACACCTGCCTCCCACTCACCCTTATATCTTTGGAGTATCGAATAGTGGAAATTGTCACACTTGTAGGAATTTGATGGTAGAAGTTGTGTTGGTACTGGGATTGGCAGCGCTGCCCGGGCAAATGTGTGGTGCAAGCTGCAGTGGCTTCTTGACGACGGACCTTGCACTTTTTTTCCACAAATTAAGTACTGGGCCGGTAATTTCTGGCACCTGCTTGCTGCCCGCAACCCTCATTTCTTGGGGCAGTGCTAACCTCAGGCCGGTGATGTCTATACCTTCTTTTTAACAGAATACTCTCAAGAGGTGCCCATGCATGCCCTGCCATTCTGTAGGGCTCGCACCCTGCTGCCCGCAGCCCTCACTTCTGAGGGCAGTGCCAAGATCCAGGCAGGCGATGTCTGGCACTCTCCTGCTGCCCGTAACCCTCACTTCTGAGGGCAGTGCCAATATCCAAGCAGGTGATGTCTGGTACTTTGCTGCTGCCCGCAACCCTCACTTCTGAGGGCAGTACTAAGATCCAAGCAGGCGATGTCTGGCACTTTCCTGCTGCCCGCAACCCTCACTTCTGAGGGCAGTGCCAAGATCCAGGCAGGCGATGCCTTGCACTTTCCTGCTGCCCGCAACCCTCAATTCCGAGGGCAGTGCCAACATTCAGGCTGGTAATGATGTGGCACCCTCGAGCTGCCTGCAACCCTCTCTTCTGAGGGCAGTGCCAACATCCAGGCTGGTAATGACGTGGCACCCTCCAGCTGACCGCAACCCTCACTTCCGAGGGCAGTGCTAACCGCGAGGGTGGTGAAAGTGTGACACCCTCCGTTTCACAGACCCTTCTCGGAGGCTGGCCCTTGTCTGCGCGGGAGGGGTGGTCACTGTCCTTCCACAGAGCCCTCCCAGAGTCTGTCCCTATCTGCCACCGCATTCTACTGTCTTCTGCTTCCCGGGACCCTCCCTCCTGAGGGCACTATCCACCTCATGCTGCTGGAAGTTTGCACTTTTCCTTTCACAGGCTTCTATTCTCTCAGAAGGTGTCCGCTGTCTGCACATACTATGTGTTTCTCTTTTGTGAGCCCTAGGCACCCTTACTTCTGAGGGTACTGCAACCCACGCCTGGCAGTGGTTTTGTATCTTCTCTTTCACAGGCCTCTCGCACACACATTGTAAGCTCCATGAGGATGGCTGTCCACGACCCTCAGTCCGAGACTGATTCCTCTCAGCCCTCACATTTCAAGCGCTACGAGGCTTGCCCTCCTGACCCTCAGGCTGGCTCCTCACTTCTGAGGGCAGGGCAGCCCCAGGCTGGTGGGCTGGCTATTTCCCTTTCACGGACCCTTCTCCGAGACGGAATCCTTTCTGCCCTCACATGTGAAGCGCTACGAAACTTGCCCTCCAGACCCTCAGCACGGACCCTCACATCTGAGGCCATAGCGAGCCTATGGGATGTGTACGACACCCCCTCTTCGCAGGCCCTTCTAATTCCCCTTGGCTGAGGTTTGCTTTGCTGAGTGGCGTTCGAGGCCTCAGCTGAGTTAACAAGACATTCTACAAATGAAATGCAAATGGGGGTGGGAGGGGCTGCCTTAGGGGGGCCCGGGCACTGTCACCTCACAGTTAGGGGTGTTTGAGGAGCGCTTCTGTCCGCACTCGAGGCACTAGAGGAGCTGCAGGGGCCCACTGCCCTCTCCACAGGACCTCTCGAGCATGTTACAGAAGTCCACACTTCCCAAGACAACGACACTTATTTTAGCCCGTATCAATCATTACCCCTTTTAATACTGCGAGAAAAAAAATACAGCCGACTAACTTGAGTAACCCCGATTATTTTAACTTTACCTCAGAGTCTCTTCAGAAAAATAAAGTTCATTTCTATCCAGATGACACTGTTTTTTTTTATTTAAATGCTTTTATTAGGCATTTCCAATAGAAAACAACAGGACAACCTGCGCAGGCGGGACAGGGGCTTTGGCAATGGCGGCACGGCGTGATGCAAAAAATAAACACGCGCAGCAATTGCCAAAGCCCAGCAGCGTGTTTATTTTTGCATCGCGCTTTAAAGTGAAAGCGGGATGCAAAAATGAACACGCTGCTGCCTTGGCAGGAAAACACAGAGTCTGCCGGGATCCCACTGTTCTCCCTGTGAACCCGTGTGCCTTAGCTCCGTGCCTGCTTCACAGCTGTGGTGAAGAATTTTCTTATCTGCTTGTTAAAATAAACAAGCAGATAAGAAAAGTCTTCACGGCAGCCGCAAACCAGGCCATGGTGTCAGGAGGGGCTGTCTGAAAAACTGACAGGGTGGCACCCAAAAAACACTCCTTTCCATTGGGAAGCCAGCGTGTACCATAAACGCTGACGCTACCCAATGGAAAAGAGAGGCAGGGCTTAGAGTCCCCTTTACAAAAAATGTTCTAGCAATATCTCTCGCATAGGCGGAGCAGCTTCGCTGCCACGCCCACGCGACACCTAAAAATGGTAGGCAAATTACAATGAGCATGCCATAAGCAAGATTTAGCAACAAAGATATAAATCCTAAGTACATAGAACTCAGTTTAGTTTGGAGTAAAATCCAGCATAGTTTCACCTTTGAATGTCAGGAAATGGGTCTCTATCTTGTTACAGAAATCCATATCTTTTTATGGGGCTTCAGTCAAAGACTTACACACATTCTGTAGGAGTATATGGTTCTCAGGATTTGTACCAATAGGGAACAGACTAGAAGAAACATTTTACTACAAAATGCATTCGAGAATTCTCTCAGGATAGGAATGCATTGAGATTCGGTCGTTCTCACAACTTGTAGTTGAACAAGTGAACAGATACATTGTTTGGGCAATAGCGGGAGACGATCGGATACTCCATGATACAGTATGGTGAGGAACATCTTTTAAAACACTCTCTGCCAAGTCATGCAAATATTAGTAATACTTTATTTAGAACGGAAATCTGCAGTAGTCATTATGTTGTATACTGTTACGTTGAGGCAAAAATGGAGAACAGTGTAAACACAACCTAACATTAGCATAAGCGATGCTCTTTATTAACGGAAAATCAACTCTCAAAGTCCCCCCCGATGATTTTAATCCTCACTTAAATTCTTTACTACAATACATTCGTCATCAACTTTTGATTCTTTTGCTTGTCCTCTCCCAAGTTCTTTGGAGTGTTATAGAGATTGCTTTGCATCACTTTGTTGCTTGAATATGAATTTACCTTGAAAAAACAAAAGACGAGAGGCGTTTGGCAAAACAGGAACAGTAGGTTTAATTAAACACTTCGGCCCAGAGCACGGTTACAGAAGCAGGTCTGAGGACTGTCTCAAAATGCAATCAATCTGAACGAGTTTTTATACAGGTTTTGGATATCATAAAAATACTTCAGCCGATCCTTGTTTGGTAAAAGAATGCGGGCCTTGTCCGTGGAGTCATAAATAAGGCCCCTGATAATAAATGCAGGTGGGCTTCAACCTTGCACGGACACAGTATGGGCCAGTGGGTAACTTGTCCAGATGTCCGACATGAGGGGCACGTGATCACTGCGTGTACTGTGTCCTGATTTGCTATGTGTTCCTAACTTTGAGTGGCATCTGACTTGAAGTTTTGGGAATATGCGCACCCCTCTAGCCATGTGTGCTTTACTGGGGCCAATCTCCCTGGGCCTTTATGGTGTCACTGCACTTATCTGGGGGATGGACCTGAGTTTCATGTTCTCGTGTTTGTCTGCTGACTACGTGCAACCTCACCTGTGACCTGTCAATCAGTTAACTCGGACCCAGGCTGCTGAGCCTGCCTGACTACGTATTTCTGAGTCAGGGTTGATGTAGATGGGGGAATTTGATAATAGTGATGCGATTTCCTTCGTATAACTAAGTGTATCATTATAGGCATTGGCATCGATTTTATCAATATCAACATCTTCAACTTTGACATTGAGTCTTTTCTGCTTCCTTCCTTTCATTGCTGACAGCTTCTTATACCCACAATTCAACCCCTTCAGAAATGATATTATCTTGCAAAACTTCAACGAAAAAAACCCACATGCAATTCGGAATAGTATAATCAAAAGAGGAGTTAATATCAACTTAAGGATTCCTCCTCCTACACTACCAAATCCTTCTCCTATCTTGGGAAACCCTTTACCTATGGATCCAAAGAATGATCCTACTCCTTTCCAGCACCTGATTCTTCCAATTCAGTTAATTCATGCGCTATCTTCGTAATGTTAATAATTTAGCTGTCAAGCTGCTTATCTATGCGAGGAAGGTATGCACAGCATTCCAGAGCATGAATGACTGCCTTCCTTTGTGAGGAGCAAAACCAAGGCAAGGCGATTTTGCATAATCATTAGTCTCATTGCAAGCAACTCCTTATTAATCACAGTCAGTGAACCTGAGGTATTAGTTGCAAGCCGATCGACTAATGTAGAGAGTTTTCCAATCTTTACGCCATTTAGTGCTATGGCAATAGATGTTATAAGTGCTCCAAAGATATTGCTAAGAATCTGCTTAAAGCTGTGCTTGCTTCACGTAATGTATTGTTCAAGGGGGAAGTCTAACTCATTAGTATGGTAGATCCTGGGGAAAACTAAAGCTGCACAGCAACAACCCACCCAATTATGTGGTTGCTGAAAATAAGCTGACAATCCATGCACGTAATATATACATTTTATACTAACTTCTAAATTTGAAAGGATTTTCCCTATCACTAAATATTTATGCTCACATTCACTCCGTCACAATTTTTCTCAACTGTCTTATTCCCCTCTGGCTCTTGTATTATGCATAAACTTCCCTTCTTTGTGACTTCTGTACTTAATTTTGGAGGCGGTTCCTTCAAAATCTCCTTGCATTTCCAAATATGTTCTGTGTTTGTCTTTCCCTCTCCCCTTTCCTCATCTATGCTTATCCCTTCGTTGAAATTGTCTATAAACATCCACTCATCTTGGTTAATTTTTCAAGTTACATCATGTAGGCTATGGTTAGTACTGCTCATGTTAGTCACAGGTGTAAAGAATTTCATCATATACTGAAGCTGATTGACCCTTGGTGAAAACAAGAAATGTGTTTAGTAGCACACAGATACAGATTTTCCCCATTGACATTTGGGATTATTAAAATCGGAATAAAACAGTTTAATAGATTCTGCTGGTGAAATAGATTCAAGAAGACTGAGCAGGAGAATGAATAGGCAAATGAAAGAATGCTGCTCCCACAGCTGCTGAAGCGGGAAGATATGAGCAACTGTAGCAATCCTCTACTTCCATGACCTTTACTTATTCAGATAACATCTGATTGTATACATTATAGCTGTACGCACTCTTATGCTGTGGAAGGTGAGGAACTTCCTTTCAGGCGAGAGAACCCTATCTCCAGGAGTAATAGTAAAATGAGGTGAGAAGGAAATGTCATTCCCACCCAGCAAGTAAACACCCAACAGCCATCCAAATGAAGAAACTAAAATATAACTGCCAATCCTACAATGATATCTCCATAGCATTGTTGTACCATGTTGAGCTTAATTCAGATCAAGTAAATCTCTAAAGGGTTAGTCCTCTAATTAATAACGTATTGTTGCAACCCTACCTCGAAGTCTACTTGGATTTTTTATTCTGTGTTAGCCAGAGAACTAAGGGTGCTATCATCCTCTGACCGTTACCCTAACCTATTCTTCCTTTGGACTTTTGTCAGCTGTCATTGTAAGGAAGGTTCCTGTCATCACAAATCCATGATCTCAGGGGGGCTCAATAGAGTCAGACAAGCAGTCATCAGCATCAAACTTGATCTTTGTGAGATATGCCCAGTATCAAGCTGAATAATTTTGATTGATCTTTCTCTCTCTTTTGGGGCATTTTGTGTTGCTCAACTTCAAACGTATGTCTGTCATGTCAATCTGGTCCAGTTGTTCTGGTTCCTCTAACTCACTATCTTCCCTATTCGTCTCTGGTCTAGTCTTGAGTGTCAACAGCATTTTTCAAGTGACAGTAGTTGTTGGCCAAACCTCCTTAGAGGTGCTTGAGATTTCTACATTTGATGAGACCAATTCACTCTACAATGAGGAATTTTGTTTTCTGTCCCAGATTCCACTCCTTTGGGAAGTGACTGCGACAGGTTAGTCTTGGCCTTCCATGAATTTTCACTGTCCAGATGAATGCGTACTCTCAATCCAGTCGTTGGTATCACAGAGGTTGCTGGAATGGTTGCGTTTTTGTTAGTCTCTAGTTCTGCATACATTTCCTCCGATTGTTATTTCAAATCTCCATTCTGCTCTTCTTAGTCTTCTTCTGAAGCCTCTGGCACCTCAAACCTGGGGCGTCCCAAAGAATTGGCAGATGTTGTCTCTGCTTCTTCCCCTTAGATCCTTACCCTTTTGGTATGAGAAGCGTGAATCCAATTTTGCAGCCCAGCACACTTGACAGCAGTGCTGGTAACCAGGATCACTTGGTAGCGACTATGCCAGCACTCCTCCACACAAGACTTCAAACTTGCTTCTTGATGTGGACCCAGTCACCAGGGTTTGAGCTGTGTCCTGGAGATTCTCGAACATCTGGGATATCGATATCAACCTGCTGAGTGATCGAACGCACCACATCAGGCAATTTCCTGCAGTACTTGAGGACCATGTCATCTGTGATATTCACATGGGTAGCTGCCGGGACAGTTATTTGCATGGATCTTCCCATAACATAACAGGTGTATTTGTAAAGCGCACGATTACCCGAACGTGTCCTGGTGCTGAATTACAGATGTTTATTGTTACCCAAGTCAATTGTACTCCTTGATCGACCTCAAATGGATGAAAGGCTGAGTGGACCTGCCGGGATTTGAACCTGTGACCATGAGGTCGAACATAGGCCCCTGCATTGGCTGCTTTAGTCCACTGAGCCACCAGATCCATCAACACTTCATGAGGAGACACTTTGGTTCTTTACAAGGGGCACTTCGGATACTCAGGAGCACTAAAGGAAGAGAAAAAGGCCATTTAAGTGATGGGAAGCACAAGCTTTATGCATCTTAGCTTTGATTGTCCCATTCAGCCGCTCTACAGTTCCTAATGCTTCTGGTCTGTAACTACAGTAGAATATTTGGTCAATCACTTGGGATGTACATAGTAGCTGCATAATCTCGCTTTTAAAGTGAGTTCCTTGGGGCATGGCCAAGATGGCGGACGGGTAGGATGTGCCCTGTTGTCTCACCATCCTCCCCACTGGCCTAAGCCACTCATACATGGAGAGGTGGAGTAGCCCTACACTTGAGCCGTAGCTTTGGCAAGGGGCCGGGACTACAGGAGAGCTGAACGCCTCAACATGGCGGCTGCCACCAAGAGCAGGGCTAGATCGGCCCATCCTTAATCCTCCACTGCACGACTTGGGCACTGATCTCCATGCTGCTTTCCCTTCTGGGGGTCCTGGGCGGGGTCTGAGGTCGATTGCTGAAGCACCCGCCACCTACAATACAGCTGCATTGGAGGTGAGCCCAACAGCGTCACACGTGAACTCCTTCCAGCTGCCATCTGAGACCTGATCAGCATGGCCCAGACTTGCTACCGGCTAACATCTTAGACCTGCTGAGCATGGCCCAGACGTGCTTCCCCTGCCAACAGGCCCTGAACCTCTGCAGCTGCTCCGTGTGCCTGAGTTGTGCTCCAGCTTCACCTGTAGTGGGCTGGGCATCATGAGCTCAGTGCCTTACGCCCGCCTCAAGACTGCATCGGAGGTGAGCCTAAACGCGCCCAGCCCGGGATATCTGCAGCCATTTCTCAGCACCTGCTGCTACCGACCCTACCCCACTACCTTGCAGCTAAGGCCTGAAACTTAGCTACTGCTCTGTTTGATCTGACTTAGGCGGTAGTGGGCAGGGTCTGATTTGCCCTGCACCCGAATCATCCTGCAGTGCCACACTGGAGGCCTTCGGCATCTCACACACTGCCTGGGGCAGCGACCAACGTCAGATAGACAGCGGGGGAGCGTCACCCCCCCACATAGACTGCCTCATTTAAGGACCTTAGCATTCAAGGCAGGGAGTAACCCTGAACAACTGACTGGGTCAGTAAGGAGACACTACACTGCCATGAGGGGTGAAGACTGCGATCCCCCAGTGCTACCTCACATCACCAGCTGGTCTATTAGCTCAGCACTTTAGGTTTGCTATGCACGTCATAAGGCAATTGGTCACTGAAGCTGCACCAGGACGCACTCAGATACTCAGGGATGACTCCAGAGCTTGCACAAGGCCCACCTAAAGCTACAGGGCACAGAGGTAGCAGGCATTGAGACAAACCAGCGAGATCTCACAGGGAGAAACAGACATTGAACCGCTTATGCTGCCAATTAGACTCACCAGCACCCGCTGGCACGTAAATGAGGCTCCCTAGACAACTACAGCGCCACCTCCTTGTAACATACCCACTCGCGGAAGTGCATTTGCCAACAACCAGGGTAGGAGTGCGGCTATGGAGCCTTCCCCTGAACTTCGAGGGATATGGCATCAGCCCCGGCTAAGAAATATTGCAATCTGAAGGACATGCTATATAAACCTCCTAGAACCCCACCAAGAGCAGCCATCGACGTCTGGCCCGGGTAACCAACTTGAGACTGAAGACTCAGAGGGACTGGTAGCGCACACATTTCTTGTGCACCTGTTTGCATCTCTCCAGGACGACTTACATGCGGTAAAGAGTGATCTATCAAATGACCTTAAAGAGGTTCGTCATGACCTAGAAGCTGTTGGAGACTGGTCTCAGCATTTGACGATCATGAAACAGCTGCAACATGAGGTCTTCCGCCTTCGTGAGCAACAGATTGATCTGCAAGCCCATGCAGACGACCTGAAAATAGGTCAAGGTGAAATAACATCTACATTAAAGGTGTGTTGACGAATGCGGAGGGTACAGATTTAAGGCTCTGTGGCAGAGATATTTTCCTTCACATAATAGAGGCCCTGCCAGACAAAGATATCAAACTCAACTGAGTGCATAGAGTTGGCCTGCCGAGACCAGAGTCTGCCCCTCCAGCCCATAACCTGGTTTGCATTCACAACTACCAGTTGAACGAAGACATTCTGTGCAGGGCTCGAGATAAACATCCAGTGCACTTCAAAGGGCACACACCTATGTTATACCAAGACTTAGCAGCCATAACTTTGAAAACGCTGTGACTTTCGCCCTGTGACCTCCCACCTGTGAAGCATCAGCATCTCCTATTCCAGGGGCCACCGATTCCGGCTCATCTTCTGTCTGGATGGTAAGCGGCACCATCTACTAAAGCTGGCAGACGAATGTCGGATACTTGGTATTGATGACTCTGCTGCCGGAGACCAAAAGCCTGGCTCACAATAACGAAGCACCAGCAGAGCGCCATGGTGGCAACATCATAAGCTGGGAGATTGAGGCATGCCCAGAGTCCATAGCAATGGAAAGAAAGGCTGTGCTGGAGTCGCTGTCTCGTGAGCTGGACAAGACATACGATATGTGATATCGGCGGGACTCCGAGGACTGTTTTCTCTATTGATATGGCAGAGCGGGAATGGGGACAGGGAGCCGGAGGCCGCCTTGAACCACAATTCTGACCAATTATTTCTACCTCCAGAAGGGACAGTAGGTTTGGTCTTGAAACCTTGAACTTAATTATGTTTTCTATGTTGTTGCTCTTTCATGTTGTTGTTATCGGAGGAGAGTACTCACCATATGAGATGACACACTACAGTATTGACTCATCTATACAGTGACTCAGTTCTAGACAGGGATGGCATGGGGGGGTACATCTTGGAGGCCGAGATTTAGGGCTGTCATTGCATATCTTTTATCCATATGATACGTTCTACCTTAAAGGTTATCATTAAATGCGAACGGGCAATAGCCCCGTTAAATACAGCGTGATTGGGGGCGGAGCTAGCCGGCGTCGAAGATGGCCACCTGAACCGCTTGCTCCTCTGCCCGATCACATATTCATTACATTATCCTTCTTGTGAGGGTGCCCAAGAGAGCTGCACGTACCCGCAAAACGATCCGGGCGGTGAGGAGCAGACACCAGCTCGGAGCCGACCGGCTCTAAGCCCGGGAAGTGCTGTTACTGGACCGCCTCTGTGTGCGGTCCCTACTGCGGAGCCGAGGCCTACTGCGGAGCTGCGCGGCAAAGCCGCCGTATCCTGGTAACCTGCGGTGGGGAGGGCGCTCCGGAGGTGCCGCGGCTGCGTTCCTTTCCACCCCCACGGCAACACAGGCGATCGAGTGGTGAGCGGACGAGTTCAGGAGCGGGGAGCGGCTGCTTGGCTGGGCAGCGCCGGACCCTGGTGCCCTGCCGCGGCGCCGGCTATCCACGCGAGCGCCCGGCTTCGGAGGGGCTGCTAGGCCCTACATCCCAAATGGGGCCAGCTGCTGACCGCGGGGGCGCTGGCGGCCGATTGGCCTCCATGAGGGATGACGAACCGGATTCCACACCCCGTGGGGCGGAGAAGCCTGTAGACACTGGGGGAGCTGTGATCTTGCCCCTGCTGTGCCCGGACTGCAAATTTCTAACTGCCGTAGTGACTCAAGAGAAGCATGACCTTGGAGGGGTGAGTCACTCGAGATCTGGATCCCCCCACTCTGCCATTACTCTATATCACCAGCATTGTACCGAAGCGTCATCACAACGGGGCTGACTGGCTACACGGGGATCAGTGACCCGACCTGGAGAGGCGAGCCTCCTGTGACGCCATTCTGCTGTGGGGGAGGGGCACCCCGGGCCACGAGACGCAATCCTTAGACTGCCCACGCCGGGGGTCCACAACACTTGCCCCCACTGGGCCCAGATAGTGTGCTGTTGCCTACCGGAGTACTCACGGTGCGCCCGGACAAGGAGAGAGGTCTGGTTCTTCCCCTTCGCCCTTCCCTCCCTCTCAGACACCAGACTGGCGCATCACTGTACTAGTACTGGCTGACCACTTTGAAAGTTGGCAAGCTGGCCCGGGGTGCTGCATTCCTTGCAACGCCATTTCCCCTTTTTTTTGGACTGGTGAAGTGTGTCCGGAGGTATAGATTGCGCCCCTACGCTGCCTGCGGTTGGGCTTGCCTGGCCGCTGGTGTGATACCAATCCCCTCCGCACCTTATTACTACTGGAGCGGCGGATGCTGTGAGTCTACATCTTTGGGACTGTGGGCTCCCGAGCTGAAGGGGACTGAAGTGCTACTGCGCTGGCCATCATTTAACGCCTGGTGACTGTTGCGGACGTTGTGAGGCCTGACTGGGCACAGCCGGAGGCGGCGGTGGGACTCTAGAAACCCCAGATGGGTCGCCCTGATAGAACACAGCCTAAGATTTCATTTGACACTAGTAGAAAACCAAAAACCGCGGACAACCCGCACCACGAAGACGATGCTGTACTAGAAAGGGCGTCGGGGGTGCGGATGCCGAGCCGGATCTGCGCCACATATCGCTCGCCGTGGAAAAGAACTTACAGGGCGGCATTGCGTCTCTGGGTACGAAGATGGATGCTTTAACGTACCGCATGGATCGCATGGCGGAGAGACTAGATAAACATGCCGAACGCCTTGATATGTGGGAGTGACGCATTGGCGAAGTGGAGGAGGCCCAAACGACACTGGACACAGAGCACAAACAGCTAGGTAAAGTAATTCAACTATTGCAGGACAAGGCCGAGGACCTGGAGGCGAGGTCGCAAAGATGTAATATACGCATTACTGGCCTGCCGTAAAGCACTCCTACTGGCAACATGGAACTCTTTGTGGAGGCCCTCCTGAAGAAACTGTTGGGTGACACCGCATTCTCCGGGATGTTCGTGGTGGAGAGGGTGCACCGCACGCTGGGCCCAAGACCGAAACCGGGGGCTCCGCCCCGCCCAATTGTAGCAAAACTATTAAATTATAGAGACCGTGACGTGGCTCTAAAGTTGGCTAGAGAGAAGGCACCTCTGCAGTACGAAGGAAGCATTCTCTCCCTGTTTCCTGACTTCGCGCCAAGAGTACAGGAGGCACGATGCCAATTTGTCCCCATGAAGCGTCAACTGAGAGAGCTCGGGGTAGACTACGCAATGCTGTACCCCGCAAAACTACGGATCAACAGGCAGGGGAGAGCTACTATTTTCACAGACCCGAAAGCACTACAGAAAGCTATGACGGGCAGGAAGAAGGACCGACAACGCTTGGCGGAAGATGAACCATTGGAGGAGGCATCGGGAGGTCCCTTGGACAAACAAGATTGACCCTAAGACCCATTCACAAATGCACAAATTTATTGCAGCAACCGTCATGTGTCTTGCTATCTTTCTGTAGCCTCTGGCGTTGCCTTGCGGCGATGGGACTGTACAATGGCAGCACAGTGGCTATATGTTGGCCTGCTGAGGCACCGCAGAACGGCAGTGAGTTGGCGGTGATATGAGCAAGGGGCATTTTTTCAATTTCACTACGTGGGTAAGTGATAGAGTCTTATTGCTGTGGGGAATATTTGCCCATTATTGTACCATGCGTGGCCTAACTGCGACCCTGCTACAGATAGAAACTCAGAAGTCATTCGCCAGTCTGGGCATATATGCTTCTATTGCATGCGTTATGGGGAGAAGGGGCTAAACTGCAAGTCAAGATAGCCACGACGAATAGGTGGCACTCATCACTGATGCTGGACATACCATGTACAATCCGGAGGGCACCGATTATCACTTAATACTAGACTTGTTCGGGCGGGTGGCGGTGTGAAGCGGGGGGAATTTCTTTAGATTCTTTCTCATCTATTGTCATAGACTTGTGAAGAGAGAGCTAGCTACCTATGCTCCATTCTGAGGGCATTTTTATTTTTGGCGCAGTTAAAGTCATTTGTTTTTTGCATTTGAATAGGGGATGTGGGCGGTGGGAGGGAGGGTGGCGGGGAAATCTCTGGGTGGGCTGGGAAAGGGGTTGAGGGTCGGGGGAAGCAGGAACTCGGAACGCGGCCAGGTTGGGGTTGGGCATGCGTGGGTTGGGGGATGGGTGCGGTTGCAGGATTTTTTCTTGTTGTCGTTAATGCAAATGTTTGTATGCTTATTTGTTCAGTATCCACCAGTAATTCTATTTGGCAGTGATGTTGACCAATACGTGCGATGCTTTATGGAAAATTGTGTAGTGCTTGCTAATGTACACCCACACTACCCACACTATGACCAATCTTGCACGAGGTGATGGCGTGAGTCCTCCTTGCCCACAGTCTCCTGGAACGACACAAAGATCACAAGATGGTGACACTATCACTTTATTGACTTGGAACGTTAGGGGGCTGAACGACCACAGAAAGGTGCGAAAGGTCCTTCAGTACCTTTCGAGACATGCGGTGGACATTGCACTGTTGCAAGAGACCCACCTGCGGACGTATAGCTTGACATTACGCTACAGGGGTCTCCATAACCGAGTCCATGCCGCTGGCTTCACGTCTAGCGCCAGGGGAGTGCTGACATGGGTGAACCCAAAGTCTAATATTACATTTCAACGGATTGTAACGGACCCTGATGGGAGATATGTGATTACGAAATGTACCGGCAAAGGCATGAAATTTCATGTGATTAACACATATGGCCCCAAAATTTTCTGTGGGGTGGTGACTTAAACTTGACAAGGGACCCCGCCATGGACCGGTCGGATGGACCTAGCAGACGCCCCTCGGCCTCCTCTCGCGTCCTAGACGCGGAGATGACTAGATTGGGACTACAGGACGTCTGGAAGACTAAATACCCAACACAAGGGGGTACACACACTACTCGTCACAACACGACATACATACCCGCATCGATTACTGGCTTTTCTCTGCATGCCTCCTCTCTAGGGTTTGAGCGTGCAGGACACTACCACGTACTTATTCAGACCATTCCCCGGTGCTGGTCACCGTTTGCGGCCCGGCGCGCCGACCGCCTCTTTTTTCCTGGCGTCTACCTCCATATGCAGTGCTTGACGATGCTTTTCAGAGTAGGTGGCTGCCGCAATAGGAGACTTTTTTGATAGGAACGAGTGTTCAGTAGACTCATTCCCTACAGTTTGGGAGGCCTCTAAGGCGTACATACGCGGTATCCTTATTTCTAAACACGCTGGAGTCCTCAAATCTATTCGTGACCGTCTGACGCTTTTAGAGCGCAGACTTACAGACAGCGAAATGCGTCGGCTTCTTGATCATACCGCAGACCTGACGCAGGAATTAGCGCAAACGATTCGAGAATATAACGAAGAAGCGGATGCCGAGGTAAAGTATCTTGGTAAATATGCTATTGCCAGGTCTTATGGTGAGGGAGAACGGCCGGGTGCGGTTCTGGCCCAGATGGCTAAACAACGCAGACAGAATGGCACGGTGACAGCTCTTAGCTCCCCTCTCACTGGAGAAGGGATGGACGATGCAGAGGCGGCGGCCCGTTTCCGGGACTACTATGCTGCACTGTACGCCTCGAGGGGTCCGATGTCGGAGGAGCACATCATGGATTATCTTACGCATATTCAATTACCTTGGCTCACCAACACTCACCGCGAGTTCCTGGCGCGTCCATTGGAGAGGGAGGAGATTGTCTGGGCGTTGTCGTCTATGAGGGCATGTAGCGCGCCGGGAAGTGACGGTTTCCCTGCTTCATTTTATAAGACATTCTCCGAGCTGTTGATTCCTAAGCTGCTGAAACTAGTGGAACAGGTCGCAGAGGACGGGCGGATACCCCCGACCATGTGTGTGGAGGTCATTATTGCTCTCCTAAAAGCGGGTAAGCCTACGGAGGACTGTGCCTCCTATCGTCCACTATCTCTTATTAATGTGGATGCCAAGATCTTTGCGAAAATAGTCGCTAATCGTATTAGTCCGCTGATATCGATACTTGTGGCCCCCGAACAGGCGGGATTTATCCCCCACCGCACTTTGACCTACAATTTGCGCACAGTGTTTGCGGCCTTTCAACACACGAGACAGGAAGTGCCTGCGGTTGCGGTGTTCCTGGATATGGAAAAGCCATTTGATTCTGTCGAATGGCCTTTTCTGCGTGCAGTATTGCAATGCATGGGGTTTGGAGAGCTGTTCATACAACTAATAAGCACACTATATACATCACCAACAGCGCGTGTCCGCATAGGATCGTTTACGTCGGAACCCTTTGGCATTGAGCGTGGCACCAGACAGGGCTGCCCCCTCTCCCCTCTGCTTTACGCCCTAGTGGCGGAGCCCCTTGCGTGCGCCCTACGGGAATACCACGGACACCGAGGTATCCGTTTCCCTGGCTACAACCTAATAGTCTCCACATACGCGGACGACACTCTCCTATATGTGCGAGACCCAGATACGAAACTCTCGAGGGTTTTGAGGGAGGTAGTCTTATTCGGATCATTATCCGGGATCAAGGTGAACTGGAACAAAACAGTGATGTTCCCTCTCACCCCGGCCACCAGCAGAGTAGACTCGGATTACCCTATACAATGGACCACAGACTCCATCAGATATTTAGGCATAAAGCTCCACACGGACCCGGAGGTGGTACTAAGGGAAAATTATGGTGTTGCTGTCTCCAAGCTGGAAGACGATGTGGAGAAATGTATCGGCCTTCCCCTCTCCTTAGTCGGCCGCATCTCGCTGCTTAAGATGATAGTACTCCCCCGCTTCTTATTCCTGTTCAGTAATATCCCCATGGTGTTATCTAGCACGTTTTTTAAGCAGCTGCATACACTGATATTACGACCGGTTTGGGCCGGTAAACAACCCAGAGTAGCTTGGGATATCCTTATTCGACCTTATGAGGACGGGGGTTTACAGGCTCCTGAACTAAAACTATATTACCGAGCCGCTCAGGGCGCACATGCGTACTGTTGGATGCACGGCCCTGCTAACGCCCCCCACATCCTTATAGAGGGTATAGTGACTGACCCAACCCCGTTGCCGGCACTTATGGCTCGTCCCAGAGAGAGATGTACGGGCCTATTAGATTCCCTTAATGCGGTCACTCACGCTTGGTACCACCTTATGGACGCTCAAGCCTGCTCACTGTTGTATACGCCAGGGGCCAAACTAGAATGGTGCTCATGGCTGGGCCCATGCAGAGACAGGGGTGTGCTATCAGCACTGGCAAAATTAAACTTAACCACCATGGGGAATCTTTTCCTTGACGGCAAGGTCCGAAAGTGGGAGGAGGTGAATGCGGAGGACGGTCCAAGTGCACATCCTCTGGCTCGGTTCCAGTTCCACAGGGTGCGGAGTGCCTTGAGAATGCTGCTTGGGGAAGACATGGAGGAGCCACCTACGTTACAGACATATGACTACGTGGTCACAGCTAAATCTCCGACGCGCCTAATATCGCGTCTTTATAGTGACACACTTACGGAGAGAACAACACATTACGCTAAACCCAGACTAGCCTGGCAGTCTGACTTGGAGATTGATCTCCCAGAGGACAAATGGAAATACTGCTGCGCCAACGTCAGGAGAGTATCTCTAAATGGCAGACACCGATTACTGCATTTTCAATTCTTAAACAGGGTATATTACTCGCCTGAGCGCCTGCACAGATATGGGTTACGAGACAATCCCAGTTGTGTAAGATGCAGAACGCCCTCTGCTGATTTCTTCCACCTGGCCTGGACGTGCCCGAAGGTAGCTACCTTTTGGCAAGAGGTCTACTCAGAAGTAAACAGAGTTGCTGAGTTATCGTTGGCCCCTAATCCGCTGCTTGCGCTACTGGGATATTCCAAAGATATTACACTGGAATTTCGCCGTTTGATCGATATAGCCTTCCTAGTGGCCAGGCGGTGCATAGCACTTACCTGGATGAGGAGGCCCGTTCCGACATTACATATGTGGACTAGGGATATGATATATTGTTGCACTCAAACAGGCCTGTATAGTGAGGTATTACCCCCTCGAAATCGACCAAAAAACTACTGGGCGCTTTATCTGGAGAAGAGGCCCGTGTCAGACACTGCTGACACTGCCGACACACGATCAGACTTGGGGACAGAGGCGCAAGAGGACAATATATGAACACCGGACACACTGACACATTCGTCACAGGAGTGAATAGGCCATGACAATGTTTAGTGACCCCTACCGCAGGAAATAATGTCACACTATCTGTGGTAGATTGCACTTGCTTTTTGGAGGGCAGACTGGGGAGCTAATTAGAGTCGGATGGGCGGGAGGGCTGTGCACTGAAGCTGCATATCTTGCATTTCACATGAAGAACAGATTTGCTGGGTACTGCTGCGCATGTTGAGTGTGAGAGGTCGTTTGTTGTCAAGAATACTGCACAAAGGCTGCAACGTAGTACTGCCTTAATCTGATGTGTCTGTCGATGTTAATGCCAAACCGATTGTAAAACATTTTTGTTTTTCTTTGCCTGTTCTTTTTGATATGCCATAAATAAAATAAAAAAAAATACAGTGTGATCCTATCCTCCCTTGGGCAATCTGGGGCAGATATCTGCCTCCTCCAGGAGATGCACCTGGTGACTAATAACTGGCATGTGGGGACTAGTAACTGGCACCGGCTAAGATCACAAGCCTTCCTTCCGCAATTTCATTCCTCTGCCTCTCCCAAGATAGCAGGAGTATCCATATTAGTGTACCGCCCCTGTCAGGGCAAAGTGGGATCAAGGTCTCTGAAATAAAGGTTAAACTCCTTGCATACACTGTCTCTACCGATAACTAAACCTTTACACTGGGCTCTATTTACACCCCAAATAAAGCCCAGGAAAGCTTTTTGTGCAGGGCGGTGTCAGAGGTATTTTCCACTATCGGAACGGCTGATACTCTTGTGTTGGGGGGCCCTCAACTTGGTACGCAACAATGGCCTAGACAGATCAGCACAGCTGTATGATCAGAAGGAAGCATTATCACGGGGAGGGACATAGTAGCTGCAAGAGATAGGGATACGGGTCCTATGGCGGGAACAGCATCCGCACACCCAGGACTTTAGCTTTTACTCTCATGCTCATAAAACGTACACCTGTCTGGTCTATTTCCTAGAGACAAGGGACTTACATGCTTTAACTCTGTAGTGTAGTTCCTATATTCCCAATAGGCTATGCGCATTGGAATAGTGTATCCTGTAGTTTAGACGTAGGACTGAAGTCGACTAGGTCTCTACCGAATATACTAGACTTAATTGTGTGTGTGCCAGCTAGCTCAGAGGTCACTAGAAACTTTCTCGAATGAACAAGAAGGGATTAGTTTCTGACAACCGCTTAAAACATTACCACTTTGTTTCCCCAAGAATAAGAAATATATCTCTAGAGTCGCGGAAACAATAGATAGTTATTTCACTCAGTCAATCTTGCATGCTTCGTTTCACCAGAGGTGCAGAGAAATAGAGAGACGGGCGTTTTCAATAAAATATATTTATTGAACATTCTTCTTTCTCAAGCATAAGAAATGAACTGCTGTAATCGTAATACTTGTGGTAAAGTACAAAGCGTACATTACGAAGAGTATTATAAAATAATATTATAAAAGCATGATATGGTTTCTAAGCCATAAAATACCTAACATGCATAAAATACATACAGTGATAAATAATGACTAAAAGTACTCAACTGGTGCTTTTAAAATACGCCTATCCCGGTGTACCTAACCTAGGTCTAGTACAAGGGAAGAAGTAAGTAAGGTGTAGCCTAGTTTTAGTATTCTTTGCCAAGAATCTAATCCAATAATTTTCGTAGGGTCTAATCATCTCCGTACCTTGGTTTTTAGAATGTAGGAGGTCTGGTATCTCTCTCTCCCGCAAGGGTAGCCTGGAAACACTGGAGCTGGATTTCTCGGCAGGAGAAAGTACAGCGTCTCTCAATGCGTCAGCTGGAGGGTCGGCTTCCTTCGGCACTTGCTGCAGCAGGGCGCGTCGGGCAAGTAGATAGTCGAACTGCTCCAAACCACCGTGTGTTTGTTTGGACAAGTGTGGGCATATTTATACCTTGAAGGTGCCGAGATTGACGTAAGATTGGACATAATAACGTCATTAGAGACTTAATTCGCTGAAAACTCCATGAGTTCTTGGATAAATTAATATTCATGCAGGGGGAAATCTCTGACTGCTGAAGGCGGGTTTTTACAAGAAATTGTTGTAGATTTTCGGAACTAGTGGAAGCAGCCAAGCCGTATTAGGACTACTTGAGCTATGTCTTAATATGGTTATGATTTCTATGCCTATATAAGGATACAATATTTTATACCTATATAAGGTCATGAATCGGGAAAATTACACTAGGGTCCTAAAACGCTATACAACACTCACTCCACGTATTATGTCTAATATTACTAAATCTATAAGCATATAAAACATAACTAAAGCATGTGTTCATAATCCCACCCAAAATACATGAAATACATCAAATATGGTACATACATATACATGAGTATTTTTCTTGCACGTATTTTATAAGCAATAGCTGTCATTAAAAAATGTTATCTAAATGAAACATGAAATGACAGTCATGAAATAGCTCTAAATTTACAGAAGAAAAAAGGTCGAGACCATTCCCTAGCATAAAATATAAACTGTTAACTTGTCAAATGAATTTCTTGTTCTCTAAGAATAGTTCTACTTTAAGCAGATTACGTTGTGCCAATTGAAAAAAAGTTCTATTCTGGGATGGAGAGAATTTTTTTTTTGCAAATGTAGATCGTAGAAACATAGAGTTCCCAAGTTAGAGGGTTTGTTTTGAAAAACCGAAGGCCGAATTTCAGAGTTCATGGAACGCTGTGTGCACTTTCAAAAGTTATTCTCGGTGTCAGCAGAAAACATCAAATCATCTAAGCTGGCAAAGAAACCGTCTACCACAGTGGGTTAAAGTGGAACTACTTCATCAAGTAGATCAAATGTGAATAGATGTGAAGCATCGCCGTCAGTGTCAGTCGCATTAGCAATGTACGATGTAGATGGTACCTGTGTGCCTGTTGTTCCACGTACCTCACCAATAGCTGGATTCGCTGGTGAGATCTCAATGAATGCCGTCATCAGGATTGGCAGCCATTGGGGGCAACACGATGCATGAGTCGTTACCGGACCTAGCAAGGCGTCAACATCCGTTGGCAGTGCTGATGGAAGTGTAAGACAGATGTCTAACACGCATTCTTCTCTGCAAAGCAGGCATCGTAGAACAGGTAAGATGCAATCTTGCCAGATTGGTCTGAATGAAAGGAACCAAGTGGTATTCAGATCTCTTAAACGAGCCAAGTCAAGAATCTGTGTAATTCTGTCACAATTCCGCATGGCCAAGAGAGCCCGTTCCAATGTAATCTGGGTATCGTCGGGGACTGGACTTGCCATATCGGAGCAGGAGAAACAAAAATAGAATTCCTGCTACGAGTCCCAAAAATAGAGGCAGACCACCCGAACACAGAGTGCACGAAATTTAGAAAAATGCCAAGGAGTGCTTCGAATGGTGTTAACAGTCCTGAAAAGATCGTCTTAAATACAAATGCGATGCCAATGGTATCAGACATGTTTAAGATTTGACCTAACATTTCTGTGAAATGTACTGCGCAGTTTGTTGATAATAAGGCATGTATCTCTGCAGAAGTCCTTGCAACTTGCAGATCATACGTTTCTCTAGATGAGGTCAGTTGCACAGTTTGTTGTAAAAGAATGGCTTTCATTGGATGTATGACGATACATCGCGCACCTTTTCATCGCGTGCGTTTACCACGCGTCTTTTACCCCGCATGGTACATTACCTCGTCAACTGTTACACCGAGAGCTGTTGCAACGCCAATGCGTTGCTTTCTATTGGGCAGAACATCACATCGCATACCCTGAAATCGCACGCTGTAACAACGCGTTTCTCTCTCCACTGCCTCCACCTGTCCTGATCTAATCTCTCCATCTCCCACGCGCACCAGTCCCCATCCTGCATTTTCTTGTCACGTTTTGTTTTTTTGCAGGGCCTGTCAGACGGAAAATTATACCAGCCACGTTCTTTACTATTAACCCCCCCCCTCCCCCTCCCTGCGCATTATCTTGTTATCTGTAGCAAACCCTTTGGATATGGCAGGCGGAAATGTTGAAATGGTTAAGTAAAATATGGCTGTTGGCCAGTCTTGCACGCACGCTTGTGCGTTGTGTGCAGACATAGGTGCACATGTGTCACAATGCAAGTGCATATGTGCGTCGTGACGCCTTTGAAACCATTTTGGCTACTTTTACTTTAACGTGCCAGGGCCAAGTTGCTCGTTTGCCATCCTGCAATGGCGCATTTTAAAAAAAAAAAACAAAGGCGAACAAGATTTGGCAAAGCCAATAGGCAGTCACTCACTTTTACAGGGATTTCTCCTTTTTATAAAACACAGCTCTGACGGGTATAAAAAATATATTTTCGATAGCAGAGAGACAATGCTTATAAACTCTGACACGTGTTAGGATGTAAAAAATATAAGACCTCTACCTGTGACAAAAATAATACCCAAAAAGTAATTATAATTTAAAACTATTAACATCAAATACAAAGCTCGCCATGGGCCGCCTATATTTGGAAATATGGACTGCTTGCAACTCACTGGTACAGTGAGTATCTGCTCTTGTCTGCAGGTAACTTAATTCTGTGAGTACCTGCACTCCCCATTTCTCAGATGCTGAACAGATGACGTCATAGTGATAATGTTATCAGTACAGTGCGACCCATTGCCCCTTCCCTCACTGAACAAATATGAAATAAAAGTTCCCTGGGAAGGACGGGCAAACACATTTACAAACACAGGCATGCAAATGTTCATGGGCACACTTTGATAAAATACAGCAGGCTTTGAAAGGTATTATGTGAGCACACACAGACACGGACACAGAGAGACACACACACAACTTCAGCAAAAATGTTATGGTTTCTTTTACAGGATGCGTGGACTAAGTCACTGCATCCTGAAAAAAATATTAAACGATGCATAATTGAGTAGGGAGACCATATGCAGATGTCTTTGGCTCAGGTCGGGGGTTCAGGGGAACTCATCTGTGTAAATTAAAAAAACACTGATTTTGCTGTTGGATTCACGGTCCTTCCAGTAGTGCTGCGGGCTTGTATTGTGCAGTGCTTCGAGCCTGACAGAATCTTTACCTGCTAACTCCCTGCTCCAACTCAGGATTAACAGCACTGACTCAGCGTTTACTCCATCAAAGACAATACCGACTGAGCAGAGAGCTGGACCCTGGGGGTGCAGACGGACTGCAGGCTGGGGCGCCTGCCAGGAGGCCTGCTCTGGCACTGCCCACCCTGCTTTCAGTTCGGCGCTCTTCTGCTAGACTGGACGGTTTTCATGTCTGGCTATATAAGGAAAAACATCCTGCACCCGCTGCCCAGCCCACAAACACCAGCAGGCCAGTGCCACACAAAGCACAGGGTCATACAGTGCCACCATGTCTGGTGCAGCATACACACCGGAGCAGGAAAAACACTGCCTGCTCCAATCATCAACATAACGTATCTTGGAGATGAGTAACAGATGTTTGTTGTCATCCAACTCAATGGCCACCCATCCACCCACCCATTCATCATGTATCCACCACCCAGTCACTCATCCATCCACCCATCCATCATGCATCCACCCCCAGCCACCCATCCATCATGCAGCCACCCATCCATCCATCCATCCATCCACCCACCCACCCACCCATCCATCCATCCACCCACCCACCCACCCACCCACCCACCCATCCACCCATCCACCCACCCATCCATCCATCCACCCACCCAGCCACTCATCCATCCATCCACCCATCCATCACGCATCCACCACCCAGCCTCCCATCCATCAGGCATCCACCACCCAGCCAGTAATCCATGCACGCATCCATCATGCATCCATTCATCCACCCACACATCCACCCACCCATCCATCCATCCAGCCACTCATCCATCCATCCACCCATCCATCATGCATCCACCACCCAGCCTCCCATCCATCAGACATCCACCCACCCAGCCAGCAATCCATGCACCCATCCATCATGCATCCATTCATCCACCCACCCAGCCACTCATCCATCCACCCATCATGCATCCACCAACCAGCCTCCCATCCATCAGGCATCCACCACCCAGCCAGCAATCCATGCACCCATCCATCATGCATCCATTCATCCACCCATCCATCCACCCACACATCATGCATCCATCCCCCCATACATCAACCACCCACACATCATGCTTCTATCCCCCCATACATCCACCACCCACACACCACCAGCCCCGCAGCCCTTTCAAGCTGCAAGCGAGTTATCCAACGCACAATTAGGTGGCATTTATTTAGTTTGCATAATCCAACCTCTTGGCATAAGTAATCGTACGTGCTTGTGTCCGGGCATCGCGCCGTTGGTTTTTATCACATTTTATCAAAGCAGACAAGAAGTCCGGGCAGGCATTACATTTTATGAAAGTCCGGGCCGTAGCATCATTTATTTTATGAAGTCCGAGCGTCAAAGATGACAAAGCAGGCATTACATTTTTTTAAAGTCCGGGCCGTAGCATCATTTATTTTATGAAGTCCGAGCGTCAAAGATGACAAAGCAGGCATTACATTTTATGAAAGTCCGGGCCGAAGCATCATTTATTTTTGCATCAAAGCTGACAAAGCAGGCATTATTATGAAAGTCCGGGCTGTAGCACCATTTATTTTTGCATCAAAGCTGACAAAGCAGGCATTACATTTCATTTCATTTCATGAAAGTCCGCACCGTAGTGTATTTGTAGCGTTGTAATCGCATGCGATGTTAATGGCATCGCGCCGTTGTTGCATGCGTTGTGAATGCATGCGATGCCATCGATCCTGCGATGTAAAAGTCGCGGTGCGATGGCACCGCGAGGTTTTGACATCGATGTAATGGGTGTTTCCCCTTTCATTCTGCTTAAAGTATCAATTCATATAGAAGAGATATTCAGTGAAGGCCATAACGCCGTCTCCCTCTCTGTATTACTTTTTGGATACAATACTTGCATACAACAAGTGACCTTGCCCAGCACACTAACTAGATAGGCTTTTCCTGGCAACATGCCACAACAGCTGTGATCATTGAGCATAACGTAACTCCCATTGGAAAGCTGCCTGAAAATCGAGTCTATCACGGCCGCTGGATTACCGTGCATGTGGCAAGAAAGGGTATTTAAAGAACCTTCGCAGGCTCCATGTAAATTAATACCTTCACATAAAAGTGTACCGCTTAGTGAATTTTTACAATTGTTTGTACTAAGAAATACCTCCTTTACCCCACTCCAACATTTGTGTGTGTATGGTCAATTCCAGGTTGACTTAATGTATCCTTTACCCAACCTTTCATACAGGCCTGCTGGTATATGCTGTAGACAGTACTGAAATTGGAAAATCGTCACTGGTATCGTGATGGTCCCATGTATTATCCATTCGACAACAGGTTTCTCAGAAACAGTTAATGGTAATCTTTCCAGTTTTTCAATGCTCAGCACCGTATAGTCTGCTCCTCTTTGTGCCAGAAAGATTTGCTTATCTGTAAGGTTAAAGACAGTAAACAATGACGTGGTATTGATTAGACGCCATGGCACATAGCCTGAACGGAGATTTTGCAACATCCAGCATACTAGCATTACAGAACGCAACTGAGACTGGTCACGTTGTAACATTAGCAAATCCTGTTCTATTATGTCAATGG
Organism: Lissotriton helveticus; assembly: GCF_964261635.1. Taxonomy (NCBI): domain Eukaryota; kingdom Metazoa; phylum Chordata; class Amphibia; order Caudata; family Salamandridae; genus Lissotriton; species Lissotriton helveticus. The sequence goes on along the minus strand of NC_136061.1, from coordinate 1,722,681,872 downwards.
CAGATGGTACAATGCTGTCCAAAGAATAAATTCTGGAGGACAGAGTCGTTAACCCATTGTCCACTACAGAGAGTGCTTTCTCTGAAATGAAATGAAATGAAATGAAAATGCAACTTATAACGCGCTACTAAGCCCGAAGGCATCAAGGCGCCTAACCAAAAAGGGAATCATAAAAGGCAAAATCCAGAGCTAAGGGTAGGCTTTGGCAAATAGCCAGGTCTTAAGAGCCCTCCTAAAAGCATGCATTGAGGGTAGGGACTTAATTTCCGCCGGCAAAGTGTTCCACAACTTCGGAGCAAGGCTCGAAAAAGCTCTGCCACCCCACTTGGCTCTACGAACGCGGGGGACTGATAGCAGAGATTTATTGGCGGAGCGCAGAGTTCTGGAAGGGGTATAAGGGACCAGCAGGTCTCTTATGCCTCCAGACCTATTTGTAGCCAGAGCCCCATAGATCAAACATAGGGACTTGAAGGAGATCCTGGCCTCAATCGGAAGCCAATGTAATGTCTTTCTCGCAGTAGTGGCTGAGGCACGCTTAGGTAAATCCAGTACAAACTTGGCCGCAGCGTTCTGCACCATTTGAAGTCGCAGTAACAGGCCCTTGTTTATACCTAGATATAAGGCATTGCAATAGTCAAGTCTGGAACCTATCAGTGCTACTACAACTTGCTTTCTGGCTTGTGGGGACAGATAGTGCTAAATCTTCCGCAAGATATTTATTATACCCCAACATGTGGAGATAGTCCTGTTAACTTGCTGACCCATCCCCAAGGTAGGGTCAATCATGACTCCTAAGTTCCTTGCCAGGGCAGTGGGTACGGGACAGACTCCCAAAGATGTAGGCCACCATTCCACAGACCAAATATCCTACTTTCCTCCAAACACCAGAATTTCTGTCTTCTCGCCATTAAGCTACAATGAATTGCAGATCATCCATTGAGCGACTGCCTCCATACAGTGTCTAAAATTGGAGGCAGCAGAAATGACAGGTTGGGCGAGAGACACCAGAATCTGAGTGTCATCAGCATAGGAGACTACCTCCATCCCATATGATCTAATAAGCCTGGCAAGTGGGGTCACATAGATGTTAAAAAGGGTCGGACTTCATGCCGACCCCTGAGGGACCCCACAATGCACAGGAAGGGATGGAGATAGGAACTCCCCCAGCTTAACTCTCTGTTCCCTCTGGTCCAGGAAAGAGGCCAGCAAACTCAGCGCGGACCCCTCCACCCCTATCTCCCTCAGCCGAGATGTTAACACCGAGGGAGACAGAGTATCAAACGCAGCCGTAAAATCTAACAGGATAAGGAGGGTAGTCTGGCCCTTATCAACTCTGGTGCGGATGTTATCAAGCACTATGGCAAGGGCCGACTCCGTACTATGCCCTCTCCGAAATCCATGCTGCGAATGATCCAAAAGGCCAGAGGTTTCCAGAAAGGCTGCGAGATGCTGGTTAAGATGGGTTTCCAGCATCTTAGCAGGGGCTGGGAGCAGCAAAATGGGGCGGATGTTTTTAAAAACCCCAGGGTCTAATGTGGGCTTTTTTAACAGTGGCTTAACCACAGCTCTTTTCCATTGTGAGGGGAAAATCCCCTCCCTCATTGCCCTATTCATGATCTCTAATAGCGGAGGCAAAAGAGTCTCCTTACATTGTTTGAGGAGTTTCAGTGGACAGGGGTCTAGGGGAGACCCAGACCTAGTCTTATTCAGAAGGGCTTCAAGTTCCTGGAGGGAAAGGGGTGGAAAACTGGACAAACACCCCAAAGGCAACTTCTCAGATGATGTTAACGGGGGGATAGGTAGACACAGAGAGGTAGATAGTAAAGTCCTCTGTAGCTCTAACGCCGAATATATGTCCACAATTTTAGACTGGAAGAATTGTGCAACATCATTGCAGAGCTGCTGTGAGCTGACAACGGGATCTGGCACCTTCAAAGAGGTGAGCGTGTCTACGATCTTAAACAGCTCTTTCGGCGAGGTGAGCGAGGTAGTACGGATCGTAAAATACTCTTGCTTAGTCCTTATCACCTCCGCCTCATAATTCCTCAGGAGGGTTTTATGACTTTCCCTATCCCGCGAATCCCAACTAGTCCTCCAGAGACGTTCCTGTCTCCGAACTCCTTGCCTGAGAAGTCTTAACGGTTCCGAGAACCATGGGGCCGATGGACTTTTCCTGGCGGAGTAACGCAGTGTGGCTGGGGCAAGTTCGTCAACAGCTGTTTAAATGGCACTATCCACCCTAAGTACTGCCGAACCAACATCCTCCTCCGAGGAGATGGCCAAACTGGACAATCTGGGGGCAAGCGCATCATTAGTTATGCTCTTGAAGTTACGCCTCAGTTCCATTTTGCTTGGCTCATGCCCCTTGCTATTAACAGTGGCTAACATTAATTCTACAGGAACAGCGTAATGGTCCGACCAGGAGAAAGGGATAGGAGTCTCAATGGTCAGCCGGGTGTCATTCGAAAAGACCCCATCCAACGTATGACCCGCCTGATGAGTGGGACCTTTGACTAGCTGTTTCATCCCACAAGCAGAGAAAGTATCCAATAGGGATAGAGTTTCGTTGGACTCCAGATTTTCCAAATGGAAATTCAAGTCCCCCAGAACAGTTAAGGGCTCACAGCCAAAGTGAGGCTCTAGAATGTTGAGCATGTGATGGCCAAAATCCACTCTAGTCCCCGGGGGTCGATAAATGAGAAAGCCCCTGAACGGAGCCACATATGATCTGTTAATCGAAAACTGAAGGGCCTGAAAAGCGTCTTGAGGCTCTGATAATGGAGTGATGAGGCAGGAATAACAGTCTCTATAAAGGATACCCAACGCTCCACCTGTACGTCCCACTCTGTCCTCCCTCACCAGCGTATAGCCTTCTGGTACTGCTTCCAGCAGATCTGGTCCCGAGGAATCTTTGGCCCACGTTTCCGTAATAAAAACCCAAGAGGGTTTTCTGGCCAGAACAAAATCCTTACATGCGAGATTATTCTTAATCAATGACCTCGCATTTATAAGAAACCCCTTTTCTCTCCTCAAGCTACTACCCGTTTTAACACTCGGACCTGCCAATGTAGCGTCCGAGGACGGAACCGGCACCGTGAGGGCAGTCCGAAAGCAGCGGCAGCAGGGGAAATTAATATGATCAATTTCTCGTATTTTTTCTGCAGTTTTCATTTGTGTTATTTTCCAAGCTTCATTGTAATGTGGTAAATAAATAAATAATACCCTATTTTTGAATGCATAAATGAATAACAGATAGCTCAATAAATAAGAGTCAAGATTCGAGGTAGTAGGAGTTTTGCAGGTTTAATACAGCATAAGGACAGGAACGGGGCAACCTGCACGGGAACAGAATGGCAAGGCCCGGCAGCTGCCGGGGGCAGAATCTGGAACGACGGATAACTTTTTAATAACAGTACATGAGCATATATACATAGCGCAAACACATAGCATTACATTGCAATAGGCGTAGCAGTGGGTGGAGCAGAAGGCGTGACGCGTAGCAGTCGCGAAAGATAAGGGTGAAAAGAGGTGTAACAGGGCGTATACATAGACATGTGATGCAAACGTAACAGAATATGTCATGAATGGGGCGGAAACCATGGAGGGGGCTACCTAAGGAGCCGGGACCTCTAACCTGATGGTGCGCGCAAACTGGCAATGACGTGTTACTAGGAGAAGCTGGGGGCTATGAACTCTGTGCTAGGAGCAGAGACTGAAGTCTGGAGAGTCAGGGCGACATGTACCTAAACCCTATCTAGTATCTGATGTTTAGGGAACATGTTGATATAAACTAGAAGTCAGGAGGGGAAAGGCTAACAGACTCTAAGACTGGAGCATGCATTATTCTACATGTAGTGCGTGATGAAGAATATTAAATGACCATTAAATGCAGTATTTCTCTTACATGGAGACGTAAAAGCTAGACAATGACGGAAACTATTGATGCGATTCAGTAGCTTAGGAATGCAGGGAAGGAGGGCTGAACTGATAACTGGAATCATAACATAGTCTTGGCAGACTCAGAGGCAGAGCCAGGCTGAACCGGGCACTGCGAGGCAGGAAGTAAGTGAAGGGTCGAGGATACAGGTGGGGGCCGTGTCGCTCCTCAGCGAGGGCTTCAGGAGACAGGAGCTGAATCTGGTGTCCGGGCCCTTTTGAGGCCTAGAAACGGGGACTTTACAATGGAATAACGTGCTCACTGAGAAACGTGGCAGCGTAGCTTTACATAGGCCTAATACTCGTATTATTCACGAGAACTGGAAACTGGCATACTAGAGGTGGACACAACTGTAATTGCGTCTTTAATCGAACATGGGGAATAACATATGCATATTAATCATGCACACATAACATATGATGGATGACACGTAGGGACACAGAACATGGCAAAATTTACTTTTCCACATTCCCTCCTTGTCACTACGTTTCCATCAGGAAACATCAATATTCATGATACCATCTATCATTTCATACAGTATCATTTGCTCGTCTCGAATTCTTTTTGAACGGGATTTAGAACGGGGCTTGGGACTGGGAATACAAGAGGTAGCACAAATGCCGCAAATCGCAGGGCCACATTGTATACAGAGGCAGCAGCTGAATATAATCGCTACTGCAATACCTAGAAAGGACAAGACTTTCCATCCCCAGGCGGAAACTATGTTCCAGAACCAACCGGACCATGTCCAGGTGCCTGGATCTTGGTGTAACAGATGGGCAATTTTATGAAGTCTGGTTATAGCTGAATAAACAGACGGCGCGTTATTTGGAATGAAAATGCAGCAACTAGATCCGATGACTCTACATGCCCCGCCCCTATCGGCCAGTATGACGTCAAGGACGAGACGATTTTGCAAAACTACAAATCTCATAGCAGATTGCTCTTCGGTTAAGTTACCTAGAGCAGAGGCAGTCTCATTTACTACAGCTTCAAGGGTTCTGGTTAACCTGCGGATTAGCTTACTATTCTGGATAGGTCCTATAAAGAAGAAGAAACCTCTATTGAAATCTGTATACTGTTCTAGAGCAGTTTCAGTATAATCGACAATTGGGGACTCGATCTCCCTTCTATGTCTAATGTGTACTAGATGTGTGTTTCTATGATAATCAGATGGGGCTAGGAAAACTGGTGGCAGTAGGAAGGCAATGTAACAGGTTCCCTCCCAATCGAGGGGCAGACGAACATATGCGGTCTGACCACAAATAAAATATGAATGACGTGAAGCTTTGAAAATAGATTTCCCACTGTCACTATACTTGACAATAGTAGTACAATCACTATGTCCTACATGTACGGAACCATTATTTCGGACACATAATTCGCCTTTGACTGGTAGTACTGAAATAGCAGGTAAGTCTGGAGTAGTATCAGACTGAACATTCAGGACCATGAAATTCGAAGAATAATTACCTAAATTGTAAACTTCATTCTCTAGATCTAACCCGGTTCTGTGGGGAAGACCTTGCTTGTCTGGAAAACATGTATTGTTAAGAAAAGACATATCTGTTGAGGATGACGTTAACGTGGACCATGCTCCACACGAACCATTATGTGAAAAAGGATAAGGAAAGAGTGGCAGAACTCCCTTTGGTGTCTGGAAAGGGGGGAGTCGACCACATACCCAACAATTAGTGGCATTGCTGGTCTGGTGTGAATAATGTAACATGCGGATAAAAGAATTATTTCGCATAGCGAGGCGGTAAGAGAGTTCATGAGGAGGCAGATCACTAAACGTGTGCTCTGCTGTAACATTAGAAGACTTATTTACATGAGGAACTGGAAGATACAGGTAAAATGCATAACTGGTGCAGGAAATCATAATGCTGAGAAATAAAACGAAACTTAGAAAAACGATACATCGGATTGAGTTTTGACTAACTCTCTCACTATGGGGGTCTATTTTATACATGTCAGAAACAGTCTAACCGTTTCACCTAGGGGAGGACTTAGACAATCAAACTGGCTGACTTATTTTACTAGACCGGAGTTTCAGTTTATACTCCTGCTGCGGAGTTTTCTCTAACGGGGGGGGTGTAGTATCATTGTTCTTTGCGGGACAGTCCTTAAAAATAGTACTTTGGCAATCCTTCAGATCCTGGGAAATGTTCTTTGAGACGGGTTTCAGTCCATAAAACTTCTTCACGTGCGAAAGGTGCACCCAGCCTTTGCGACCTTCCAACTTCACGGCTGTACGGGTGGCGAGGAGGACCTGTCGGGGCTCCTTCCAACGAGGCTCCAGCGGACTTGAGCGGTCAAAATTGCGAATTAAAACCATGGATCCTGGAACGATTTCATGCGGTGCCACCTCGGTATTGTCTGGAAATGCGGCGGCAACCTGTGAACGACAAGAATTGAGGGCAGACATCAAGGAAGCTAGGTAATCTGTCAGCATATTACTTGAAACATCGGTAATACTTCGGGGTCTAGGAGTACCCCACATATTAGGGGGGCGGCCGAAAACGACCTCGTACGGGGATAGACCTGATCTGGAATGTGCGACCATGCGCATATAGAATAAAGCGACTGGCAGAGCTACTAGCCAGTCCACACCTTTCTCTTTACAAACTTTGGCGATGCGGATTTTCAGGGTCTGGTTATGTCTCTCTACGAGACCTGCTGCTTCAGGGTGGCGTACACAATGGAACTTCCACTGGTATCCTAACAAGAGGGAAACGTGCTTCATTAACTCTGAGGAGAATGGCTGGCCGTTATCAGAATATACGACTCTAGGGAGTCCGTAACGGGGGAAGAACTCATGAACCAGCTGCTTGGCAGTGGTCGCGGCTGTGTAATCTGGGACTGGATATGCTTCTGTCCACCTGGACAAAGCGCATACAACTACAAGAACATACTTGAAACCTCGACATCGCTCCATCTGAATGTAATCCATCTGGAGGACTTCAAAAGGGTGGTCAGGAGGCTGGAATCCCCCTTGTTCCACCGGGACACTTTTACCTGGATTAAACTGACAACATATCATACAGGTACGGACTTTCTGCTTGGCTGCAGCTCGTAAATGCTTGTTGAACCAAATGTTCTGGATACTGTCTTTCATTGCTTTTTCCCCTAAATGTGCTGGACTATGTGCGGTATTGATAATGACTTGAACCATAGAGTCGGGGAGAAACCATGTGGCTTTTCCCTTCGTCACCCATCCTTGATCTGTCTGGACCCCTCCTTGTTCGGACCATTTCTTGATTTCTTCAGGAGTAGCATGTAACTGGATATCTATGACATCTTGAGTAGGGTCCTTAACTGTCATACATGTAGTCGGATCTGGAGTGTGTATCAGTGTCGTGTTAACTGGAATGTCTGGAGTCTGGGCTGTGAGCTTGGCTGTGCGATCTGCTAGATCGTTACCCTGGGAAATAATGTCAGTGACTTTCGTATGTGCCTTGCATTTCATGATAGCAATGGATGTCGGTAAATGTATGGCATCTAACAGAGCTTGAATAAGGAGACCATGCTGAATCCTGGTTCCATGAGAAGTCATGAAACCTCTCTCCTGCCAGAGCACTCCAAAGTCGTGTACGACTCCAAATGCGTAGCGTGAATCTGTGTAAACATTAACTTTCAGGTTCTTGGCATGTATGCAGGCTTGTGTCAGAGCAACTAGCTCTGCTGCTTGAGCGGACAGGGTATCAATACGGTGTGTCTCAATAACTTCGGTGTCAGTAGTCACTGCATACGCGGCGACTAGTTCTCCTGTACTTGTTCTCATGCATGAACCATCCACATAAAGTGTCAGGTCGGGGTCTGGTAACGGAATATCTGTCAGATCTTGTCTTGGCTTTGTCGTAATGTTAACTACTTCCACACAGTCGTGTGTGTCAGAATTTGAATTAACTGATGGTAACAGTGTAGCAGGGTTCAGGATGTTGCAGCGTCTGATTTCTATGTGTGGCTGAAACAGTGTCAATTCATAACCTGTTAAACGTGCAATTGTCAAGTGCTGAGTTTGTGTTCGGTTTAAAAGAACTTCCACGGAGTGTGGAACTTGTACTGTCAGGGAGTGTCCTAATACTATGGAATCACTTTGTCTGATAGCTAGTGCTGTGGCTGCAACTGACTTGAGGCACGCAGGCAGAGCCTGGGCTACTGGATCTAATGTGCTCGAAAAATAAGCACATGGCTTGTATTGTCCTGCTTGATCTTGTGTGAGAACAGATAATGCTGTACCTTCACGTTCTGTGACGAAAAGTGTAAAAGGCTTACTGTAGTTTGGTGTAGCTAGAACTGGAGCTTGGCATAAAGCTTTCTTTAACTCGTTGAAACTAAGTGTATGTTCAGACGTCCAAGGGAGGACAGTCGGTGCGGCTGCCTCCTGTGTCGTTAACTGTATCAGTGGTTTGGCTAGAAATGCATACTGAGGAATCCATTGTCTACAATAAGAAGTAAGGCCGATAAAAGCACGTACCTCCTTCTGGGTCTTGGGCTGAGGAAGACTCGCTATTAACTGGATACGGTCTGGTGTCAACTGCCTACCCCTCTTGGACAGTAAGTGTCCTAAGTATACCACTTGCTGGACACAGAATTGAAGCTTCGAAGGGGACACCTTATGCCCCATCTCGGCTAGAAAATACAGAACCGTCAGTGACGCTCGCTCGCAGTCACGTTCAGAACGGGCTGTGATCAGTAGATCATCAACATACTGGAGCAGGGCAGTGTCAGTTGGCATGTGAACATTATCAAGTTGTCTCTTAAGTGCTTGACTGTAAATACTAGGACTTTCTGTGAAACCTTGAGGAGCTCGTGTGAACATATAGCTCCTTCCATTTAAACAGAATCCGAAAAGAAACTGGCTGTCTGGATGAATGGGAACACTGAAGAATGCGTTCTTGAGGTCTATTACAGTAAAGAATGTGGCTTCGGAATCAATGGCTGTCAATAGTGATGAAATGTCTGGGACAACTGGGTACTGAGGAATAATACATTTATTAAGTTCCCGTAGGTCAATCACTAATCGATATACTGGGGGTGCATTTGGATCAGTACGTTTCATGACTGGAATGATCAGAGAATTGCATACATTGGAGTCAGTTTCTACAACCACTCCTTGAGCGATGAGCTCGTCAATAATTTTGGATAAGGCTGCTACAGCCTCAGGTGGTAATCTGTACTGTCTGATTCGTGGTAACACTACACCTGGCTTGAGAGTCACACGATGTGGTGTGATTTGCATGTACCCTACATCAGTTGGACCTTGCGCCCATAAATGCTGCGGAACATTAGACAATCTTGGATCAAAATCTCGTAATACATAGTGACCCTTAAAGGCACCTAGGAACAGACGTATTCCCTCTGGGGAACAACATATAACTGCACCTAACTCTTTCAGTGTTTTAATGCCTAATAGATTTTCTGGACATGACTTAGTAAGTAGCAGATCAGTAGTACGGGACAATGGACCTACTTCTAGAGTAACTGGCCTTGAAATTTCATTTACGATAGGTTTTCCTGAAAATCCAAGGGAAACATTTCTAGAGCCTGAGAGCGGAGCCCCTGGAACTTCGGCGTGGCTAATTGTGGTCCTACTTGCCCCTGTATCAATCAAAAACTTTCTGTCTTTCCCTAATACTTGACTATGAACATAGGGACCTTCTTGATCTACAGGTATCTCGATGAGAGGCAAGCCTACCTCCCTCTCTAGGCTGTTTCATGAATACTGCTGGTACTCTGGATACTCGGACTGTGCATACTGGTACATTTGCTGTGTAACATGCTGTGTTGCAGCGATAGGCTGCGGTACTGTAACTGTCTGTTGTGCATTCTGTGGCTGAGAAGTCTGTGAAACTTGTTCTTGTCTAGGCGGACGTGGTCTTTCTTTAGTCTTACCGGTAGCTATGTTGTGTTTCAGAACTGCACACTCGTTTATAAAATGACCTGGCTGTTTACAATAATTGCAGTTCCCTTTAACGGGAGCTGCAGGATGACTGGCTTGATTCGGACCCCTCTTCTGACTGTCTTGAGGAACAGATTGCGCAACTAGTACTTTCATTTTCGTGTCTTTCATACGTTTTCTCTTGTGTTCTTGTTCTTCCCTGATTCTATTCTGGTGGTATTGGAGCATCTGCAACATCTGGGACGGGGTATTAGCTTGCCAGGTACTTTCGACTTTCAAAACTCGATTCTTAATTTGTGGACTTGAATTCTCGACTAATTTAGTAACAAAAAGATGAGGGTATGACTCACTACTTGTCTTGAGGCCACTGTTGATGCTAAAACATTTCTCAAATCTAGAATAAAAATCACTGATATCCTCATCTTGCTTCTGCTTACAGGCTGAGATTGCATCCCAGTCTTCCTTTTTCGTCGTTAACAATCTGGGTAAAACTTGAATCAATAATTCTGGCAATTCTTTACATTTATCTCCAAGACCGGTACCTGGTACTCGTATCTTATCTTCAGCTTCTAGAACTGCCCAATCTATCTTTTTCTCCCCCACCTCCCACTCTTTTTCCTTGAGCTTTTCATACACCCCTGCGGGCAACAAAACTTTTAACATTTTAATTATATCTGGATACGTGTATTCTCCCATACGGAGCATGTCTTTTAATTCTCTATGGAACCCTGCTGGATCTTTATCATGACAGGGAATTAATTTTTTCATCTCTAACAGTTCCATCTTTGTGATCGGAGTGTAAACAAACACTCGTTGCATTTCGCCACCCGTTCCTCTAACTGGGTGGACTTCTCGTAACGGATTCTGTCTCTCTATGTAAAAGGGTTTTCTTTCTGGGGGTGAGACATGAACAAAATGCGGGTTCAGAAACGTTCTATATTTGTGGCGCTGTTCTAGAATGACACTAATTAAATCGGTACCTAGACCTTTCCATCTATACTGGAGTAGCTCGTTCAGGATATCATGTAACGGACCTGGATCAGAGTGTTGACCCTCATACAATGTAATGAGGTGCTGGATCATATACATACCCACCAGTCGCTGCTCGGCTGGGGGCAGTTTCAGAAACATTTGTGCCACTATTTCGTCTGGAAAAGTGGTAGAATCAGTAACCCATCGGACTGCTGATCGGGCTAGTTCTTGTTCATGCATAGTACTTAACTCACTGTAACCGATTCGTGATTTCAGAATGTGATCGGTAGCTTGAAACACTTGTTCTAGAGAACCTTGTTCTGGTGCTGGATGATGGAAAGTAGACTTGTGTTCTAGGCGTAAATGGCGATCTGGAAACCTAGATTTTCCTACATACGCTATTCTGGCGGAATTCTCGTCATCTAACTCTTCAGGATCAGAGTTACTTTCTTTCTCGCTTACTTGTGCTGCTTTACGCTGTTCGTGTAACTTTATTATTTCTTTACGGATTTTCTTGTACATACTCTCCATAGCACTGATGGTCCTGTGCTTACCCTCGGCTATATTATCACTCCACCTTGTCAGGGTCCTCATTTCGACTGGATCTTTAGACGGGTAATCTTGTTCTCTTATTAGACAATTGATCAGAAACTTCAATAACATAAGCTGGATCTCAGCTTTCCTTTGTGACATGGCTTCGCCAATGCTTTCTGGATCATCCCCTGTACGGATGAAACGATATATTCTGTCTAGATCTTCTTTCATATTCGGTAGGGTGACTAGATACTCGGCCACCCTTCTTACGCGTAATGAATATAAAACCATATTATCCTCGCCTGGGACTGGATCATAGCCGCATTCATCAAGGGATTTTCTGATTTCTGCAACAGACTGGTGTCTGGGCGTACGCTGTGACGCTTGTGCATGTAATTCGGCTGACGTTAAACGCTTATGTGGCGGCGGGGTCTGAGGAGGACCTCCTCCTGCGGCCCCTAAACTAGAATCGTCGACTGATCCTCTTCGTACTAGTGTAGCGGGAAATTGAAATGTGGGCTGAACTGGCATGGCGGGCTGAACCAGGGGGGCCGTAGCAGGTACTGCAAGGGGTGCCCCGGTGTCTGGAGGAGCAGGAAGGGCCTGATTTACAGGGACTGGCGGAGCGTGAACAGGATTTGCATATTCCGGGACTGTGTCGTCCAAATAGGACGAAATAAAAATATCAGCTGCGGTCGGTTTATGACATAGCTTGGTCGGAACCAATGGTGGCGGGAAATTACTGGATGCCTCCGGGGTCGCTTTTGGCAAGCCCTCGGCAAGAAGAGGGTACATACCCTTAATAAGGGCATTCCTCCGTCTGTCTGACTGTTCAGTTTTAACTTGTTCGCCTATCTCGATTAGTTCTTTTTCTTGGGCTCGCTCTTGGGATTCTCTACTTAATTCTGACTTTCTGATTTCTTTTTCGGTTCTTTTATGAGCTTCTTTGCGCCATAACTCGATGGCATCTTTCTGTGACTGTCTGGCTTTCTTTTTCCATAAGGCCTCTTCTACTCTCATGATGCACTCGGCATCCCACGTACCTGATACGGGCCATCTATACTTTTCTTCCAACTCTTTGGTATACTCTACCCATAAATCTAGATATAATATGGCACTTATGCCATGCTTCTGATACATAAAATGACCTGGACTGTCCCTAGGCGGGACGGGAACTGCTGCTTCCAGCAGACCCTTTCTAGTTTTTAACTGACGTAACTTGGAAAACAGGGGCATGACTGAACTGTAATCTAGACACAATACAATACACAATGAACACGATACTTATTCCCCATTCATACCACGACATTAAAATACATGAAGAACATTTAAAATAACAGTTCGAACAGAATACTACCTGGAATACTGAGAACAGAACACATGAATTTTCTCGAGAACAGAACTGACTAGAACAGAGACTAGATGCACTGCTGAAACAGTACGAAACTTACCGGTCTCATAAAGAGACACGTTCAGGACCCGCATCCACCGAAGAGGACACTTCGTTTGTGAGTCTGTGTACCACCAACCCACAGACCAGAGTCAATTAGATTGACCCTGTCTAGATACCACCCCAGTAATGGTACTCACCGGGCAGCAAGAACGGAAGGCCTCGGACTGGACTGGACTGCTACGACGACGGACGACGAACTTCGGACTTTAGTTACGGGTGGACCTCCGGATACCTCGGACCTTGGACTCTCGGCTTGGGCTCTGGTCGGGACTCGCCGCGTTCCTCCACCGTCTCGTCTGGATGCTGGACCGCCTCCTCCGTCTCCTCCGTGGGCCTGAGGGATACTTGAAGCAGAAATATCTGCCGGTGCGCAGAAGAGTTCCGTCACGACTGCAGAGGGTCAGGGGGTCGGCGTGGCTTCACCGACGCGTGGGGAAAGGGCAAGTCCCTATTCGGGCGCCATTATGTGGTAAATAAATAAATAATACCCTATTTTTGAATGCATAAATGAATAACAGATAGCTCAATAAATAAGAGTCAAGATTCGAGGTAGTAGGAGTTTTGCAGGTTTAATACACCATAAGGACAGGAACGGGACAACCTGCACGGGAACAGAATGGCAAGGCCCGGCAGCTGCCGGGGGCAGAATCTGGAACGACGGATAACTTTTTAATAACAGTACATGAGCATATATACATAGCGCAAACACATAGCATTACATTGCAATAGGCGTAGCAGTGGGTGGAGCAGAAGGCGTGACGCGTAGCAGTCGCGAAAGATAAGGGTGAAAAGAGGTGTAACAGGGCGTATACATAGACATGTGATGCAAACGTAACAGAATATGTCATGAATGGGGCGGAAACCATGGAGGGGGCTACCTAAGGAGCCGGGACCTCTTACCTGATGGTGCGCGCAAACTGGCAATGACGTGTTACTAGGAGAAGCTGGGGGCTATGAACTCTGTGCTAGGAGCAGAGACTGAAGTCTGGAGAGTCAGGGCGACATGTACCTAAACCCTATCTAGTATCTGATGTTTAGGGAACATGTTGATATAAACTAGAAGTCAGGAGGGGAAAGGCTAACAGACTCTAAGACTGGAGCATGCATTATTCTACATGTAGTGCGTGATGAAGAATATTAAATGACCATTAAATGCAGTATTTCTCTTACATGGAGACGTAAAAGCTAGACAATGACGGAAACTATTGATGCGATTCAGTAGCTTAGGAATGCAGGGAAGGAGGGCTGAACTGATAACTGGAATCATAACATAGTCTTGGCAGACTCAGAGGCAGAGCCAGGCTGAACCGGGCACTGCGAGGCAGGAAGTAAGTGAAGGGTCGAGGATACAGGTGGGGGCCGTGTCGCTCCTCAGCGAGGGCTTCAGGAGACAGGAGCTGAATCTGGTGTCCGGGCCCTTTTGAGGCCTAGAAACGGGGACTTTACAATGGAATAACGTGCTCACTGAGAAACGTGGCAGCGTAGCTTTACATAGGCCTAATACTCGTATTATTCACGAGAACTGGAAACTGGCATACTAGAGGTGGACACAACTGTAATTGCGTCTTTAATCGAACATGGGGAATAACATATGCATATTAATCATGCACACATAACATATGATGGATGACACGTAGGGACACAGAACATGGCAAAATTTACTTTTCCACAGTAAGCAGAGTATATACCGGCGTATATGAAACATTTTTGACGTTGTTTACGAGGCCCAAGTAAGAAGTCTCGTAAGTCAACGCCTTCTTTAAGTAAAGTCAAGTGTTGTTTAATTTCTGCAATTGTGGATTTCTGTAGCCAATTAACGCATAGTTTTCCTTCACTGTATGTGGTGACTATCCCTGGATGTTGTCTCTGGGAGTATCTTGGATCTGGCCTATTCATTGTGAACCCTTCTGTTTTGTTCATGAATCTATCTTGACAGTTATTCCTGCCTATGGGCCAGATTAACCATTGTTTCCAATCAGGATTGGTTCTGTTGTGTTTTAAAATCTGTTTCACGTCTACCACCTCATCTGCAGTGCCATTACTGTCAGGTGTGGCCTTAGGTATGGACGGTTTATTTAAATCTTTTATCTTAGCTAAGCCAAGGCATGATGTTTGTTGAACAGTGTCATTCAAAAATATGATTTGTTCTGGTATAATGCAGGCTCTGAACAAGGCTTCTAAACCCTGCACCTGTCATTATTTTGTGCCCCAGACAGTTTTTGTCTCAATATTGTCTCTCCAAAAGTTGTACCCTAATGTAGACAGCTGAGCATAAAAGTTTGCAGAATAAATTTGTTTAGTATTGGTCAACATGTTTTTCATTCCTATCTTATTCACATTTTTTAAATAAAACGTTTCTGGGTTTGTGACATTAAAACCTGTAAAGTATGGAAATTTGTCATAAAATGTCTTAGATCTGCCTTTTGGCGGCTTTGGACAATGTTCCCATTGATTGTAAATAAAAACATTTCTAGGATTTACAGATTTGTGCAAATAATGGTGACCATAATGATTATAACAATACAGTTCTTCATAACTTGTTGAACCTTCTAGGTGTTCAAAGTCCCAATCATCAGAAAAGGTGCTTGATGAAACAAAATCACTTAAATAGACCTTGAACTGGGGTGGATTTTTCAGCAGTTCCACAGGGCCATAAATGTCATAATCAGTTGTGTCCCATGCCATACCACCAGGTATAGGAACGGCTGTGATGTTCACTGATGACAGCTCTCTTCACTCACAATGAGATGACTTG
Organism: Lissotriton helveticus; assembly: GCF_964261635.1. NCBI lineage: Eukaryota > Metazoa > Chordata > Amphibia > Caudata > Salamandridae > Lissotriton > Lissotriton helveticus. The sequence goes on along the minus strand of NC_136061.1, from coordinate 1,722,666,316 downwards.
TAAGGTTGCAGGAGCAAGTTGATGATAGAGTTCTGTTATTTTTTCTTTAAATTCTTTATTTGCTGCAGTTATTTCTGGTTCACTGGGATGCTCAGAAAAGTTATCGAAGTTGATAAACTAGCCAGAGGCAGTTCTGTCAATAGTTGGTATTGCATCCGGATTTTTTGAGATCACTGGAGTTGCTTCCTCCTTAGACATGTTTGTATAGTCAAATGCTACATCATTGTAGACAGGAGTTTCTTGACGAACTGATATTTGGGTATCAAGAGGGGCAAGTTCCATGGCTGTGTTGCAAAGTCCTTCTTTTCTCACTGCAGGTTTATCAAAGGTGATAAGTCTTTCAGTTTGAACCTCTTGAATAGTAGCCAGATTTGGTCATCTGCTACTTCTTGGGAGTCCACTGGGCCTACTCTTATTATTATTTTGTTTTACTTTTTATTATTTGAAACATAAATAAACACAACATCGAACAAACAAGCAAGGCAGTACAATAATAATACAGCCATTAGGTCTGTGCTCAAGGAAGACGGGAGACACAAGATAGCAGGAGAAAAATGCTTTGAATACAGAAGAGGGGAGGGAGGCAGAGGCAGAGTTGCATATGAATAGCACAGTATATCACAGCTGGAAGGGATGTAGGTCAGGGCGACTGGGAAGGACTCGGGATAGCGGTGAACGGGGGCGTACAAATATCTCCACGGTATGAGTTCCAAGGGTTCCAAATCTTCCCCCATTTTTTGGGCCTGCCTCTTGCGATATACACTGTTTTCTCTCGAAACATGCACCAGTCCAGACTCTCTTTCCAAGCAGTCACTGTAGGCGGCCTCGGGGATCCCCACAGGGCCTACTCTTATTGACACTGTTCTGTTCTCCCTTTTTCCAGCAAGCGGCGGTAGTAACACTGATAATGTTCCAAGAATTGCTAAGACAGGTACTGCTTTTCTATAAGAAGGCCCAAATTCCTTCTTTACCACGATCTTTTCCCTGACTAGATCCCCAATATTTGGAATCCAGACAGGTCTTGCTGGGACAGGTGGTTTTTCTTCAGTGATCGTTGGGCTTTGTGTTGTGTTACTCAGACTTCTTCTCGTTTAGTTTAAGTCCTGTAAAACAGCCAAACGGTCTTTGATATCAAAGGGTTTCTGTTCCACCACTGAAGTTCGACAATCAAGATCCTGGATAAGCATTCTATTACCAAATAATAATTCATATGGAGTGATTCCCCCCAAAGAATTTCTTGGCAGATTGTTAAGACTACGTTGGACACTATTTAGGTGTCTGACCCACCCGTCACCTGAACCTATTACCTTAGCTGTTATAGATTGCTTTATGTCACGTTTTTTTCTTTCCACTACCGCATTTCCCTCAGGATGGAAGGGACTCGAAAACCGCAATGCAACGCCCAAGCTGGCCATGGCCTCCTTGTAAGCTCGAGAGCTAAACGCAGGACCCTGGTCAGAATGTAGCGTGCCGATTGTGTATGTGCCGATAAAGACTCGCAAATCTTTTATAACAGTTCTGGCGTCAGCCGAGCGCTGGGGCCACATCCAAATGAATCTTCTGCAGGAATCTACTGCGACCATGATATATTTATAGTTACCATCCCTCTGTAAGGGACCACAGTGGTCCAGGTAAACACACGCTAATGGTTTATCTGAAATTAGAAGGGGCCTCTGCGCAGGTCGTTTCACTGTAGAAACTTTCATTTTTTGGCAGATTTCACATTCTAGAACATAGTTTCTAGTTTGTTTCCTCATGCGGGCCACCAGTATCTCTGTTTTAACAATGATACTGTTGCGGAAACTCCTGCGTGTGCAGAGGCAAGCCCTTCATGTGCTGCTAAGTTTAGTCCTAGTCTATGTTCCATGTTTGGTATTGCCCTGACCCCCACTCCCGGCATTCGAGCAAAAGGAACATTGTTTGCATCAGTTATATATGAGTACTTCACTGGAAAGCCTTTCGGAAGTGTCTTACCACTGTCTTTTATTAAAGCAGTGACAGCTTGCATTGTTTCGCTGTCTATTTTCGTTTTTGAACAAGTGATTGCAGCTACGGAAGCCGTGTGCACAGCTGCCTTTGTGGCCTCATCAGCAAATGAATTCCCTTCAACGTGAACGCCATCACGCTGATGACTCAGTGTATGAATCACATGAGTCTTTTGTGGGTCTTTTGCAAAAGAACTATTTGTTCCCATAGCAGTTTATGCTTAATTGTGCCACCTATAGCGTCTTTGAAGCCGTTCTGAACCCAGTTCTGCAAGTTTTCATTGTAAGATTGGACGCAGTAATACAAATCACACACTATCAGTGTGGGGAATTCGCGATCTGTATTTTCAAGCGCCATCTTGAAAGCCTGTAGCTCAGCTCGCTGAGCTGTACAGACCCCGAGTGATTGAGTTTTAGTGACCGTAGGTCTAAACTTGCCTTCGCGCCAGCGACCTTTAACAATCGCGCACGCAGCACTGTAAGCCTGTTTACCCCCAATTGCGGGTTGTGCTGATCCGTCTGTATATATTATACAGCCATAATGTTCAAGTGGCAGAATTTCAGTCGGCAGAGGACATTCTAATTCGTATTGTAGGAATTCTTGTGTTTTTAAATATGGGTCAAAAATGTATTCAACGTCTGTTGCAGCAAGAGAATTAACCCATTGTATCCATCTCGGATGTAGAGCTTTTGCATTTGGAATGCTTGCTTTTGTCACTGCCTCCAAGGCAGGTACAAGTGTAAGGATTTTAATGCGTTTACCCTGTGCAAGGGCTCTTTCTTTTGCTACAGCAGTCTGAACCGCTGTCAGTATCTTTTCTGTTGAAGTGAATTTCATTTCAGCTTGTGTGTACAAGTGTGACTCGTATGCTATTGGTACCGTCTCATCTTCGTTAAAGGTTAGGTATGTGAATCCGCATCTCCCTGGGATGATTCGGATCACTAGGTTGCACACGTTGTCGCGTGTTTGTAACTGTGTTTTTGCTAACATGTCTGTTTGCACTGAACGCAACATTTCTGTGTGTGTTTGTGTCCAATTAGTAGGTTTGAAATCAGGTTTGATTAGTTCGTAGAGAGGTTTAACCCTTTCTGCGTGATTTAAAACATAAGTTCTTCCAAAATTCAGGAAACCTAGAATTGACTGTAAGTTTTTCATCGTTTTTGGAGGATGGAGCAGCGCACATTTCTCTAAAAGTTTGCTGCCAGGCTTTTGCCTTCACTTGATAACTCATATCCCAAAAATAGGACGTTGAGGTGGGCAATTTGTGATTTCGTAAAATTGAATTTGTACCCTTCAGAAGCGAATCCAAGTATTATGGTGTTCACTCTTTTCAAGTGTACGTCCAAATCATCATCTGTAAGATAGATGTCATCGACATAGGACAATGCCTCATCATCGTACATTTGTAGTAACTCCGTTACTCTTAGTGAAAATAACCCTGGACTATTCTTGAATCCCTGGGGGAGACGGCAAAATTGTCAATGTGTCTCCATTATGGAGAAAGCGGTCAAATACCTGCTTTCTGGTGCAATGTTTTGACAAAAGAAACCATTTGAGATATCTAATGTAGTTTTATATTTTTTGCGCACAATGTTATTCATCAGTGCTGCACTATGTGCATTTTGTACTGCAAAAGTTTTGCAACAAGGGTTTAGATGTCTGTAATCCAAAACTAGATGATATGAATTGTCTGGTTTGGAGACAGGAAACAAAGGATTGTTCATTGATGGGGTGGACGCTCCTTCTCATTTACTGCTGCAAAATTGTGGAACTCCCTCCCCCATGCCTTGCGCGGGAACAACAATCTGTTGGCCTTCCGTAAGCTTCTAAAGACCCACCTGTTTGGAATGCTTGCATAGCTTTGCGGACTGACTCCACTCTGCTCTTCTTTTCCTCAGCGCTACGAGGCCTCCGAGTAGTTAGGCGCTATAGAAATATTTTTCATATCATATCATGTTTCAATCACCCCTTGATATTCAAGTTGATTTAAAACCTCCCTGACCTGTTTTTTAGCTTCCTGTTTTACAGGATATTGCCTTTGCATTGTTGGTTGAGTTTTCAACTGGATTTTATGGTGAGGGGAATCCTCATCATATCCTACATGATTTTTGTATAATGCTGGGGCCTGGGCCACAGCCCATTTCCTGGCATATGTGTATTTTTTATGAATTGGAATGTGATTTGAGAAGGCTGGCATAATTATATCTTCGCCATGTGGGCACTCCCTGACAAATTCAGGTGGCCAGTCTTGTTCAGCTAGAAGGATGACATAACCTTTAGAGAGCTTCTCCCAAAAGAGTGCTCTAATTTTTCTTGGTTTGACACCCTCCATCCGGAGTGTTACTTCATATAACGTATGTGGTACACTAACCCTGGTATCTGCAGTTTCAACTTGGATGCTTTCATTCAAGTCCACTGTCTCCAGATGATCCTTCAGGATCTTGCGAGCTATGGTTACCTCTGCTGCGCTGTCTAGCATTGTTTGGGCCCACTCCCCGTTCTTGAGTTGTGTCCTCAAGATCCTCAGCATGTCTGATCTTTAGACTTGCTACCTTCTTTTTGGTGAATTGAGTTTTCTTATTTTTTGGAACGTGTTGTTAGTCTTTAGACTTCACTCGTTCTTCTTTTTGTTCTGAACGTCCTCTTCTTTCGGATTTCTGCGAGGAAGTCTGAAAGGTACGAGAGGAACGTGTATCATTATCTTGATATCTATCAGGTTTTCTCAAATTATCCCTATTTCTAAGGTTGTATCTTTTTTCTGGGCTCCTGTTGAGGAGCCCTTCCTCTGGACTGTGAACGCTTCTCTCTAGGAAGTGTCTGTTTGGTGTTTTCCCACTTCTTTGGAGTAGTGAGATTATTTCTAATAGAAACTTTTTCAGGAATTTCAGTTAGTTGGGGTTTTAATGGTTTCCCACCCAAACTATCTCTACCTGTGGTGTATAGCTGGCTAGTAACAGCCATGTGGCTCCTGGTCTACCTAGTGGACCGAGCCTGGTAATGTAATTTTGATGTTGTAGGGCGCCATTAAACCAGAGCTGATGCTTTTGGTAAGTTAGTGGAATTTCAACGTCCTCGAAAGGAACGTATTCTGTTGGTGGTTCCTCTAATTTATAGTAGTGGAACTCGTGTGTTGTTGCTTTTGCTGCAGGAAACAGAATCCATGAATAGAATACCTCTGTCTGCCGATATTCATGTGCCTCTATTACAAATATTACTTTACCCCCGCTTGGTGATATCCCATTTTCTATAAGTTTTATAGTAATGGCTTTCCTTGTATTTGCCGGGATGAGTATAGCATCCGGGTCATTTTGTTGGAGACTTGTGTCGTCTAAAAGTGCCTGATCTGCTGCTGCAGCTCTATCCCTTTCGTCTTCACTTTCCGTCATTTTGTTGACCGAAAGTTTGCAGAGCAAGTTTCAAGGAAACAAAGATTAGGTGCACAATATTTTGGAACACTGTATCCTTCAACGTTCAACAAACTAAAAACTAATACATAGGATTTTTTTCCCGTCCTACTTAGTTTAAAGCGGATATTTTATCCTTTAACCCACTCCAGACGTCTATTGGAGTATTTTACGGGAAAAAGGGGTCTGTGTGAAAAGCACGACTGAGTTACTCTAGTATCTAGCTTTAAATTATCGCCTTACCAAACATTGGGCGCCATGTAGTGTAGTTCCTATATTCCCAATAGGCTCTGCACATTGGAATAGTGTATCCTGAAGTTTAGACGTAGGACTGAAGTCGACTAGGTCTCTACCGAATATACTAGACTTAATTGTGTGTGTTCCAGCTAGCTCAGAGGTCACTAGAAACGTTCTCGAATGAACAAGAAGGGATTAGTTTCTGACAGCCGCTTAAAACATGACAACTTTGTTTCCCAAGAATAAGAAATATATCTCTAGAGTTGCGGAAACAAAAGATAGTTATTTCACTCAGTCAATCGTGCATGCTTCGTTTCGCCAGAGGTGCAGAGAAACAGAGAGACGGACTTTTTCAATAAAATATATTTATTGAACAGTCTTCTTTCTCAAGCATAAGAAATGAACTTCTGCAATCGTAATACTTGCGGTAAAGTACAAAGCGTACAGTACGAAGAGTATTATAAAATAATATTGTAAAAGCATGATATGGTTTCTAAGCCATAAAATATCTAAAATGCATCAAATACATACAGTGATAAATAATGACTAAAAGTACTCAACTGGTGCTTCTAAAATACGCCTACCCTGGTGTACCTAACCTAGGTCTAGTACAAGGGAAGAAGTAAGTAAGGTGTAGCCTAGTTTTAGTATTCTTTGCCAATAATCTAATCAAGGGTAGCCTGGAAACACTGGAGCTGGATTTCTCGGCAGGAGAAAGTACAGCGTCTCTCAGTGCGTCAGCTGGAGGGTCGGCTTCCTTCGGCACTTGCTGCAGCAGGGCGCGACGGGCAAGTAGATAGGCGAACTGCTCCAAACCACCATGTGTTTGTTTGGACAAGTGTGGGCATATTTATACCTTGAAGGTGCCGAGTTTGACGTAAGATTGGACATATTAACGTCATTAGAGACTTAATTCTCTGAAAACTCCATGAGTTCTTGGATAAATTATTATTCATGCAGGGGGACGTCCCTGACTGTTTCCAAGAAATCGTTGTAGATTTTTGGAACTAGTGGAAGTAGCCAAGCCGTATTAGGACTACTTGAACTACGTCTTAATATGGTTATGATTTCTATGCCTATATAAGGATACGATATTTTATACCTATATAAGGGCATGATTTGGGAAAATTACACTAGGGTCCTAAAACGCTATACAACAACTCCAGCATCTGAGATATGGCCATGAGCCTTATCTGATCATGCAGCAGTGTCCCTCTCTATTGCGCTTCTCCCAGTAAGTTGCCCCACCGGGCCATGGAGGATGCGGGAAACCATTCCTCATAGACCAGAGGTATTGACCCAGACAGACAAAGCAATATTCACCATCTTAGAAATGAATGACAACCTGACACCTCTATCACTACACCGTGGAAGGCTTTAAAGGCTGTAATAAGAGAAGAATTGGCAATGGTTTCTGTTGCAGACGATAAGCTCTGTAAGGAAAAGAGAGACCACTTGTCTTAACAAGTGAGAGAGCTTGAGCACATTCACCAATCCACAGGCGCTCCGAGAGTATGGAGGCAATTTGAGGCAGCCCATTCCCAGTTGGCGGGTATCTACCTAGATAAAGCTGAATACGCAGCACTTCGTCTCCGACACTTTTTTTACGTGTAGGGGAGACAAAAGCGGTCGACTTTTAACCAACAGATAGAGAATTCAAAGACAAGCAGCAGGGAGTACACGCTCTTCAGGGACCCAAATGGCACTGAGTTAGTGGAGAAGATCCACATATCTTCCACTTTAGAGCTTTATTTGGGGCAAACCCACGATTTGGAGTATCCAACCGAATATCTTCAGGGGCAGACATGATGCGGCTTTCCTCGGAGTAAGCAGCCTCCTTAGACTTCCTAATCCGAAATACGGAGATTATTTCCGCCATCTCCCGCCAGAAACCCTTGAAGTCACCGGAACCCGATGGATACCAGGCTCTCTTTTAAAAAACATTTTGCCACATCCTGGCTCCAATCTTGACCCAGTTCTTCAACTCAATTTCAGGCCCGAATCGATCTCATCTTCAATGTTGACAACAGCTATAGTGGTTTTCCCTAGCTAGGGAAGGATAAACAACAATGCAATTCATATCATCCAATATCCCTCCTCAATGTCGATATTAAACATTTTACTAGTATTTAGGGTTGAGGCATTATGCCTCCCGGCTAAGCCACTGGATTTCTTCTTCTCTCAATAGGTTCTGTTCCTCTGGTAACACTTCCTTTCTTTTCATGTCCTTACGAGGAAATAGCAGAGACTTGCATTTCTCGATTGCTGCTCCCCATATATGTCTGTAGTGGGTGTGTTTGTAGATCTCTATATCTATATACAATATATATACAATATATATATATATATATATATGCCAGTTTATTACCTTACGGATTGATTTGCTACAAAATCCCTCTTTTGTTCCGACTGCCGCCTGTAGCCCTTTTACTACGTTTTCTATGAACACTTCTAGTCTCAGCATTTGAGGTCACGTACAACTGCACTTGTGCTTGGTGGTTTCTTTCGCTTGAACCCTTACCCTTAGTATGTTACCCTGTTGATTGTTGGTTTCCACTCAGTGGCGGACATTGCATCGTTTCTGTTTTACTGTACTTCTACATATCTCTATGTTGCCATATCAGTACTTTGTACCATTTTTTCCCATCAATCTCTGGACAGTGATGTGCATCATCCTTAGAGTCTAATATAGGATGTTCAAATAATGTCGCAGGATTCACTATATGACACTTCACAACCTTCAAAGACGCTAGTGACAGTATCACCTCATAGCTTGCCATTCTTCATGTAGTTAGAGTAGTCTTAGCCTTCTGAATGATAGGAAACACTGATGCTCTGCATAGAGTGTCAATGGTGCCCACATAACAATGTTTGTGCTCTTCTGCACTGCAAAGGCTGCAGTGGTGAGAGCTTACTTTCAAAGATTGTGTCCACTCATTACTGAATTCAACAGTCCACTAAAATAAGCAATGGGTTGTGTCCTAAAGGATATTTCTGCTTAAGGACAGCTGTCATCACTTGACCATTGCAATGACAGAAGGGATAAAACTCCTTGGTGTAATCAGGAGTTCCCAAAACTGGGGCATTTGTTATCTCCGACTTTAATTTTTGAAAAGTCTCTCTCATCTCTGGTGTCCATGTTATCTTGTCATTTCTGTCTTTTGCTTAGTTGATAGAAGCGAGCAAAGGCGTTAATAAAGTGCTGTAAGCAAAAACCCAGTCATACATGATTACAGAGGCCAAGAAACTTTTGCATTCCGTTTCTAGCTCAGTCACTTGACGTATGGATGCTGCTCTTTCAGGGGTTACTCGTCGATCAGAATCTGACAGTAATTGTCCCAAATAATGGACTTCCTTCTGACTATACGGGACTTTGTCTCTCTCTACTTTGTATCCTCTCCGAGCAAGAGTCATTAGAAGATATAGGATATCTTTTTTTGCACTTCGGCTGTCTGTGACTACAGATTTATATGTCATCGACATACTGCAACAATGTACTGTCACACTGGAAATTTGACAAATCATTTTTCACCACTCCTTTAAAATGCTAGGGTACTCTCAATACCCTTGAGGCAATCGAGAATGCAAATACTGAGTACTGAAATCGGAGAACGCTGTCAAGTAATGGCTGAATGGATGAACAGGGAGGAGCAGAGTGCTGAAACATTTCGAACACTCACTTCCAGTCAGGGGGTGAATGTTTGACAATGTTCAGCATACCATCCATCATATTTTTGTATTGCTATAGTCACCCTAGTAGTAGCATGGGTATGTCCAGACATGGGCCCCGTGCTACTTTATTCAAGCTAGCCTGGCTGATATGGGGTGATATCCCAAAACCGGTCCCAGGATGCTTGCTTTCCGGTTCAGGGAGGACCTGGCCTGACAGTTCGGGCTGGACTGTTCCCATGGGGAGCAGGATCAAGTCTGATTTGCATATGGCTGGGTCCAAACTGGGGTGGCAAGGTGAGCAGAAAAACAATCAATTTTACCCAGATCTGTGACTGGGGTTGAATGTTTGACAATGTTTAGCACTCCGTCCATCAATCACTCAATCAAGACATTTGTAAAGCGCACTACTTACCTGTGAAGGTCTCAAGACGCAAGGGGGCGAGGGGTTTGGGGGGGGAGCTGCTACAGCTTGAATAGCCAGGCCTTGAGGAGTCTTCTGAAGGTTAGCAGGTCCAGGGTCTGCCGAAGGAGGATGAGGAGGGTGTTCCAGGCTTTGGCAGAGAGGTGGGAGAACGATCTGCCACCGGATGTCGCTCTTCGGAATGCAAGGAACTGTGGCGAGGGCAAGGTCGGCGGAGCAGAGCTGGCAGTTGGGGGTGTAGAATCTGAGTCGTCTGTTAAGGTATGCTGGTCCGGTGTCATGTAGTGCCTTGTGTGCGTGGGTGAGGTGCTTGAAGGTGATCCTTTTGTTGACGGGGAGCCAGTGCAGGTCTCTCAGGTGGGGTGTGTTGTGGCTGCAGCGAGGGATGTTGAGGATCAGGTGAGCAGAGGCGTTTTGAATGCACTGGAGTCATTTCAGGAGCTTGGCCGAGGCTCCTGCGTAGAGGGCATTTCTGTAGTCTAGCCTGCTGCTGACTAGGGCCTGGGTGACAGTTCTTCTTGTTTCGGTGGGGATCCACCTGTAGATCTTGCAGACAATGCGGAGGGTGTTGAAGCAGGACGAGACGGCGTTGACCTGCTTTGTCATGGTGAGAGTAGAGTCGAGGATGAACCCTAGGTTGCGTGCGTGGTCGGTGGGTGTTAGAGCTATTCCCAGTGCAGTCGGCCACCAGGAGTTGTCCCAAGCCGAGGGGGTGGGGTTGAGGATGAGGACTTCCGTCTTGTCCGAGTTTAGCTTCAGTTGGCTGTTCATCATCCACTCAACGACTGCTTTCATTTCATCACCTTTTTGTGTTGCTACAGCTTTTTTGACAATTAACATTGGGCACAGCTTAAATCTTACACTGCTCAGTTGCTCATACCTTTTAACTCTTTAGGACCCAGCACTATCCATGCACGAGTATAACAGAGGAAATGGAGGAAACACTAATTTGATTCAAGTGACTTTGGGCTCCACTGTCTTGACAAGATTTATTGACTGCGTAAACATGCAGTTAACACTCCAAGACTTTAAAATAATAATGTGGAAGTTAGCTGAAATGAAAAGATTTGGCTTCATATGCAGCAGGATTTGGGAAATAAACCAGAAACTCGATACAAACTATGTTTTGCTTGAAACTAATAACATTGTAGTGGTGTGGCTGCCCCAGACTCCTAACTAGAATTATCTTGTTTCGTGAGTTGCCTTGAAGGTCAGTTCAACACCAAATGCAAAGCCAATTTTTAGAGAAGGATCCACCTCTAAACAATCCAGCCTGCTCTTTTGTCTGTTTTTTGTTTGCAGACTAATCAGAAAAATTTTAACGGAAAGGGAACATCAGACTCCTGCGACTGGAGGCAGAAAGTCTAGATAATCTTTATCAAGGTATACCCCCTCCTCTGTCCAGATCGGGCTACTTCATAGGCTGTGTACTGCCCAGCACAAAAGCCAAATCTTAGTTCTACTTGCTGGTTATGTCCATGGTCGGATTTCAATTAAACGTTCTGGGGGCTCAAATTGCCTAACGCAAAGGTAACTCCCACCCTACCCCAACTATGGATCTGCAGAGTTGATAATCCACTGGTATGCAAATGTGCATGCGAAGTAACATTTACAAGTGACACCGTGGAGTCCTGGCAAGATAACATAGGACTAAATCAAATCGGTTCACACCCTGTGTTCCCTCTCATGTCCTCACCTGTCATTTTCTTAGTGCCTAGAAGCAGACTCGGTTCAAAGAAAGACGCTATGCAATCAACCAATAGGATACAACATCATGTAAATTATATTGGAAGATAGAGAACCACTATCTCCCTTTCCAAAGAACCATCCACAACTCTTGCTTATTATGGATGCCACAATTTCTACATTAAACAAGCCCTCTGCTCCTTGTCAGATCTCTCCATGTCAGCACATAATTACACTACTTTCAGTCAGGGCATTCTTCTGACAACATAATGTCTTGTAGGGTATGGTTTGAGTTCTCTTCAGTGTAACCAATGGTATATGCCAACAGTTATTGCCCAGGAATGTAAATATGTGTCCTGGTGAAATGGTATGTTGTTGACTGGTGGAAACACTATAAACACAAAGTTACATGATATCCTTCTATGTAGAGTGCCTTGAACTTAAAAGCCATGACTGAATAACGTGTCACGCACACCATGGCTATTTGGCAGCAATTACAATATGTAAGCTCATTGTGTTTTTTAGTGAGTGAAAAGAAGACGATGAATATAAAAAGAAAATTATATATCCCAAATTAAAATTAGACAGGCAGCATACTTTTACAAACGGAGAAATCACATTAGAACTAGACTCATGGGGATAAGTAATTGCAAACATAAATTTGAAGTTCTTGGAGGACCTTTCAGATATTAACTGTGGAGGACCCATTTATTCCTGAAGTATATTTCATTTGTGGACAGGATGCATTTTTTTTCCAATTACATGTTGATTGGGAGAGTGTTTGTTATTTAGCTTTATTGTTTCCTAAAATGTATTACATAAATAGTATAGATGCTCTAACAATGAATCCATCTCACAGACCTAAATGAAATTCAATTGATGGGACACAATTAGTAAAAGGTATTTTTGATGCAATCATTCCCTCAAGTTGAAGTGGTTCTGAATGATGAGTCAGAAAGCTTTTGACAGTAATTGATAAGTTAGCCTGTTGTACATATGGTGCTTTGCTGGCAGTCCATACACAATGAGTTGCCATTAGATCAATGGTTTTGCATGATAGATTGGCATGAGACAGATTGCTGGCAGAGAAAGGCAGACTCTGTAAGATGTTGCAAGTACAACATTGTTGTTCATACATGCCTGACAAGAGCAAGATGATAGGAGGATTGCAAAAACAATTGCTGACTTAAAGCCTGATTCAGAAACCTTAGAAACAACTGGTGTGCTTGGAACCTTTGAGAAAGGAGCTCTTGCTATAAGCAGCTGGCTTGGACATATTAGTTGTGGATTTTTACTCAGTATGTTAAAGCCTGTATTGATTATTGTCATTTGTTTTATATGCTTATTAGCAATGTGTAAAGGATGTAGATGTTATGTCATGTGAAAGAAAAATAAAGAAGGGTAACGAAGAGAAGAAATAAAAATGGAAGAAAGAAAGAGCAAGTCTTACAAAGAGTTGAAGGAGAGTAAATTAGATGACACAGCAAAGAAGAAAAGTGCACCTTAGAGATTCGTTTGTGCTACATTGTGATGGCTCTTGTAGCCACCAGAGGGGGGAGTTGATAGAGCCCATTTCCTAGTTGTGTCACATTTAATTTAAAAGTGCAAAATGTTATGCTAAATAACACGTGTAATAAATGCAATTTTTGTTGTAGTTAATCATACACATGCATTGTAAGCTCAAACGAAGTTACATAATGTACTACTTATTAATGTTGCTTTTTCACATTAGGGTTAAAAGGCCTGTTTTTGCAATAAAGTTTTGTCATCCAAAAGATGTGTTTTCTAAAGAAGCCTTCTATTAGCTAGTGAATATGCATTTGTTATGAATTAGACAACTGATAGTGTGGGTCACACCAGGAGGAGAGGAGATGGCAGGAAACGTGACTCGTGGGAAGGACTGTCTGAATAGCAAGACGTTGCTAGAGTATCATTTCAATGACTCAACACTGGGCTGAATTGTGAAGATGAGAGAGACATGGGAGTTCACCGGCTCCAAGAAGTTGGTGGATAATTGATTGGTTATCATGTACGGGGATTGTAATATTTGTTCCCAAAGTTGCTTTCGCAGAATTATATTAGTGTGTGTTCTTTAGTTTTAGGTTGGAGCAGGACTGAATTGGAGACCCCTTTTAGTCCATCCCTTTAACATTCAGAGACTATATGCGCCTGCTGATTTATAGCACAGAATACTTTCCAGCTAAGAAATTCTCCTATTGCTAAAGGGCGAAGGCTTAATGTGTATGTATTTTAATTTTCTCATCAGAACTTTTCCCTTAGATTTCTGAAACTGACACCTTTTCCTTGCTTATTGAAGAAATTGCCATTTTCATGCCTAAGCTTCTATTAACTTCAATTGTGGAATTCCTTCATGGAACACACTCGTATTTTCTTATTTCATTTGTAATCCTTACTAAAGTGGTATTTTCTCTTGTTGTGAAATGCCAACTAATGGATTATTTGAATCTGCAATGATGATGACTAATTATTAATAGTTACTGAATCAATAAATCAATCTGAATTAATTCTTAATAAACCCTTTAACTCACACTAACTGTCTCTAGATTCTTTTTAAGGCCCAAATAGACTTCACCGTTAATGGTGTGTGATAAAATTGATTGCTTCGATTAAATTCTCCTTGTTTACGAAAAAAGGTCAGTGGTAAAAAAGGTAATGGTGGGGGTTATTTAATGATTACGCTCAAAGACTGAAATACAAGAATCCCCTCTACGGCAAGTGGTAGTAGAGTAAAGGTTAATGTCACAGGTGAAAAGGAGCTCAAAATTAAAGCAATTGCCAAAGTTTAGAATTGCCCTTGTCGCTAAAGTCCATAGCCTGAACCAACGGTGTTTCCAGTGGCAGAGGACTGTATATCAATAGGGTTGTGCATCACAATTGTTTATGTTGAGCTTGCGTTATGGTGTTGACGTTATTTGTCTTGCATTTTAGTAATGTTGTAACAAAGTTTGATACCACCTCCTGAAATCACCAATACTTCAGTGGAGATTTTCATGTAGTTTAAAGTTAGGAGAACAAACCCAGCCATTGTCTTTGTAGCTGCTCCAACTCCTCCGCAATTTAAAACACAAATGTCTTAATTGGAACAGCTGCTGCCCAGCACATTCTAATGAGGAAGATGACATAATAAATTCCCAGTTACCACACACCTCCCTCTTTTACCAAACACAAAAAAGCCCCCTATCTACACCCAGTAAAGAAAATTATAATAACAAAACAAAAAACTTTATTTATCATTCCCTAGACTTTCTTACAGCTAAATTCTGACTCATAATATGTGGAACAGCATAGGCCAATACACCAGAGCTAACAAGGATAAAGTAGTGTGCAATATAAATATTAAATCAGAACTATAAAATACTTAATAATACCATAACGTGGCCATTCAAGTAAAACTGCAGTACAGTTCTCTTACTATAACCAATAGTACAACACCTGTCTACATTCTAGTGTAGCTTCTAAATATCTCAGTGCTTTTACAACTCTTTGGCTTTTCCTCCTTTCCAACTAACCTCCCTTTGCATTGCAATCACCCTTTGTATCACTGTTATTCCCATCACTCATTGTCCCCAATCCTCCATTACTTTGAACCACCATCACCCTGCTCAAATTCCTTTTTTTTTTTTTATTCCCATTTTTCAGAACATTTATTCCCCCACCCCGGCACAGGACAATTGACATATGTATAAAGAAAAATTAAAAAAAGGAGAAGATAGGCACAATATATAAATACAGTATGTACATACATTCCCCACATAGATGTATGCATAGTCTATATAAACTTGACGAAACTATGGACGGTCCCCTTCCCCAAGGATTCTGACCTCTCAGCCCTACTTTTCCACTCTGCTATTGGATCCCATATACGCAGCCCTAGTATTCTTTTCTTTTCCCCTTTTTTGCATATAACTCTTTCTCTAGGTTATGGATATGTAGCAATCTTGCCATCCATTGCTGTAAAGTGGGTGGGGATCTATCACGCCATGCCGAGGCGATACACAAATGTAGCACCGCCATGGCCACAAACAGGAAGTATTCATACTGTGATTCTACCGTACCCCACCCCACTCCTAATAATATCAACTCCGCTGTTAGTTTTACTCTACATTGCAATGATCTATCCAAAAAGGCTTCAATAGCTCGCAATAGGGGGCTCAAGTTAGGGCATTCCGCAAATATGTGTACCAAATCACCATCAGTGCTATCACATCGTGGGCATGTGATCCCCTGTGTCCCCCCCACTGTGCAATTCTAGCTGGAGTATAATATAGCCTATAGATAGTTTTGTAGTGTTGGGCTTGTAGGGTTGCTGAACATAGAACCTCTTGTCCTAGCCGTAGTGACTTTTCAAACACTCCCTGTTGTATCCCTAGTTTATTCATCCATTTTGATTCACATTTTTCTATGTCATCCTCTCTATTAGCTATGAGCTCCGCATATAGCCTTTTAATGGTACAACCAAATCTCGCCTCAAATATTTTCAGTATTGCATTCTCCTTAAACCCTCGCAATCCTCCTGTCTTACTAGCTAAAAAACGTCTCACCTGCAGGTACTTGAATAAGCTCCTTGAGCTAATACCGAATTCCTGTTGTATTTCCGCGAATTGACGCACCCCAGTTGGTCCTATCAGGTCTCCCACTTTTTTCAACCCGAGCCGGTTCCATTCCTTAAATGTTGAATCAGAAAAAATCTCTTGTGGTAATGTACGGTTATTGTCCAATCTAGTGTATGCGTTAAACCTACCCAGACCAACACTTTTTTAAATGCTTTCCATACTCGAAATGCCGCATCTACTGTTTTAAATCTCGTTCTCTTGTAGTAGCTTGGTTCTGTATACTTCAAAAAAACATTCTCAACCTCTTCTCAGAGAACCAATCCATATATAGCCAAAGAGCTCTGTTGCACCTCCACCTCCATATCTACTCCCCCCATCAGACCTGCCATTTGCGGTAGTGCTGCTGCCCAATAGTATAATCTTAGATCTGGTAGCGCCCATCCCCCCCTTTCCCTTGGCAATGCCATAAACCTTGCCTCTCTCCTTGTTTTACCCTGTGACCAGACGAACCGGTTAATCATATGTGGGTATATGCATCAAAGATCGGTAAAACGAGTCCTTATTAGCGAAAAATAAGGAATCGCTAATAAGGAGTCGCATACCGCGAGGCATCAACAGATTCGGTATTTAATATTGAATCGCTATAAATCGTTAAATATCTGGTAAACACGTTTGTGAGACACCAATTCAAAGATTAGCAAATACCGAATCGGTATTTGAGATTTCGGTAATAGCGATTCCGCTAAAAAAGAAAAGTTGCATCGGAAGCAGGCTGATGACATCACAACCAGGAAGCAACACAGCCCATGCTTCATTCAGTGCCCTGAGGAGCTCAGAGGAGGAGGCAGAGCACAGGAGCAGAGGATTGTGACAGTGAGAACACAAAACAAACTCAGAGCAGACTACTAGGATGGAGAAGGATGCACCCCAGAACAAGGAGGCACCCAGGAAGAGAAAACGAAAATTTTCAGATAAGGAACTCGAACTGCTCATCGAGGGGGTGAGCAGCAAACACGACAGGGTGTTTGGGAGGCAGTCCCACAAAGTTCCAGAGGCAGAGAAGCGCAAATTGTGGCTGCGCATTAAAGACAGAGTCAATGCTGTAGGAGTCACCCACCGCAGCATAGACGATTTAAAGAAGAGGTGGGATGACCTCAGGAAGAGGGCAAAGGAGAGGATTGCCGAAAGGGTGAGGGATGCAGCTGGCACAGGAGGGGGAACATCCAACGTGACTCCAAACACAGCCCTTGAGGACCTTGTCGAGGCTACAATTGAGCCGGAAGCTGTTTTGGGGGTCACTCAATTGGACACATCCGGCGCAGCAGCAGGAGGAGAAGGTAAGATGCATGCCAGCGCAGATATGCAGTGTGTTGTCCACCTATGCCCATCCCCCCAGGCCAATCACAGTGCATATGTAGCTGTGCCTAATGCATATCCCATCACCAGAGTAGTGCATCATGGGAGTTGTAGTCATATCATGAATGAATGCATGTCTGACCCCTGATGTAATAGAAATGAAACCAGCTGCCATGGCGATATGTCAGTGCAAAATCTCCTTTATGTAGTTGAAATTATGCAACACAGATACATCATGGCAAAATAATAACTATGCACTGTTTCACATACAGATGCATCACCCCTCGACTCAGATGACAGCGGACGCCTCGTCATCTCAGAGACACCAGTGGTGACAGATGTTGAGACCCCGCAGGGACCTGAACCCACAACACCACCATCACCGCCACCACCACCACGGCGGACATCACCATCACCACCACCACCACCACGGCAGACATCACCACCACCACGGCGGACATCACCACCACCACCACCACGGCGGACAACACCGCCATCACCACCACCACGGCCAACTACACAGAGCCGCAGGGCAAATGTCCCCTCCCTGCAGGTGATGGAGTCAGAGCAGAGGCCAGCTGACACAATTGTCCCACGACAGACAGTCGTTGCTCCAACCACCCAAGCAGCAGCACGTGTCTGAGTCAGGCAGCGGGCCAGGGACCTAGGTAGAGCTGTTGAGAGAGCAGATGATCCAGCACACGGATACGGAGTGGTGGAGACACGGATGCTGCGTGTCCAGCGCCTGCAGGGGAGACACATGGGTGCAATTAATATCAACATTGCGAAACTGATAAACAAAATGGGCACCATAACATATGCAATGCACGAGATGACCACAGCCGTTGCTGAGGGCAACAGAGACATCAAACTGTGCCTGCAGGAACTCACACGTGCTGTAATTGCAGGCTAAGCGAGCGCCGTAGGCATCGGCAGAACATGGTCCGTACTAATGCCACCAATAGAGCCATCACTAAGCTGTGCAACGGCATAGCTGTGCTGTCGCGCAGATCTGTGTCCCTGCAGGTCGATTTGGGCCATTATTGCAGAGATGTCGCAAAGTCCCTGGAGAGAGTGACCACTGCAGTGGAGCATCTGTAGTCTGGGACTTTCAGTGCCAGCAGTTTGGGAGGGGAGGAGGGGAGTGAGGCTGCCTCAAGCGTGAGCAGCGTCTCTGTGCCGGAGGCCAGCGAGAGGAGGCGCAGTGCTCGCAGCACCACAGCCACAGAAACACATGGCGGAGTGTGGCCGAGTCACGGGACAGGAGGCTGGGGGTAC
Source organism: Lissotriton helveticus (assembly GCF_964261635.1). Taxonomy (NCBI): domain Eukaryota; kingdom Metazoa; phylum Chordata; class Amphibia; order Caudata; family Salamandridae; genus Lissotriton; species Lissotriton helveticus. The sequence continues at coordinate 1,722,647,702 of NC_136061.1, read as the reverse complement.
GGGGCAGGCGCAAATAGCCATGATTCATTGGCTCCCTGGCCATGGTGACCTAACCATGGGCCAACTATACAGCAACATGTTATACCCGTGATGACAACGGACATGTTTCCATTCATTTATTTGATTCTGCGTCATGTTGGCGTATCATACATATGCACCTGACAGGTACTCATGTGCATTAAACAATTGCAAACATAAACATGTTGTGTTGGCTCTTTCATATCTGTCTCAGAAGTGATGTCTTGTGATGTATGTCCGCCTCCTTTGTCCCTCAGTTGTATTTGGCACGTGTGCCTGTTGGTGTTGGGGGGGGTTGCTGCGCCCGTAAGTTGTCCTCTCCGTCCACCTCTATTGGTATCCCCCTTCGTGTGGCAATGTTGTGCAGCATGGCGCAGACTGCTATTATCCGGCAGCAGGTAACTGGGTCATACTGCAAGGCACCTCCTGTCTTGTGTAGTATGAGGATGCCAAAGGTTCGCTCTACCACATTCCTGGTACTGATATGTGCTGCGTTGTACCGCTGCTCCTAAGGTGTTGCAGGGTTGAGGTAGGGAGTGAGGAGATATTCACGCAAGGCGTAGGCGCTGTCATCTGCAGGGAGGGGAGCAAAGGGTTAGTTGCATGGATACATTTACATATGTGAGGATGGTGTTCATTTGGACGTATTTGTATGTACCGAGTAGGTGTTCCTCTCCAAATTCCCCGTTGATCAGGCGCCTGTGGATGCCACTGTGTCTGAATATGTATGCGACGTGGGTGCTTCCTGGGAATTGTGATACGATGTCCATAATGATGTGCTTGGCATTGCACACAACCTGGACGTTGATGGAATGGTATGACTTCCGGTTGCGGTAGACGTATTGGTTGGCTGAGGGGGGACAGATGGGGACATGGGTGCAGTCCACGCACCCTATCACATGGGGGAATTGTGCCACCTGGTAGAACTCCTGTTTGGTGCGGTTCAACTGCTGTGGGGTTGTGGGGAAGGTGATGTGGTGATGTATCAATGTCAGCATGGCATCTAGGAATTTGTGGAAGAATCGTGATAGTGTGCTTTGCGACACGCCTCCAGCTTCTGCTATGACCCCCTGGAAGCTTCCTGACGCCAGCATGTGCAGGCTGCATAGGACCTGGACATGGGCTGGGATGGCGTTGGTCCTACGTGTCTGGTGCTGCAGTAGTGGTTCAAGGTCGGCAATGAGGTGCATGATCATGGCCCTGTCGAGCCTGTACTTGTCATAGATCTGTTCCTCTGTCTGGCCCAGCAATGTGATGCGCACCCTGAAGACTCTGTCCTGGATCATCCTCCTGCGCTGTGCAAGGGCGTTGATTCTCCTCCTCCTGACAAGCACGTAGGGGGCAGCCATTTTGGAAGACCTACAGGGTCTCCAGAGGCATATTTGAAGGGTTTATGATTGGCTGCACCTGTGTTGGATTTTTTTTTCTTTTTTCTACCTTTCAATGACTTTACCTCCAGTTTGTGATTCCCGCGATTTTGTGCATTTTCGGTATTTGCGAGTTTTGATGCATTTCGTTGCGATTCTTTATTAGCGATTCGGTATTTCCGGAGGCTGGTTTCTTTCTCGGTATTACCGATTCACTATTATGCGATTCGGTATTTTACCGCGGGAGGTATTTAGCGATTCTTTATTTTTTAAGGGTTTTGGGTCGATGCATTGCATTTTCAGGTTTTGCGTTCGGTATCGACCTGTTTTACCGATTCGCTATTTTACCGAGAGATATTTTGCTTGATGCATCTGCCAGATGATCTATTGTGCTAAACCATATACAATTAAAAAACAAAGGGATTGTTCTGAATAAGTATAGAAATTTTGATAACAGATTCATTTTTATGTAATTTACCCTACCTACTATTGACATGTGCAGGTTATGGACCCTGTCCAGATCTTTCTTTGCTTTCTTTATTATTGGGTTTAAGTTTATTTCTACCAACCTATCCAGGTCTGCTGTAATAACCACCCCCAGATAAACCCCCTCCATGCTCACCCGTGAATCTGTACAGATTGCATAAGCATTCTTTATAATCTGTGTCTTAGCCCTATTCATAGCGTATCCTGCTACCTGTCCAAACTGTGCTGCCTCCTGCTCTATTGCCACAATGGCCTCAGTGGGAGAAGGTGTGATGACCGTCACGTCATCCGCATATGCTAGAACTTTGACGGTGCCCATGTGTAGTGTCTAGTGGCCAAATTAAATTGTTTTGTTCTAGTTTAAAAATCAGTGGGTCTATATACATTGCAAAAAGAAGAGGGGAGCATGGGCATCCTTGCCGAGTTCCCCAGGTGATTGCAATATGGGCCGTGCGGGCAGCATTGACCCTGATGCATGCAGTGGGGAACTTATATAATGTCTGTATTGCCGTCGTGAATCCTACCCCAACCCCACTCCTTTTTAATATGGCCCATAAAAATTCCCAAGCTACTCGATCAAATGCCTTTTCGGCTTCTAATAGCATGGCGGCCATCGGGTTCCCCCCTACCCCTTGTGCGTCAAATAAGGTGATCATCTTCCTAATGTGTTGTGTAGTGCCCCTGTGTGGTATAAATCCATGTTGGTTTTTGCTCACCAGATGCCCTATCACCTTAGAAAGTCTTGCGGCTAGAGTTTTTGAATTTTTTTACAAATCTGAGTTAATAAGTGTTATTGGGCGGTATGAACCCGGCTGCATTGGTGGTTTCCCCTTTTTTAAAATTAGAATAATATCAGCCCCTCCACAACTGGCTGGGATAGATAATCCTAACTGTGCCTCTCTGATCGTCCTTACTAAGTCCTCTTTAATAGACGTATAGAAAACTTTATAGAATTCCCCTGGGATTAGGTCTGGCCCAGCCGCCTTGCCTAATGGCAAGCCCAGCATAGCTTCCATAATTTCCTCTGCTCCTAGAGAGGCGTCCAACGCGATCCTATCTTCCTCCTGTAATACTTTACCGGGTAATATCCTGCAAGTATCTTTGTATGTCTGCTTGATCTCTCTCTTGATCTTCCATATACAGTTTTTCGTAAAAATCCATTGAAGACATTCATAACTCCCTCAGAATCCATGATCAAATTACTATTGCTATCACTTACTTCCTTAATCTCCCCTTTTGCTGCCCTCTGTCTAGTTTGTGTTGCTAACGTATGACCCACCTTTTCGCTATATTCATAGCACTTCTCTTTCTGTCCAGTGAATATTTTAGCCGCCTTTACTGCTATGTTTTCTTCTGCCGCCACTTTGGCCACAATAACTTCCCTAAGCCGTTGCTCCACCCCGCTCCCTCCTAGTGCGGCTTGGGCTAACCTCTGCTCCGCTTCCATCAGGGCATTGTTTAGCTGATCCACCCTAACCTTCTCCTTCTTTTGTTTTGTAATGCTAAAACTAAGTGTCTCGCCCCGCACTCCTGCCTTAAAAGTGTCTCAGTCATTCCCTACAGTCGTGCTCCCCCTTATTAATGTCCCAAAACCCCTTTATCCATGAGTGCATGTGTGTGATATAGTCCTCATCTGTCTGGAGTGCTCTTTCAAATGTCCATGATCTTGGCTGCCTCTTTAACCCACCGCCTATTATTGTTAAAATCAACGGGTTGTGATCTGACAGGATGCGTGGGAGTCGTTCCACCTTTAGGTTAGCTAGCATTGATCCTGAAACAAAAAAATAATCAAGCCGGACGCATTTTTTATGTGGAGCCGAGTAGTAAGTAAAACCAGTCTCTCCTGTTTTTAATCTCCCCCATACGTCCACCAGTGCATTATTACCTGCCATACTCAGTATGGCTCTACAAACCCTTTTCTTCCTTCCATGATATTGTCTCATAGAATCCATACCTAGGCCTGTAGTACCATCTATATTAAAATCCCCTGCAAGAATTATCCTAGGTGCACATGTGGCTAGTTCTAAATCCAAAAAATCAAACAGTTCTGGGTCATCCTCCGTTGAGCCATATATTGACCCTATTGTGATCCATTCCTCCCCAATCTGACATTCTATCAGGGCCCACCTTCCCCATTGGTCTTCAAGCCTTTTCCTTGTGTTGATTTTGTACAATTTTGTTAGAATAGCCCTCTTGTTTTAGCTCCTTGTCTTGAATATGCCAAGAGCCGCAGCCCCAATTTTTCTAGAAGGAATGGTTTGTTCCCCTCTATATGCGTCTCTTGGAGACATATAAAATCTGTTTGAGAGTTTTTCAACAGTAAAGCCACCCTTTGCCTTTTAAGCCGGTCATTAAGCCCACATACATTTATCGTTAGGATCTTAATAGCTGCACTCATAGCTCCTTTCTTTTTGCCTGGCACCACAAAACCACAGTGACCCTACCATGTCTTCCCACCAATCTTTCCGCGATCACCTCGACTAATTGTATCGGCCATTTCTCCTGTATTGTCGGTTGTGCTGTTGTACCCATGGTCTTGCTTACTGTCCTGTGCTCCCCCCCTCCCTGTGCCCCACCCCCCCACCCTTCGCCCCCCCCTTACAGGCAAATAGCTCAATCCTGACCTATGTGTGGCTGTTTCCTGGCCCCTGAAGTGCCGCATCCCTCTCTCTCCCAATGAAATCGAAGCTAATACATTTCTAGACTCTATTTTCAACCTTATTAGTGCGGAAAAAAGAAAGACAGAAAATATAAAAAAGAACTTCAAACCCTAACACCATTATTGCTTAAAACATTGTGTACTATGTCCGTAACTGTGCAACATTAAACGTTTATCGTTATCAAGGTCTTAGTACGCCAGGTCGGGCATATCTGTGGCTCTTTTTTCCCGCCTTTAGCTCATTCAAGAAGGCCTGCGCCTTCATTTCTTAGAAGAACATCCTAATCTGTCCATCCAGTATTACCTTGAGCCTTGCCGGAAGTAACAGATATGCTTCACATCCTATTCTTTTAAAAGGGTCTATCATCTGCCTCAACCTCTACCTCCTCTCCACGGTAACGTGGCAGAAGTCTGGACGTGCAAAAAAGGTTATCCCTTTAAATGTACGACGGTCCTGTGGTCTAGATTTATCCATGATCTCCTGCCTGGCCAGAAAGTTCCCAATGAACACCAGCATAGCTCTTGGCCGACTTGTCTGTGAGGCACCATACACCTTCTTTTGTGTCAGAGAGAATCTATGTGCACGCTGTACCTCACTATCCCAGTTCCAGTTCTCGTTCTCTGGAAATGCCCATTTCAGGAGCGTGATCACGAAAGCCCTGGCGTCCTGCTCTTCTGCTCCCTCCGGAATCACCAAGAGTCTGATATTGGTACGCCTCTGCCTGTTCACGAAATCCTCGAGCTTCCATTGAATGTCTTCTGTGGCTTTCTGTTGGGCCTCCTTAAATTCCTGCCAACGTGTCACCTCATCTTCCAATTTTCCTGCTCTCTCCTCCACTTCTGTCACTCTTCCTGCCATTTCTGGGTATAGTTTATTCATTTTGCTGAGAGAGCCTTGAATTTTTTTGTTGGCCTGCTTTGCTCTTTTACTCTCAGTTCTAGCTTCTCCCTGCATCTGCTTTAGGGTAGCATAAAGTAGATCCATTGTGGGGGCTTGGTCCTGTGCGCCTCGCGGCCTGTTCTGCTGTTCTCTCACCTCTCCTTCTTCGTAATATAGGCTGGAGGTTTCTGAATAGTCCCAAACTAGTTTCTTGGCCATATCCCCTAGTGCAGGGCTGATAGGGGTTCTCTTGCTATGTCTCTGGCGATTTTTCTGTTGTCTCCTTTGTTTTGAAGAGCCCTGCTGAACAGTCTCCTCCGATGCCTCTGACTCTTCTGAGACTGATATATCTGAGTCTGTGGTTAAAGCGGAGCTCTCTACTGCGCTCTCTTCCGACCCCCCCACTCCCAGACGATGCCTCCGTTTCATCGTTAACCGAGAAAAAACACTTGTCATTCGGGGAGCCAGTTGCTATCAACCCCGGTTCTACAATAAACATAGTTGATGCACCGTGGGCACTTAGACCTTCTTGTGGCTCTCCCTGCTCTTGATCTATCGCAAGGGCTTCTTCCGCAACAATATTCAAAGAGCCAGCCACCTCGTCCCTTGTCCCATCTTCTGTAACTGTTAGCCCGTCCTTGAATGAGGACATAGTTGCAGGCGTGTTCACTTCCTGCCCGCTGGAGTCATTGCCCCTGAAGCCTGCCTCTTGGACTACTTGCCCGTCCTGTAGGCCTTCTCCCTCAGCGGCTTCTCTTAATGGGCCGGTGTCACCTCCAGCTCCTGCCGTACTCCCACCTGTCTCACTGCCAATGTCTGCTGCCAGATTGTCCGCGCGGCTTACCTTACTGCGCGCCTCCATGCCCCCTGTCGAACCGTCGCTCTGGTCCGTCGGTTTCCTCCCCTCTACTGTCAGTGGGGCTTGTTCTGGTAGCAGCTGCTCTGTCAGTAGCTCATCCTGGGCTGCCCTGCTCAGCGCTCTGTGTGTGCGCGCTGCTTCCGATATTGAAGATGCTCCGACCTCTGCCGCAGTGCTCTGGCTGTGCACCGACCCCTCTGGGCTGCTACCAACAACCGAATCGATCACGGGTCCACCTGCAAAAGCCTCAATCAAGGTAGGTTGCCTCAAATTAGCGCCCCTGGGCGTCTTACAACTTGTATCTTTTATTTTCTTGACAGCCGCTCTCTGCTCGGCTTTCTGTTCTGCTCTCTGCCCGGCCTCTCCTTCTTTAACCGCTTTAGCTTTCATTTTTGCTGCAGAGTCCACCTTTGAACCCATGTTTTTTACTGCCGTTTGTTGCCTGGTTATAGCATGACTTTGGGCTCCGGGCTGTTTCGCCACATCTTCTACCACTTTTGGCGTCTCCTTCACAGTTTCCTTCAGCTTGTTCCCTCGCGGCGGCATTTCTAAGCTACCCGTGTTACTGCAACCAGCTTTCACTGAGTTTTTTATACCGAACCACGAGCACTGCTGCAGTGCCTTGCGATAAACTGTGTACTGTATCCGCACCAGAACATAAGTAACAATGTTTCTTATCCTTTCAAATTTCCGCATCTCTTCCAAATCCTGCAGTCATTCTCCCGTTCTGCTAGGAGAGAGAGGATAGTGCGACTCACTCCTCTGACCAGTCCGCGGCTATCTTGCCTCCGTAGATGTCACAACCTTCACCCTGCTCAAATTCCAAACATGAGAATCTGCATAGGGCTTGATAGCTTTACGCTTTGAACATTTCCATGTTTTCTAATTCTTACCCAATTTCCAACCTTCATTTTTGTCACCTTTACCCTTCTTTTTCTCATCAAACCATTTTGTTTACCTTTCTCATTTCTCTCTCTCACCAGTTCTCATATTTACTAACTCTCCTTTCACATTTGACATTCACCCATGCAGGAGACATTACACTGTTCAGCTTCCTCCTCCTAAATAACTCCAAGGGAGTCACACCTGTTGCTGAGCATGGCGTCAAACAGTACATTTTAACTCATCTATTCACTTCATCTTTCCATTTCCAACCACAAATGTTGGCAACCTGTATAGTTTCTTTCAATACTATTAAAACGCTGTACCATACCGTTGGGTTGGGACAAGGCTCACTTCTTGTGCTTGATACCATTTTCCCCCCAAAAATACTCCATCTCCTTAGAAACTAATCGAACTCCATTATCAGTAAGTGAAACTTCAGGTATTCCTCCTCTCCCTGTAAGGTTCGTCAGAAGCAATCCTGCTGGTAAAGCCATAGCCAGCTGCCAAAAAAACATATCTATCCGAACCATCGTATATGTTGACTCGCCGGTGGAATGTATGGGACCCGATATATCCAAAGGTACTTTTTCCCATAGCCCCTTAGTCAAATTCAAAACCAATATGGGTTGAGTCCAAGGTTTCAATACATGTGAACCAATCTCATTCCTCTGAAAAGCAAACCCTGTTTTTCAGACAATTCATCCTTCACATTCCAACATTTTCCACACTCCACACTTTTTTATTCTTACTCCATCTGCTTCAATCACTACTCTCCACCTACTTTCAGGAATCATCCCTCTCTCAACCTCACAGATCCATCTCAGTCTCGACTATCAAATCATCATCACCATCATCATCATGAGATACCAGTCTTGACAAAGTATCCGCAACTAGATTTTTATCTCCAGGAATGTACTGTAGCCCAAACCTAACTTTCTGTAATGCGATCATCCATTTAGTGATCCTGCTCCAGACAGCATCAATGTCTTTCTTGCTAAATATTTCTTTAAAGGGTCACACTCGGGTTAAATTGTAAATTCACAATCCCAAAGGAACTTTTTCATCTTCTTCATTGCTCAATAAATGGCCAACGCCTCCCTTTTTTTTTTTTTAAACTCTTTTTATTGATAGATCACACAGAAGACACAGCACTCCGTACCCCAGAGGAACTGCAACAAGCATATCATACCATAATCAGCGATCCATATAGTTTCTTAAAACATAACCCCAAACCCCCCCACCAGCCCCCCAGCCCCCCTCCCCACCCTCAACCCAGGGCCCCCCCATGCCCACCCAGCACAATGTCTCTTTATTCCTGTGGAAAGAATTGCATACATATAGCAGTGTGTATCAGGTCGCCCCCATGTCCCCATCATGTCTGCCCCTCTGCATCTCTTAACAATGCTGGCGGTTCCATCCAGAGTCCCCTGTAATCTGCCCATCTTTTCCATATTTTGTAGTGTTTCCTGGGCAGCCCCTGGCCTCAAAAACTGGCCGCTCTAACGCCATACATAAATCAAGGCCCTTTTTCCACATCATCACCTTGGGAGCCCGGGGGTCTTTCCATGCCTGAGCCACATCCCTCTTTGCAATGTCGCTTATATATATTACCACCAACTCCTTCGACGACGTGAAGGAGCCCTAGTTTGGGGGTTCGAGGGAGGTCCCAACCCAGCACCTCAGACAAGCAGTCCCACACCCCAGTCCAGAATCTCGTCAAACTACCACATCCCCATACCGTATGTAGGAAAGTGCCCACTTCATGCCCACACCTCAAGCATGCTGGGGACTCAATCAGACCAGCCCGCCACAATCTCTCCCTGGTGTAATAGGCCCTGTGCAGGTACTTGAACTGGATGAATCTCAGGCGCATTGCAATAGCCGCTCCTCTAGGGGCCTCGAGGGCTTCTCGCCAGTCTTCCTCCTCTAGCTCCCCCACATCCCTTACCCAGGAGTCCCGCAGAGTCTGTAGAGAGGATGAGCAATGCGTGACTAGTGTTTGGTAGATACGGGATATTTTCTTCTCCTCTAGGTCTCCCATGAACACCTTCGCCTCTATCGGACTAAACTCAGACAAGGAGTCCAGTCCCTCCAACGTGGGTGCAAGGGCATGGCGGAATTGTAGGTACTTAAAGAACTGCGTTCGGGGTATACAAAATTCTTCATGAGCTCTTGAAAGGATTTAAGCGACGTGCCCTTCAGAACGTGTCCAAGTGTGGAGATTCCTATAGAATCCCAGCCTCGGAAGCCCCGCAGCGCCGCCAGTGCCGGCAGCCGCCCATTATGCCAGAGCGGGATCTCTTCCGTAAGCCTACCCCACCATCCCATATGACGCAACGACTGTCGCCAGATCTGAAAGACCACTTGGGTAGCCCTGGGCAGCCCCCTCCTCAACCGCGCCGAGTATAAAATAGTGTGTAACGTCTCGGGGTCCATTAGGTAATGCGTCCCTTTTAATAACAGAATAGCTAATCTCTCGTCCTTTTAAGCTGGGTGAAGCAAACGTTATAGTTCTTTCGGTTTCTCCTTCACCTTGCACCAAAATTGCACCCACCCCTTTCAGACTTGCGTCAGTAAACAAGGTAGATTTTTGAGCCGGGTGAAACATCTTAGATTAGTGGCTGAAGCAAGTTCAGCCTCTATTACTGTTATAAAGATGAGAGGTCCACACCAAGCGCAGTCTTCAGATAAGTTTATTCCAAGTAAGGAGAACAGCTTGACAACCACCAACTGCCCACAAGGACAGTCCAGCTCCAACTGACCAGAGCTGAGTGGAACATTCTATATTCCAGAAGCTCGCGTGCTGGAACGCACGCAAGCAGCATATAACACACCTCCCCCCCCCAAACACACAAACGCAAAAGAAAGAAAACTAAGAACAAACATAATCTTTCATTTTTGCAGGTGGACGCGAGACATGTGCACTCCTCCTGGGTACCGCGTCTGCAGTTCTTTGCACACACTCACCTTGAACCGCAGGTTCCAAATCAACGACATCCACCAAACAATCAGAGTCATTAAAATTCTCCTGCGGACCAAGAGTGGTAACCACCGGTGCATCAGAATTAATAGGCAAGGACACCTGTGAGTTTTGCATAGTATTGAACTCATCCAAAAACAATTGTTCATTATCTTCAGCATAGGCATGAGAAACACATTTCCTATGATTCATCAACAACTTCTCAGATCTAACAACAGAGACACGTCTGAAGTTCAAAATTTTCCCCCCCTCAACACGTACAGCCTTACTAAAAACTTCAATCACTCTGACAGGATCCGACCACTTAGCCCAATTCCTGGCAGTTGAACTTCCAAATTTCACACGCACAAGGTCGCCAACTTTGACCTTGTGGTGTGAAACACTTTTCATAGAACATTTACCCATTTTCTCTTGATAAATCCTGATCCGTTCACCCATTTCCTTGGCATTGAAAGCAGACACAACGGGACCATTGGATTTCAACCACCAAGGTAACAACTTAGAACCAGGTTTGCGACCTCTTAATAATTCGAAAGGGGAACAACCCGTCACCGAATTGGGTGACGTGCGATATGTAAGCAAGGTGGCACTTAAGGCTTTTCTCCAATTCAAATCATTCCTGACCGCTAGCTGAATAGACTCTCTGACCACTCTATTAAAGCGCTCGGTCTGGCCATTGGCTTGAGGATTATAATTGGAAACCCTCTTGTGAGATATGCCATGATCTTTAAAAAATGTTTCCATCTCACTGCTGGTAAACTGCGTTCCATTATCTGAAATAACCTCAGAAGGTAGACCCTCCCGACTAAAAACATTGTTAAGGAAATCAATGACCTGCCTGGAGGTGATTCTTTCAACAATTTTGACCTCTGGCCATTTCGAAAAATAGTCTATTAGAACTAAACCGTAGACCTCCTTGCAACCAGGCAAATTTAAAAGGACCAATGATATCGATCCCTAACCTCCTCCACGGCCCTTCGGCATACTCAATAGGAGTGATCGAGGAAGACAATGGTTTAACACTTTTGTCACTATTGGAACAAGAAACGCAATTCCTGACCCACCTATCCACAAAGGCATCTAAAGAGGGCCACCAATAGTACTCCCTTAACCTCCTCTTGGTGGTGGACATGCCCATGTGACCCTCGTGAGCAATCTTAATCAGTTTTTCCCTGACTGACATAGGAGGAATGATTTTGTCACCCCTAGTGATAATGTTATTAGAACACATGAGCTCATCTTTAACCTTAAAAAATGAACTTAAATCACCTGACAACTTCCTTTCTTCAGGCCAACCACATTTCAGATAAGTGTTGACCAAACCTAAAGTATTATCTTCAGACATTGCTTCCACCCAAAGATTTTCACTGATGACCTCTGAATCATCCACATTGATGTCTTTCATGGTGTAGGCTACGTCACACTCATCAGAGTGTTCAACTTCGTGATGGGGTAAAGCTAACCTTGACATGCAGTCGGCATGCACGTTGAGTCTACCAGGGATATACTCCACGGTACATCGATACTCCTGTAGTTTGGCCGCCAATCTGGCCAAACGGGCTGTAAGAATCCTTCCACCACCCGCAGCCAACATACTTACTAGCGGCTTGTGGTCAGTTCTAAGCACAAATTTTGTACCCCACAAAAACTGTCGGAAATGCTGGGCTGCCCAGGTACACGCTAATAGCTCTTTTTCAATCGTCGAATAGTTACACTCAGCACCTTTCAATGTCCTTGAAGCATAAGAGACAATACTTTCTTCACCCATACATTTTTGCATCAGAACTGCACCCAACCCAGTATTGCATGCATCAACAGAAACAATGCATTCTTGACCCACAACAAATGGTTTCAAGAAAGGAGCAGAACAAATTTCCTTTTTTAACACATCAAATTGCAGTTGCTGTTCATTTCCCCATACAAATTTTGCACCCTTTTTAAGTAACAGTCGAAGAGCAGCCACTTTGGAAGCATAGTTCTTCACAAACTTGCTAAAATATTCAGTTAAACCAAGGAAAGAAAACAATTGATCCCTATTGGTAGGAGGAGGAGCCTTCGAAATGCTGGAAATATGATCAAATTTGGGTCTTATTCCTTCCTTGGAAATCTCATGTCCCAAATAATCTACCTTCTCCTGTCTGAATTTGCACTTAGCCAACTTGAGGGTCAAACCTTTAGATTGTATCCCTCCCAACACAGCTTTGAGATTCTTATCATGTTCCAGAACATTACTGCCAAAAACCAAGATGTCGTCCTGGAATGCAATAGCCCCTTTACATTCATTCAACACTTCCTTCATTAAGCGCTGAAACACTGATGCAGCACTGGCAAGGCCAAACGGCATCCGTAAGTAGCGAAACATACCCTCAGGCGTGACAAAGGCTGTTAGATTCCTAGAATCCTCATGCAAGACAACCTGGTGGTATGCACTCGCAAGGTCTAATGTTGAGAATACACTTGCACCAGAGAGGGTGGAAATAAGCTCATTGATTTTGGGTAGGGGATGCATGTCAGACCATATCTCTTTATTAAGGCTTCTAAGGTCCACACATAAGCGGAGCTCGCCATTGGCCTTTAAAGACAAAACAATAGGGGAAACCCAAGGAGAAGACTCAATAGGTTCAATGATGTTGGATTTGACTAGATCATCAAGAATCCCTTTCATTTTACTACGATAGGCTAAGGGTACATTCCTAACCCTATGCCTTACAGGTACCGCATTATCCTTAAGAATGATCTTATGTTTGAATTGGGCATACTCGCCTAACTTCTCATTAAATACTTTTGGGAATTCCTTCTTGATGCTATCTACAAACTCACTGTCATTAGGGGCTACCATGCAAACTGGCCATGGAATGGTTGGGTCAATATACACAGGGGGTGAGGCATTGGGATCTAATTTAATGCCCATCTCTTTCTGATGGGGCCAGCCTAAAAGCGATTCCCCTTTATTGGCAATATATATTTTGGCTTGAGTGAATCTGTCTTTAAATTCAACCTTTGCCCAAAAGAAACCGATTAATTCAATCTTGTGACCAGAATAGCTGCCAGGTTTGATATCAGGACTCGTGAATTCTCTATTAGGCCACAATTCTTCAAACACATCTCTCCCAATTATGGAATACCAGGCACAGGAATCTACTAGCATGGAAATCTCTTTTCCGTCTATATGAAATAAAGCAGAAGGAAAACTTTTGCATTCGTCAGAGGATACACAAGAAATACAGTTGAACTCACTAAATTCTGCATCAAACTCTTCTTCGTCTACAGAAATACAATTAACTTTTTGTGGTGAACGACACATTTTCCCAAAATGACCAGTCTTTTTACATTTTACACAGATCTTATTTAAGGCAGGACAACTTTTAAAATTCCCCACATGCTCAAAACTTCCACATCTGTAACAGATTATGAAAGAGCGTCTATTGTTGAACCTATTTTCTTTCGTGAAACCTTCATTAAACCTGTTATCTCTCGTGAAACCTTCCCTTTTAAAATTGGAAACAACAGGTTTCTTTTGAAATGCTTGACCTCTGACAACGGAAACTTCAGGTACGGCTTCTTGGATCTTGACTGACATGCCTTGACTTTGACCTCTTATTTCAGGCACAAACTTTTCTGACTGTTCGATCCCTTTGGCTATGTTGACTACTGCTTTTAGTGAAGTTTCCGTCCCTAACCACAATCTTTCCTGTATCTTCTTGCTCTTAGTCTTCATCATTATCTGGTCCCTAAGCACCTGTTCATAATTAATTGTTTCGAAGGCACAGGAACCAGCAAGAGCACGTAACGCAGAAATATAGTTCTCTATGGTTTCGTTATCCTTTTGCGCCCTTGAATAAAATTTGAAACGTTCCATTACTGTGTTTACCTTTTTCCCAAATCTAATGGTAAGTTGCTTGACTGCAATTTCAAAAACATCTGTTTCAGAGTCAGAGTCTTCCAAGGGAGGCAAATCAGATAACTCCTTTAGTCCTTGTCCACCTAAAGACAAGCGTAATAAATCTAATTTTCTTTTGGCCGAACAACCTTCCTCCTCTAAAACACTGACATAGGCCAGAAACATGGGATACCACAAATCCCAATCCATTTTCGGCTCTCCTGCCACTGGTAAAAAATGTGGTGGAACCATAATATTAGACATTGCTATTAGAGTTATGGACCAAAATAATTAAATAAATTTCCTTTTTTTTTTTTTTTAAAGCAAAATTTTTTTTTCTTAAAATAGATAAATATTTCTTATTAGGCACTACTGCGTTGTGGAATTCGAATTTGCTGCATATGTCACTTAAACACCCTTTGACTGTATAATTAAATGTTGCACGGTGTGCTCCTCAAACTCTCCCAAACCAAAATGGCCGAAAGACAAAGGAAATATGACACGTCACTCCCAGAATGCTCTTCGACAGAGACGATAGTCCGGAGAGCTGATGCTGACGTGTTGAGTAGGGAGAGAATGGACTACTTCAACGTTCTACTGCGCAGTTAAAATATCTATGCGCTCGAGCCTTTCAAGTGAGTAGCAACTTCTTTTCCTCTTCAATTGCGCACTCCCCATAGAGTTAAATGTTCCCTTATTGAGTGATTTTACACTCGAAAACCAGCCGCGGGTGCCATCAAGTGCACAGATTGTAAACCGCCGCTGAATTCAAACGTGAACACTTGTCATCACCCGTTTTGAACACGGACACAGGCGCTCGCTCTTAAAATTTGTCACGAACGACTAATACTGCCGCAGGTGCTATCAGTGCACGTAATGCCTTCCGTAACCCGCCGCTGGCGCTATCAGTGCGCTTTTAGTAAACAAAGAAAATTTTAAAGTCTTACTTCCAGCTGGAACTCATGTGAACGCTGTTCTCCTTGAATTCTCGTTTTTCCTTAAAGGTTGCTCCCAACGTCGCCAGTATGTTATAAAGATGAGAGGTCCACACCAAGCGCAGTCTTCAGATAAGTTTATTCCAAGTAAGGAGAACAGCTTGACAACCACCAACTGCCCACAAGGACAGTCCAGCTCCAACTGACCAGAGCTGAGTGGAACATTCTATATTCCAGAAGCTCGCGTGCTGGAACGCACGCAAGCAGCATATAACAATTACTTTAATCTCCCATTCACATACATCATCCTACACAAATTCCACTCACTTTTTCAACAGACATGTCCTTCTTTGATTCTTTACGGCAAAATTTGAAACAAACTTGTCATATTCCGTCATTCCCAAAAACTTTAAGAGCTCCTCCTTGATCATGGGTGAAGTTAACCTACTGAACTCATCCACCAAGCTGGCCCTGGGTTTAATGTCTTCCGCTGAAACCTTATGTCCCAACTACTCAAACAGATGTCCAAACTTAACTTCACTCAATCTCTTGAGAACTTCCCTTACCCATATATCGTGTTCCATGCCACATCCAAACATTAACACTTTGTCCTGATAAAGCTTGATGCCTTTTAAACCTTTCAACACTCTTTCCATTACTCGTTGGAAAACTGAGGCTGATGATACCAACCCAAAAGACATTCTTTTATACCTAAACATTACAAGTGGTGTAACAAAAGCAGCCAACTCTCCAGGTTTTTCATCCAATTTAATCTGGTGATAAGCTGACTTGAGGTCAATAGACGAAAATATCTCAGCACCACTCAAAGAAGTCAACATATCAGCAATCTTAGGAACGTGATATTTATCAACCAGCACACATTTGCACCCGCAAGGATGAAAGCCTGTGAACTTTCCACCTGAGGTAGTCTCTGTAGCACAGGGAAAGCGTTCAGCAGGTAACTGTATCTTTCAGGTGCAGCTGCTGCAGCGTGAGGAGTGCGTGTGATAGGTGGCTGTAAGCTTTGTAGCACAAGAGGGCTAGTAGTGCACGGGTTTTCTCCCCTTGAATACTAATATAAATAAAGGGATGTTTGTAACGCTACACTACACCAGGGACACCACTGGAACTACAGGATTTGCTCACGCTGCATCTCAGACTCTAGGCTCCACACAAGGATCTCGTCAGAATTACTCCCAAACTGCTTCATCTCGATAAGAATATGTTTTTCTGATAAGTCTTTGTTTTCCTTGCCCCCAGTGAAATAAAGCAGGATACCGCCTTCAGAAATCACCAATACTTTAGTGGAGATTTTCATGTAGTTTATTGAGTCAGGAGAAAAACCCAGCCGTCGTCCTCGCAGCTGCTCCAACTCCTCGGTACCATTTCAAAACATAACATTCTTAATTGGAACAGCTGCTGCCAAATACATTCTAATGAGGAGGGTGAATTAATAAATTACCAGTTACCACAAATGTCTATGGTTTAGTTGTAAACATTTGCATATGTGCTAGTTGTTGAGCCGTTTAAGTTGTTATCGGACTCGGTGCAGGCCCAGATCCTATGAGAAGATAACATAGATAAATAAGAAATATTGCGGTATTAATTGTCTGCTGAGGTTTTGTGGTATCAGTTTGTGAGGTATACCGATCACACAATTGTTGTGATTGTACTAATAGTGATTGGTTGTAAGTGAACATATTGCACAAAGGGGAAACTATATCAGTCAGGGTGACTTCCTGCTGGTCATGATTTCATCCCTGTGTGTGTGCAGAAGGTACAAGGTGATATTTCGGACTGCTCCTTGTGTGAATGAGTTACTTCGAATTCCTTAGTGGAGCAGACAAGTTATTTGTTTATTGTGCTTGCTTAAAGTTGTGAAATGTAGTGTACGTGAATATAGTAAAGAAGGGTGAATCACTGCGAGGAGTGAGAATTTCAGCAGAGAGTACTGCACTGAAATAGGTCAACTGGTATGAAGGATTGCGCTGGGATTGGTTGTTGAGTCATCAGGTGCCATAATGTGATAGGCTCACAAAGGAAGAACTGTGTTGGGATTGGAAGCGAATATTGATTTATACAGAACTTTGATTCTAGCAAAACATTAAAAATAATAGAATCTGCATTATGGAATACAAAAATGTCAGAAAAAGCCGACATTTGCAATATATTTTTCTTTTTTGGATCCATTTCACATGGGAACAAATAAATGAAAGGAGAGGCAAGAGAGAGTAAGAGCAGTTTGTTGAAATCACTGTTTTCAGCAAGTGATTAGGAGCCAGAGAGAGACAGAAAGAGAAGGAATTAGAGTAAGAAAGAGGGGGGCAGCGGCAGAATAGAAGTGAACACTGTCGGGAGGTGAGCTGTGTAAGATGAGTGTGGTGAGGAGAAGGAAGTGGGGCTCAAATTATTTAGAAGGGCCCCTACACTGTGGTGAGGTAGATAAATATTAAATAAATAAATAAATAAAACATTCTTGCTTGTGGATTTAAGAGTTTCTGCCTCTTTTTTTCTGTTAACGAGTCACATGTACATTT
This sequence comes from Lissotriton helveticus, assembly GCF_964261635.1. Lineage (NCBI taxonomy): Eukaryota > Metazoa > Chordata > Amphibia > Caudata > Salamandridae > Lissotriton > Lissotriton helveticus. Next base: position 1,722,630,216 of record NC_136061.1, on the reverse strand, counting down.
TGGGGGGAATAACAACGGTTACAGCACCCTTTTCATTTGTTACCACGACACAGCCTTAAAAAAAAAAAAATCTAACGCTGTAGAGAAGGCGGGGTTGGGGATGGAGAAGGCATAAGTCCTCATTTCTGTGGCGCTGTTGAAGCAGTGCCTAAAACTCATCTTACTGTTTCAAAGTGAGGGGATTACTGCATGTATGCAGCATGAGGGTGTTCAGAGCTTCAAGCTTGTGCAGATCAGGGAACATTAAGTAAGCAGATTGTCGTAACACATTTCACAAACGCTAAAGGAAAGCAGCTGATATGGATCACATTAAACCTTTTCCACTCAATGCATCCACCAAGTATTGCAGTGGCTCCAGGACTGGTGCATTTCCCCACCCAGGGAAAACAATGTTGTTCAAAGAAAGACGAGAAAACTAAAGTGGCGCTAATGTGTGTGGGTGTAAATGTGAATAAAACCAATCTGGCAACTTTGCAACCACACAGTCTTGCTTTATTTATTTTTTGTTTTTTTAACCTTTTTTTCTCTCCTTCCTGAGGCTGCACTTTGAAATAGAAAAGTGTCAGAAAAAGATGACATTTGCTTCAAAACTGTTTCTTTGTTTTTTGGATCAATTTCGGAGGGGAACAAATAAAGGAAAGGAGAAGAAAGAGAGAGTAGGAACTGTTTGTTGAAGTCACGGTTTTCAGCAAATGAGGAGGAGCGAGACAGAGACAGAAAGAGAGGGAATAAGAGGAAGCGGAAGAAAGAGAGGGGGATGCAGGTGGCAGAGCAGGAGGAGTGAACACTGTAGGGTGTAAGATAAGTGTGGTGCGCTCCGTCATATTCAGAACAGGGCCCTTACACCGTGGTGAGGCAGATAAATCCATGTGATTGGTTGAATTTTTTAAGAGTGGAAACAAGACGTGCATTGTGAGCAAACTTATACAAATAAATAAAACATTCCTGCTAGGCCAAACATGAAGCGTGGCATCCATGAAGTGGGTGGCGTGCTGTGTTGATACATGAACTGAGGGAAATAAAAAAAAACAAGTGCACACAAAGGAGCATACGAACAAAATGACAAGTGGAATGGGCTAATGAAAACAAGCAGCAAAAGCAAATGAAAAGCGGGCCAAGCTCTATGCTCAACCAATGATGGACAAAGCAAATTCAAAGAGGGACGGACTAATGAAAACAAGCAGCAAAACTAAATTAATAGTGGGACAGGCTAATGAGAACAAGCAGCGACAGGCAGAAAGTAACAATTAAAAAAAGAGTTTGGAAACTGTACTTGGCCGGTGCTCCTCAGCCTCGAATGGAAGTGAGGTATCACCAAGTTAGGAGGCAAGAATGAAGAGCAACACTAGCGTGAACCTATGGTAAGCAGCAGGCGGGTACAAAGTCCTTTTTTAGGATTACAACAGTTCTTGCAGACAGCGCATGCATGCTGCCTAGGCCTGAACTAAAAAGGAAAAATTGGGAAGAAATAAAGGTATTTCTCCTTGTTGCGCCTCCCTTTCCCCTCCCCTGGGAGGCGTAGGAATCGGATGCATTACCAGATTTATGAAACCTTGCAAATCTGGGAATGCGTCACAATCCGTGAGTGTTGCTTGGTAACACCCACAGCAGCACCCTTGAAATGCCCCTTTCACGCAGAGTAATTTGTGAAAGGGAGCCTTATGTACTAGGCCAACAAAAGCCATTCAAAGTGGCTTTGCGTGGCCTCGTAGATATGGACCTGCAGCCTATGCTGCCAGTACGGCAATAAAAGTGACACACAGGCTTCGCAAGTTGCTTGTAAATATGCACCATCTGTGAGGATCCAAAGAGATCTAATTTCCTGCCAGTTGGTGTATTTTCCAGAACCCAGACTGGCTCACAAATCTTGATAGAGGGAGCCAAGAAGACTATCGCTAGGAAGCACTTCATTCCGAGTCCTCCGGTAGAGCATTCTGTGCTTGAAGGGCAAGAACAGGAGAGGACGACTTCCTGCATGGGATTTTTTCGGCAATGGAATCATCAAGTCAGGAGGTCTGCCAATGTCATGGGTCACCTGGACAATATTGGTAAACATTCTGACATATTAAAGTTAGATAACCAAGATCTCAGAATTATACTTATTCCTAGCAATTAATCATTTAGTGCACTGGCAATCAGTTTAGGGAGCGCAAGACAGCATTTTTTAGTCGGTGAAGCTGTCTAAAGAAATCAATTAGGGAGTGACAGGCAGACTCCACTGGGAATGTCCACTCTAGGTAGGACCAAAACAGTGAATGCTTGCACTGTATCTAGCAAAAACTTTAAAAGGGATGCAAAGGCTTTTTTTCCAGAAACCTTATGTGACAGAAGGAGTTGTCACTACATGTTATCTGAAAATCCAGTTTAGCGTTTTAAACTGCCCTATGTTTTCAATCAATCAGGATTTGTATTGCACTGACAATGCTGATCTGACAGCACCACGAGACCGTGAGGGTCTTGTGGTGCTGTCAGACCATGCTGCTTGTTCTCCTGTTGGTTGAACATTCCGGTCTTGAGGTCCTTCCTGAATTGTTGGAGCGATAGTAAGGCTCTGAGGTGCAGAGGGAGGCTGCCAGATGGGAGACAGAGCAGCCTCCGCTGCTAGTCCGGATGATGTGACGGGTGGCAGGTACGGGGTGGACCTGGATCTGAGTTTCCTTGTGGGCTGGTGAAAAGTCACACGTTGGTTGAAGTATGCAGGTCCTTCGTTGTGCAGTGCCTTGTATGCATGGATGAGTAGCTTATATAGGCATCTCTTCATGACTGGTAGCCAGAGGAATTTCCTTAGGTGAGAGGTTATGTGTGTCCATCTCGATAGGTCGAGGAGAAGTCTGGCCAATGTGTTCTGGATTCTCTGGAGTTTCTTCATTAGTTGGACTGTTAGTCTTATGTAGAGGGAGTTGCCATAGTTGAGTCTGGTGGGTACGAGAGCCTGCGTGATAGAATGCCTGGTGTTGGTTGGGAGCCATCTGAAAACCTTCCTGAGCATTCAGAGCGTGAAGAAGCAGGCAGTGGAGACGATGCAGATTTGCTTCTTCATGGATAGCTGGCTGTCGAGGATGATGCAGAGGTGGCGGGCGTGTTCTGTGGGTATTGGGGTTGGGCCCAGCTCCGGGGCTACCATACGTTATTCCAGTGTGTGTAAAAAATAATAATAATAATAAAACCATTTTTAGAGCGTCTGGTTACACTCAAGACAGTGTGTCCCCGCGCTAAAATTACTGCTACTCCCCAGGAGACAGAGGACCAGCAGTGGATGGCCTGGGTCGAAGGAACCTGGAAGCTTTATTCCCGTGGGAAAAGATGGGTTTTCAGTTTCAGTCTGAATCTGGTTTCAGAAGGTTCCATACGTAGATCTAGTGGAAGTTTGTTCCAATGTTTACTTGCTAAAAGTCTGAAGGAGCGACCTCCCATCCTGGCCTTGCAAATGCGAGGAAGTTGAAACAGCATCGCTCCGGCCGATCTTAAATTCCGGATAGGGCGATGGATGGTAAGATGTTTTCGCAAGTAACCTGGGCCTTTTCCCTGGGCAATGCGATGTGCAAAGCAGAGCGCTTTAAACTTAATGCGTTCTTCAATAGGGAGCCAGTGAAGTTTAGATAGTGCCGTCTTTCCTGATGCTCTACGCGGAAGGTTGAGTACCAGGCGAGCGGCAGCATTTTGAACGCCCTGCAGTTGGTGTATACCTTTTTTGCTTAAGCCTAAGAGTAGGGCATTGCCGTAGTCCAGATGTGGTGTGACTAGGGCATGAATAAGTGTCTTCCTGGCGCTGATGGGGAGAAGGTCAAGGACTTTGCGAAGAGTTTTGAGTATGCCAAAACATCTTCCCGTGATTTTACTGACATGTTGTTTAAAAGAGAGCTGCGTGTCAAGCATGATTCCCAAATTTCTGACGGATTCCGCCGGGGAGGGAATCGCGCCCAATTCATTGGGCCACCATGCATGTGATAAGGCAGAGGGGGATTTGCCGACAACCATCAGTTCAGTTTTGTCGCCGTTAAGGCGCAGGCAGTTGTCGTTCATCCACCTTGCCACAGCCAGCATACAGTTGGAAAAATTGGTGGCATCTTTCAACTGATTGTGTGTAAGTTTAATCATCAGTTGGGTATCGTCAGCATATGTGACGATATCCACTCCGAAAGCTTCCACAATGTGGGCAAGGGGTTCCATGTAAAGATTAAACAGGGTTGGCTCAAGCTAGAGCCCTGTGGAACCCCATATCTCAGCTTACGGGGGGAGGATTTATAAGGAGGGCAGTGCATCTGAAAACTCCTGTTTTCTAGGAAATATTTTATCCATTCATAGGCAGATCCCTCCACTCCCATATCTGAGAGGCGAGACAGCAGCGTCGTGTGCAGCACAGTGTCGAAAGCTGCACTAAGATCTAATAAAACCAACGCTGCTGTCTGCCCTTCATCCGCTAGTTGTCTGAGGCATTCTGTGGAAAAGAGAACAGCAGACTCCGTCGAGGAGCCTGCTCTGAACCCTGACTGTGTGGGATGGAGAAGGGATTCCTCCTCCAGGTATTTCGTGAGTTGGCTGTTAACCACCTTCTCCACCACTTTCCCACAGAAGGGAAATGGGGCGGAGGTTCTGTAATTGGGAGATATGTACGTTGGATTTTTTCTTCAAGGGGATGACTTGGGCCATTTTTCAAGCGTCAAGCACATGACACTCGTGAAAGGAAAGGGTGATCAGATGTTCAATCTGATCGATCATGCATTCTAGGATTCCCTTGCAGCGATTAGGAGAAATCACATCATTGGGAGAGCCAGACTGGATGCTGTTCGCAATAGTAAGCAGATCTTGCCTATCAGGTACTTTAAAGCAAGTCAGGTGGGGTTTGATGGTAGAGTCATTTCCCACTTCCGTGAGTTTAATCGGCAAGTCCGTGCTGCCTGTAAAAGTGGAATGTATTATGTCCACTTTGTTTACAAAGTAATCTGCAATGTCATCACATAGCTCATTGGAGAAGGTGTCTTGGGCCTCCAGTCTGAAGGGGACCGTGAGCTCTCTGTAAATGGAGAAAAGTTATTTAGTGGGATTATTAGCGGTTTGTATGCGTTTCCTAAAATGAGCGCCCTTTGCTGCTCTCACGAGTTTGTGGTATATTTTTAACTCACTTTTATATTTGAGCTTACAATCTGGGTGGTAATTTTTCCTCCAGCCTCGTTCGAGGTTTTTGCATTTGACTTTAGCTTCCTTAAGCTCTTTGGAAAACCAAGGAGCGTTTTTGTTTTTTCTGGCGGGGGGGGTTAAGTGTCCATGGCGCGACTGTGTCCAGAGCCCTGGACATCCATTTTTCGTAGCCGTCCCACGCCTTCAACAGAGTGTCGCTACGAGGGGGAGGTTCCTTAAGCAAGGCGGCTTTAAAGGTATCCTGATTGAACTTCTTCCAGTCTCTACGTTTCTGGGGCCTGGGCTTGATTATCCTGATATCCTGTAGGACATCTACTATCTCAAAGGGAATGATAAAATGATCCGACCATGTTATTCTGATCGGAGGGGAAACTTTGATACCCTCCCAATTGGCGAATACGGGATCCAGGAGATGACCCAGTTGATGCGACTGGGACATTGATTGAAGGTTAAGCGCCAGGGATTTCAATGCATCAGCCACAGCCGTTGCCTCCCCGCAGTTAATGTCCTCAAAATGGAGGTTGAAGTCTCCCAAGATGAGAAATTTTTTGTACCGGAGTGCCGGCTGAGTAACCAGTTCAATCAAATGGTTACAGAACTGTGTATTCCTGCCTGGGGGGCGGTATAGAAGGAACCCACTGATGATATTTGTAGGGTTGACTTTTATCGTAAAAAAGCCACTCTCACTGTTGGGCAGTGTTACCTTCTCCAAAGTGCATTGTAGATCACTTTTATAGATAAGTGCCAGTCCCCCGCCTTTCTGCCCTACTCTGTCAATTCTAAGCAGGCAGTAACCAGGGGGAACCGCTTCCAGAATTTCGGGCATCGAGGCTTCATCTAACCATGTCTCTGTTAGAAAGAGCACATCAGGGCCCCCTTCTTGCAGCAGATTGTGTATCTCTAGTTTGTGCTTTTTCATGGATCTGCAGTTTAATAATGTCATTTTTGTATTAATCGACATTCGTTCATCGCTCTTCCTCCCTCGGGTGAAAAAATTGCAAGGCGTGCAGTGAAGCGATGGTAGGTCCGCTGACAGTGTGTGACAACAGCTGTCTTTGAAATCTGGACGGAGGGCAAGTAGATCATTAGTAGTATAGTGGAATTTTTCTCTATTGTTGTTATCACTATCAATGAGAGCATGAGGATCAGGGGGTCCGGCCCCTCGCCCCGTTTGGCCGCGGACGAGCGCAGACGGGCAGGACTCTGGCACGACTCCAGCGCGAATGCGGCGCGCCCGTTGAACGCATCCGCGGAGTCATGACTAGTTGCTTAAGTACTGGCGACTAGAGCGCCGACCGAAGAATGCCCAATGAAAGATGGCCGCCGACGATCCACACAGCCCCGGAGCCTCAGCCCTTCAATCGGCCGAGAACCGCCTGAGGTGTGTGAGTAGGGGAAATATTGGTAATAGTCGGCGGAAAGTGCAAGGTGCTAGGGGGTCCGTGACACGGCAAGGAAAGGTAAGCGATAATGAATAAAGCGTCACGCTAAAATCCGTGAGCTCTAGGTGTCAGGCTCTTGATGACAGACAAGGGGGGGAGCGGACACAGAGGGGCAACAGCAAAAGCAGAGTGCAAAGTTTAAAAGCGCAGTTCGATTAAAAGTCTCCCGGCTTCCGCCTCAGGAGAAGTAAAAGCAGTAATCTCTCGCCTGCACTCCGAGGGCTGCTTAAGTACTGGCGACTAGAGCGCCGACCGAAGAATGCCCAATGAAAGATGGCCGCCGCCGATCCACACAGCCCCGGAGCCTCAGCCCTTCAATCGGCCGAGAACCGCCTGAGGTGTGTGAGTAGGGGAAATAATGGTAATAGTCGGCGGAAAGTGCAAGGTGCTAGGGGGTCCGTGTCATGGCAAGGAAAGGTAAACGATAATGAATAAAGCGTCACGCTAAAATCCGTGAGCTCTAGGTGTCAGGCTCTTGATGACAGACAATGGGGGGGGGAGGGGACACAGAGGGGCAACAGCAAAAGCAGAGTACAAAGTTTAAAAGCGCAGTTCGATTAAAAGTCTCCCGGCTTCCGCCTCGGGAGAAGTAAAAGCAGTAATCCTTACCTTGTTGAGTTTGAGACAGTTATTGTTCATCCAGTTGTCAAGCTCTTTCATGCATCATTGGAACTCGTCTGTGATGGTTCTTGGATTGTTAGTCAGTGAGAGGATGAGTTGGTGTCGTCGGCGTAGGAGAGGATGTTGAGTCTGTGATTTGTGACGATGTTGGCTGGGGGTGGGTAGGTCATGTATGTGTTAAAGAGGGTTGGGCTGAGGAACGAGCCTTGAGGTACACCGCCGGTGATGTTCTTAGGGAGCAAGGAGTAGGGAGGGAGAATGGTTTTCTACGTTCTTCCTGTGAGGTATGATGCAGTCCACTTGAGGGCTGCTCCTTGGATTCCAATCTGGTGGAGCCTGTTGATAGTTGTGTGGTGGGATACAGTGTTGAAAGATGCAGAGAGTTTGAGAAGGATGAGGTCCACTGTTTCTTCCTGGTCTAGCAGCATGTGGATGCCATCTGTGGCTGTAACTAGAGCTGTCTCCATGCTATGGTTTGTTTTGAAGCTGGATTGGGAGGGTCTAGGAGGTCATGGTTCTCCAGATATCTAGTGAGAGGGCTATTGATTGCCTTAACAATGACCTTGGCTGGGAAGGTGAGCAAAGAGATGGGAAAGTAGTTCTTCAGTTCTCCTGGTTCCGCAGTTGGTTTCTTCACCAAAGGCTTCACATTGGCATGTTTCCAATTCTGGGAAAAGTGAGCTGTGTTGATCGAGGAGTTGAGGACCTTGTTGTGGTGATTGCTGGTGAGTTGATTGCTGAGGTTGACAGTGTGGTGCGAGCAGGGGTCTGCAGGGGCTGTGGACTGGATGGATCTCATGATGGTCACTGTTTCCTTCTCTGTGAGGGGGTTCTGTGAGGTGATCTTGTGTGGGTGGTCGTCAGTCTGCATGAGGAAGTTGATGCTGTCCGCGGCGGGGGTTGGGGTGCAAAGTCTTCAGTATCAGCATCAGTAGTGATGACACTATGAGCTCTGCAATCAAAGCGTGCAAGGGTAAAGCAGAAACCAGATCCCTTCCTATGCTGTCAATATCACACTGCAAAATTTCATTCCACTGAAAATCCTGTCTATCTTTCAGAAGTTGCCTTAAATTAAAAGTCTTACTTGCAATTTTTTTTATAAATTTAGAATAGCACTCAACCATACCCAAGAATGACCTTAAGTCATCCTTAGACTTTGGGATAGGAGCGTTTTCAATTGCACAAATTCATTTATTCTTAGGGGAAATGCCTGAACTGCTCACCTCATGACCTAAGTAGGTTAAGGAATTCATGCCTAATTTACATTTTTTTAGCTCAGCGGTTAACCCTTTCTCTTCAATCACACTCAACACTTAAAAAAGTTTTTCATCATGTTCCTCCCTGATTTTTCCCATAATAAGAATATCGTCCTGGAAATAGGTGACTCCTTTGATGTTCTTGAATAACCTGTGCATAAGTCGTTGAAAGACAGCAGCCGCTGAAGCCAGTCCAAACGGCATCCTGACAAAGTGATAACATCCGAAGGGGGTGATGAAGGCTGTCAGGCATTTGCTGGACTCATGCAGAGGAATCTGGTGGTAAGCCGATGTTAAGCCAATTGTTGAAAACCAGTTTACACCACAGGTGTGTGATAAAAGTTCATCAATTTTGCGAAGAGGAAATTTGTCAATTAAAATGTTCTTATTAAGGTCCCTCAAATCCACACATAGGCGGAGACGGCCGTCCCATTTCCTCGCTACGACCAATGGGGCCAACCACTCAGCACTTTCTATCGGCTCAATGACACCCTTCTTTTCCAAGATATCTAATTCATTCATTACATCATCCGTAACTCTTAATGGAATATTTCTAGCTTTGAGGCAAATTGGTTGAGAATCATCTTTAAGAACAATTTTGTGAGAAAACCCAATAAGTTTTCCAATTTCACCAGAAAAGACTCTAGGAAACTGCTTAACAATTTTGTCCAAGAACTCTTTGTCTACTTCGTCCAGCAGCCTCAAAAAATGCAGCGTGCCTCGAGGCTAGATTGATGGCGCTCCTCGAAAAATGCAGGGGAGCCGTTGAAAGCGTTAAGACAGCGGACAGAGCCGAAAAATGATCCGAGTTGTATAAACACAGTTTGAAAAATGAAAGGTGCGCTGAATGGAGGATTCGACACAAAGGCAAATCCGATCAACTCTCCAAAGCATGGGCAGTATAGTCTTCCAAAACAATACTCTTGTGCACACAGGGAGAAATACTCGACGGAACCAACGATAGATCAGTCGATCACCACTCAGCCAGTGTAGCGCTGGCGCTGTACAGTATTTAAATTCCAGAGAAAATGAAAGATAGGACTTCACAGGCGTAGCAACAGGGTCCAGAGTCTAATTAAGATTTCCACAAGAAAAAATTTCCAAGAAAGTTGAAATGAGCCCAGAGACATGTTCGAGGAGATTGTAACCATGTGGAGAAAGTGAGAATTTTATCAGTCTAGAAAGTAGAAATTAAAATTCCAATTACAGAGTAAGGAAATAAAAAAAAATATGAATAAACTTGCGTGGGTTAAATATAATCCTCTGCTTGCTTGTCTCTCGAATCCCATCCTCGTCGCCAAAATGTAAAAATGAGAAGGATACCAGTTGAAGATAAAGTATTCTTTATTGCCAAGCAAGCAGTAACATCTCACTTCTCCTACAACTCTCCACCAACTGACATTGTACACATCATTCTGGAATCCTACTGTGGGGCATCATCCAGTTACCATGGGACCAGATGGATGCCTCACAGCCAAGATACCACACTCGCGATGCGGGACCGGCTCTGTGTTTTTATCTGCCCACCTCCAGGGGCCGTGAGAAAGTGCAGCTGTCCGGTGGCCGACGGCAGGGACAGTGGAAAAAGTGCTGGTGCTGGCTGATGTTGCAGAGCGGTCTGCCGTGATGCGTGACCAGCTCTGTGTTCTTATCTGCCCACCTCCAGGGGCCGTAAGAAAGTGCAGCTGTCTGGTAACCGTGGGTAGGGTCAGTGGCAAAAAGTGCTGGTTCTGACTGGCGTTGCAGAGCCTCTCATAGCGTAGCATAGTCAATAAAGGCTTTATACCTAATTTGGATAATTTGGATACAAAGTCAAAAACAACCCCAAACACCTTTGCAAACTCTTGTCTTCTTATGGAGAGATGATGATTCCATTCGTCTTGAGTATAAAAAGCAATTACCAAATCGGAGAATGCATTAATCTTACTGATAACGTTCTCACTGGGTCTGTATAATCTAGTTTTACTAGAATGTGTCCAACATACCATAGTAACATTTTTTGTAAAATTGGCGGAGAGTTCAAGCTGGGCCATAAAAGCAACAAAGCAATCCAAAAGCATATTAAGGCCATGTTATTAGCATAAAGCAACACAGGATTAGGGGTGCAAACCTACTAAAAGTATATTCTTTCCTTGGTTGGCCAAAATATGACTTAGACCACTAATATTTGAAGTAAAAAGAAAAGGTACTAAAATAGAGCCTTGCTGGAACCCCCTGCTTAAATTAAAATGATCTGTACACTCAGCTCTGGGACAATATCCCACCCTAGTTATGAAATCCTTTTGCAACTGACGTAATAAGTTAACAATGGATTCATCTTTGCCTATTCAATCTGTTAACTCTGTCAAAAGCAGAGTTCAGGTTCATAAAGACCTAATGAATAGACCTATGCATGGCACTAGTATATTTAACAACTGGTAGATACAAATTAGACATATGTGAGGGAAGTGGCCCATTTATGGTCACTCACGACCACCTCTCAGCCTTCCATACCAAATGAAGAGTCGGTCAGACAGTGGAGAATACAAACCAATATCTGTATATTCAGTTACACTCAGAGTGGAGCCCAGTTTTCCCAGTCACTAGGAGTGTTGCAGAGGGACTGACATCAGCAAGCATAAAGATACATTATGTACTTTTCAGAACCAACAAAGGCACGCCCACAATGGAATTTTCCAAGCAGATGAAGCAAAACAGTGAAGTACAAAAAATTAAGTTTCGATTCTGAGGCCGGGCATACACTATCTACTATCCAAGGTCGTTCTGCCCGTGCCCGCCACTAGACAAGTGTGAGAAGGCCTCTATCTAGAGGGAAAGGTATGCACTAATAAGAACAGTGTATTCATTAGCAAAGCAAAACCTGGCCTTGGAGAAACATAACCTAACAGATGCCTTTTCTCAGAAATAGCGTAGTATAAGTTTTGTTTATAACACAAAATGGCGCCGTGAATGCTAACATACATAGAACAATGCGCAAACATGAATTTTTCAATTCTAACAGATCCTCCGTTTAGCATGAGCTACACATTTTTTAATAATTCAGCCACGCAACAGGACTCCACTGGACGGACCACAGCTGCGTCCACTTCACCTTCAAAAGAACGACGATCCACCACCACCAGCAACAGGTTGCCCGAAGAAGCTGGAACAAGATCACAGCCGACCAGCTCACCGCCTCCCTGAGCCAGCACCCTCCTGCCGGCTCAGCGAACCCCAGCCAGGCCGCCGACAACCTCACGAAATGGATCAGCAACTGCGCGGACGAACTCGCCCCTCTGAGGACCCCGCCCAGCAGACCCGGCAGCAGAAAAACCCCATGGTTCACCGACGAACTCAAGAGCTCCAAGAAGAACTGCCGAGCCCTCGAGAAAGTGTGAAGCAGGGAACCAACAACGGACAACATGACCACCCTCAAGCTCGCCACCCGGAAACACCACCAACTGATCCGCGCCACCAAGAAAAACACATGCAAGGACCGGCTGGACAACAACGCACACAACTGCAAGGAACTCTTCAACATCGTGAAAGAGCTCTCCAACCCCAACGCCGGAAACAACAACATCACCCCGTCGCAAGACCTCTGCAACTCCCTCGCGTCCTACTTCCACAACAAGATCGCGGACATACACAACAGCTTCAGCATCCAACCAACGCACGCCACAACCGCAGCGACGCCACCCACCACCACCCTCCGCGCCTGGACTCCGATCAGCACCGAAGACACCATCCGCACAATGAACTCCGTCCACTCCGGATCTCCGACTGACCCCTGCCCTCACCACATCTTCAACAAGGCCGACGCTGTCATCGCACCCCACCTGTGGGACATTATCAACACCTCCTTCGACACCGCCACCTTCCCGGAGAGCTGGAAGCACGCAGAACTCAGCGCTCTTCCCAAGAAACCTACAGCGGACCCCACCGAACTCAAGAATTACCGTCCCATCTCGCTCCTCCCGTTCCCGGCCAAAGTCATCGAAAAGACCGTCAACAAACAGCTGGCCGCCTTCCTCGAGACAAATGGATCCCTCGACCCCTCACAGTCTGGCTTCCGAGCCAACCACAGCACCGAGACCGCCCTCATCGCGGCCACCGATGACATCCGAACCCTGATGGACAACGGAGAAACAGGGGCCCTCATCCTCCTGGACCTCTCCGCGGCATTCGACACTGTCTGCCACCGCACCCTAGTGCAGCGCCTCGGCAACATCGGAATCCAGGAGAAGGCACTGGAATGGATCACCTCCTTCCTCGACGGAAGAACACAGAGAGTCCGCCTACCGCCGTACAAGTCAGAGGCCACCAAAGTCATCTGCGGCGTCCCTCAAGGATCCTCGCTGAGTCCCACCCTCTTCAACGTCTACATGAGCCCCCTCGCGGCCATCGCACGCCAACACAACCTCAACATAATCTCCTACGCCGACGACACCCAGCTGATCCTCTCCCTGACCAACGACCCCGCCGCCACCAGAGCCAACCTGCACGAAGGGATGAGAGATGTAGCCGAGTGGATGACGACCAGCCGCCTGAAACTGAACTCAGACAAGACGGAGGTCCTCATCCTGGGCTCCTCTCCCTCCGCCTGGGACGACTCCTGGTGGCCCCCCGCCCTGGGCACCGCACCCAAACCGACGGACCACGCACGCAACCTGGGCTTCATCCTGGACTCCTCCCTCTCCATGACCAGACAAGTCAACGCCGTCTCCTCGTCATGCTTCAACATCCTACGCATGCTACGGAAGATCTTCTGGTGGATCCCCACCGAGACCAGGAAGACTGTCACCCAGGCCCTCGTCACTAGCCGACTGGACTACGGCAACGCCCTTTACGCCGGAACCACCGCCAAGCTCCAGAAGAGACTCCAGCGGATCCAGAACGCCTCAGCCAGACTCATCCTCGACATCCCACGAAACAGCCACATCTCCGGACATCTGAGAGACCTGCACTGGCTCCCCGTCAACAAAAGAATCACCTTCCGTCTCCTCACCCACGCACACAAAGCCCTACACGACCAAGGCCCGAGCTACCTCAACAACCGAATCAACTTCTACGCTCCCAAGCGCCACCTCAGATCAACCAGCCACGCCCTCGCCGCCGTCCCCCGCATCCGAAGAGCGACAACAGGAGGAAGGTCCTTCTCCTACCTGGCCGCCAAGACCTGGAACTCCCTCCCGACCGACCTGCGCCTGACCCAAGACCACCTCGCCTTCAGGAAGAAGCTCAAGACCTGGTTGTTCGAGCAGTAACGGCACCCCCCCTCCCCCCCCCTTAGCGCCTTGAGACCCTACGGGTGAGTAGTGCGCTATATAAATGTCTTGATTGATTGATTGATAGCAAAGAACATATAAATCAATAAGATCATAGGTGACTTTTTTAGGAACACTCCATACTTTCAGCATCAGCAAGAGAGACCGTAGGGAGGGAAGAAGTTTCTAAGATGCCCTCATCTATCTGCATTAGGTCATCAATTTCATTCTGGATCATAATTGCAGCATTGGTGTCATAAATTTATATTTTCCTCTTAGGAGTGAGAAGAGTGGTGCAATAAGAACAACAGAAGGGAAGGCATTGAACCAAAACACAACCAAGAGACCAAAATCAAGATTAAATAAATCACCTTTTCAAAGATCCAACCCCAGCTGCCAAAAATGGACCAACTCCAGTTCCCACTTTCCATTCCTTTAACATTTTCCAGGATGTCTAAAATGTGTTGGGTGATATTCTTTTCCATATTTGTGATCCCGACTACACACTGGTCCCCTACTACTGCGCACCCATCACCACTCTTAGCTAAGATGAAATCAACTGCATATCTAGTCTGCTCTGAATAGTTCGCAAACTTTCCAAATGGGTTGTGATGTCACTCAAAGCTGCTTCTGTGGAGTTAGACAATACTTGTAGCTTACATCCAAAATATTCTCTAGCTCCCTCGCCCCTGGGCGTAGCATTTCCCCCAAATGTAATTACGGAGGAAGGAATATATCCAAAAGTAATACCATTGCTATAATTATTGACTTTGAGATCTGTAATTCCAGTCAATGTCCTTTTAACCCATCTCACTTTAGGCTTCGTGTGTTTGCAAGGCACACCTAAAGTCAGCACCATCCCAAGTACCACATCCTGTGTACCATTATGGACATTCAAGTAAGTCCCATTAGACAAGAAGAAAAATCCAGGGTGTGCATAAATCGGTCTATCATAATCCACAGCAGAATACTTGGAATTCCTCTCAAAGGTACTAGGGTCCTTTGGATCTACCAAAGAGTGCATTCCGTTACGCAATACTATCCCTGAACAATTGACATACAATATGAGGTTAGTAAAATTGAGAATTGACAACAAGCAGGGTAATAACCAGCTTCTCTGGGAACTGTCAACTCCTTATACTGGTAACCCACCAGAGTTACATTCTATTTTTCCATATAGAAGTTATCACAATAAGTGTTGTTATCACAACCTGGATAACCCATGCCTCGTGGCTTTCTGTGATATAGACAAGGATCTGGATAGCCAAACCCAAATACTCCTTTTACTTCTACGAAGTCAGGGGGCCGAGTATAGGTGTAATTGACAATTGATTATTATTATTATGTATCTTATAGAGCGTGCGGCTACCCCCAATGGGAGTGTCCTGGCGCTAAGCGAAGAAGATGGAGTGAGTGAATCAGCACTGTGGGGCCCACGAGAATCTACGGGAGACTGTAGAGCTATGTTTTCAGTAACTTACGAAAGCTAGGCTCCGATGGGGCCTTCCTGATTTGTAGGGGTAGGGAATTCCAGAGGATGGCTGCTTTGACTGAGAATGAGTGTCCACCCAGTCTGGCCTTGGCAAAACGGGGGTGACAAGAAGTTCTTGGTGATTTGACCTTAGATTTCTTGTGTGGTGTGATTTTTAATTCTTTTCCTTAGGTAATGGGGGCCGGTGCCATTTATCGCTCTGTAAGCAAGGGTGAGTGCCTTGAATTCCGTTCGTTTTCTCACTGGTAGCCAATGAAGGCTGCGTAAATGTAGTGAAATGTGATGTCTTAGGGTGATATTTCTTATAAGCCTTGCAGCTGCGTTCTGTATTGTTTGCAGCTTTATGAACAGATAGGCAGGTAGGCCCAAATATAGACTATTAGCATAGTCTAGTTGGGATGTCACTAATGCGTGGACAATGGTTTTTCTGCACTCCATAGGTAGTAGGTAGAGGAATTTACGCAGTACCTTTAGTTTCCAGAAACATGTAGAGGAAACATGTCCTATCTGGGTTTTGCACGACAATGTATTGTCGATTTTAAATCCCAGATTCCTAGCTGATGTCACAGGGCAAGTGGGTGGATTGAGCACTGAAGGCCATTAAAGGTCAGTTCTAGGGGGTGAAGGTTGATTAAAAAAAATACTTCAGTTTTATTGGCGTTAAGCCGTAAGCAGTTGGTAGTCATCCAGGTGGAGATATCTGTCAGACAATGCTGACATTTGGTGAAAGCTGCCTCTGAATGATCTTTAAAGGAGAACATCAGCTGTGTGTCATCAGCATATGAAATGACACTGACGTCGTGTTGCTCAATAAGTGGGGCCAGGGGGGCATGGTAGATATTAAAAAGGGTGGGGCTGAGGGCCGTACCCTGGGGGACTCCGCAGATCAAAGGGCGGAGCGATGAAACGTACGGTTGCAACGTTATTCTTTGGACTCGTCCTTCAAGGAAGGAGTGAAGCCTAGCTAACACTGTCCCCAAAATCCCTAGTTGCCCGAGTCTGATAGAGAAGAATCTTATGGGACACCGTGTCAAATACTGCTGACAAGTCAAGCAGCACCAGCATTGCACAGCACCCTTTGTCCAGGGTTTCTCGGATAGTTTCCGTAACTTCTAATAGTACCGTCTCAGTGCTGTAGCCAGCTCTGAATCCGGACTGCGTATCATGCAGAACCTTGTTGGTTTCCAGGAAGTTAGATAGCCATTTTTGTACCTCCTTCTAAAGAACCTTGGCTGAGGCTGGCAGAAGGGAAATGGGTCTAAAATTCTTTAGAATGGCCGGATCTGCATTTTCTTTTTTGAGGATGGGTTGGATGAGAGCTGTTTTCCACACAGACGGATAAGTGCCGGTTTTCAATGAAGCATTCCCTAGCACATTTACTTAGGGGTTAAGCAGGTGGGCCAATATTTTAAAGAATCTAGCCGGGAGGGGATCCAAGGGGGAGCGGATTGAATTCTTTGCAGTAGATTAAACAAGTTTTCGGGGCTGAAATCCGACCAAGTTTCTACGTGTGAGGACCAAGGTGTCATCAGGATCTCATTCTCAGTAAATGAGGTGTAGATATCTTTGCTCTTTTTTAGGTTTTGCCTGGCGAAAGCTGCGCTCTGCGCAGCTTTTTCGCGCAGGCGAAATCCTAATGACTATAGTAGGGGAGACAGGAACGGCCCCCGTCTATCATTGGCTAGCTCCATAAATGGAGGCTAGCCATTGGAAGACGGGCTTGTCCGTCAATGCCGGACCAGATTCGGGGGCGTTCCCGAGAATTTTTGGCTTTTGGCTACGTCACGCTACGTCAGCCGAAAGCCAAAAATTCTCGGGAACGCCCCTGAATCTGGTACGGCATTGCCGGCACCTGCCTTCCTGCTCGGGACGCGCTGCTATTGGTGGAATTTTGATCCTGCCGTGACGTGTCGGGTCTCCTTCTCCGTGGCGTAAGGACTTTCAGGTAAGCGATTTTGTCTTTTGTAAATAAAATAATACTGTCCCTTTGGCTCGCTGTCTCCGTCTCCGTGGTGCTAGGATAAGGTCAGACCCGACGACTTTCAGTGCAAAGTTATACATCGGTAAACTGTGCATTTAAGATGAAAATGTTTGCGCATGTAAGCTTTAGGCCTTTCTGTTATTTATTGTAATTCGTCAATATGTACATTTAGGATGCCCTGTTTCTGTGCGATGCCAGATTTTTTTTTATCGTGCTTTAATCGTGGGGCTGAGAGTCAGCTGAGCACAAGCATGTGTTCGTGTCAACTCTAGATTTAGTGAGAGCATGAAGGTCCGTTACGATAAGGTGACATCCGACGACTTTCAGTGCAAAGTTATATTTCTTTTATTGTGCTTAGATCCTGGGGCTGGCAGATTTTAACAAATGCTTACATTTTAAGGCCTTTCTGTTATTTATTGTAAATCGTCAATATGTACATTTAGGGTGTAAATGTTTGCGCATGTAAGCTTTATAGACTTCAATAGTTTTTGTTATGGCGTTTGGGTAATTTATTTGACATCGGCAAACTGTGCATTTAAGATGTTAATGTTTGCGCATGTAAGCTTTGTAGTCTTAAACATTGCATGCATGTCAACGCAAAATGTAGTTAGACATTCTTTTTAACATTGCTTAGTTTACCTTTACTATACTCAAATTTAGTGAGAGCAAGAAAGTGTGTTATGATAAGGCGACACCCGACCTGTTTCTTTTCTCGTGTTTTAATCGTGGGGCTAAGAGTCAGCTGGGCACACGCATGTGTTCGTGTCAACTCTAGAGTTAGTGAGAGCATGAAAGTCTGTTATGATAAAGTGACATCCGGCGACGTTCTGTGCGAAGCTATATTTATTTTTTTTGTGCTTCGATCTTGGGCCTGGCAGATTCTAACATTGCTAGCTTTACGGGCATATTAAAATAACTCTGTGCAGCCGAGTTCAAGAGTAAGGTGGCTCGCGGCACTTGCCCATTAATTACTCCTTGGAGTTGGCGGTGAACCGCAGGATGTGCAAAATGTAGTCGTAATAGAAGAGCTATCCGCGCGCAGTCTGCTGCGGAGTACTTCTATTAAGCGTTTGGAATATAAGACGCTTGAAGTTAGAAAAAAATGTCTATGTAAGAATATAGTCGCATTGTTAATGTCTTTACAAGGAGAAATTTGAAATGATGACTATAAGCGACAATTATACCATACCAAGATATCCAAAAACGGAAGCGTCTTAGTACCGTGGGGAGCTTTATGTCTTTTACATAGTTTTGGGGATAGACAAAAGGCCATATGTCCAGGTAAGACTAATCTTTCACATTTATATATGTTTAGTTACAACTTTAGTTCACAAACTGTGCTTTGGACGATGCGAGAAATGAAATAAAACACTGACAACATTCCTTGTTTTATTTTCACTAAGTGCATGCGCAGATTTCTATATTTTTAAACTCACATACAAACCAGTAACGTGACGCAAATAATTGCCATAGTATTACATTGGAACACTTACAGTCCATATCTATTTACGAACTGCATAAGATATGTTACTGTGCAAACATATTTTATTTTAAGCTATAACAAATGCACTCATTGTATATCCTATAGCAAGTTCATCTGTCTTCTAACTTCTGAGTGAATAGTAACAAAATTTACAAATCACAAGTTCATTGGAACTCCTATAAGATATATTGTCTCACATTACATTTGTAATATGGGCAATTCAAGTCAACAATAAGCATTGTGAGCTTCGAAAGAAAATAGTCGGAAAAAAAGTTACTTCAAAAAGACTTACAACTGAAAGTGTCTTTCAATATCATTTTATTGTAAAATTACGAAAGAATCTATTCTTTATAATAAACAGTTGCAAAATAACTCTCCAAAGCTGTATAGACTCTGAGGGCCTCATGTACAATGCCAAACAGTGTGTTGAGCTTGCAGTGTGTACGACTTGCAGAGTGTAGGGCTTGCAGTCTGTAGAGCTTGCAGTCTGTAGAGCTCGCAATGTGTGTGGAGACTCCCCGTATGTGAGAGGAGCTCGCAGTGTGTGAGAGTACATCACAGTGTGTGTGCCTCACAGTGTATGGAAAAAGCTCACAGTGTGAAAAGAGCTCTGTGTGGGTGTGTGAGGAGCTCTGTGTGAGTGTGTGTAGGGCAGAGGTCTTCAAACTTTTTGATGCCGAGACACACTTGTAAAACATTTTTTGGCATAAGGACCCCCTTCCAACAAAAGTTTCTAGAAACTGGTACTCCTCATCAACTTTTGACAACCATAAATGCGCCTGTTAGACCTCATCACATCCAGCCACCATTCATCCACTCAAACTTTCACACATCCATCCATCCATCCTTTCATCCTTCCATCCATCTATCCTTCATCCACCTTTTCTTCTTTCCATCCATACATCCATACTTTACACATCCACCCTTCTATCCATGCACCCATCATACAGCCACCCACCTTTTCACACATCCATCCATCATTCATCCATGCAACCTTTTATCCATCCATCTACCATTTCTTTCTCCTAACTATACATCCATCCACCCACACTTTCATCTTTCCATCCATACATCTATCCTTTACCCATCCACCCTTCTATCCATCCACCCATCATTCGTCCTCCCACCTTTTCAGACATCCATCCATCATTCATCCATGCAACATTTTCTCCATCCATACATCCATCTAACATTTCATTCTCCCATCTATACATCCATCCACCCACCCTTTCATCCATCATTCATCCACTTACCTTTTCACACATCCATCCATGCAACGTTTTATCTATCCATCCATCCTTTCATCCTCCCATCCATACATCCATCCTTCATCCATCCACCCTTTGATCTATACATCCATATGCCCACCCTTTCATCCATCCACCCATCATTCATCCCACCACCTTTTCACACATCCATACATCATTCATCCATGCAACGTTTTATCCATCCATACATCCAGCCACCTTTTCTTCCATCCGTCCTTCATCCGTCCACCCTTTTATCCTTCCATGCATCCTTTCATCCACACTTTCATTCATCCATCCTTCATCCATCCACCCTTGCATCTTTCCATCCATACATCCATCCTCTGTGTGTGTGTGTGTTGGGGGGCTCTCTGTAGGTGTTTGTGGGTGTCATTTGCGAAAGATAAAGCTAGTGGCATTGCAAATAACAATGCCATTTATTTACGTTAAAAAAAAAATTGTCAAGAGCTTTGCCAATAGCTCAAACTTTAACAAAGGCAAAACCATTGCATTGTAAATGCTTGTTTGAAAAAGGTTCTCACAGAGAGTCTCTGACGGGGTAATATTACTTTTCATAGTCTCAGGTTTCATAAAGCTTTGGACAATTAAAAAAACTTCTTCAGTATAGTTGTTTGATGCTTTAATGTGATTATCTATATGATTTTTTAGAGTGGTATGTTTTAATTTATGGAATTGGTTCACTGCTTTCCTAAAGATGTTTTTCGTTTCGATACTGTAGGTTTTACGCCATATTCACTTGAGTCTTTTACAGCGACTTTTTTCAGTTTTGAGTTCCTGTGTGAACCAAGGTGCGGAGGGTTTATGCCCGGCTGATTTCATGGCTTTCAAAGGGGCAATAGTGTCCAAAGCAGAGGTAACCCAGTGATTGAAAGTTGCCACATCGCTGTTTGGTTCGCCCGTGAGTAATAGTGGCGTGTTATGTAGTGCAGGGCCAATGATTTCAGATATGCTGTCCATAGACTAGTGACAAATTCAGTGGGGTAACAAGCAGTCCGTTCTCCAAAGAACCTCTTGTGTTTATCTAGAAATACATTGCTTGGGGCTGTCCTTTCCTTTCAGACTTGGAGAACAACCTTATCCTTACCATGTAAAGGGACACTTTGATAATTTTCTAGAACCCACGATACACCACACAGCATGAACAACAACAAAATCACAAGGGCAATACATGTTAACTTTTGTTAAGCAAGAGAAATATACGAGTTCCTAGTGTCCGTCAGAGCCTCACCGGTACAGGCTCCTATTGTCCATCAAAAACGTTGGCACTTTTGAGCACCGGCGGTGGAGCTTGCCCTGCCCTAAGCTCGTATCCCAGGATAATATACCCTCAAGGGATACTTCGATCTATCCTGTACAATGTTCAATCAGTGCACAAAACTCTTATCACCCTACACTAACTCCATTGGTACTATAGCAAAGTATACCCTGACTTACACAGTCCATCTCTGACTAATCTTTCTTCTCTTTTGGTGCACGGTCCCTCAGCTGAGGGCGCGAATTGAACCATGTGGCTCCGGGCACAGAGGGGTCAACAAATAGGGGCTCCTGGATAGCTCATATTTCTTAAGGAACTGCTGCATTCAGCACATTATCATTTTCCTTTTCTGTTTGCATCCAGGTCACTTTGGTATCACAGAAGGGACAAACCGAGGCACTGTCCCACACTTCCATCCTTCACCCACTGGTTGTAGTGCAAGGGCAAAGGAATCCTGTAACAATGAGTCGCAAGAATCCAGTTCTTGGGGCCAGCGGCTTTCACTGCGGTACGAGTTGCTAGCAGGACCTGCTCCGGCTCCCTCCAACGTGGCTGCAAACTTTTCTTCCGCTGAAAACTTTTGATTAAGATGAAGTCACCAGGCTAAATCTCATGGCGTACGAGGCAGGGAATCCCGGACCTGTTGGTGAATAGAACTTAAACTTTCGGTTAACTGGCCAAGATAGCCAATCAATAACAGGTACCCAATATCAGAAAAACGCCTAGAACGCATGACACCCCATACATTTGCCGGGCGTCCAAACATGACCTCAAAGGGTGACAAACCTGTCCTAGAATGTTCTGGTTTATAAAATAGCTAACGGTAGAGCCTCTGGCCACTTTTACCCTGTCTCCTGAATTTTTGCCACTTTGAGCTTAAGAGTACCATTGTACTTCTCAACCAAACCTGCTGGCTGTGGATGATTTGCAGCATGGAACTTTTGCTTTATATGTGAACCATCACAAATCAATTGAGTCACTTTTGTATTAAAATGACTTCAGGTATAATTTCAGATCAAACGGGGCAAGCGGAAACGAGGAAAGAACTCATTCAGGAGTACCTTTGCAGTCGTAATGGCTGTATTGTCTTTAGTGGGATAAGCCTCAACCCATTTACTTAATGCACAGACAACTACCGAAACATACTTCAAATTATTGCATCTCTCTAACTCAATGTAGTCCATCTGAAGGACCTCAAAAGGAAAAGTGGGTGGTGCAAAATTACCAGGCAGTGTAGGGGTACCCTTTCCAGGATTGTGCATCATGCACACCATACAGAACTTCACTAAATGTGCAGCTATCTTTGAAACATTGCAATTCTGCCATACAGGGTCTAACAACTTGCAAATACCCTTCGCGCTAATATGGGCTGGGCCATGGGCCATCGTGACTACAGGAAGAACATGTACATCGGGCAACATCCATCTCTGCTTTCCTGACTTGTCAATCCAACATCCCTCATTGTTCAATTGTGCTGACTTTCCTGCCACACTGCTAACTCTTCTATTGTGGCTTCGCTTTTTATCTCTTTTACATTTTCAAGTGTGTCCTCAAACATGACAACTTCAGGCACCCACCTAGCTGGGCCTGCTATAAACATTCTTTTCATCTTCGTTGGCTGTTGCCTTAGCTGTCTGATCTGAAAAATAATTTCCCCTACTTACATCATCAGTGACCTTCTGGTGGGTGCTACACTTCACTAGGGCCAATTTCTTAGGGCGTGTCAAAGCAGACTAAAGCCTCAATATAAGGTTCCAATGCTCTATTTTGGTGCCATGGGAAGTTAAGAACCCTCTCTCAGCCCAGAGTCGCCCAAAATTATGAGCGACCCCAAAGGCATACTAGCTGTCAGTATAAATTTTACAACCAGTCCCTCACTTAATTCGCAAGCTCAAATAAGGGCAGCAAGCTCAGCAGCTTGAGCCGACTGATAAGGGACTCTTGATGTCTCTACTACTGTGCGCAGGGTGGTAATAGCATAAGCAACAGTTGTAGTGCCATCTGGTAATTTGAAACAAGAGCCATCAACATATAGTTCCCCTTGTGGTTCAGATAAAGCAACTTCACTCAAATATACCCGTCCTTTCATCTCTTCTTCCGTCCAGAAGGTACAGTCATGTTTGTCGACTTCATCACTCTCAGAAGGGAGGGGTAGTAACGTGACTGGATTCAGAGTAGCACATCGTTTGATCGGGATAGCCAATAATGTCAATTCATAGCCAGTAAGACGTGCAGTGGTGAGGGCCTGTGTCTTCAGAAGGGTATCCACAGCATGGGGTACAATCACTGTGAGATCAGTATCAAGTAGAAGTCCAGCCGATTGACTGATCGAAGTGGCCACGGCCATGATAACTCGGAAGGGCTCTCACGACTGGATCAGAGACAGCAGAGGAATAAGCGCATGACCGCTGTTTATCTCCAAATTTTTGTGTTAGGACAGAAAGCACGCAACCAGCCATCTCATGGATGTACAACACAAACGGTTTGTTACAATTAGGGGTGCCAACTACTGGAGCCGAACAAAGCACAGTTTTCAATTGCTCAAAAGACTGCTGACATTCAGGCGTTGAAAGGCAAAGGTTCATGCACATCTTTCATTGTTAGTGCAAGCAAGGATTTAATTATTAGGGAATAATTTGGTATCCACTGCTGACAGTAGGAAATAATACCTATAAAAGCGTGCACATCTTTCTGAGTCTGTGGAACGGGCATTTTAACAATGGTACTGATGCGCTCCGGGGTCAAACTCCTACTCGCCTTCGACAGTAGGTGACCTAAATAGGTGAACTCCTGTCGACAATACTGAAATTTAGTGAGAGAAACCTTATGTCCATGATAAGCCAAATGTAACAACAATTTAACAGTGCTATCTTTACAACTCTGCTCGGTATCAGAAGCAATAAGGAGATTGTCGACATACTGCACCAATACATTACCTGTGGAAATCGAAAGGGAATCCAACTGACTCTTTAAAGCCTGACTGTAAATACTTGGACTCTCAGTATAGCCCTGAGGAGCTAAACAGAATCTAAAGCTTCTGCCAGCTAGTGTAAACCCTAACAAGTACCTGTTATCTGGATTAATAGGAATACTAAAAAATGCATTTTTCAAATTAATGACAGAAAAGAATTTAAAAGTGGAAGGAATCATCGTCAAAAGTGTAGTAATATCTGGGACCACTGGAAACTGGGGAACCACTATTTTGTTAACTTCGCACAAATCAATCACAAAACGATAAACATCTTCATGACCATCAAGGGAACCGGAGGGTGTCCGTTTAAAAATCAGAAGAATGGAACTATTACAAATATTGGTCAGCACTGGGACGCCCCTTTGCCGGGGCAGCTGTGCGCTATATAAAACCGCATTACATAACATAACGTCTCTTCAAGCAATCCTTTCTTAATCAAATCCTGGATAATTTGCCATAGAGCTTGCTCTCCTGCCTGTGGGATTTTATATTGAGGGATACAAGGCAGAATAGCATTGTTTTTGGCCTGTATCGAAACCGGTGGTATGTGCAACAGCCCTACATCTGTCTCACCTGTCGCCCACAAAGTGGGTGGCACATCAGCGAATGCAACAAGAAGAGGCGTGTCCTTGGACAAATACTGTTTAATACCTACTACATCTGGGCAAAAATGGCGAATCCACAGTGAAAGGACCAATAGTTAATGCAAGGGGTCTTGAAATGGGCTCACAACCGGTACACCAGAAAAACCTACCGAAACATTACTATGGCCAGAAGAGGCGCCCCAGGGACCATGTTTTGAGAAACAGAACTTTTTGTTGCACCTGTGTCCACCAAAAATTCCTTAGTCGAACCTTGCAGTTCCACTGTTAAATAAGGACCACACTGGTCTACAGGTATCGGAACTGGTCCCCCACTCTTTCTCTGGCTGTCCTAGCTGTAAGTCTTTCCTGTCACTTCTTCCATATCGTAGTCATCATGGTAGTACTGTCCATCACGAGGGTCCTCAAAGTAATTATTATCAGAATGACCCTGTGAGGCTGCAGCGTTTTGAACCCTATCAGCCCCACCAGCTCCACGACCCAGTCCACGAGAACCTCGTCCTTTAGGGACGCCACCGTCAGCAAAAGCACGGGACTCTTGCTATGCCAGTGACCCTTCTTATAATATACACACTGATTCGGCCCCAAAGGTGTCGTATTCAGCTGCCTACTAGTACGTGGAAGCTGTTGGCAAGGACTACTACGTCCTCTATTGTTTCCTCTAAAAGCTTGCTGCAACAACACCTTTGTCTTTAAATCCTTATTCTTCTTTACTATTTTTTCTTTCTCTTCTTGATCACGATGCTCATAGTATTGAGCCATATTCAAAATACCAGACAGGGAAGAAGTGGTCCAGGTACTCTCAGATGCCTTCAAACGAGTCGGAACTTTATGAAGTAGGTTAGAGACAAACCTGTCGACAAACAATCAAACACCCCCTTCAATAGACACATCCTGCTCACTATAATCCAAGAACGTATCTTCAAACTGGGTGAAAAAATCAGACACACTTTCATCCTTCTTCTCTCGACAAGACGTCAACTTGTCCCAACTTACTATCTTCGGTGGAATAAGCAATTGCATATTTGTAATAATGTGACCTGGCAAAGAAAGTATCTCAGCTTGAGGCTTATCACCTGGCTTCATTTCCTGATACCATCCCTTAATCACATCCCATGTACCTCCCAGTTCCGCAACATGGTCCTGAGTATGAACCTGTCTCCAAATATCAACCAGAATGAGAAGACCAAAGAACCGTTCAATATGAGCAAGAGTCATTACAGTAGAATAGGCAGCTTCAGTCAGTTCTTTATAATAAGCAGTCTGATTTTTCCTAGGATCTTTCAAATGAGGTTTAAGGGACAGAACCTCACTCCTTTTCCAGAGTATAAACCCACTGTTCTTGGAAACGGGTCTCTACACCCACTCAAGTAACATTACCTCGCTGATCCGTTAAATCTGGTATCTCTGGGTGATATATAGGATGAACCTCTCAAATCGGAAACTGGGATATCACGGTAAGACCGTTCTCATGCAACCTGCCCCTCTAGGCAACAGACGTAGTAATATTCCCAAAAACTTGGCCTGGGTCCAAACCACTGGCATACATGCGATCTCGAATATCAAATAAAATTTGTGGTGCATCATCCCCAAAATGCTGCTGCCAAAGGTCAATCAACATAGAGGACATATGTTTAAGAGCATGCTGCTCATAATCTTTCATTACATCCCAAACATCCTCTACACTGTAATTGGGATTAAGACCCCACTGCGCAGCCTGATTAGCTACTACCTTCTTCTCCTTATCCTCCACCGCTGACTGTACCAAAGGGCCCAGACTCTCACTAAATTCTGTGAAGTCTCTATCTTCAAATCCATGTTTCAGCTTCTCAGCACCCAATAATGCTGAGAAATGAACCATTAAATATGGAGAAACAGCAGATGTACCCGGCAGAATCGTCGCATGCGGGTGCGTTGCAGGAAAAAGAGCTGAACACAGGGATGCAGAGACAATAGGTGTGGTAGTGGTGCTAACAGTCATAGTTGCCACACAGGGCGAAGACACAGAAAGAGGAGGAGGAGTCAAAGCCACAGCCGTCGAAACTACATCAGTAAATACAGGAACAGTGAGAATAGCTGTAACAGGCGGCTGTGACGGCACAGGGACAGTGGGATATATCTTTGCGGGGCATATGGGAGCGAGGGGCGGGGGTCTAACAATTCTTCCACAAAAGTATCAGTTTCCTTCTGAGCCAAATACGATTTATCAACATGCAATCGAAATCTCCTATCTCACATTCAACTCGCTTTTCCTGTTTTACTTCATCATATGCTACAGCTTTCTTAGTCAGAGTCTGCATTTTCCCTTTCCGTGCCTCTTTCTCTGTCTTCAATCGTCTCTGCCTAGCTGCTTTCTGCCACGTTCTTAGAGAATCAAACATGGACTGTCTACTTCGTCTCTTGAACAACTGTTCCTGTAAAGACCCAATCTTTTGTTCATCGAAAGTGCTCTTCAACGCCAACTGCAACTCAGCATTGTCCCTCGTATATTTGTGTCATAATGTACTAAAAATAATAGGGCCAAGACCATGCTTCACATACATATTAAAATTTGGAGTGCCTTCCAGAGGCACCAACTGAGCTTCTTCCAATCGAGCATCTGCAGAACAGCACCAGCACAAGAAAACAGTTTACTGATCCCAGGCATTCGTAAAAGAAAACAAGTTCACTATTTATGCCTGGCCAAGCAATTGCAAATGCTTTTATCCCAAAGACGATCCTCAGACCGTACCAAATGCAAACCAAAATGGTACCATATCCAAAAAGAACTAAAACAAACTCACCTGATATTGCACCTGATATTGCAGATCAAGCGAACTAATTCTCCACTGCCGACTCTTCAGAGCAAATGGTCAGATCCAAGGGTTTCGCCGTTTAGGACTCCAGTCGGGATGACCGCTGGGCGAGGCATGTTCGGCAGGACGGGAGGGGCAGCTGCGAGCAATCAATGTTCCTCATAAAGGGATCCTTGAACCATCAGTCCGTCCCGGTGATGGCTCGACCTCCCCCCTGTCCCCAGAAGGGGATGGTCACTCACCCGAAGAAGTTCCTGTTCAGGCGCCAACTGAAGGAAGTGGCCCATTTAGGGTCAATAGGGTCACTCATGACCATCTCTCAGCCTTCCATACCAAATGAAGAGTCGGTCAGACAGTAGAGAATACAAACCCATATCTGTTTATTCAGTTACACTCAGAGTGTAGCCCAGTCTGCCCAGTCACTAGACGTGGTGCAGAGGGACTGATATCAGCAAGCATAAAGATACATTATGTAAATTTCAGAACCAATGAAGGAACGCCCAAAATGGAATTTTATAAGCAGATGCAGCAATACAGTGAATCAAATTTGACTCCGTCCTTTCAGGAAAGGCCCAGATTGGCCAAGTGTCATCCGCATGCTTCTGGAAGCTGAAAACCTTAAAGAGATTTCTTTACCTCTTACCTATGGACTGCAGGAAAACAGTGGTGCATGCATTAATTACTTCACAACTGGACTATGCTAATAGTCTTTATCTGGGTCTCCCAGATTATCTTATTAAAAAGCTGCAGGTCATTAAAAATGCAGCTGCCAGGATCATTAGAAAGGTATCTTTTCGTCATCACATTTCTCCACATCTTTAGGTCAATGAATGATATGGGGCCTAAACACTTAAAACTAAGACTCCCTAAAATTACCCAAAACAGGGCGTTGAGATCGAATCCTCAGAGACTTCTCTCTATTCTTCATTTAAAAAAAACTAGATTAAGCGGCCATTCATTTTCTGTCATCACCACCTCTCTCTGGAATTCCATGCCAGAGCACCTTCGAAAAGCCAACTCTGAACTAATATTTAGGAAAAATCTTAAAACTTGGTTGTACGGTTTACCTTAGACCCTCCTTCCTCTGATTTCTTTCCTGACCTCTTGCTCACTTAACTCGCTGATAGCGCCGGGACACCTCCGTTGGAGGTAGCTGTTGCGCTTTACAAAATGCGAAATAAATAAATAAAATAAATAAGTACAAAAAATTACGTTTTGATTCTGAGGCCGGGTACACACTATCTACTATCCAAGGTCGTTCTGCCCGTGCCTGCCACTAGACAAGTGGGAGAAGGCCTCTATCTAGAGGGAAAGGCATGCACTAATAAGAACAGTGTATTCATTAGTGAAGCAAAAGCTGGCCATGGAGAAACATAACCTAACAGAGCTAATGCTCAAACATGAATTTTTCAATTCTAACATATGTACTTGACCAGGGTAAAGAATTTACTGCAAATCGAGTAATATATTATTTTTATGAACGCATTGGGAAACTTCACCAATGCTCTTCCTGCTCCTTTCAGAATAGAGTTAATCTGTGAGATTAGTCTAGGACATGTTGGAGCTCACTTACCACCTTTTTTGTGCCTTGCACTATAATAGCCTGGGACTTGGATTTAGGACGCTTTGAACATGAAGCAGCATTTATTATATCAGTAAAACAGGGACCCATATCTCAGTGTTATACTTGCATAAATTCAGTGGCCCCCTTATGGACCCAACACCTTACCACTAGGGCTATTAACAGTGTCATCTACCTCATCTTCATAAGCAAACAAAAGTGGATTGGCGGGTAAATGATTGAAGGCTGTACCGGAAGGAGTGGGCAAATCAAAAACACTCTTTTGTACCTAATCCATTTTACTAAAATGGTAACCCAATCCTGTGAAAGAAGAGAGGATTCAAGCGTGGTCTAGAAAAGGTGAACTGTTAACTCTCCAAAAGGTTCTATTGTTATTTTGAAAGAACAAGCAGCTTCAAGTTTATCTCACACTTCCTTTCTAAACTTTTCTTTACTGTTCTTGATAACCTTTATAGGGCTGCCAACAAGCTGATTTGTGTATTTCTTTATAGTAGCCTAGAAGTGGAACCAGTGGGGTCTCTGGGATTGGCAACTCCAGCATCTGTGTTAGAGCTATGAACACCTCCCTCCAGAATGCATTTAGCTTGGGGTACTCTCACGCCAGGTGGGGGAAATTCATGTTACCAGCCCTACACCTCAGGCAGTTATCATCCTCCCTCAAGCCATATTTGTACAGCTGAGTTGGAGTGTAGTATACTCTGTGAAGGTATTTATAATGTATTAACCTATGTCGCCCATTCTGTGAGATGGTCTTAGTGTTTTCAAAGCAACCCGCCCATTGTGCCTCGGTGATTTCTATACCCAGCTCTTCCTGCCTGTCTTGTTGGGTTTTGTACGGTATCTGAGTGTTACGCCCCTTGATGAGTGCATATAACATTGTGATACCGCGTTGTGCAGAATTGGTCTGAAGAAGATATGTCAATGACTTCATCTCTTGTGGTTCCCCCAAGTCCTCCCCTAGTATTGCACGCAGCACTTGACGAGCCCTGTAGTATTGATATACATCAAGTGGTAATGTCTGGGGTGCATGTGCGAGTGTTTGATCCCATGTTCTCACTACGCCGTCTAGAAAGAAATCCCCTATCCGTTATAACTGCCTTATCTTCACACATTGGGAACCAGTCACACCATACGATCGGCAATTTGGGAAAGTATATGAGCGTAAGCTGCTGGGACACTGCTGTGTTCTACATTTGAGTTCCAACTGGGTCTATGATGCGAGGTCTCTCATGGGACCCACTTAATATTGTTTTCTGAAATGGAGTAGGGCTGACCTTGTTTCATTCATTTATAGTTGTGGTAAGTCATGGAGTCCATGTATCCAAATGTATGCATGCAACAAATGTGCGGCCCTATAGCATTTTTCCAAGTCTGAGACATTTAAACCACCCTCTGTGTATGTTTTAGTTAATGTATCCCATTTAATTCGAGGCTGATTTCCAGCCCAGGCAAGCCGTATCATGAGGGTGAAATATGATTTACACAGTATGATTGGGATATTCGCGATTAAGAAAAGGAAACTAGGAAGTACGATCATTTTCATTGAAGCAATGCAGCCTATTAGAGACACTGGGAGTCTTATCCATTTATCAATTGAATCTTCTAATTTCTGCATTGCGTGCCAGTTGTTTTCCAGCAGTACCATTTCTGGGTCAGAATGTACCTGAATTCCCAGGTAGGGCACTGGGTCTGTGGTCCATTATAAAGGATAATCAGTGTGAGTAGGGGCAGTCACGTTTGGAAGTGGATATATAATTGATTTATGCCATTTAATGTATAGGCCCGAATATTGGCCGAATAGTTCAACCTCTTGGAGCATAGGCTCTAAATTGAGTTCGGGGTGCATATATATAGCAGCGTGTCATCTGCATACGCTGCAATGACCAGGTTATAATGTAGGAAATGTATGCCTCTGTGAGCGTGAAATTCGCGTATTGCTCAGGCAAGAGGTTTCGCCACTAGGGCGTACAATAGCGGGGAAAGGGGGTATCCCTGCCTAGTACCTCTCGTGATTGTTATCGGCTATGTGAATAACCCATTGACTCTTACGTGTGCTGACGGCTTAGTGTACAGCACTTCAACTTGTTTCAAGAATACCTCTCCCACTCCTAACCGCCTAAGGACAGCAAAAAAATCGCCATTTGACTGAGTTGAATGCCTTCTCAATATCTACGAAAAGGGGAGCAGCTCTAACATTCATGTTGATTCATGTGATGGTGCCGAAAAGGGTTCTCAAATTACACGTGAGGGAACGGCCTGGCACAAACACAGTCTGCTCTTGCCCAACCAGCTTCGGCAAAAGGGGGGCCAACCTATTCACCAGAATCTTACAGCTTAGCGTCCGTATTGAGTAGTCATAGAGGTCTCCAAGAGGAGCATTGATAAGGCTGCTTCCCCGGCTTTAGTAACGTAATCAATATGGCTTCACGCATCAAGGGTGGCATTATTCCCTTCTTTCCCATTTCCTTAATAGATTTATCAGGTGGGGCATAAGCCAATATTGATATGCTTTGTAAAAGGCCACAGTCAGGCCATTTGATCCTGACGCTTTATCGTAAGGCATGTCGTTTAGTGCGGCCATGATTTCCATTGGGCGGAGCGGGGCCCTAAGTCTTTCCCTGTCTGTATTGTCAAGCTATTTCATCGCAATATGGGCAAGATAATCATCATCGGATTCTTCTGTATTAGATTCGCGTGTGGCATATAGTTTTTTATAATAACCACAAAAGGCCTCCACTATCTTGAGCGTACTCCCTACCAAGTCTCCTCTTTCGTTATATATTTGCGAAATATCATTTTCACTTCTAGGGGGTCGTGTTAACCTAGTCAGTACAGAGCTGGGCCTGTCTCCTTCGGCATAAACCCGAGCTGTGGCATATTTTCCCAGGTGTTTGATCACAGTGTATGCTAGCTAATTGAATTCATCTATTTGTGACCTGATTTGTGAAAGTAGTTTAGGGTCTCAGCTGTCCTGGAATTCTCTCTCTAATATTTTCAAAGCCATTTAAATTACATAGCAACTTATATCAATGCATGGTACAGATGGGGTGTTTACCCGCATATATGTTGTGTCCATATGCGTCTTTCTGACTTGTTGAGCAAATCTTAAGAGTATTCTGGCACTGCCAGTCCTGCTATTCTAGGTCTTCTTGTGCACTGCCTTTCCCTTCTGTGGGCTTCTGCGAAAATTTTCTCTGATTTTGTTTACTGTGCTTTTTAAGTTCTTACTGCAATAGCTGAGGGTCATTATATATCTTGGTCTTGCCATCGATGGTCTCTCTCAATCAAGCTGAATAAAGCATTGCATATTCTATCTGAAGCTCTCTTCACTTGGGTTTCATGGGTGCGAATTGTCTACGTGCCTCCTGCACTTGTGGGGTTAAGTCCGGGAAGAGAGCCAGTTCAGATCCCTCATACTTGAGCACTTGTAACTCCCTGGCTCATCGGAGAGCCGCATCCCTGTCTCTGTAGTTTAATAATCTTGCTAACAGAGGTCGGGGCACCCCCCGGAGGTGGCTTGGAGTCCAGTGAGCGATGAACACGCTCTACAACAAACCCCGACGAGAATGGTTCACGTCCCAGCAAGGTCACCAGGAGCTGCTCTGTGAATAGTTCCATATTTCCATTTACTGTAGACTCAGGTAGGTGTAGTATGCACACATTATTGCGCCTAGATCGTGCCTCCAAGTCTTCCACTTTATCACACAATGGTCCCACCTTTTTTGCCCATTTGCTTCTGAGCTGCCGTAGCTGCAACTTGCGCATCCTCAGTCTCTGACATCCTGCGCTCAACCATGTCTAGCCTTTCGGCATGTTTATCTACACGCTCAGACATACGATCCATTCTGTATGATAATGAGTCTATTTTACCATCTATGGTAACCAGGCTTTGCTGTATTGCCACTAGGATGTGGCGTATGTCATCTCCTGGTTCAGATGCACCATTCCCCTGCACGGACGTCTTGGGGTTCGTATCATCCTCTTGGGCCCCAGTTGTCTTGGGTCATTCGAAATTGAGTTTTGGCTGTGTCTTGTCGGACTTACCCATAGTGTTAGTCTGTGCTATTCTGCCTCAGGTGCAGATTCAGCAGTTGTGGGCTACCACGAGTGACAGTCGCGGGCCGCATATTTCTGTCCCTCAAGGCCACCAGGCAAGGTTGTATCTATCACTGTTATGCTCCTGGTACACCACTTTATTGCGATGTCTCGCTGCATCAGTGGCGCGATCTCACCGCCCCCGGTCCACTCTATGACGATCCAGGCTCCTCAGCTCAGGCCCAGCTGTGCGTTGTGCTCTACTGCTAACTGCCAGGGGGGAGTGTGTCATGTCCAGCGTTCACTCACCACTGTTAATAGTATGCAGGCAGGCCGCTCCACAGCAGTGCATGGCCCCACAGGACATTTTCCTCAACCCTGCCTTGTCGGTCTCGTTGAGTGGGGGCCCGAGCCTATCTACTGCCCCCCCACAGTCGGTCGCTTCTTGGCTACTGCTCTGTCCGGCCTCCTCAGCGTGCCGCGACCTGACCTACATGCTGGCCTCGAATGCCCAGGCTCACAGCAGACAGTCGATGCAGCTCCGCTGCACTCCACCGCCAGCCTGCATACAAAGATCAATGTGGCACCTGGTGCACAAGCCTACACACCCGAGAACAGGCATGCAAGGCCCGGCTCCCAGGCCCGCGACCAGGGCTCCCACGCAGCTCCATTCGCTGCGTCAGCAGACAGGTAGGCCACACTTTGTCTTTGCCGCTGGCAACAATCGTGCCCGAGTCGTGCACGCCTGGCTGTCAAAGACCCCACAAGGCTTACCTTTGCTTGTGAAGCGATTCCGCAGAGACGACCCCTGTCCCCACCTGACCCGGTGCAGGAGGGAAACACCCGGCAGGGAGCAGATGGACCCAGGGAAGGGAGCCAAAACAGGAAGGGAAGGATAACAGGAGGCTTGTGATTGTAGACTCTCGATGAGGCAGTGGTCAATAGCTGGGGAGATAAGGGAGACCAGGTTAGAAAGTTCTCGCACCTCCCACGTCCTATACCC
This sequence comes from Lissotriton helveticus, assembly GCF_964261635.1. Lineage (NCBI taxonomy): Eukaryota > Metazoa > Chordata > Amphibia > Caudata > Salamandridae > Lissotriton > Lissotriton helveticus. Next base: position 1,722,596,045 of record NC_136061.1, on the reverse strand, counting down.
ACAACCAATCCTATACCGGAGACCGTATCACAGGGCCACTCACCAAGTCTTATGACAACAGAAGGACTCCCAACCAGGAAGGGGAATATAACGTGAGCACTCCTGTGTTGAACTGAACCTAGGATATAGGTGGTTGTTAGGTATTCACAACCTATCCTGTGTCTTCAGAGAGCATTAGTCCAGAAGATCTATTTGCTCCCAAGAATAGCGCTCCTGCGCTATGGAAGTAGTCAAACAATATGGCACCTTGCACTGGTTGACAAGGTAAAGGAGAAAAAGCGCCCCTGCGCGTTGGCAACCAAGAGAACAGGGGGAGACAGTACCCCCGTGCGAACCCTAAGCAACTAAATGCGCTCCAGCGCGGACAAAGCTATAACAAAAGAATGCGCTCCTGCGCTGTTCAAACAAACACAAAAGAATGCGCTCCAGCGCGTTGTGACAATTGTACCTGGAAGTGCAGCGGTGCTATGATCATCCATGCAACAAACCCTTCAATGGTTGAAGGAACTGCGGGCTCCGGCGGCACTAGAAAGGAGACTGGAGGGAACAAGGGCGTTGGCGCTTAGACAGCGCGAGTCAAGAGGAAGAGGTGCTCCAAGGAAGAAACACCCACAGGACTGCCGAAGTAGAACTGCTCACGGCTTCTTCAGAACAAGCTCGGGTTGCTCGCAAGACGCTGGCCAGGAAGAGAAAAGGAATCCAAAGTGTCGACCCGGTGGGAGTCGCAGGTCTTAAGCGATTCCCCCGGAAGCGCTGTCGGGAAACAGAGAGTCAGGAAGACTAGACCGGGACTCTGCTAACGCCCGGAAGTGAGGGTCTTGGTCTCCCGTATAGGAGAGGCGGAGTCTCCCGGGATCGGCAAACGCCGAGACTCGACACTGGCTTGCTCTGAACTAGCGGCACCACGTCTGCTTTGCTCAGGACTTTATAGTTCCAGGATATGTTCGCTTTCTGCAGGATAGTTCAGGCGGTCTCCGGAACTCTCTCAAGCTGCGGCCATCTGGTTGTCAGGCAAGCTCCGCCCCCAGGCTATTTAGATAGTTATTGTATTAATGTTCCACAATGTATTACAAATAAGCAATTTCTTAAATGTAAATGTAAATGTAAATGTGCTGGACTTGTAAAGCGCACAGCTGCCCGTAAGCGTCCCGGCGCTTGCTTAGGGAACCCGTCCTGGTATTCCCCTGTGAGAAACCCCGGCAGGGTGTCCACAAGGTGAAAGCCAGGCATCCCGCCGCGAGGGGCCGTAGTGGAGATTAAGCAAGCTATTGCCCAGAGTCGCAGAGTGTGACCCCGTGAGTTGAGTAGGCACCAGAGCGAGAATTAAGCATCTCAGTCAAGTATATTAAAGCATGTATAGAACTAAACCACACATTTAGTCAGCAGTTCATATCCAAAGAGGATGGTTAAAATAAACATCAGATAAGAGATTACAGACTTCTATCCCCATTAAAGGCAGAAGGATATTTAGTCCTTTATAACTACATCTACAGGTTTAAAGCAAAAGGGCTAAAGGACTCTATTTTAAAGTTCTCTAAGGGCAAGTTCATGGGCATTGGTAAAAAGAAAATATGAAGTAAAAATCAATTTGTTTGGCAAAGAAGGATTCCAGGTCAACTGCATGAATGCAGCAGCATAAAAAAGGCAGTCCAAGATATAGAAAAATTATGGCGTTGCGATTAAAGAATAAAATGATAAGTGAGATGTGTTGTGTCCCATAGACAGAAAAATAGCATTGCCTTGTCAAAGAAGACAAGCATTGGCATAACCAATAGGTCTCGCTTTTGGGACCTTATAAGTATTTAGTTATGCAGCACAATATCCTTGGTGCAACAACATAAACTGTTGCTTGGCTTAACACTTATAAGGTCCCAAAAGTGAGACCTATTGGCTATGCCAATGCTTGTTAGAAATGTTGTCCAGAAAAATTTGGCCCGGATCAGCATTGTCTACCCAAGCAAAAATACTTCTCTAATGATGCAAAAACACAAATCAAAAATGAGAATCCCTGGACAACAATTTTTGAATGGATGTATATCAGGGGCTGGGATTATGATGCTTGAGCGGATTAACAGCGTTCATAAGTGTACATGAATCCGCATTTCCGTTTGCTCGGTTTTTTTTGCCAACTATTGGACAATCAAAATAATAGTGACCAATTAGAGCAGACCATTAAGTCAAAGAACAAAAAGGCAAACACTTAAATAGCATGTATGTTTAGCCTTGGTACGGCTTATAAACAAGCACCCACACCTTACTGGTACACATATTCAAAACAAAACAAAAATAGCCAATAGGTCTCGCCATTGGGACCTTATAAGTGCTTAGCCATGCAACAGTTTATGTTGTTGCACCAAGGATATTGTGCTGCATAACTAAATACTTATTAGGTCCCAAAAGCGAGACCTATCGGCTATGCCAATGCTTGCTTTTACTTTTACTTTTATTCACTCATTGGTTTATTGTAGTACACACTCCCAAGTGACTGTCATACGTTCAAATGTCTAACTAGCCTTACATGCAACCATCTGTTTAAAATATTACTTTGTCATTTTTTTTTTTAAGCGGAGGATTATCATATGCGATTTGTCACAGAAGGTCAGTGTTGGTGAGGAATGCTGCATGGAGAAGCAGATTGCTGCATCTCAGCAACATTGCTTTTAGTTCTGGCATGAATAGCATCTTAAAGACACTCACGAGCAAAGGCCCAACAGCAGAGCGTTATGCTCAATCCACCAGTTACAAAATGAAATAAACTGCAGGACCTAGCATTATATATAACCATGGTTTAATATTATAGTTAGCTGAAGGAGCCAAATAAACTTGACGGTTAGATGGAAAGTTCAAATCATTCAGCTCTACCTCAGCTTTGTCTGTTAACTTCTAGCACTCAAGTATCTACCTAGACGATAATTAGACTGGTGTATTTATTGCCAATTACAATGAGGAAAGATTGGAGCTCAGTCTGATCCACTGGACGTCAGTAAAACATGCAACTCAAGTTGCGAGACCTTTCATCACCTTTCACATTCAGCTTAGGGTAAGGTGGCACTGGTCATGACAAGTGTTTCTCAGAGTCTGTAAGGAAGTTGTTTGTTCCTCCCTGTTGGACTTGGCCATTTTCACAGAATTTTTTTGCTTTTTGCTTCCCCGAATTCTGGATGTCCCCCCTTTATAATGTAATTGTATAGGCCCTGTGAGGTTGTAATGCCCTGGGTAATGTTAAAACCCATACTAAGGTACAGTTACCCTCTACCCTCAACATGGCTGCCATAGGCCCCTGCTACTGCAGTGTGGTCTTGTTAAGGCGCATTCTAGTTGCCAGGAGCTGGCAGGGACTCCAAACAATGTTGCCATTCCAGCCTGCCTTGCCTACCCACAGTTAGAGTAGGGAAGCTCCTGGCACCTTCTAGAATACGGGTGGAGCTTAGTTTTGCCGCCTTAGAGGGTGGTCACCTGACCTGGGCCTATAAAAGGAAAGGGAAGTAAACTTTCCAGTCAGTTGGGGCATCATTGACCTGGGGAACCCACGCAGGAGTTTTAGGCGGGAGGGCCTAGTTAGGAACCTATGCTACTGGGAGTGACAGGATTTAGGTGCTGCCTCTTAAGCTGGGTGAGGTGTCCTAGACTAGCCCCCTGATCTGGCCAAGCGCAGGGAACCCCAGGGTCCATCTGCAGTGACTGAGGAAAAACTCATCAAGCCTTCAACTCAACCCCCCCCGCCCCCTTCAACTTCAAGTAACCAACATCCAAGGGCGCAGAACCATCCAAGCGCCAAGAAGAATACTTTCCTGTGAGTAGAGACTGCTGGAGGATCGACCAGGTACTGGACTGTGCTGCCCTGCGCACCCCTTGCCTGCAGTGGGCCCACCTTGCCCCACTTGTCTCCCCTTGACTGAACTATCCTGTCTCCTATTCTGCCTGCAGTCCCTGCTGAACTGTGAACCTAGCGCTATATTCAATTTCCCTGCCCAGCGCTGTATGAGAGACTGCCTCCCCCCCTGCCAGCATTGTCTGCTGACTGACTTGCCAAGCGCTGTTAGGGATCACTGAAATCGACCCCTCGCCCTGCCGGCGACCAGCGCTGTGAAGCCCCCTAAGCGATTCCCTGCCTCGGCGCCAAGCGCTGTACCTTGTCGCCTTGAGGCGCCTGAGGAGAACTTGTCCCCGCGGCTTCGGAGCCGCCCACGCGACGCCTCTGAGGCGCTTCTGGCCTGTCCTGTGGCCGACTGCCCTGCGCTGGGTCCAGCGCCGGCGTTGACCCCCCCTCGGCGGCCCCCGGTGCCAGGAGAGGGCCGCCGCATCAAGTCTGTCAGGCCGCACCGGGCCTGAGGCCTGCCTGGGCCCCTGTCACGTGAGCGGGAGCGCCTCCGCGTCATCGGCCGCGCCCCCGCCCAAGCCGCGCAGCCATTGGCTGCCCCGAACCAGCCCTTCTCTCAAGGCCGGCACCTGGAGCAGGCCGCGACTCATCGCGGAGGGGGTCCGGAGCTGAAGACGCCCCTCCGCATGGTCCCGCAGTGTGTTTCCTCGCCCCTGGCGCCGGGGCGCTGTGGCAGCGTCTTGCACCGCGCCGCGCCGCGAGAGGTCCCTCAACCGGCAGAAGCTTCTCCCGCCGACTCCAGCCTACGCAAGGGCCCCGGAGGGCCGAAGAGCACAAGGTAACCCCCGGGGAGGAGCGGGGTAGGCCGGGTAAGGCCCGAGGTCGCCCCTCCCCCGGGGTGAACTGAGACTGGGCCCCGTTGCCCCCCCCCCCCTTAATGTGCCTCGAGAATTTGGAGGCTTGGGGACAGACACTTACCCCACGGCATTGAACTGCCATATTGCCAGTTTCCGGCCTGTAGTGCTCATGTTTATGCCATATTTACAAGCCTGCTAATGGAATGGTGATCTTTTTCACGGTACTGAATTTCTTGCAGGGGGTGGGCATCGACAGTTCCTGATGGGGCCGGATTGTGGTACTTATTGATTCATTCTGATGTTACTCTGATGATCTGATTTTGGTCGCAAGACTGTTGATATTTACAAGAGGAAATGCTTATGATTTCTTCCTACAGGTTAACCCATGGTTTAGGAGACTACCTTCCAGCCTGCTGAATAGTTTAACATGACAGGCTGTGTATTTGGAGTTTTCTGTTACACTAAAAGTACGTAAGGAAATGTTTTACCCTTTTATAGGAAATGCATTTTGAAAGGCGTTCATGAAATGTTTTAATGTGGTATTTTAAAGTAATGCTGATGATTTGCTAATGCATTATTCGTTTTGATCTAAAGCCTACATAAAAGATCTTGATTTTCAAACACAACTAATGGTGTGGTCTCCATTATTGCACCCACTTCATGTCTCATTGGATGCGTGTGTTGAGTAGCTGCTTTACACGTACGCCCCTTGCCGCCTTCCTGCTCGAGCCAAGCTACTCCACGGAGAACTGGTGGTTCCAGTTCTTACACTCCCCCTTTAATTCTCCCTCAGATACATTAACGCACAGTATGATTCAGCTTCTCTTGTAGTTATTAGTTTTTGTTAAAGATACAGTATAGTGAAAACGATTTTATACTGGCATTTAAATAAGTCCAGTGTATGTGTGTATTTGTAAGACTCGTATTACCTGTACCATACAACTTAAGCAGAATTACTCGAAGGGCAAGACAATGTACTGCCTGGCGTCCATTGGGGAAAGATCTCCCGGTTTACATTATGTGCGTATCTTTTTTGTTGCAATCACAGCGACAGTTCGCTACGGAAGGCACAAGAAGGGACATATGACACTTTGGTTGCCCATTTTTGGCATATTGACATGTATGTACTGTGGGTGGGACACAAGGACACAGCTCACTCTGGAGGCCTGTCACTTCACTCCCTGTTGGTGTCTCCTCCCTCGAACGAGAGTTTAGATTGGTCGAAAATGGACAGAGTCAGAGTCTGCTCAAGAATGCTGTAGTGGTGTGACTAAAAGTAGGCACCTTATGGCTAAACTAATCCACACTGGCGGTGCCACTTCTTGGGGCACAGGATGTCATGAACCCACGCTGTGACCACAATTTCCCAAAGACATGTATGACTCCAAAGCCGTACTGACTATCAGTGTAAATTGTAAACTTGAGTTGCTCTGAAATGCTGCACGCCTGTGTTCAGGAGAGAAGTTCCGTGACATGGGTTACATACACTCCTTGCAACTACAATGCTTGCCCAACACCTCCAACTTTACATGCAATGTAAGCAGCTTTCAGATTTCCTTCATTGTCTCTCAAATAGGATCTATCAACAAACAACACATGATCAGATTCGGGTAATGGTTCATCCTAAATGTCAGGATGCGGTTTGGTACATACTTCAGTCACAATCAAACAATCATGTGCAGCTTCATCAATCAAGTTTTCATTGCTAGGCAATAGTTGGGTTTAAAATTGTGCATCTTTGGAGCATCACATTCTCTGCACCAAGTAAAACATGTTCATACTTGGCCAGACGACTGTTAGTCAGATACTGTATAAGTGTTAACAGTATCTCTACTTAAATGGGTTAAGAATACAGTCAGCAGTTGTCCCATGACTATACTTTCACACTGTTCGAGACTCACCCATGCAGATGCAACCGCTTCCAAGTATCCAGGCAGTGCAGCTGCAACAGGGTCAAGCGTCGCTGAAAAACAGGCATTCGGTCTGCGATTGCATCCATGCATCTGTGTCAACACTGAAAGAGCACAGCCTTCTCTTTCACTGCAAAACAACACAAAGCTGTAATCAGGTGTTCTGAATGCCGGTGCCCTACATAGGCATTCTTGTGTCATGGTGAAAGCTGTCATACAACTGCCATCCCAATGTACCGGATCAGACACGTTTTGTGTGTCAATCTTTGTAGAGGTTTGGCTGTCAATAAAAAAATCAGAATCCACTGCTGACAGTAGCCCACCGTTCCTAAAAACATGCAGACTCCTTTTGGGTAGTTGGTGGATTCATGTTAAGAATAGAAGCAATCCTTTCTTATAACAGTTTTCTCGCTTGTGTCTCAATGTGATGTCCTAAGTACAAGACTTCTGTTACTTGGTCGGGGATACTTTATGTCCGTTCTCTGCCAAGTGGTTTAAAAGTGCAATAGTATCAATTCTGCAAACTTTGTCTGTATTTGATGTCACCCTGGTACTGGAACCAGCTCCCCTCCCAGTTGTGTTAATGCTCCAATTTCCTAGCCTTCAGAAAAATGTTGAAAACGACACTGTTCTAACTCTCCATGGTTGGCCATAAGCAGTTACAGCGCAGAGATACCCCGATGGGGGTGATTCGGGCGCTTCAGAAATCATAAATTAAATCAAATCAAACCAGTAGATCTTTAATGTACTGCACTAACACTGAATGGTATGGCATTACCAGAGTCTACCCTCGGGGGACTCTTCACCATGCTAAAACACAACTGCCAAAACGGAAAGCAAAATGATACTGACTATCTTCATGCAATGGAATTGAGAAAAATGCCTGACATAAGCCAATAACAGAAAACCATTCAGCTTCACATGGACCCTGAACAATATCACAGCTGAATTCTGTACCACAGGACAACAAGGAACAATGATCAAATTAATCCTACACTATTCCTGCACAATACAATACTTGCCATTTGGCTTCTGTAAGCCCATTATAGGAGATTACGGCACTTTTAGGAGACTGGGCCCACTTTGGTCTACCTCTAAGCCTGTGCCAAATATGCAGTCCCACCCCTCACAGGCACCGTCAGGCTGACAGGTCTTGATCAAAATCCTATAATTGAATCAAATACTGTTGTGATACATTGTGGTTCTGGAAAGAATTTCTGTTCAACTGCTGATTCGGATTTGCATTATACCTTTGCACCTGTGCATTCTGTTGAGGGATCGGAGTTTGAGGCATTTGAATTGACTGAGATATATTAGGATTTTGCATTCTCTGACCTTGTGCCTGTTGCATTTGTGTCATGTTACACCTTTGCGTTTTCCACATTCTGCATCTGATTCCTTATGTTGTTCACAATTGACTTACACTTGCGTTTCCAGTGTTAAAATGTTCCGGAAGCATGACATGGATTCAATGTCTTCAAAAGCGACACATGAATACCAGTTCTTAGATCAACTGGATTACCATAACCTCTAACTTGTGGAGGAAAATTCTGTTGCTGTTAATCAGTAACACACTGCATCATCGGAACTTGATTATATCCCCCCGAGAGATGTTACAAAAACCCATCTGATTCTGATCTTTATGCATTGCTCTTATCTGAGCAACCATCAACTTCTTGAGTTTCATCTCAATCTCATCCTCACAGTATTTTGTATTACACAAAATCTCGTTTAATTGTCTACTTTGCCAACAAAGCAAATGCTGTTGAATCATGCTAGAAATTTCAGGTCTCAAACCATGCGCAAAATTGTAAACAAAATGTTCCAGATCTCTTTTAGCATCATTATTTAAACCTCTATGGGCCAGATGTAGGTAAATTCAATTTAGCGAGCCTTAATAGCGATTTTTACCGAATGACTATTAAAGACTCGCTAAATTGAATGTAGGTAGAAATCACAAAAATATTTGCGATTCCTTTATATTCCTTAATTGCGTATCACAAATTTGGATTCGCAATCAAGGAATACCATCCCATTCATCTTGGCCCATAGGAATAAAAAGGATTTGCGCCCGTAATTTGCGAAAAACCATGAGGCACTCGCAAATTGCGGGCTCAATTTCAAGGGTGCAAGGGTTAAAAAAGGACACCCTGTTGCACCCCTGAAATGTGCATGTGTGCACATGTGGCGCACATGCATGCCCTAAGGGCATAAATGTGTGCCACATGGCACTTTTAAAAAAGCAAAAAAGTGTTTTTTTAAAGGAAATCGCTAATTACCACCAACTTGAAGCTGGTGGTAATTAGCGATTTCTTAAGGCTAAAGTGCACTTTCTTTTGTGCTACTTACATTGCATTTAAGGAATCGCAATTTGCGATTCTTTAAGTGCAATCGTTTAATATGGAATCACAATTTTTGCGATTCCTTGTTTTGCGAGTAGGTTTAATCTTACCTACATTGCGCAAGGCCAAATTGCAATCTCAAAGGCTGAAATTCTGCCAATTTCAGCTTTTGTGATCGCTATTTAGCTTCCTACATCTGGGCCTGTATTGTTTAAAAGCCTGTATCGATCTCTCATAATAGGCATGCACTGTTTCTTTTAGTTCTTGAGTTATTCTGTCAGTTGGCTACCAATCAATCTCTTTAGATAAAATCTTTGTCTTCAAGTGATTTATCACCTGCTGTTATTTCTTCAGTACCACTGGACATGGTGCTCGTGTTCTAGAATCCCTCTCTGGTTCTGTCTCAGGCCAATCCACAGTAACTTCATTCAACCCACAAATCTTCTGGTACTACAATGTCAAACAGAATATTTAAATCAGTCCACAAAACTTTCGAAATTTTCACAAATTGTTCAATCTGCCTGTACCATTTTCTCTCGTTTTTCTCTCATTTTTGGGAAATCATATTTAAATGACAAAATAGAGTTTCTTGTCCATGGTACATGTACATAATCTCCACCAGGTACGTCTCTCATTAGGAGCTCCCATATTTGTTCTTCATTTCCATCTACCGTACCAGGTAATGACTGCACTCTAACTCTTTTTAGTTATTTCGACCATCTGCCTTCCCATTTTTATCTCTCACTTCATTTCTTAATGAATGTCAACAGTTCTTTAATCTGCAACCTAATTCCAAGAGCTCTCAAATTCATAATGTCTTTGTCACTAAAGTCTAACCTATATGATCTCTGTAAAACCTTTGACTTTTGAATATCTATATCATATTTTTGAGCCAGTTTGGTCAATTTCTTATGTGTTCATCTCGCTTGTTGAGTAATGTTTTTACAGAGAAACAATAGTTCCTCCTCCTAGTATGTATCGAATCGTGAAGGACTAATCGCTCTCGAAATCATTTCTCCCAATTCAATTTTTAGTCTACTCACGTCCATTGCCTTTCTTTTTTGTTGAACTGGATTTTGAATCAAACTTGAACTTGGAACTGATATTGAAGCTGGAGCTAAAAAACAAACTGGAGATTGTACTGGAACTGGTTCTAAACTCGAGACTGGAGCTGAAACTGAAGCATTTTCAACATTTTGATTTTTAATCAGAGTACTATAGTCTCTAAGCCACTTCTCCAATTCTTGATCTCAATCCTCCAGTGCTCAAATTTGCACTTGTTACAGGTTGCATGTTTAATGCAGATGCATCTGAAACTGTACTTCCCATTGTTATGGTCACACCAGAGGCACAAGTCATCTCAGGCAGTCTACTCGCTCTTGAGCTATAAAAAGGCACCTCTGAAACATTCTGCTCATCTGGTCACATTGAATCTGATATGCAATGTAACCTAGATTTTTGGCTTCTGTAGCAGTATTGCTTCAAACCATAGGTGTCTTTGCAATGAGCTTGTCCTTAATTCTAGTGGATTAGTTTGTGCTGTATTTACTTCAGTAGGTGCAGCTCTGATGTACATCAGGGCTGACTCCCATTGGAGTACAAAGCCCCCTCCCTGCCCCAGGCACAGTTGCATCCAGACAGACAGGAAATTAGTTAGTGAAGTAGATGTACTCCCCCAGAAGGCTAGTCACAGCTCCAGAGCGAGCAGCCTGGTCTGTACACTGAAATTAGATTCCTGCCATCTTTAGAAGGGGCAGAATAGAGGGTTCTGGCTAGAAAAGGTGACCCACACCCCTGGATGTGGTCACCTCGGGGGAGGACTAGCTGTAGGAACTAACGGCTCATTGGCTAACATGCTCCCACACCTCTAACTCCCCTAAATATAGAATTTAAGGGACCCCCCGTCACCAGAACCTCAGTTCTGGGCAACCTGCATCAAAGAGGACAGAAGAAGAGAACTGTGTCAAATTTGCACTTGTTACAGGTTGCATGTTTAATGCAGATGCATCTGAAACTGTACTTCCCATTGTTATGGTCACACCAGAGGCACAAGTCATCTCAGGCAGTCTACTCGCTCTTGAGCTATAAAAAGGCACCTCTGAAACATTCTGCTCATCTGGTCACATTGAATCTGATATGCAATGTAACCTAGATTTTTGGCTTCTGTAGCAGTATTGCTTCAAACCATAGGTGTCTTTGCAATGAGCTTGTCCTTAATTCTAGTGGATTAGTTTGTGCTGTATTTACTTCAGTAGGTGCAGCTCTGATGTACATCAGGGCTGACTCCCATTGGAGTACAAAGCCCCCTCCCTGCCCCAGGCACAGTTGCATCCAGACAGACAGGAAATTAGTTAGTGAAGTAGATGTACTCCCCCAGAAGGCTAGTCACAGCTCCAGGGCGAGCAGCCTGGTCTGTACACTGAAATTAGATTCCTGCCATCTTTAGAAGGGGCAGAATAGAGGGTTCTGGCTAGAAAAGGTGACCCACACCCCTGGATGTGGTCACCTCGGGGGAGGACTAGCTGTAGGAACTAACGGCTCATTGGCTAACATGCTCCCACACCTCTAACTCCCCTAAATATAGAATTTAAGGGACCCCCCGTCACCAGAACCTCAGTTCTGGGCAACCTGCATCAAAGAGGACAGAAGAAGAGAACTGTGTCAGCGACAACAAGACTTGCACAAGGCAAAAGAGGGATACCCTGCACCTGTGGCAACGCTCTTGGAATTGTCTGATTGAGACTCACCCTAGGCTATCTCTTGGTTCCCCAGACAGAGGGACCACGGTGGAAACCTGCAGCACCCTCAGACTCCACTGGACTAGTGGCACTGGCCCCCTGTAAAACACAGGTATAACAACGCTCTGGATCCGAAGAATCTCTGGCCATCGGGCCTACTGAGGCATCACCCAAATCCAGATGATCTAGTTCATTGTGGAAACTAGTCCTTCCTTTCACAAAGTTACAGGCAGCTACTGCGTTTCCCTTGAGCACCGTGAGTGGAAGTTACTTTCTGCTCTACTTACCCCTGCCCAGACTTGTTGGTCGCCAGTCCAGCAACCTGCTGCATCAAGAGGGAACTCCAACCGACCTTCGACCAATGTCAGCAACCACTCCATCCTTGTGTTTTTCCATATTTTTCCCCCGCAGTACCCTTTCAGTGGTAAAAGTAGCTCTCCTGAGGCTCTTCTTTAGTACCAGTGACAGTCAGGACAACTCTGCACCGGGCTCTACAGGCTAGGTAAAATTGAACTGACTTTTGTGGCTTCTTCCCGGGACCTGCATCACCTTTACCCTGCAAGGGTACCATACAACTCGACCTTCAAGTGACTGATTGTCACTAGTGGTTTTTCCCATTGACCGCTATGATAAAGTTTCACATTATTATTCTGCACGGATTATATATTTGCTTCAAAACTCTCTAACTCTGGTTATATGAATGCTATTCTGGTCGTTCTGGTGTCTAAGTTAAGAAAAAAATACCCTCTATTTTCATATATTGTGTCAGATTTCTCTCGAGTTGTGTCAATTATTTATCATCCATGTTGGTACTCTGAAATGCTTAACATATGTTCCTCTAGTAAAGCCTGACTGCTCTTTGCCATACTACCACGACTAAGTTAAGAATGTATTAGTGTGAATCCAAGGGCCATCTTTGGGGTATCATGATAGTATTATATGGTGAGGTATAACCCCCACACCACGTAATACTCTACTTTCCTGCAACACAGTTATGAAGCATGCTGTCTTATATTTAGAGGAATGCAGTCTCACGTTTGTAGTGGTGTCTATTGCTTAAGATGATGAAGTCTCATGCTTGGATCAATGCAGTTTCATGTTTGGAGTGTGTACCGTCTCATTCTCGAATGGATGCAGCCGCATGTTTAGGAGGTTACAATCTCCTGTTTGAAGGCATGCTATCTCTGGTTGGGGGAATGCTGTACCATGTTCTGAGGGAAGCTGTTTTATATTTGGAGGGATGCATTCTCATATTTAGAGCTGTGTTGACTATTGCTTGGGATAATGCAGTTTCATGCTTGGATGAATGCAGTCTCATATTTTGAAGGATGATGCAATCTTATGTTTGGAGGGTGAACAGTCCCATGTTTAAGACATGCGTTTCATGTTTGAAGACATGCACTTTCATGGGTGATTGCATGCTGCCTCATGGTAGGGTGAATATTGACTCATTTTTGGTGGGCTGCCACCTCTTGCTTGGGGGTGGAGGGGGTCAGTCTCTAGCTTGGAGGGACGAAGGTGCACATTTTTGCAGTTGAAGTCTTGCAGTCTCATGCTTGACGACATACTGTTGTGTTTGGAGAGGTGCATTATCTTGTTGGTGTTGAAGCATCATTATTATTATTAAATGACATTTATAGAGCGCACTGACACCATGAGTTTCCTGGCGCTGTAGGACAGAGGGGGTGCAGACTGAGGAGGTTTACAAGTTTTAGCAGGGTAAGGGGAAGAGGAGAGTTTTGAGCTGTTTCCTAAAGAGAAGGAGGGAGCTACTGGATTTAATGGCCATAGGGAGGGGATTCCAGAATTTTGGGGCCAAGAAGGCGAACCTTCGTCCACCGAATTTATTGGTTCTTGTTTTGGGCACGACAAGCTTTTGGAGATGGGAAGAGCGTAATTCGTGAGTGGGGCGATAAGGGTGGATGAGTGAGGTTACGAAGGCGGGGCTGGTGCCATGAAGTGCTCTGAACGTAAGGCAACCCACCTTGAAGGCCACTCTCTGCTCTATAGGCAGCCAGTGTCATTTGTGCAGTAATGGTTTGGCTGATTGCCATTTAGGAGATTTGTGAATGAGGCGAGCTGCTTGGTTTTGGTCTGCCTGTAGGCGGTGGAGAAGTGTTTTGGGAAGGCCGTGGTAGAGGGAATTGGAGAAGTCCAAACGGGAGAGCACTAGGGAAACAATCACTTGGATTAGAGCAGCAGGGGGGAGTAGGTGACAAATTTTGCGGATCTTACGAAGTTGGAAGGAGCAGGATGAGACCACCGAGCCGACTTGAGATCGAAGGGAGAGTTCGGAGTCGATGGTCACGCCCAAGCTCTTTACAGTGTTCGCGGGAGTAGGTGGGGTGCCAAGTTCCGTGGGCCAGAAGTGCGCCCCCCAGGCAGAGGGACTGGAGCCCGGAAGGAGGAGCTCTGTTTTCCCGGGGTTCAATTTCAGATGGTTGGTGTTCATCCATTCCTGTATGTGAACCATGGCGGCGTGGAAGTTGGCTACTGCGTTGTGAGAGTTGAGGGGGAAGATGATCTGTAAGTCATCCGCATAGTTGTATACTGTGATGTCCCAGGTGTGGAGGGAGTGAAGAAGGGGCCGGAGGTAAAGGTTAAACAATAAGGGTGACATGGAAGAGCCTTGGGGAACCCCGCATGTCGTGGGGGTTTTGGGCGCTGTGTAGGGGCCCTGTCGGACGGCCTGTGATCTCCCGGACAGGAACGATTGTATCCAGCTCAGCGCGAGGCCTTGGATGCCGGCCTGTTCGACACGGTGGAGCAAGATGTTATGGTCCACCGTGTCGAACGCAGCTGATAGGTCCAGGAGTATGAGGGCCTGGGGGGCCCCTGTATCGGCGTTTCTCCGCAGAGTGTCAAGGACGGCCAAGATGACAGCCTCCGTTGAAAAGGTAGGCCGGAAGCCTGCCTGGTTGGGTTCCAGGTAGCTAGATGACTCGATAAATTTGGAGAGGCATTGGGTGACATGTGCCTCGATTATTTTGGACAGGAAGGGTAGGAGCGAGATGGGACGGAAATTGGACAGATCTGCTGGGTCCGTGCCAGCTTTTTTCAGTAGCGGGACTAAGATGGCCTCTTTGAAGGAGCTGGGGACGGTGCCGGTGCTGAGTGAACCGTTCAGCAGAGGTAGGATACATTCGGGTAGGGAGTGGCAGATGCTCCGAAGAATCGGGGGAGGGCAAACGTCATTCGGGGAGCCTGATTTTACCCGGGACGCAAGCTGAGCCAGGGAGGCGGCGTTGAGGGCCGGGAAGTCCGAGTATACAGAGAGATTGTTGCAGGGGGTATCAGAGAGGGGGGTCCGGGGAGAGGTGGTGATTGAGGCCTTGATTTTATTGATTTTCTCGATGAAGAAGAGATTAAGGGCGTCACAGGTTCCATGGGTGGGGGTTTGACCTGGAAGAGTTCTGTCATCAGAGGTGAGTTCGTTCATGATGCGGAATATTTCTTTAGATTTATTGTCCGAAGAGGAAATTCGGTTGGCAAAGTGAGATGATTTGGCTGAGGAGATTGCGTTTTTGTAATCTTTCCGGGCAAGGGTGTATTGCAGTCTGTCAGTTTCAGAGTAATTCCGTCTTCATGTCCTTTCCAGCTGGCGCACTTTCAGTTTGAGTTTTTTTAGGTCCTCCGTAAACCATCTGTGGGAATTGTGGTGTCTGGTCGGGGGGAATTTGGTGAGGGGAGCAAATATGTCACTGGCTGACTTCAGGCAGGTGTCAATCTCACAGTCCAACTCGTCGATATTGGTGTTGGTGGGCCGATTGAGAGTGGGCCGGGTCTCGGAGAGAGTCGCGAGCAGGCCTTTGGGGTCATGGGAGCTCCATTTGCGAGAGAGGCCGCCTGCCATTAGTGGAGTGGGCATTTTGCCACTGATCGTAAGGGTAGTATCCACTAAATAGTGGTCTGACCAGGTGCAGGGGGAGACAAGTGGGGGAGAGAAGGTCAGGTTTTGGGACCAAATCTGGTCCAGGATGTGGCCCTTAATATGGGTAGCCGAGGTGATCTGTTGGATTAGGTTGAGGCTGGCAAGAGCCTCAAAGGTCTCCAGAGCATGGGGCCCGGCATTAACATCGTCGAACCAGTAATTGAGGTCACCAAAGAGGGCGAATCTAGGGTTGGAGGTGAGTAGGTAGATCAGCTGGTCGGTCAGGGTGGCTGCGAAGGGGAGCATGGGTTGAGGGGGTCGATAGATCGCTATTTTTAAAAACTTTGTTTGATTAAAGAAATATTGTTTTTACCTGTTTCTCACTACTTCCTGGGCACTCCCTTGTCCTAATCTCACCCCTCATTCGCCGCGCAGCCGATTTCAACGCTGCCACGGCAAAAACTTTCCCGCCGCCATTCTTCTCCATCAGCCCTAGGCCACGCCCCCGGCCCTGAGGCCACGCCCCCTGCCGGAATCCTACTACTTAAAGGCGCGCCCTGCGCTCGCTCGCAGTAAGAGGTTACAGACTCCTGAGGCACAGCCGGGAGATCGCTATTTTTAAAACTTTGTTTGATGAAAGAAATATTGTTTTTACCTGTTTCTCACTACTTCCTGGGCACTCCCTTGTCCTAATCTCGCCCCTCACTCGCCGCGCAGCCGATTTCAACGCTGCCACGGCAAAAACTTTCCCGCCGCCATTCTTCTCCATCAGCCCTAGGCCACGCCCCCGGCCCTGAGGCCACGCCCCCTTCCTCTCAATATAACAATGTGCCCCCCCCGGACGCGCAGCGGGCTCGCCGGCTGCACGCCGAAGGCGCGCCAAAGGAAAGCCCGTCTGCGCCCGTCCGCGCCAGACCGGGCCCAGGGACCAGTCCTGCCGGCCACTTGATCTCATACTCTGCCAACTCCCTCAGAGACTTACAACACACCCATCTCACTCCTTCCCCCACCACCATCAAACGCATCATGTTTGGATGGAAGCAGTTTCATGCTTGGATGGATGCAGTATCATGCTTAGATGGATGCACTCTCATGTTAGGATGGATGCAGCCTCTTGTTGGATGGATGCAGCCTCATGCTTGGATGGAAGCAGTCTCATGCTTTGGTTTATGCAGTCTCATGCTTGGATGGATACAGTCTCATGCTTGGTTGAAAACAGTCTCTTGCTTGGATGGATGCAGTCTCATACTTGGATGTATGCAGTTTTATGCATGGATTATGCAGTTGTGTGCTTGGATTTATGCAGCCTCATGCTTGGATGGATGCAGTCTCACCTTGATGAATGCAGTCTCATGCAAGTCACTTTTAGCGACGTTCCTGTAGCGAGAGCGGCTTCGCCTTATTCACAACACAGAGTTAAGCCACTTAACATGGCTTAACGCCGCCTTGTGGATAAGGCACTCTTTCACGCTATACGTGAAAGTGGTGGGCAATAGGTGATGTTCACGCTGCCCCCCGATTTACAAGGGTGACCTAATTATGGGGCAGCACCAAAATTGATGCCAGGGAAAACCTGGTCTTAAGGAGGTGAAACGAGTAGAAATAAAACTAAAAGTTGTTGCTGTTTTTATGGGTGCTGCATTGTACAGCACACATAGAAACAGCAAAACGCCATGTATGATTGTTTATGTGCAGGAAGGTGTCCCTTCCTGCACATAAACAATCATTTTAACAAGCATTTGCAATGCAATAGGTCTCGCATTAGGAAAGTTTGAGCTATTGGTATTGTAAATGACACATTTTTTATTTATGTGCTTGTTTTGAAAATAGCGAAATTAATAGCTTTATCATTTACAATGCCAATAGTTTTATCTTTCGCAAATGTGACACCTATAACATTTGTAACACAATATGTGTTGTAGCACTGAGTGGTATTTGGAGTGTATGTTGCATTGAGCGTAGTGTAATTATGTGGCATGTAATTATGTGGTACTGAGTGGGATTTGAAGTGTATGTTGCATTGAGTGCTGTGTAATTATGTGGCGTGTAATTATGTGGCACTGAGTGGGATTTGGAGTATGTTGCATTGAGTTTAGTGTAATTATGTGGTGTGTAATTATGTGGCACTGAGTGGGATTTGGAGTATGTTGCATTGAGTTTAGTCTAATTATGTGGTGTGTAATTATGTGGCACTGAGTGGCATTTGAAGTGTATGTTGCATTGAGCGCAGTGTAATTAGGTGGTGTGTAATTCTATGGCACTGAGTGGTATTTGTAGTGTATGTTGCATTGAGCGTAGTGTAATTATGTGGCGTGTAATTATGTGGCACTGAGTGGTATTTGGAGTGTATGTTGCATTGAGTGCAGTGTAATTATGTGGCGTGTAATTATGTGGCACTGAGTGGGATTTGGAGTGTATGTTGCATTGAATGCAGTGTAATTATGTGGCGTGCAATTATGTGGCACTAAGTGGTATTTGGAGTGTATGTTGCATTGAGTGCAGTGTAATTATGTGGATTGTAATTATGTGGCACTGAGTGGGATTTGGAGTGTATGCTGCATTGAGTGCTGTGTAATTATGTGGGGTGTAATTATGTGGCACTGAGTGGGATTTGGAGTGTATGTTGCATTGTGCGCAGTGTAATTATGTGGAGTGTGATTATGTGGTCCCCCCAAAACAGTATCCATAGCGATGTAATTCTCTTCCCAATGAATATTGCAGTGAAGTCATAAGCAATACATTCGTTAATTTATACATATATGGGAAACTGTAACTTTAAAAAAGAGAGTGCATATATTTTACGCAATAGATATAAATAAACAACTGGTTTTAACATGACAGTTATCACCTATTCATTTAGAAGGATCAACCTACTGTGTGTTTACATAATCAAACTCAATATACAAGGCATATCAAGAAAAAAAATTGGGATAAACACAGAGGAGGTGGTAACAGAATGGGTGGTGGAGGGAGAGCCACAGAGAGCTAAAGAAGAGAGCGAGGTATAGAGGAGGGTACAGAGATATAGAAAAGAGCTGAGTGAGGAGGTAAACGAGTGTGGGTGAGGGGGGACCCAAGGATAGACGCAAATAAAGGCAAAAATTGAGGAGGGAATGGTACAAAATGTGGAGGAGTGAGAGAGGAAGGTCCAACGGGAGATGAAGGAAGTGGGGACGGTAAGTGGTCGGGAGGAGTGAGTTAAGAGACAATGGAAACATTATTGAAAGGGGAGGAATGGTAAAAACTGAGGAGAGAAAAAAAGTGAGAGGAGCAAAGAAACAGAGATAACAAAAGACAGGTGCATGTAAAGAAATCAGGAGGGAGCTAAATTGGTTAAGGGGGCAGATGGGAGGAAGAGAAAAGGGGAAGAATGAAAATAAAATGGGAGAGAAAAAATTCGGCTGAATCTACCCCTGAATGCGAGTGTCCAAAAGAGGAGGGAGCCGACGCCTAGACTTGAACCGGTTTCCCAGTTCCAAAGTCGGCAGCTTTTGCCGTTATGCCACATTCTGACTCAAGTAATAGGGCCTGAACACAAACACGAACATTATTGATCAAAATATTCTCTGAAAAGTTGAGTTCTGTTATTTACAGCTCTGCGCTATGTCCGGGTTTAAGAACACGGGAGCTGGAAGACAATTGCCTGTTTCAGACCGACGCCCGTAAGCATCTTCGTTCATGGAGGGGTCGCGAGCTGAGTGGCGGGAGACTAAAGTGCGAGGACGATGACGGCATCTAAAGAGAGGAGGAGCGCCATGTGGGTCGGCGAGGGAGGATGAATGAGCTAAAAATAAAATGCTGTGGGGTTTGAGCGGCACATGACCCGGCCCTGGCATTTCTCCACACACCTGCCCACAGAAGCATTCTGGCCTTTCTAATGTTATTTCTCTGTAATACTGACCAGTTCCTCGCTCGTCAAGTTGCCAGAGCGCAGGGTTCTCAAGCCCTGCCGCCATGTGGCTCTATCCATTTCGGCTCATGAGATGGGGTTGTTAGACCACTCTAACACTATAGTAATTTAAGGCAAACAGACCCTGGAAAATGAAGAATACGAGGCTATTAAAAGAAGCACTGGTAAAGAGAACAGGTCTTGTTTTTATGTGCTAACACATACAGCAGTAGCGCTTTCAAGTGAGGCACACAGCAGGGAGTCCGCAGGAGCGGACAAACGGGGCTGTAGCTGAAGTTTAATTGTAAGGTAGGAGCGGAGGGCTACCACTAAATATCATTAGGCGATAGGCGAGAGATAAATAATGAGGCCGAGCTAAGACGTGATTAACAAAGTCTCAAACTACTGGCGGAAGAAGGCTCGTGGAAGCAATCCGATGGAGGCAAGGGGCAAAAGTAAATAAAAATAAAAAATAGGAAAAGTTGAGTCAGTGCCCTGGCACAGCTCTGCGTCTCCGAGTGTTCATGTGTTTTTGCAGTTTTATATAGCATGAACTCGACGCGATGGTATAGGAGCGCTTTTTACACGAGCACAAGTTGCATTACACAAGAACACATTTTTGTTAGCAACGGAGATTAAGTGATTTGCCCAGAATCACAACAGGATGTTGAGCCGACGCCTAGACTCGAACCCTGTTTCCCAGTTCCAAAGTCGGCAGCTTTTGCCGTTATGCCACATTCTGACTCAAGTAATAGGGCCTGAAGACAAACACGAACATTATTGATCAAAATATTCTCTGAAAAGTTGAGTTCTGTTATTTACAGCTCTGCGCTATGTCCGGGTTTAAGAACACGGGAGCTGGAAGACAATTGCCTGTTTCAGACCGACGCCCGTAAACATCTTCGTTCATAGAGGGGGCGCGAGCTGAGTGGCGGGAGACTGAAGTGCGAGGAGGATGACGGCATCTAAAGAGAGGAGGAGCGCCATGCATGTGGGTCAGCCAGGGAGGATGAATGAGATAACAAGAATGTGGCGTAATGCCCAGAGCTGCAAGCGAAAAGCTAGAAAGCCAGGTACAAGTTAGAATGTCAGCTCACTATACTGTGACTGTGGGAGAATTAGTTAATGTTCCTGCGGCTTTAAGAAGGCAATGTGTTCTTGTACTATGCAACTAGCTCTCATGTAAAAGTGGTGCCGAAGGGTGTGAAGGATGGGGGTGGGCGGGGAGCGTAGGGGTGGCTCGGGCTCGGGGCCGAAGTAATGACAAAGGGTGTGAAGGATGGGGGTGGGCGGGGAGCGTAGGGACGGCTCAGAGGCCTGAGGCAGAGCGCACCATATGGAGAGGGAGGGGGGTGGCAGTGGGAGGGTGATTGATGGGCGGGGCAGTGCTGGGGAAGCCTTTGATGTGGCCTGGCGGCCGTGGAAGCCGGGCCTTTGAAGTGAAGCTAAGCTTCACTTCAAAGGTGTCGGAGGAATGCGGGCGGCTGTGCACGCGCTTTTAAGCTCAATGCGCATGCGCATTGAGCTTAAAAGTCACGGGCACTGCAAGGAATCGCCACGATTCCTTGCAAGTTAGATAAAGAGTCGATGAGCCCCTATAGTCTCGCTTGCTCGATGCGCATGCGCATCGACAGGCGAGACCTAAAAATGGTGAGTTGCAAATTCTATGTGTGCTGCATGAGCAGCACACATAGAAGTTACAAATTGCCATTTACAATTGTTTATGTGCAGGAAGGGACACCTTCCTGCACATAAACAATCATTCCCCCAACTTAGGCCACCTTGCACTATGGTGCACGGGAGCCTGCGTTGGCGCTAGGCAGCTGTAATTACCACCAGCACAGGAGGAAACGCAAGGCTGTACCACATTGTTGTAAATATGGTGCAGCCCTGCGTTTCAGAAGTGGCTAGGTGCGGCGATAAACCAAGAAGGCTAACGCTGTGCTCTGTCACTTCTTTGTAAATATGCCCCGCTGTCTTGTGTTTGGAGGGATGCTGTCTTGTGTTGGAGGGAGCCAGCCTCTTGCTAGTATGGGTGCAGTCCATTGCTTGGAGGGACGCAGTCTCTTGTTTGCAGGGAAGAAGTCTGTTGACTGGGGAGGGGAGGCACTTCATTGCGGAGGGCAATCAAGGGCCTGCCATGTGCAGGCTTTAGGGATGACCACAGGCCATGTGGACATTGCATTCTGATCCAGTCGGACCCACCTCTCTTGAGCCTTGCAGACAGCAAAGATGGCGGATTGTGCTCTTTCCTCTGTTTTTCTGTAATGAATTATAAAAATAATGGTACGAAAGTTGTATTTAAAACCATAAAAATTATCAAATGTAAGTGATTTCGTATTGAGTTTGGTAGTGGAGGAAACCGAGATTCAGTCTGCAGCCCAAACATTTTTACACTAGGCCTGCACATACGTGCTCACCACCACACCGTCTCATCAGCATCGGATTGGGAAGGCGGGTAGTTGGGCATTGGGTGATGGGCTGGTGCCTAAGTGTCACCTGTGGGCCGGTTATTGTTAGCTCTATCAACCAGCCCACAGAGCCTTACTATTTCTTTCCCACCAGGTCACTGCAATGTGGGGCTAGCATCATGGGCAGGAAGGCTAGGAGGAGGTAGTTTGCAGCAACGTCGCTAAGCCAGTATTGTTCTGGCTGCTGCAGACTTTAGCTTGCCCCTCCCATGTGGCAAATAAAACCTGAGGTAGAAATGGAAGCCCCTAAAATATTTCTGCAGAATTTATTTTCTAAATTGAATTGCGCTTGTTGATACCCCAAACCTCAGCCCCATATGTAGCTATCGGGCAGCATTGCATTCTAAAAGTCTGCAAAAGTGGGAGGAGGGCTCTACCCCTCCTACGTTGTGGTAAACTAAACAGTGAGGTAATCGCCTGGACAATGTATTGCTACATTGTGCGACATGTGCTGTCCAAGATCCATTTTCAGAAAAGACAAGTCCCAGGTAAGAAAAAGTGCTAGTGCAGTTTAGGCTAGACTCGCCCACAGTGAGAGAAGCCAAGTTATACTTTTTCAGGCCACAAGACATAATATAAGATTCATTAAAATTAGTATGTAAATCTAGCGAGGCCATAAGGTTTACAAAAGCTTGGACTAGCAGTCAGAAAGCCCTAGGGGTGCGGGCCAGTAGAACGGCATTGTCGGTGTACAACAACAATGATAATAGTGAGCCTTTAACTTTGGGGACATCACGCATTGGTGGAGAGGGTGCATGATTTCATAGCCCTCTCTGTGAGGCACCTTTGCCAGAGAACAAAATTGAGAGGATGTAATGTTAGGGTCAGCACTGCCGAATTTGAAACTATGGAACTAGGCTTCAGTCCCAGCCTCAGCTCAATATCCTGTGATTCTGGGCAAAGGACTTTATTGCCCAAGGCCTAAAATAAAAATGAATTTGTTCTTCTGTTAAGTGACTTGTAGTCATATAATCACTGCCTTTGGGCAGAGTTCACTATATGAAACCGCAATAAAAATAACCTTCTGTTTGCTCATGTTTTAAGAGTCTGCAAGGGGTGGAACATAATAATGAAGCAGGATTCTATATACAATAACAAAAAACGTCTGTATTTCTTCTCAACATGGCTTTTCTGCCTTTGTTTTAACTATGTGTCACGGATCATTAAAGCGCCTTTAGACCACATTTCAAACTACTTTCATCTTATGTTTACTGTTCAAAATGCATATTGTAATAATCAAACGGGGGAGAGAGGAATAGTGTGGGCTAGTTCACTTCCACCGGTACAATAGGTAAATATCAATGAGAACTAGCTTATTAGTGGAAGCTAGATATCCATGTCAGGAGAAAAAACCTTTTGTATGAAGACCCACACCCACCAACCTAGTTGGTGGCATGCTTCATCATCGGGCCCACCCAAGGCACCGAGTGCACCTTGGGTGTGCTTCGATGCCTGACTACAGCGGAGCCGGTTTGTGTAGTGAGAGTGCAGTAAAGTGAATGAATGTGAGTTAAAAGCTGTCTAATGGGTCCCGTTTGACTAAAGGATTTTAATAATGGGCCCTTGGCAGTATTAAAAACAATAAGGGAGATATGTGAGGAGGTGCAATTATGTCTCCAATATCCAATAGGCCTGCCACCGGCCTGCCACTGGGTCTTTAGGCGGTCTTTAGGCGGTGATGCATTAATTAATTTCCTACTAATTTCTAATGACCCGGTCCTCATGAGCTTCAGACAAATACAATTTAAGTCTATGGACACATAATTTCCCTGAATACAATCTTTATTTACACAATGTCCTCCAGACACCCACTGAAGAGCTCACAGTCTTTCTTCAGTTTTTACCACACAAAGACGCTTGTCATGATGACATGCACATGAGGACGCCCGTCGCCATGACACGCACACCCTCAATCATTCACGGCACCTGGGTGAAATAGGAAGTACTTAAACTGGCTCCGAGATTCCTGGCTGCATCTGCGGAATCCCCACAGCAGGCCGCAGTAGGTATGAGGAGAGGGCCAGTGATCTTGACAAAGTAAGTAGGGTGTTTGAGGTCTCGTTTCCAGCTTTTAGATGGAGTTCCCCATGCTGACCAGGTACTCCACCTTAAACGGTTCTCGTTTCTATTTCTTGCCGCACATCTACTGTGTGACTACAGGTCAGCCAACCCCCCCCCCCCCCCACACGGGATTCATGCTGGTCACTCTGAAAATCTCATTGTAAGCATTGCATATTTTTCTTTTTTCATGTTATTAAAACCACGAACATACCGATAACTCAACGCTATTGATCAAGGCATAGTAGAGCATAATAATTGTGATTAAATAACAGCCTCTTTCTCACAAGCATCGCTATCCGTTTCACTACCACTAATTTGCTGCATAGTCTATGGACACTGCGTTCATCTAGTCACATTACTAGTGTGCGAATATGAGTAGCTACAATTACTTAATGTCTATGTTTGTTTGTTCTGTTTGTTGTTCTTTTCCCAACAGGTTTTGAGCAAATAGAGGAATATTTCCTCCCTCATTTAAACGCACCTTTGCGGCGCAACATATATCTGGTCAAACAAACTACACCTGCCACCACTAACTCACAGTACACATAGGTCCTGACGAAAGCCAGCATACAACACAGTCTGGCTGAAACATGTAGACCTCATTCTTATGTTTACAGGATATTGGAGACATAATTGCACCTCCTCACATATCGGCCTTGTTGTTTTTAATACTGCCAAGGGCCCATTATTAAAATCCTTTAGTCAAACGGGACCCATTGGACAGATTTTAACTCACAGTCATTCACTTTACTACACAAAACCAGCTCCGCTGTAGTCAGGCGTGGAAGCACACCCAAGGTGCACTCGGTGCCTTGGGTGGGACCCGATGATGAATCATGCCACCAACTAGGTTGGTGGGTGAGGGTCTTCATAAAAAACAAAAGGTTTTTCCTCCTGTCATGGACATCTAGCTTCCACTAATAAGCTAGTTGTCATTGATATTTACCAAAATACATATTGATCAGAGGAGAAAATTCAAGCTTTGGTTGATTTTCTTCATTTTCTACCGACCAGGACATTAAAATACTTGTAATGCCTTTTGAAAAAACATCCGCTGGCGAACGTAGCTACAGCAGGAGTTCTGGCCTTTGGGCCACCTTAATTGACTTTGCCCGCCCAGCCAAAATATAGTGCCTTTCGTTTTCACCAATGTTTCTGGCTCTCTGAACTTTAAAATACATGATTTATCACATGTTTCTCTAAAAATAAGCCAAGTGAGACTAGCCAAATGCTGTATCATAAACAGGCATGATGCGGGTATGTGGACACTTTTTTGGGGATGCCTGAGCCGAACTGTGTCGCATGCATTCCTCAAAAAAGTAGCGGCACACCAATGACACAGAAATATCCAAGCACACAGCCATACATTTAAGCACATACACACACATGAATTACTAACCCACACAGGTGTCACAAAGAAAGTAAATCCAAACACTCATGCATACAAACAAGCACATACACACATTCATATTTCAAACACACACACAAAGCCAGACATACCCAAGCACACAGGCATAGAAATAAGTACATACATATATGTGAATGACAAACACACACATAAAGACAGATGCACCCAAACACACAGGCATACCAACAAGCACATACACACGCAAATGAACCCATATACGCAAAGGCACATACAAAGACAGAGGCACCCAAATTCACAGGCATACAAACAAGCACATACATACACGAATGACAAACACACACACAAAGAGGGACACACCCAAACACGCAGACGTACATATAAGCACATACACACGCTAATAACAAACTGTAAAGGTTTGTATTACACATGACTTACCTGTTCTCACTTGTAATGTTATTGATTGCTTGTAGTCTTTGCTTGCTCTTCATTGCTGTATGACATCCTTACAGAGTTCCAAGTTCCTGGTATGTGCTCCTTCAAACATGCTTATGTTTGAAAGTGCATCGCTCGTGGTGTCTGTCTTCAAAGAAGCATGTCAGTTGTTAAACAGACATTGACAGCCCATGCTTCGGTTGAGGATGGACGCACTCCTGTGGTCAAGCTGAATATCTCAATAAACTTGCTTCTGGAAATTCAACCTCACTCTGGTTTGTTCATGCTTTCAAACCACAACACGGCACTTCACATTGGCGCTGAGTTACCTGCAGCTTTTTCACCAATTTTGTGCACTTGGCTGAATCGCCTGACCTTGAATCTTCCTCCTACGACGATCTTCAATTCTTCAAGCTTTCCTCCTCAGATGCTTTCAATTTGGAGCACTTTTGAGGATTTTCTCTGCTTTCAGTGAGACGTCAGCTCATACGTCTGTCTCTAAGTCTTCAGCAAAATGTGATGATGTCATCATGCAACGTTTGGCATCCATCTTATGTGTATTCTGGTTCTCTTACACCTCCGCCTAGCTCTCCTGCTGTGATGTATTCCTATAGGTTCTGAATCGATCCCCCTATTCCTGACCCTATTCTGGTTAACAAACCAACAAGTTAACTAGCAGTCAGCCCATGAGGCAGCAAACCCCCATGATGCAGATACCGTTATCTGACGAAGCCACACTACGGCACAGGAACGTGTTATCTGATTAGGTCATAACGCTTGGGATCTAATTAGACAAGCGATATTCCTCCAGCCCCTGATAAGGCATACGGAGTTCTCATAACAAATCAAACCTATGACAACCTGGGAAAAACCCTGCGGCCATTGTTTTGATTTCACCGAGAACTTCAGCAAAAGAATGTGCTAACGACCTGGTCGTATGACATCCTTATTGACGTATCTATGTCCATCCTTACGTCAATCTCGGCACCTTAAAGGTATAAATATTACCGATATTGCCCTATGCAAACACACGCGGTGGTGACGAGACGGAGCAGCCATACTTGCCGAAGCCCAGAGCAGAGCAGACCCCGCTGGCGCAGCCCCGCCTTCCTGACGCGCTGAGAACGAGACGCGCTGCTTTCTCCTGCCGAGAAATCCAGCACCGGCGTTTCCGGGTAGCCCTCGCAGGCAGCCTGGAATATCGAGAGCAGAGAAGAGAGATACCATCCCTCATTCATCCTAACTTCCAGGTACAGAACTGAATAACCCCTCACAGAGAATTCTTTAGTCAGTCACTTGGCAAAAACAAACTTAACTTAAACTATAACTTTCTATTCCCGCCCACGTATTAGGCTTAGGTCAGGTTCACGGGGTAGGCGTATCTAGCAACACCAGTTGAGTACGTTTAGTCAAATGTATATGTGTATGTAATATATTTTATTCATTTTAAACCTTCATATGGCTTAGAAACCATATCAATGTTTTTACAGTATTATTTTATACTTCTGCTTCTAATGTATGCACTTTACTTAACTATAAGTATTGCAATAATATCGATCCATTTCTCTTGTATGAGAAAAGAGACTGATCAATAAATAACATCTTTTATTGAACACGCCCGTCTCTTCCTTTTCTCTACAATCTGATGAGACTAAGAATGCACGTACTGACTGAGTAAAATAAATTGCCTTTTGTTCACACGACTCTCGAGGTACACTCTTGATTAGGGGAGAGCAAAGTTGTCATGTTCTATGGTTGTCAGAAACTAAATCCCTTCTTGTCTAATCAGGGAAGTTAATTCCTTCCTGAACATTCGAGAAAGTTTCTAGTGAACTCTGAGCTAGCTGGCAAACCCAAAACTTTAAGTCTAATATCGACAGTAGTAGACCTAGTTAACGTCTGGTCTAGGCCTATACTATTGAAGGTATTATTCCAATGCGCAGAGCCTATTGGGATAATAGGAACTACACTACATGGCGCCCAACGCGTTTGGAAAGGGCGATAAAACTAACGTAAGACATTTAGAGTAACTCAGTCGGGCTTTCTCACTCAGACCCCTTTTCCCATAATACTCCAAAGACGTCTGGAGTGGGTGAAAGGTAATATCCGCCAGACCTCGCAGGAGGGAACTCCTATGTATGGTTCTTGGTTTAGTCAACGTTGAAGGATACACTGTTCCAGAATATTGTGCATCTAATCTTTGTTTCCATAAGAAACCTGATCTGCAAACAAAAAGAAATAACCGTCCTGTCAGTAAAATGGTAGACAGTGATGAAGAAAGAGAGACAGTTAGATTAGCAACTGAACTCGCAGCCGCTGATGCTGCTATACAAGATGCAGACCAGGATATAATACTCATCCCGGTCATCAATAGGAAATCTATAACCTTAAAACTTATAGAAAATGGACTGACACCTAGAGGTGGTACAGTCATATTCGTAATTGAGGCACACGAATATCGGCAGACAGAGGTATACTATTCATGGATACATTTTCCAGCAGCAAATGCTGTAACAAAGTACTTCCACTATTACAAAATAGAGGAACCTCCTGAAACGTACACTCCTTTCGAGGAGGTGGAAGTACCACTCAAATTTCAAGAGCACCTGCTCTTATTTGATGGCGCCCTAAAACATAATAATCACATCACCAGGCTCGGTCCTTTAGGTAGACCAGGAGCAACGTGGCCGGTCCTAGCCGGATACACACCACATCCAGACATCAATGGGATGTCTGCAGCAGAGCTGTTAACACAGCTAAAACAACTAATAAAAATACATAGACAATTAGTCCAATATGTGATGCGGACTTCAACAATTCAACCAGCAATTAAAATTCCACAGCTGACCCCTCACCAGGGGAACACAAATAAAATTACACCACAGAACATACAGTCCTGCCTAGGTAAAGTACCGGCTAAACGGGAACAAATACCATTCTGGTTGGCACAGAAATTAACCCAAATAGAGGCGGTGTTTCCTGACACCACCCCGTTAGAAAAACACAGGATTCTGACTGTCTGTCTTCCAATGGGAATCGCACCACACATTGAGGACTGTGACACTTGGGGTACAGTCTTTGCTTCCATTTACACAAAAACGCACGGTGTTCCATCCATTTCGGTAATACCAGATGTGCTAAAACAAATTCAAGATGAATATGGTCCAGAACCCGCTTTAACTCTTGGTATGAAATTACTAAAAGACTTCAAGCAGGTCTCAGCTATATTATTAGCCAACATAAAGGGAGAAGCAGCAAACGTGGCGATCCGCCAGAGGTTAAAGGAGACAGATATAGCAGACCAACCAGCTGAAATTGCCAGAATCATAGAAAAATCCTATGAGGAACTAGGTAGAGATAGTTTAGGTGGGATACCAGTAAAACCGCAACTGATTGAAAGTCCTGAAAAAATATTTTTTAATAATAATTCAACATCACAAAAAGAATTACTTGGATACTCACTTGAAGAGAGTGAACACCATAATACTTGGGTTCGCAGCAGAGGGTTACAAATTCAACTTTAAAAAGTCCAGAATTGCCCATCTGACAGTCCTGTTCTTAGGATATGAATTATCAAGGGAAGGCAAAAGCCTGGCTGACAATTTTCTAGAAAAGTGTGCTGTACTCCAAGCACCTAGAACACTAAAAAACCTTCAGTCAATTCTAGGCTTCCTAAATTTCGGAAGAACATACATTGCAAATTACGCAGAAAGGGTCAAACCCCTTTATGATCTATTAAAACCAGATTTTAAAAGATCTAATTGGACTCAAATACACACAGAAATTTTGAGATCCTTACAAACAGACATGCTAATTAAAACAAAATTAGAAACACGTGATAACACACGCAATCTTGTGATTCGAGTCATCCCAGGGAGATGCGGATTCACATACCTGACCTCTAATGAGGGAGAAAAGGTACCAATTGCATTCAAATCACACTAGTACACTAAGGCTGAAATGAAATTTAGCCCAACGGAAAAAATTCTAACTGCAACACAGACAGCTATAGCAAAAGAACGAGCCCTGGCACAAGGTAAACGAATAATAATCGTGACACCGATACCAGCCCTAGAGGCTGTAACAAAAGCAAGCATTCCGAATGCTAAAGCACTCCATCCGAGGTGGATACAATGGGCTAATTCTCTTGCTGCAACAGACGTGGCGTACGAATTTGATCCTTACTTAAAAACAAGAATTTCTCCAATATGAATTTGAATGTCCTCCGCCAACCGAAATTCTGCCTCTAGAACACTACGGCTGTATAATATATACAGACGGATCAGCACAACCCGCAGTGGGGGGTAAGCAAGCTTACAGTGCTGCGTGCGCGCGATCGTTAAAGGTCGCTGGCACGAAGGAAAATTTAAACCAGCAATCACTAAAACACAATCTCTAGGAGATTGTACAGCTCAGCGAGCTGAACTACTGGCGTTCAAAATGGCGCTTGAAAATACCGATCAAGAATTCCCCACACTCATAGTGTGCGATTCGTATTATTGCGTTCAGTCTTACAATGAATACTTGCAGATCTGGCTTCAGAATGGTTTCAAGGATGCGAAAGGTGGCACAATCAAGCATAAAATGCTCTGGGAACAAGTAGTTCTTTTACAAAAAGAACTACCAAAGACTCACGTGATACATACGCTGAGTCATCAACGTGATGGCGTTCACGTTGCAGGGAATTCATTGGCTGATGAGGCCGCGAAGGCAGCTGTGCAAACGGCTTCCGTAGCTGCCATCACCCGGTCAAAAACAAAAATAGACAGCGAAATATTACAAGCTGTCAGCGCTTCAGAAAAGGATTCGATAGAAACACTCCCGAAAGGCTTTCCAGTAAAATATTCATACATAACTGATGCAAACAATGTTCCTTTTGCTCGAATCCCTGGAGCGGGGGATAGGGCAATTCCAAACATGGAACATAGGTTAGGACTAATAATAGCGGCACACAAAGGGCTTGCTTCTATACATGCTGGCGTCTCAGCCACAGTATCGTTATTAAAACAGAGATACTGGTGGCCACAAATGAGAAGACAAACAAGGAACTATGTTCTAGAATGTGAAATATGTCAAAGAATGAAAGTATCAACGGTGAGACGTCCAGCGCAGACGCCCCTTCTAATCTCGGATAAACCATTAGCCTGTGTTTACCTAGACCACTGTGGTCCCTTACAAAGGGATGGTAACTATAAATATATCTTGGTTGCAGTGGACTCATGTACGAGATTCATATGGATGTGGCCCCAGCGAACGGCTGACGCCAGAACTGTTATAAAAGATTTGCGAGTCTTTATCGGCACATACGCGATTGGCATGCTGCATTCGGACCACGGTCCTGCTTTTAGCTCTAGAGCTTATAAGGAGGCCATGGTCAGCATGGGCGTGACATTGCGGTACTCTTGTCCATTTCACCCTGAGGGGAACGGAATTGTTGAAAGAAAAAACCGTGACATAAAGCAATCTATAACGGCAAAGGTATTAGGTTCGGGAGCTGGGTGGGTCAAACATCTAATAAGTGTCCAACGTAGTCTAAATAACTTGCCAAGAAATTCTCTGAAGGGATTCAGTCCGTACGAATTATTATTTGGAACTAGGATGTTGATCTCTGACCTTGATAGTCAGACTTAAGTGGTGAAAGAAAAAAGCTTTGATATCAAAGACCGTTTGGCTATTTTGCAGGACTTAAACCAAACAAGAAAAGACCTGAGCAACATAAAGTTGAAACAACAGCCAACAACCACTGAAGAACCACCACCTGTCCCAGCAAGACCTGTCTGGATTCCAAAAGTCGGGGATCTAGTCAGAGAAAAGAACGCGGTAAAGAAGGAATTTGGGCCTTCTTACAGAAAAGCAGTTCCTGTCTTGTCTGTCAACGGGACAAGATCAGTTGTACTACCGCCGCTTGCTGGTAAAAAGGAGAACCGAGTTGTATCCATCGACCTGGTAAAACCACAATCATGTGGCCGATAACAAACAGTAGGCCAAGTGGACTCCCAATAAGTAGCAGAACGCCAAGGTTTGCTACCAGTACAGAGGTCCTAACTAAGAGGCTCATTACATTTGAAACGCCTACAGAAGAACAACAAGGACTATGCAACAATGCAATGGAACTTAGACCTCTGAAAACCCAAATAAAAACATTTAGCAGAGACACACCAATCTATAATGAAGTACCAAGTGCAAATGCAAGAAACAGTAATCCTGAACCAATTGGAACAATTGACAGAACTGCATCCGGCTACTTCATAAACTTCGATGATTCCTCTGAAGGCTTCAGTGAATCAAAGACACAGCCATCATCAAAAACCTTTAAAGATAAAGCTAAAGAACTTTTGAAACAACTGAAAGAAACATATCTGATTTCTCCATGGCTTGAATTTTGGGTGGGTTTTGGTGCATTTATCCTCATACTTTGGCTCATCATGGTACTAACTTTGGGACGCTTCGTTGAGGGAAAATATGCTAAAATGGACACAGCAAGTCAGAAAATCAACTTGATCCTCAAACCACACACATCTTCTCACGTCGAGAAAAGAGAACTTTCTTCAGCCAACTTCACAGCCAATCCTATACCGGGTGGGGTAGCATGGGACAACACTGACTATGAAATTTATGGTCCGGTCGAAATCCTGAAATATCCACACCAAATTAAGATCTCATTGAGTGACTTTGTAAAACCAAACTCATTTGCTGATGATTGGGACTTCGAAAGCATTAATAATATGATCTCTGACTTAGTAATGTCTGCTAAATTTACCAAACATGATTATTTGCAAGGTTCCACAAATTATGATAGTATGTACTGTTATAACCATTATGGTAACCATTTTCTACATAGATCTGCACAACCTAGAAATGTTTTAAATTATAATCAATGGGAACATTGTGCAACACCTCCAAAAGGAAGCTCAAGAAACGTTTACGACAAATATTCATACTTTTCAGGTTTTAACATAAGTAATGCTGAAACATTTTATTTCAAATTGTCAAACAAGACAGGGATGAAGACCATGATAACAAACACGAAATTGATATATTCAGACTCATTCTTTGAACAAATGAATACTTTTGGTTTTGATTATTGGGACAAAAATGTTGAATTGAAAAGTGTTTGGGGCACAAAAGAATGGCAAGTACAGGGTATAGAATCTTTGTTTAGAGCCTGCATGATCCCAAAACAAATTATATTTTTAAATGACACTATTCAACAAACGACCTGTCTTGGCTTAGCCAAAATCAAAGACTTAAATAAACCGTCTATTCCAAAGCCAACAATGTTCAGCAATAGCTCTACAGATGAAGAGATAGACGTAAACTATGTATTAAACCAAAACAGAACACATCCAGATTGGAAAAAGTGGTTGATCTGGCCCACAGATACTAATAACTGTCAAGACAGATTCCTGAACAAAACACAGGGGTTCAAAATGACCAGGCCAGACCCTAGATATCCTCAAAGACATCACCCAGGGATAATAACCACCTACAGTGTGGGCAAATTATGCCTTCAATGACTACAAACTTCCACACTGGCAGAAATTAAGCAACACCTAACTTTACTTACTGATGGTGCTGACTTGCGTGATTTCACTATGGGACCACGCAAACAGCGTCAAAAGCGTTTCATAGCAGCCTCTGTATATGCAGCATACAATGAGGCCTGGAAGGTTACTCAAATTGAAACAGCAGTGAGAATACGGGAAATTGACCGTATTAATTTGGAAAAATCGCTTTCTGTAGTGGACAATGGGTTAATGACTCTGTCCTCCAGAATTTTTTCTTTGGACAGCATTGTGTCTTCAGCAATTGACATATTATCGCAAGACTTACTGTTGCTACAACACGGTCAGTCTCAATTGCGTTCTATTGTACTGCTTGGCTGGACGTTACAAAATCTGCGTTCAGGCTATGTGCCTTGGCGTTTAATCAACACAACGTCACTATTCTATATCTTTAACCTTACTGATAGACAAATCAGTATGGCCCAAAAGGGAGCTGATTATACAATCCTGAGCATTGAGAAACTTGAGAGATTACCAGTGACAATGTCAGAACGACCTGTCAGTGAATGGATAATACATGGAATAATAAATATTCCAATATCAACCTTCAGGTTTCAATACTGCCAAAAATATATACAGGCTGGCATGTACGAGAAATTGGGAAAGGGGTACATTAAAACAACATGGAACTTGCCCTATTCACATGCATGTGTCAGTAATAAAGGACAGAAAGTGTTTCTTAGTGGCAATAATTGTGCAATGTCACTAAGCGGTACACTTCTGTGTAACGGAATTAGTTTGCACGGAGCCTGTGAAGGGAACTCAAATAACCTTTCATGTCACCAGCAAGGCGCACCTGCAACAGAGATAGAACCATTCTTTCAAAGACTCTATAATGGGAGTTACGTTCTAATTGTGGACCGCAGATGTTGTAGTCTTATGCCCGGGACTCCTTATCTCGTAACTACGACTGCGAAGGTCAAGTGCTGTGGACACTCATTGTTCCCCAGCTCCTTTCCAGACAGGGAGGCAAGGGCATGGTCCAACTTGAAAATTACTTCTATTCGAATAGATACTTTAAGCAGAATGAAAACAGTGCTTCTTCAGACGCCGACCAGGCTCACATCATCAAAAGAAACGTATGATCTACAAGTCGCAAGGACGACTGCAGAGATACATTCATTGTTATCAACTAATTCCCCCATACATTTCGCAGAAATCCTGAATGAAATCTTAAATATTTCTGATACCAGTGGGGTCTCACAAGTATTTAAGACAGTATTTTCGATGGCATTAACACCATTCAAAGCCATACTGGGTATTTTTCCAGACTTCGTCCATTCGATTTTTGGCGGACTTCCCCTCATTTTAGGACTGATTGCAGGAATCCTATTCCTAGTCCTTATTTTTCGTTATGGCAAACTATGTCACAGACAAAACACCTGCGACAAGGGAAGAAACAATTCTAGCCATTGGATACCGGGACCGGATATCAAGAATCCTGGGACTATCCCGGCTTAGAGACTTGAAGATGACTTGGTTTCTACCATTTCGACCTATGTGGCAACGATGTGTTTTACCTGTATTAAGGTGCCTGCTATGCGGAGAAGAATGTGTGTTAGACACCTGTCTGACGCTACAATCGGATGCGCCAATGGATGCAGAAACATTGTTGAGTCCTATCAAGGCTCACGCTTTGTGCTGCCCTCAAAGGCTACCAATCCTGATGACGGCATTCGTGGAAGCTTCACCACTACGATTAAGGGGTAGTGAAGTACAAGATGAAAGCAGCATCGATCAGGTACGACCTTCTGTCAGCAATCCAAATCAGAATGTCAATGGAGACAATCATGCGCACGAATGCATGGTTACACCTATTTCCGAGTTAGTGGAACTCTCCCAGGAAGCTGTTGACAGCTTTTTCGAAAGCCTAAATGATATGATGTTCTCACCAGAGCAGAAATAGAGACTTTTGAGCAAGCTCGCACACGGCGTTCCCTGAATTTGGCCTTCAACTTTAATAATAGAGTCACATGAACAATTTTCCCTCCAGTTCACGGACAGCAATTTTTTCAGCAGCCCCAAATTATTTTTTACAATTTTTCGGGACACTTATCTTCTGCTTAAAGTAAGAAACTATTCCTAGAGAACTAAGATTTCTATTTTTAGATACTTTATAGATATTAGCTGCCCGCTGGTATGTTCATTGTTATTATATTCTGTGATGAAATGGTCTCGAACTTTTTTTTCTGTATTAAGAGCCATTTCATGTGTAAATTCTCATATACCAAATAGCAATAATGTATACAAATGCGTTATTACTTTAGCATTATTCTACAGCTTGAGTGCATACTATACATATGACTGCATTTTTTCCGTATATTTCAAAGTTTCAAAATGCATTTATGTATTTTGGGGTGGTAAGGTATACACAATACTCTATAATATATTGTACTATGTTTTACTATGCATAGATTAGTAAATATGACCATAGTTAGCGTGGAGTGGGTGTGATGTATTCCTATAGGTTCTGAATCGATCCCCCTATTCCTGACCCTATTCTGGTTAACAAACCAACAAGTTAACTAGCAGTCAGCCCATGAGGCAGCAAACCCCCATGATGCAGATACCGTTATCTGACGAAGCCACACTACGGCACAGGAACGTGTTATCTGATTAGGTCATAACGCTTGCGATCTAATTAGACAAGCGATATTCCTCCAGCCCCTGATAAGGCATACGGAGTTCTCATAACAAATCAAACCTATGACAACCTGGGAAAAACCCTGCGGCCATTGTTTTGATTTCACCGAGAACTTCAGCAAAAGAATGTGCTAACGACCTGGTCGTATGACATCCTTATTGACGTATCTATGTCCATCCTTACGTCAATCTCGGCACCTTAAAGGTATAAATATTACCGATATTGCCCTATGCAAACACACGCGGTGGTGACGAGACGGAGCAGCCATACTTGCCGAAGCCCAGAGCAGAGCAGACCCCGCTGGCGCAGCCCCGCCTTCCTGACGCGCTGAGAACGAGACGCGCTGCTTTCTCCTGCCGAGAAATCCAGCACCGGCGTTTCCGGGTAGCCCTCGCAGGCAGCCTGGAATATCGAGAGCAGAGAAGAGAGATACCATCCCTCATTCATCCTAACTTCCAGGTACAGAACTGAATAACCCCTCACAGAGAATTCTTTAGTCAGTCACTTGGCAAAAACAAACTTAACTTAAACTATAACTTTCTATTCCCGCCCACGTATTAGGCTTAGGTCAGGTACACGGGGTAGGCGTATCTAGAAACACCAGTTGAGTACGTTTAGTCAAATGTATATGTGTATGTAATATATTTTATTCATTTTAAACCTTCATATGGCTTAGAAACCATATCAATGTTTTTACAGTATTATTTTATACTTCTGCTTCTAATGTATGCACTTTACTTAACTATAAGTATTGCAATAATATCGATCCATTTCTCTTGTATGAGAAAAGAGACTGATCAATAAATAACATCTTTTATTGAACACGCCCGTCTCTTCCTTTTCTCTACAATCTGATGAGACTAAGAATGCACGTACTGACTGAGTAAAATAAATTGCCTTTTGTTCACACGACTCTCGAGATACACTCTTGATTAGGGGAGAGCAAAGTTGTCATGTTCTATGGTTGTCAGAAACTAAATCCCTTCTTGTCTAATCAGGGAAGTTAATTCCTTCCTGAACATTCGAGAAAGTTTCTAGTGAACTCTGAGCTAGCTGGCAAACCCAAAACTTTAAGTCTAATATCGACATTAGTAGACCTAGTTAACGTCTGGTCTAGGCCTATACTATTGAAGGTATTATTCCACTGCGCAGAGCCTATTGGGATAATAGGAACTACACTACACTGCTACCGCAACACATTTATCATGCAACGGCAGCCATATTGGATTTCCTCTTTTCCTCATTTACAAGCTCACCTCACGAGCTTCACCCATCTTCTCCCTGGATTGTCAATAATTAACTGTTTCTTCACGGGGCACATTTGCAAAAGGTAATTAATTATTTCTTGGATTTACCTACTACGGACTTCAACCTTTAAAAAGCTTTTAACTGCTTCTGCACATTTGTTCACTATTTTTAGTTATAAAAACTATTTATAAAGAGACTTCTTGGCATTATTAAAACATAATTTTTAAAGAAACTTTCTCTTCACTTCTTCACATCTTATGTTCTTCACCATTAAGATTGTTAACATTTTATTGCCATGTCATCCAATCAAGAAATTGTGCATTTAAATCATTTTCTGCCTGCACCTGGCAAGCCCAAAGGGTCTTGGAAAATTTGGCTTCGCAGCTTTGAAATCTTTTTTTTTGCCATTGATGCTGATGAGTAGTTTCCAAAGCGCAAATTGGCAATTCTCTACAGTCATTTGGGCATGCTGGATGTCAAATCTTTGATAACCTTCCTCCCTCCATTCCACTGGCTGGTGATGGCTGGAATCTCTTCTCTGATGCCATACAAAGACTTAATTAGACATTTTTAGAGCAACCCAATATCATTCTAGAAAGGTTTAATTTCATGAAGAGAAAGCAAGATCCCAACAAAACAGTGGAGGAGTTAATTTCTGTTTGAAGGAACTTGGCAGGCGATTGCAACTTTGGTGCTTCTCTTGACATGCATATTAGAGACCAATTTATGTATAGTTGGATCCACAAAAAGATACAAGAACGTGTTTAAAGTTGCAGAGATCCATCTTTAAAAGAAGTAATTGATACGGCCAAGAGCATTGAAAGAGCTATTATTTCCTCTAAGTGTATGTCTAATTACATTGTTTCTCCCTTTCCACTGGTTTAAAATGATTCTTCTGTTAATGCTGTTACTTTTCAAAGCACCTTTTCTAAACCATTTCAAAGGAGAACAAATACCATATGTTACAGATGTTGTTCAAAATCACATCTTGGTAATAGCCCTACCTGCTCTGCTCTTATTAAAAGTATGTTAATTGTCATAACATTTCAGTCAGTTTGCAGAAGCAAACAGGTGGTTCAAGTTAGCTCAGTTATTTCGCAAGATCATTCTGATTTTAATATCAGTTCTCTTGACACACCCTTACAAAATCTTAACGTTAATGCTGTTGATTTAACTTCTCATACTTTACCACAAAAAGTCATTCTCTCCATTGTTACCAATGATAAACCTTCCTTATCCGAGCATGCCAAATACCCCACTTGTCAGGTAATAATTGGTGATCTCAATCTTGACATGATGGCAGACTCAGGTGCTCCTGTCACTATTATTTCAGATATGCTTTTCAAAAATCATTGGTCTTCTGTTCCTTTGCAATGCACAGATATAGATCCAAAGGCATATTGTGATAAGGATATGGATATGCTTGATTTCTTTTATGAAAATGTAACCTGTCTAGGTAGATGTGTATATACAAACATTTATGTTGCAATTAAAGTTACAAACATTGTGGTTTGGCAGGACCTTGCTAAGGTGGGTCTGAAACGGTTCCCGGTTCAGATAATCCTGTACAAATCAATGAGTTTCGGTTTCCATGGTTGCAGAGAATTTTGATGCCGATGTTCAAGATATCATTTCAAAATTCCCTGAAGTTTTTAGTACATCCATAGGGAAAATTACAAATTTTGAACATCTCAATAAACTGAAACCCAGTGCAATCCTTGTTGCACACAAACTAAGATCTATTCCTTTAAGTGTCAGGGAGGATCTTAGAAAATCACTCGATACTATGGTCTCCGAAGGAAATATTGAACCCACTGACTCCTCTGAATGGGTCAGTCCGATTGTGATCATCAGGAAGGAGGATAGCAGTAGCCGTTTATATGCTGACCTTCGCTGCCTCAACAAAAACATTATTGTTGACTGCCATCCCCTCCCTAAGATACAAGATTTTCTGACTGGCATCAATGGTTTTTATTTTTCACCTCACTAGAACTTCGTTCAGCATACCATCAGATTCCCCTCTCTTCCTGCTCTACTGATTTAACTACATTCATAACTCCTTTTGGAGCATTTAAGTATCTTAGATTGCCATTTGGTTTAGCCTCTGTGGACAGCGTATTAAAAGAATTCATGGACGATATGTTAAAAGATATTAACTCTGTACAGGCCTATCAAGATGATGTACTTATTTATTAAAAAAATAAGGATGAACACATTGTTACCTTAAAAAAAGTCCTCTCCAAATTTAAGCAAGCAGGTATTACCCTAGGTAGGGATCAATCCAAATTTTTCTCTAGTGAAATAGACAATTTGGGTCATTCAATTTCTTCACTTGGTATAAAAACCCAAATGTTCTCTAACCCAAGCCATCTGTAAAGTTGCTATCCCAATGACAACAATTCTTTAAATCTTTTTTAGGCATAACTGAATACTGCTCGAGATTCATTGCAGGATATGCACAAATTGTTCAACCTTTACGTTTTCTTTCAAAGAAGAACTCTAACTTTGTTTGGACTCAAGAGATCAATCATGCTTTTGACCTTGTCAAAAAGGTAATCACAGAAGCTCCTGCTTTGTCACCAGGTCATAATTGTTCTATTTCAGTGTATGCAAGTCAGCGTGTCTTAGGTGCTGCGCTTTGACAATGGATCAGTGTGAAGAAACACACAATAGGCTTTGCTTCTAGAGCACTTTCTCTAATTACAGTACAATAGAAAGAGAAGCCCTCACATGCTCTTGGGCTGTTAAAAAAGTCAAGACTTTTATCTGGGGCACACAGTTTGATCTTTACAGTGATCATAAACCTCTATTGCACTTTTTAAATGGAAATGGCACTGGCAAGGTCTCTGCCAGGCTTGTTCGTATTTTTTAAAGGTTACATGAGTATAATTATGTCATGAAATACATTCCTGGTGGATGCAATTTTAGGGCTGACTGTCTCTCTAGATTACCATTGGAAAATAGTCACTCTGACTCTAAATTTGATGACATTGAGTGCGTACTTGCGTCCATTGAAGATACGTTCATTTCTTCCTCCACATTCACCTACACAGATTGAATTCAGGCATCTAAGGATGATTCCGTTCTTCAAGAATATGATTGTTTCTGGCTGGCCCAAAGAGCGTTCCTTACCTGCCACACTCAAATTTTTGCTCAAGTTT
Source organism: Lissotriton helveticus (assembly GCF_964261635.1). Classification (NCBI taxonomy): domain Eukaryota; kingdom Metazoa; phylum Chordata; class Amphibia; order Caudata; family Salamandridae; genus Lissotriton; species Lissotriton helveticus. The sequence continues at coordinate 1,722,555,667 of NC_136061.1, read as the reverse complement.
CTGATGATCTTTCCATTGTCAATGATGTTCTCATGCGAGGAGACCAATGTGTTCCTCCCTTTGGTCTTTACTACAGAATTTTTCAGAATGCTCATGAGGGTCATTTGGGCATAGAAGCCACATCAAGAAAACTAAAAGAACATTTCTAGTGGCCATCTATAGACAAAGATGTTTCTCAATGGATTGCCCGCTGCCAAACTTGTTTACTTTCTGATAAACACTGGAAAACTCCCAAACTTCCACTTCATTGTGTCCCTATCCCTGAAGAAGCATGATATAAGCTTGCTCTTGATTTTTCTGTCCCTTTTGATTGACTTCCTTACGACAAACGTTACATTATTGTACTAATTGACTAATATTCCAAATGGGTTGAGTTTGCATTTTGTGACACACCTAATACCTTGTCAGTAATTTTTTTTTCAAGCAGAGTTTTTCAGTCTGAAGGTTCTCCCAGAGAAATTGTTACCGACAATGCTACACATTTCACCTCCTCTTTAATGCAAGATTTTTTAATTGCACATGACATGAATCATCTTAAAGTTGCATTGTATTCTCCTTCCTCTAATGGACTTGTTGAAAGGATGAACAGGTTCATTAAGGAAGGAATACAATCTGCCTTAGTTTGTAATCTCTCTGTTGAACCTTTTCTTAAAAAGAAAATGTGGTCATATATCATCACCCCTTATACCACAACAGGCATTTCGCCATTCAGACTTCTTAAAAAAAGAGATCCCAATAGAAATTTTTGTCCTGGTTGGATCAAGGTTTTAAAAAAAAATGACGAGTTATGCTGGGCTTGTCAAAACAAGCATAACATGCAAAGAAAATGTGTTAGCTCAACAAAAAAACGTCAAAAGAAACACTTTGATTATACACGCTCAAATGTTTTACATTACTTTCAAATTGGAGACTGGGTTTTGGTCAAAAATCCAAATAGAGTTAAGAAAGGTGCCTCTAAGTTGTCATTTACTGTACAGGTTCTCAAAACTTCCAAGGGTTCACTCGTTTTGGACAAAAAAGGGTGGTGGAACAAGAGGTTCCCAGTCAAGTTGTCTCCTGAACAGGCTTCTAAAATTCTTATCTCCAAGTGTACTCTCGCCGAGGAAAATATTGATTGTTCTCATTTTCCTTTGGGTACCTCATCTGATTATTCTTCCAATACTTCATCTAATTCTCAAGGTGGTCATTTTACGTTTCCATGTCACACCTTCCACTTCAGGTGCCTCCAGAACACATTGTAACTGTTCTGTACCTGTCAGGTTTAAGGACTTTTACATGACTTGAATTACATGTGTTTTTTCTCCTTCAGGTCTTTTTGTTCATTTTCTTATGGGAGGGAGATGATGTAAAGGTTTGTATTACACATGACTTACCTGTTCTCACTTATAATGTTATTAATTGCTTGTAGTCTTTCCTTGCTCTTCATTATTGACATCCTTACAGAGTTCCATGTTCCTGGCATGCGCTCCTTCAAACATGCTTATGTTTGAAAGTGCATTGCTAGTGGTGTCTATCTTCATGTCAGTTGTTAAACAGACATTGACAGCCCATGCTTCATTAAGGATGGACGCACTCCCGTGTTCAAGCTATATATCTCAATAAACTTGCTTCTGGAAAATCAACTTCACTCTGGTTTATTCATACTTTCAAACCACAACGCGGCACTTCACACAAACATACACAAACACACAAGCGTGCCAAAACATAAAAGAACCAGATGCACTGCCTTCCCACAGCCCGTGGAAGAAAATGAGCATCTCCCATATACGTGCTCAGCAAGCACTGCAGTGACAACACAATGCTGGGTTGCATGCACTAGTCACCATTGGCCTAAACACTCCCTGTTAGAAATAGGATTTTTGGTCGGCTAGGGCATGTGCCAAAGTCGGGCAGAAACCACCACTGTAGTCAGGATAAGGGAGTTACACTCCTAAAATAACCCCTGCTCACCCCCTTGGTAGCTTGGCACAAGCAGTCAGGCTCATCTTAGAGGCAGTGTGTAAAGCATTTGCACATAACCAACAGTAATACAGTGTAGGCACTACAAAAGGACACCACACCAGTTTAGAAATATATCCAATATTTTTGTATACTTAAGACAAGATCAAAAACGATAAAATTCCACAATACAGCACTTAATCTTCAGTTTTCAAAATACGTTTGAAAAACAGTTCCTTGATGTCGATAGCTCCATACGGGGCTATCGCGGCGCCGTGAACAAACCAAACCGAACAGTTCTGGCTGACCGCAGCATTGTGGGCTAGTTGCGGTGTGGAGAAGACCCGCAAACAGTACCTTTTTGAAATGCAGGGCGTCGGCGACCGCTCGTTGAGCTTCCGAAAGCACGACGTCCACAGGCGTCCGTTCAGGAGATCGGTGCAGGAGTCATCGGGGCCCTTGAAGTCACACACGTTGCATATCGAACTCCTCTCTGATGAAGTCAGGTGCACTGGCGTCAGCAGGGTCGAGTGCTGCAGTGCGAAGTGCAGCGATGCGGCGTGCGGTGTCCTCAGGTTGCGGTGCGAGCAGCGGCTCAGTGGTGGAGTCCATGGCGTCGTCTGGGAGACCAGGGTCGCGGTGCGAAGTAAATGTGGTGCTCGTCTAGGTGCTGGCAGGTCGCTGTGCAAGCAGCAGCGCTGTCATTACTGAAGCGCTGTCGTCGGCTGACGAACTGGAGTCGATGGCGCCGGTGTCGGTAGGTCAAGGCTGCGGTGCGGGATGATGGCGGTGCGTCGTGTAACTTTGCGAGCGGTGTCCTCAAACCACGATGCAAAAAGCGGCGTAGATGAAGCGGCATGGAGCGGTGGCATCAGGGATACCAAGGCATCGCCGTGAAGCGAGGCGGTGCGCAGTGCGGTGCCCACAGGTTGCAGTGCGAGCAGCAGCTCGGTGATGGCATCAGCAGGCATCGTCAGTGAGACCAGGGTCGCGGTGCGACCTTGCGGCAGTTCCCTCTGCGGTGTCTTCAGGACACGAAGTTAGTAGCAGCATCAGGTTGCTTTTTCCTTGTTGCAGCACAAAACACACAGTCCCCAGTGCTGAGGGCAGAAGGCGTTGCTGTTCCTGAGACTTCTTGAACATGGGGCAAGCTCTACCTCAAGCCCTTGGAGAAACTCACAAAAGTAGATTGCAGAAAGTTCAGTCCAGTCCTTTCACTGCCCAAGACAGAAGCAGCCACTGCAGGCCAACAGAGCAAAGCACACATCAAAGTGGTAGTTCCTACTCACAGCTTCTCCAGCTCTTCTTCTTGGTAGTCTTCTTGATCCAAAAGAGTTCTAAAGTTCAGGGATCTGGGCCCCAATACTTATATCCCAAAATCCTTTGATCTCATAGGCAGAGAGTATCTGTGCCCAGCCAGACCAGTTCTGCCTTCTCTGGTGTGACTTCCTGGCAGGAGGTGGAGACGGCATTGTCAGAGGCAGACAAGGCAATGTGAGGTGCTAGGAAATCTCCTCCCCCTTCCCCAATTGCAGCCCAGGTCTATTCAGCCCTTTCCTGACCCACCTAGACTATCTGGAGCCATTCCTGCTCCCCAGCCTTCTGTCATCCAACACCCAGACAGGCATTCCACATTCCAGTAGAGGCACACGGGATGACTGAGCAAGAAAATACCTACTTTCTAAAAGTGGTATTTTCAAACACAGAATGTAAAAATCACCTTCACTAAAGGATGCATCTTTAGATTCTGAGTTCAGACATACTAAACTTTATTTTCCTACCTAGTTCCCAGGGCCAGATATGTATATAAGATGTTATAAACAAACTTCCCATTCTGTCCTATGGGGAACAGGTAGCCTTTCAATAGTGAAAAACGAAATTGGCAGTAATTCACTATCAGGACATGCCACACACACCATGGCATGTCCTACCTTTCACATACACGGCACCCTGCCCACAGGGGTACCTTGGACCTACCTTTGGGGTGGCTGACAAGTAAGAAAAGGGAAGGTTAGGGCCTGGCAAGTGGGTGCACTAGTCAAGTTGACATGGCAGTACCAGACTGCGCACAGGCTCTGCAATGGCAAGCCAGAGTCACATTTACGGGCTGTTTGGGTGGGTGGCAAAATCCAGTGCTGCAGCCAGCTAACTACTAATAACAAATGAAGGGCTGGCTCTAATCAGTAAGGCTGAGCTTGATATAGTTAAACAACAAGGAAAAACGCCAATACTGATACTCTATTCCAAGTAAAACAAATATTCAAAATGCATAGACCACAGTTCAATACATCTGGGTGCTATTAAATAGCAATAATTCGGAGTTAAAAAAAACAATCCCAACAAATTTGTGTAACAATAATTGTGTAATTTTTTCATTATTGTTACACAAATTTGTTGGCATTGTTTTTTTGAACTCCGAATTATTGATTATAAGTCTCTTTAAATAAACAGCTATTTAATAGCACCCAGATGTATTGAACTGTGGTCTATGCATTTTGGATATTTGTTTTACTTGGAATAGAGTATCAGTATTGGCATTTTTCCTTGTTGTTTAACTAAGCAGCCCACTAACAGCATTTGATCTACTGGCCCTGGCACACGCAGTGCACTTTACTAGAGACTGACACATAAATCAAATAGGCCAATCATGGAAACACCAATCCAAAACACATTGTACCGCAGGAGCACTTGCACTTTACCACTGATCAACAGTGAGAAAAGTGAGCAGACACACTAAGCCAGCACAAACAGAGTCAAAACCGGAGGTCAGAAAGCAAAAGCTCAGGGGAAAAACACCAAAAGATGCCAAGTCTAATACTCCCTAATATGACCTATGCTAAAACACCAAGGTCTTGCCACTCAATGTGCACATAACTTCAAACCTAACTTTTTAATACCGGGCTATAAGGATAGCGTCAAATTTGATCATTGTTCACTTACTCACATCTCTAAGCCTACTGCACTATGACTAGGTGAAAAACACTAACTTTATGGAGAAGGTTTTATGCCCTGAGGAAGTGACAAGTTATGACGTCGCAAAACACTTGTTGGCAAAAGCAAAGTCTCATTTTGAAAAAATAAATGTGATTATGGATGGGCTCAGACGACTAATGTGGAATTAAGATAACAAACTTGAGATTAAAGATATGAAGTAAACCATTCTGAAATTCAAAGCAGCCTCATCATGTTGTATAATGCCAAAACACTAGTTTATTCGCTTATAGGCACATACTACCTGCAGGTACAAGTGAAATTGTTCTGGGCACAATGTCGCGTATGTGTACATTACTGTGGGCGTGCACGTTTCTGGTAGCTGTCTTGGGTGTACCAAAGGGTGTCAGTGGAAGGGACAGGTGAAGTGTCCAGGGTGTTCATAGGCTGAGTGCAGTATGAGAGACAGCACCAGCAGGCGTCTCATTGGTTGTATACTTGAAGGGCACGGACACAATTTTTGGAGAGCATGTTGAATCTGTCAGTTTCTTAAGAGGCAATGAACAAAGCAGACATGGTGAAGGGGATTATAACTGGGAGGGTGTGATTCCTCTTAGAGTGTCTTAATCTGGGAGGGGCTTCCAGAAGTTCGGAATCGGGGAGGCGGGACTGTTACTTTGTTTGGAGAGGTGAGGGCGCTCCACACCTTGACTACTAAGTAACACCAGGCAACAGGACATACATTGGGAGAAGAGTCCTGAGTCATTTTCAGTGGGCCCCTGAGGGACCTAGGAGGGTCACCCCTCAAGTCAGCTCACTCTGCTCTGCCTTTGTCTCATTACTTTTTGTTTGCATGCTGCAGTAATGGAGAGAAACCTTAAGTCCCACTAGGGTAGGTGAAAGACAACCTAAGTAACACTGCCATGTTTTCCAGGGCCATCAATGATGTGATGATGCAGCCTGGGAGCTCGATTGACAAAAAAAATCTGAGACAAAATCGTAACTTTATGTCTTTCAATATTCACAAAAGGTATTTAGGAGTAGTAAAGTTAGGATTCCTAGTTTTACTACTCATAAATGCCTTTTGTAAATACCGAAAGTCCTAAAGTTAGGATTTTGTCTCAGTTTAGGAGAAGTAAAGTTAGGAATCCTAACTTTACCACTCCTAAATGCCTTTTGTGAATACTGAAAGTCGTCAAGTTAGGATTTTGTCTCAGTTTAGGAGTAGTAAAGTTAGGAATCCTAACTTCACTACTCCTAAAGGCCTTTTGTGAATATCATAAGTCATAATGTTAGGATTTTGTCTCAGTTTAGGAGTAGTAAAATTAGGAATCCTAACTTTACTACTCCTTAAGGTCTTTTGTGAATACCGAAAGTCGTAAAGTTACGATTTTGTCTCAGATTACCTTTGTGAATCGAGCCCTGTGTTTTTTTCTTTGAATTCTGGGACTTGTAATCTTGTGTATCCAAATTATAAAAGAAGACTAAACGTCCAGGAATTTGAATGAGAAACACCTAGACTGGAACAGCACATCCCGCATGGACCTGGGAAACTTGGCAGCTATGCCTAAAACTCACAGTAAAAGCATAAGCACCCCAGAGAACACACAGTAAAGATTGTTCCAGAAACTCACTGTAGTGAGATAGAGAACTAGATCTGTTATGAGTCTGGTGATAAGACGATAGATGCTCCTCTGAATGACTTATCTCCCCGAGACCTACCTATCAGCAGAGACGCAGTCATTGCTCCTGTATGTGATTGGTTTGAAATATCTCACAGTGACTGACGAGTACTTCGCTGGGCTCTGTTAATTGTAATACAAACTGGAGCATGACACCACTCTGTGAGTGTGCGCGCGGCTTTGTGTGTGCCTGATTATATGTTCCCTGTGCAAATAAGTTGTACAGTGCGCCTTTTGATGAAAATATAATGTATTTGACACGAAGAATGAGAAAACCCCTGATTTTAAATTCATGTAAAATGTCTTCGCCTTCCCAGCAGCGCCATTAGCAGAATCCTGTGAATGGAACGCCTATGACATGCAAGGCTCTCCAATGTGATGTCACGAGGTCCTGTCTACCTGCAGAGGGGAGGCCTCCCCTGCAGCAGAGAGACAAGGAGAGGCCACTGATGGGGAGGAACGTCGGATAGGGTGGGCTCGTCTTTTAGGATCATCGAGAGGTCATTGTTGGGATTAAACTGTTGGATTTCCTCAAGAAATTGGATTAAACCCGTGACTTTCCAGCTCCCCCTGTTAAACTGAAATACATGGTCTGGTCCCACCCATAAATGGGTAATGTATGATTACACCTTGAAATCCATTGTGACGTGTCCTTGGTATAAAAAGCTGGTAACCAGGCAGCTGCAGCATTGCACTTCGGTACACCGGACGGGAGGACAACTATGGGTGTTTGGCGCTGAAGCCATCGAGACTCGAGAGGCTGAAGCTGTAGCGTGTGCCTATCAGGCTCCAAAAAGAAAGGGAAGGCGTGGGTCCAAGGTCACAAGGTGAGTAAATAAACCAAATGAAAAGTGAACTGAAAATCGAACTTGAAACCAAATTGAAAACTAACTTGAAACTGACTTGAAATTCCATTTCCCTCCCTTCCTTTTTTTTCCACTTTACATCCCTTCCGATAAACTTGCCTACCAATTACCTTTCTGTCTCTACTCTCCCTATCCCCTAGGAACCACCTTCATCTCCCATTAAGTTTCCCAGTTCTTACACTCTTTATTTACTTCTTTTCTAAGGGAAAGGAGAGGGGAAGCCAAGGAAGGAAAAGGTCAATGCGAAGGGAAAGGAGAAGGGAAGGGCGAGGGAAAGGGTCACGGGGAAGGGGCATGGGAAGGTGGATGGAAAAGGGATGGGAAAGGTAATGGGTGAGGTGGGAAGATAAGTAGATGGGGAAGGGAAGAGAAGGGATATAGAGGGAGAGGATGGAGAGGGAGAGGAGGGAGAAGGAGAGGAGGGAGAAGGAGAGGAGGGAGAGGGAGAGAAGGGGAGGGGGAGAGGGAGAGAAGGGGAGGGGAGGGAGAGAAGGAGGGGGAGGGTGATGGGATGGGAAAGGGGAAGGAAGAAGGGAATGGTGAGGGGTGGGAAAGGTAACCAAAGGGAAGGGAAGCAAAGAGGAGGGTGAGTGGGAAGGAAGCCAAGCTAACAAGAGGGGAGGGAAGCGAAGAGGAGGAGAGGATGGGGGGGGAGAAGGGGAGGGCGAAGAGATGGGGAAGTGAAGGGAAAGGTAGAGGGGAGGGAGAGGGGATGGAGAAGGGAAGGATATGGGGAAGGGGCATGGGAAGGTGGAGGGCGAATTGAAGGGCGAATGGAAGAGCAGGGAATGGAAAGTGGGAGAAAGGAGAGGTGATGGGATGGGAAAGGGGGTGTGCGGGGGAAGAGAAGTGGATGGAGATGGGAAAGGAGGAGAACGGGAGGGACAGAAGGGGATGGTGAGGGAATGGGGAAAGGAAGGGGTAAGGGGAAAGGGTGGAGAGGGGAAGGGAAGAGAGGGGAAAAGGGAAAGAGAGAAGGTACAGCGGAAGCGAAGGGAAGGGTGAGGGATGGGGAGGGAAATAGAAACAAAGGGAAGGGAAGCGCAGAGGAGGTGGTTGAGTGGGAGGGAAGCCAAGGTGGGAGGGATGGAAAACGGTGAAAGGTAAAGGGGAAATATCGGGTTACGGGATAGGTAAGAGGGGCATAGGGAAGGGAAGGAGATGGGCAAGGAAAAGAAAGAAAAGAAAGGGAATGTAATGGAAGGGAAGGGAGGGGGAAGGGAAGGGAATGGAAGGTGGGAAGTGAACTAAGTGGGGAGTGGATGGGAGATGGAGATGGGATGGGAGGAGGGGATGTAGAGGGACAGAAAGGGAAGAGAAGGTTGACGGGAACGATCAGGGAAGGGAAAGGAAGAGGAGGGGGAAGGGGGAGGGGAGGGAGAGGGTAAGAAGGGAAAGGGATGAAGAAGGAGACGAAGGATGGGGAGGGAACGAAACAGGGGCAGGGAAGGAGTGGGGAAGAGAAGTGGAAGGGAAGGGAAGGGTATGGAAGGGAAGGGAAGGGAGAGGAGGATGAGTGAGAGGGGATGAGGAAGGGGTAGAGAAGAGAAGTGAAGTGGAAGGGAAGTTAAGGGAAGGAAGAGGATGATGAGTAGGAAGGAAAGAAGAGGGGAAGTGGAGGGGGAAGGAATGGTGGAGGGAACGGTATAGGAAATGCTAGAAAAGGGAAGGGTAAGGGGGAAGGAAAGGGATGGAATGGGGAGGAGAGAATAGTAGGAAAGGATAGGAATGGGAAGGAGAGGGGGATGGGAGGGAGAGGGGGAAGAGGATAGAATGGAAGGGAAAAGGAAAGGCACTGATAAGGGGAGAAAGGGGGAACAGAAGGGGAAAGGTTAGAAGAAGTAGGGAAGAAATTAATGGAAGAAAAGGGAAATGGAAAGAAAAGGGGAGAGGAGAGAGGAGAGAAGAATATAAAACAAGGAACACCCGGTAAGGGATAGAAAGCAAGAGTAATGGGAAGTTGATCTGAATGAAAGGGACGGAAATTGGAGTTTCAAGCCAGTTTTCAGTTTGGTTTAAAGTTCGGTTTTCAGATCACTTTTCATTTGGTTTATTTACTACCTCACGTTCTTCCCCATCAGCGGCCTTTCCTTATCTCTCACTGTAGCGGAGCTCTCCTCCACCGTGGAGATTTCTCAGTCATCGTTTTACAATAAATAACATTTCAACATTGGTCGCTAGATTGTTGGGCTAATAGGCCAACCTCATCGAAGTGTTTCTCCCTCCTCTCTTGATAACATTGCTGTTTTGGTTAGGTTAGGGGGGACTGTCAAAGGTAGTCGCAGATAGAGAAGTGTAATGGATAGGCCCCGTAATGAGCCAATTCACTCTAGGGAGATCAAAGGGAAACATTGAAACCAGGAGATGGCACAGAGAAGATATGAAGCTAGCTGAGCAAAGTAAGCAAAGGCAGAAATGTGAACAAAAGAGACACTGGAAGAGAGGGCGCTATCAGAGGGACAACCCGGAGAGAATAGGAAGTGGTGGAGCCAGTGAATGAAGCACCACAAAGATAGGTGAAACATGCAGAACAGGACGGGTGCCAAGAGACAGGTGTACACAGAGGGAGCGCGGTAGAGGGAGTTCAGTGATACAGGCATACAGAGTGGGAGAGACAATGCGGAGGGGTACTGAGGGAGATATGGACGAATAGGCACAGACCGGGAAGTAGATGAAGCCAACAAGCAGAAACATGGCATGCGGAGAACATTTCATAGAGAGAATGTGATCTGGAAAGTTGGACACTGACGAACATACATAATTGGAGCGACGTGCAGCAAAATACGTGAAAAAGGGGAAATTGAAGCAGAGAGGGAAAAAAACTCGATGAACATAAAGATGGTGGCTGGGAGAGCCAGAGCCAGATGAAGAAACAGATGTGGGTGATGTGTACAGAGGGGTGAGGCAGAGACAGAAGACACAGAGAATAGGTGAGTGGACATAATAAGAATCTGATAAATGGAGATAACCTGTGGAATTCAGCAGAAGGGTAGAGCCAGACTCAGCAGAGTCGGAAATGGGCGGACACTGACGAGTCAGATAAGGGAGACCTCGGTGGAGAGTCTGAAAAGGGTGGAGGCTGGGGAGTTAGATGAAGGGAGACCTCGGAGAGAGTCAAGGGGATGGGTAGAGGCTGGGTAGTCAGGAAAAGGGAGACCTCGGTGGAGAGTCGGGGATGGGTGGAGGCTGGGGAGTCAGATCAAGGGAAACCTCGGCGGATAGTTGGGAAAGGGTGGTGGCTGGGGAGTCAGATGAAGCGAGACCTCAGTGGAGATATGGGAAGGGGTGGAGGCTGGGGAGTTAGATGAAGGGAGACCTCGGAGAGAGTCAAGGGGATGGGTAGAGGCTGGGTAGTCAGGAAAAGGGAGACCTCGGTGGAGAGTCGGGGATGGGTGGAGGCTGGGGAGTCAGATGAAGCAAGACTTCGATGGAGAGTCAGGAATGGATGGAGGCTGGGGAGTCAGATAAAGGGAGACCTTGGTGGAGAGTCGGGAATTGATAGAGGCTGGGGAGTCAGATTAAAGGGAGAGCACAGTGGAGAGTAGGGAATGGGTAGAGGGTGTGGAGTCAGATAAAGCCAGATCTTGGTGGAGGGTCAAGGGGATGGGTAGAGGCTGGGTAGTCAGGAAAAGGGAGACCTCGGTGGAGAGTCGGGGATGGGTGGAGGCTGGGGAGTCAGATCAAGGGAAACCTCGGCGGATAGTTGGGAAAGGGTGGTGGCTGGGGAGTCAGATGAAGCGAGACCTCAGTGGAGATCTGGGAAGGGGTGGAGGCTGGGGAGTTAGATGAAGGGAGACCTCGGAGAGAGTCAAGCGGATGGGTAGAGGCTAGGTAGTCAGGAATAGGGAGACCTCGGTGGAGAGTCGGGGATGGGTGGAGGCTGGGGAGTCAGATGAAGCAAGACTTCGATGGAGAGTCAGGAATGGATGGAGGCTGGGGAGTCAGATAAAGGGAGACCTTGGTGGAGAGTCGGGAATTGATAGAGGCTGGGGAGTCAGATTAAAGGGAGAGCACAGTGGAGAGTAGGGAATGGGTAGAGGGTGTGGAGTCAGATAAAGCCAGATCTTGGTGGAGAGTCAAGGGGATGGGTAGAGGCTGGGTAGTCAGGAAAAGGGAGACCTCGGTGGAGAGTCGGGGATGGGTGGAGGCTGGGGAGTCAGATCAAGGGAAACCTCGGCGGATAGTTGGGAAAAGGTGGTGGCTGGGGAGTCAGATGAAGCGAGACCTCAGTGGAGATCTGGGAAGGGGTGGAGGCTGGGGAGTTAGATGAAGGGAGACCTCGGAGAGAGTCAAGGGGATGGGTAGAGGCTGGGTAGTCAGGAAAAGGGAGACCTCGGTGGAGAGTCGGGGATGGGTGGAGGCTGGGGAGTCAGATGAAGCAAGACTTCGATGGAGAGTCAGGAATGGATGGAGGCTGGGGAGTCAGATAAAGGGAGACCTTGGTGGAGAGTCGGGAATTGATAGAGGCTGGGGAGTCAGATTAAAGGGAGAGCACAGTGGAGAGTAGGGAATGGGTAGAGGGTGTGGAGTCAGATAAAGCCAGATCTTGGTGGAGGGTCAAGGGGATGGGTAGAGGCTGGGTAGTCAGGAAAAGGGAGACCTCGGTGGAGAGTCGGGGATGGGTGGAGGCTGGGGAGTCAGATCAAGGGAAACCTCGGCGGATAGTTGGGAAAGGGTGGTGGCTGGGGAGTCAGATGAAGCAAGACCTCAGTGGAGATCTGGTAAGGGGTGGAGGCTGGGGAGTTAGATGAAGGGAGACCTCGGAGAGAGTCAAGCGGATGGGTAGAGGCTAGGTAGTCAGGAATAGGGAGACCTCGGTGGAGAGTCGGGGATGGGTGGAGGCTGGGGAGTCAGATGAAGCAAGACTTCGATGGAGAGTCAGGAATGGATGGAGGCTGGGGAGTCAGATAAAGGGAGACCTTGGTGGAGAGTCGGGAATTGATAGAGGCTGGGGAGTCAGATTAAAGGGAGAGCACAGTGGAGAGTAGGGAATGGGTAGAGGGTGTGGAGTCAGATAAAGCCAGATCTTGGTGGAGAGTCAAGGGGATGGGTAGAGGCTGGGTAGTCAGGAAAAGGGAGACCTCGGTGGAGAGTCGGGGATGGGTGGAGGCTGGGGAGTCAGATCAAGGGAAACCTCGGCGGATAGTTGGGAAAGGGTGGTGGCTGGGGAGTCAGATGAAGCGAGACCTCAGTGGAGATCTGTGAAGGGGTGGAGGCTGGGGAGTTAGATGAAGGGAGACCTCGGAGAGAGTCAAGCGGATGGGTAGAGGCTAGGTAGTCAGGAATAGGGAGACCTCGGTGGAGAGTCGGGGATGGGTGGAGGCTGGGGAGTCAGATGAAGCAAGACTTTGATGGAGAGTCGGGAATGGATGGAGGCTGGGGAGTCAGATAAAGGGAGACCTTGGTGGAGAGTCGGGAATTGATAGAGGCTGGGGAGTCAGATTAAAGGGAGAGCACAGTGGAGAGTAGGGAATGGGTAGAGGGTGTGGAGTCAGATAAAGCCAGATCTTGGTGGAGAGTCAAGGGGATGGGTAGAGGCTGGGTAGTCAGGAAAAGGGAGACCTCGGTGGAGAGTCGGGGATGGGTGGAGGCTGGGGAGTCAGATCAAGGGAAACCTCGGCGGATAGTTGGGAAAGGGTGGTGGCTGGGGAGTCAGATGAAGCGAGACCTCAGTGGAGATCTGTGAAGGGGTGGAGGCTGGGGAGTTAGATGAAGGGAGACCTCGGAGAGAGTCAAGCGGATGGGTAGAGGCTGGGTAGTCAGGAATAGGGAGACCTCGGTGGAGAGTCGGGGATGGGTGGAGGCTGGGGAGTCAGATGAAGCAAGACTTCGATGGAGAGTCAGGAATGGATGGAGGCTGGGGAGTCAGATAAAGGGAGACCTTGGTGGAGAGTCGGGAATTGATAGAGGCTGGGGAGTCAGATTAAAGGGAGAGCACAGTGGAGAGTAGGGAATGGGTAGAGGGTGTGGAGTCAGATAAAGCCAGATCTTGGTGGAGGGTCAAGGGGATGGGTAGAGGCTGGGTAGTCAGGAAAAGGGAGACCTCGGTGGAGAGTCGGGGATGGGTGGAGGCTGGGGAGTCAGATCAAGGGAAACCTCGGCGGATAGTTGGGAAAAGGTGGTGGCTGGGGAGTCAGATGAAGCGAGACCTCAGTGGAGATCTGGAAAGGGGTGGAGGCTGGGGAGTTAGATGAAGGGAGACCTCGGAGAGAGTCAAGGGGATAGGTAGAGGCTGGGTAGTCAGGAATAGGGAGACCTCGGTGGAGAGTCGGGGATGGGTGGAGGCTGGGGAGTCAGATGAAGCAAGACTTCGATGGAGAGTCAGGAATGGATGGAGGCTGGGGAGTCAGACAAAGGGAGACCTTGGTGGAGAGTCGGGAATTGATAGAGGCTGGGGAGTCAGATTAAAGGGAGAGCACAGTGGAGAGTAGGGAATGGGTAGAGGGTGTGGAGTCAGATAAAGCCAGATCTTGGTGGAGAATCAAGGGAATGGGTAGAGGCTGGGTAGTCAGGAAAAGGGAGACCTCGGTGGAGAGTCGGGGATGGGTGGAGGCTGGGGAGTCAGATCAAGGGAAACCTCGGCGGATAGTTGGGAAAGGGTGGTGGCTGGGGAGTCAGATGAAGCGAGACCTCAGTGGAGATCTGGGAAGGGGTGGAGGCTGGGGAGTTAGATGAAGGGAGACCTCAGAGAGAGTCACGGGGATAGGTAGAGGCTGGGTAGTCAGGAATAGGGAGACCATTGGCGGAAAGTTGGGGATGGGTGGAGGCTGGGGGTCAGATGAAGCAAGACTTCGATGGAGAGTCGGGAATGGATGGAGGCTGGGGAGTCAGATAAAGGAAGACCTTGGTGGAGAGTCGGGAATTGATAGAGGCTTGGGAGTCAGATTAAAGGGAGAGCACAGTGGAGTGTAGGGAATGGGTAGAGGGTGTGGAGTTAGATAAAGGGAGACCTCGTCGGAGAGTCGGGAATGGGTAGAGGCTGTGGAGTCAGATGAAGCCAGATCTTGGTGGAGAGTCAAGGGGATGGGTAGAGGCTGTGTAGTCAGGAAAAGGGAGACCTCGGTGGAGCGTCGGGGATGGGTGGAGGCTGGGGAGTCAGATCAAGGGAAACCTCGGCGGATAGTTGGGAAAGGGTGGTGGCTGGGGAGTCAGATGAAGCGAGACCTCAGTGGAGATCTGGGAAGGGGTGGAGGCTGGGGAGTTAGATGAAGGGAGACCTCGGAGAGACTCAAGGGGATAGGTAGAGGCTGGGTAGTCAGGAATAGGGAGACCATCGGCGGAAAGTCGGGGATGGGTGGAGGCTGGGGGGGTCAGATGAAGCAAGACTTCGATGGAGAGTCGGGAATGGATGGAGGCTGGGGAGTCAGATAAAGGCAGAGCACAGTGGAGTGTAGGGAATGGGTAGAGGGTGTGGAGTTAGATAAAGGGAGACCTCGTCGGAGAGTCGGGAATGGGTAGAGGCTGTGGAGTCAGATGAAGCCAGATCTTGGTGGAGAGTCGGGACTGGGTGGAGGCTGGAGAGTCAGATGAAACTGCCTGCTGTGCGTTGTACTTAGTTTTGATTGCAAAGTTCTATACCTATAGCGCGCTCCCTTTACATTGTGCTGCTGTACATGTTATGTGGTGATTTCACTGTCCTCTGAATACTGCATTTAGTGTTTAGAAATCGGTGATCTGCTGTTGTTTTCATTGTGCCTCGCATGTGCACTTTCAATTCTGCCCCATTCCAATAGTGATTTTGGCATGAAGCCAGCCATTTTGCTGTTGTTTTCCCTCCCTGCCCGGACCCCCCCCCACGCTACCGCCTCCCTGCTGCTCCTCCCTCGCCCCTCCCCTCCAATATCCGCATATGACAGATGCATTCTCGCGCAGCGGTCGCGCCCCATGCGCGCCGAAGGTGCGCCAAAGGTAAGCCCGTCTACGCCCGTCCGCCCCTGGACCGCGCCCAGCGCTAGACCCCCTGGTCCCCTTATCACCCACCCCTCCCGCATTACATACGACTCATCCACCCTCCTAGCACTTAACCCCGACCGACTCCCTAACTGTGCCCAAGCTGCACCAGGACACACCCATGGACCCTTCACCTGCCACTCCTGCAAGTACGACTCCATCAATACCCACACCAAATCCACAAACACCAAACAGAGATCCGACACCAACCACCTGAAATGCATCCTTCTCAACACCCGCTCGGTTCACAAACACGCCATCGACCTTTGGAACCTACTCGAAACCATTTCCCCGGACATCGCCTTCCTAACAGAAACCTGGATGAATACCTCATCAGCTCCAGACATCGCCATAGCCATCCCAGATGGCTACAAGATCATCCGTAAGGATCGCACCAAGCAAACAGGAGGAGGAATCGCCATCGTCCATAAGAACACTATCCGCGTCTCAACCAGCTCAGAGGACAACCTCGCTATCGCCGAACACCTCCACTTCCAGATCCACACCGACCCCAAGACCACACTCAGAGGCACCCTCCTCTACAGACCCCCAGGACCCCGTACACAATTCAGCGAAGACATCACTGACTTCATCACCCCACACGCCCTCCCCTCAGAAGAATACATTCTACTGGGAGACCTCAATTTCCATCTGGAAAAGAACAACGACAGGAACACTACCACCCTCCTGGACAATCTCGCCACCCTCGGACTCAAACAACTGGTTAACACCCCCACCCACTACGCAGGACACACACTCGACCCTATCTTCACCTCCAGCAAGCATATCTCCTTCACTCACACCACAGCCCTCCACTGGACGGACCACAGTTGCATCCATTTCATTTACAATAAGACCACGATCCACAACCACCCTCAACCAACTCTGCGAAGAAATTGGAACAAAATCACAATCGACCAGATCTCCACATCACTTCTTCAAAAAACCCCTGCCAATTCGACGAACCCTAACCAAGCCGCCATCAACCTCAAACAATGGTTAACCCAAACCGCCGACAAACTAGCACCCTTGAAAAAGCATCAAATCAAGCAAGGAAGCAAGAACGCCCCCTGGTTCAATGATGACCTTAAGACATCCAAGAAACTCTGTCGCTCCCTTGAAAAAATTTGGAAAAAAGACCCAAACACTATCACCCAAGCCACCTTCAAAAACGCCACCCGTAAACACCACCAACTAATCCGGACAGCCAAGAAATCAGCACTCAAAGACCGACTAGACAACAACGCCCACAACAGCAAGGAACTTTTCAACATCATCAAAGAATTCACCAACCCCACCGCCAGCTCCAACGACATCACCCCCTCTCAAGTACTCTGCGACTCCCTCGCCTCATTCTTCCATGACAAAATCGCCGACATTCATAACAGCTTCGACAACCAACCCGTAAACCAGTCAACCCCTCTCACCTCCGAACCTGTACCTCCTCCGAATAACCTTCTCAACTGGAACCCAATCACCACAGAAGACACCATTCGCCTAATGAACTCCATCCGCTCAGGATCCCCTACAGACCCATGCCCCCATCACATCTTCAACAAAGCAGACTCCATTATCGCACCCCATCTCCGAGACGTCATCAACTGTTCCCTCAACTCCGGCACATTCCCAGAAAAATGGAAACACGCCGAACTCAGCGCCCTTCTGAAGAAACCCACAGCTGACCCCACCGAACTCAAAAACTACCGCCCCATTTCGCTCCTCCCATTCCCTGCCAAAGTCATTGAGAAAGCCGTCAACAATCAGCTCGCCGCCTTCCTCGAAACCAACAAATCACTCGACTCCTCACAATCTGGCTTTCGAGCCAAACACAGCACCGAGACCGCCCTCATCGCAGCAACAGATGACATCTGAACTCTACTGGACAACGGAGACACAGTCGCCCTCATCCTCCTCGACCTCTCCGCAGCCTTCGACACAGTCTGTCATAGCACCCTAATACAACGCCTCAGCAACATCGGAATTCAAGGAAAAGCATTGGACTGGATCATCTCGTTCCTCGCTGGAAGAACTCAGAGAGTCGGCCTCCCCCTTTTAAGTCAGAGGCCACCGAAGTCATCTGCGGCGTTCCACAAGGATCTTCTCTCAGCCCTACCCTCTTCAATGTCTACCTGAGCCCCCTCGCAACCATCGCACGTCAACACAACCTCAACATTATCTCCTACGCTGATGACACTCAACTGATCCTCTCACTCACCAAAGACCCAATCACCGCCAAAACCAACCTACATGAAGGGATGAAAGAAGTAGCCGAGTGGATGAAGCACAGCCGTCTGAAACTAAACTCGGAAAAAACAGAAGTCCTCATCTTAGGTGCATCCCCTTCCGCCTGGGATGACTCTTGGTGGCCAACGGCCCTAGGAAAAGCCCCCATACCGACGGACCACGCGCGGAACCTGGGCGTCATCCTGGACTCCTCTCTCTCGATGACCAGACAAGTCAGCGCCGTCTCATCGTCGTGCTTCAACATCTTACGCATGCTCAAAAAACATTTCGCTGGATCCCCACCAAAACAAGAAAAACGGTCACCCACGCACTGGTTACAAGCCGTCTGGACTACGGAAACACCCTTTACGCCGGCACCACCGCAAAATTGCTGAAAAAACTCCAACGCATTCAAAACGCCTCAGCCAGACTCATACTTGACATCCCCCGCACAGACCACATTTCCGGTCACCTGAAAGACCTTCACTGGCTCCCCGTCAACAAAAGGATAACGTTCCGTCTCCTCACGCACGCACACAAGCCCTCTACGAACTTGGACCTGACTGCCTCAACACGCGCCTTTCCTTCTACACTCCCTCCCGCCAACTGCGTTCGTCCAACCAAGCCCTCGCCGCTGTTCCGCGCATCCACAAAGCCACCATGGGGGGAAGATCCTTCTCCTACTTAGTGGCCAAAACCTGGAATTCCCTTCCCATCCACCTCCGCCTTACCCAAAACCACCAAGCCTTCAGAAAACAGATTAAAACCTGGATATTCGATAAGTAAACCCCCCCCTCAAGCGCCTTGAGACCCTCTGGGTATGTAGTGCGCTATATAAATTTTGACTTGACTTGACTTGATGAAACGAGATCTCTTCAAAGTGTCTGGAATGGGTGGAGGTGGGGAAGTCGGATAAAGGAAGACCTCAGCAAGTTGTCGGGAATGGGTGGAGGCTGGGAAGTCAGATGAAGCGAGTCCTCAGCAAGTAGTCTGGAAGGGGTGGAGGCTGGGAAGTCAGATGAAGCGAGTCCTCGTATGAGAGTCAGCTTGGGGTGGCGGCTGGGGAGTCAGATAAATGGAGACTTCGGTAGAGAGTCGGGAATGAGTGAAGGCTGGGCAGTCAGATGTAGCGAGTCCTCGTTTGAAAGTTGGGAAGGGGGTGGAGGCTAGGGAGTCAGATAAAGGGAGACCATGGTGGAGAGTCTGGAATTGATAGAGGCTGGGGAGTCAGATAAAGGGAGACCTCGGTGTAGTGTAGGGAATGGGTAGAGGGCCTTGGAGTCAGATGAAGCAAGTTCTCGGTGGAGAGTCAGGAATGGGTGGAGGTGGAGAGTCGAGAAGGGGTAGATGCAGGGAAGTCAGATAAAGGGACTTCCCTTCGGAGTCTGGAAGGAGAACTCCTCGGAAAATCGGGAATGGGTGGAGATCTTGGTGGAGAGTCGGAATGTGTAGAGGCTGGGGAGTCAAATGAAGTGAGACCTCGGAGTGTCGGGAATGGGTGGGGGCTGGGGAGTTAGATAAAGGGCGACCTCAACAGAGAGTAGGGAATAGTTAGAGGGTGTGGAGTCAGATGAAGCGAGACCTCCGTAGAGAGTCGAGAAGGGGTGGATGCTCGGGAGTCAGATGAAGCGAGACCTCGGTGGAGAGTCTGGAAGGGGTGGAGGCCGGGGAGTCAGATAAAGGGAGACCTCGACGGAGAATTAGCAAAAGGTAGAGGCTGTGGAGTCAGATGAAGCCAGATCTTGGTGGAGAGTCGGGAATGGATGGAGGCTGGAGAGGCAGACGAAACGTGATCTCGGCAGAGAGTCTGGAATGGGTGGAGGCTGGGAAGTCAGATAAAGGTAGACCTCAGCAAGTAGTCTGGAATGGGAAGCGGCTGGGAAGTAAGATAAATGGAGACGTCAATAGAGATTCAGGAATGGGTGGAGGCTGGGAAGTCAGATAAAGGAAGACCTCAGCAAGTAGTCGGGCATGGCAGCAGCTGGGGAATCAGATAAATGTAGACCTCGGTAGAGAGTCGGGAATGGGGTGGAGGCTGGGGAGTCAGATAAAGGGAGACCTCGACGGAGAGTAGGGAACGGTTGGATGCTGGGGAGTCAGATAAAGGGAGACCTTGGTGGAGAGTCGGGAATTGATAGAGGCTGGGGAGTCAGATAAAGGGAGAGCACGGTGGAGTGTAGGAATGGGTAGAGGGCGTGGAGTCACATAAAGGGAGACCTCGTCGGAGAGTCGGGAATGGGTAGAGGCTGTGGAGTCAGATGAAGCCAGATCTTGGTGGATAGTCGGGACTGGGTGGAGGCTGGAGAGTCAGATGAAACGAGATCTCTTCAAAGTGTCTGGAATGGGTGGAGGCTGGGAAGTCAGATAAAGGAAGACCTCAGCAAGTTGTCGGGAATGGGTGGAGGCTGGGAAGTCAGATGAAGCAAGTCCTCAGCAAGTAGTCTGGAATGGGTGGAGGCTGGGAAGTCAGATGAAGCGAGTAATCGTATGAGAGTCAGGTTGGGGTGGCGGCTGGGGAGTCAGATAAATGGAGACTTCGGTAGAGAGTCGGGAATGATTGAAGGAAGGGCAGTCAGATGAAGTGAGTCCTCGTTTGAGAGTCGGGAAGGGATGGAGGCTGGGGAGTCAGCTAAAGGGAGACCATGGTGGAGAGTCGGGATTTGATAGAGGCTGGGGAGTCAGATAAAGGAAGACCTTGGTGTAGTGTAGGGAATGGGTAGAGGGCCGTGGAGTCAGATGAAGCAAGTCCTCGGTGGAGAGTCAGGAATGGGTGGAGGCTGGTGAGTCAGATAAAGGGAGATCTCTGTGGAGAGTCTGGAATTGGTAGAAACTGGGGAGGCAGATAAAAGGAGACCTCGAGCGAGAGTCGGGAATGGGTAGAGGCTCAGGAGTCAGATGTGGCCAGACCTCGGCTGAGAGTCAAGGGGTTGTGGGGGTAGGGCTTGGGGAGTCAGGTGATGGGTGACCTCGGTGGAGAGTCAAGCAGATGGGTAGAGGCTGGGGAGTTAGATGTGGCCAAACCTCTGCAGAGAGTCAAGGGGGTGGGTAGAGGCTGGGGAGGTGGAGAGTCGAGAAGGGGTGGATGCAGGGAAGTCAGATAAAGGGAGACCTCTGCGGAGTCTGGAATGGGCGGAGCCTGGGGAGTCAGATGAAAGGAGAACTCGGTGGAAAATCTGGAATGGGTGGAGGCTGGGGAGTCAGATGAAGGAAGACCTCAGTGGAGAGTAGGGAATGGGTAGAGGCTGTGGAGTCAGATGAAGCAAGATCTTGATGGAGAGTCGAGAATGGGTGGAGGTTGTGGAGTCCGTAAAGGGATACCTAGATGGAGAGTCGGGAATGGGTGGAGGCTGTGGAGTCAGATGAAGGGAGACCTTGGTGGAGAGTCGAATGGGAGAGGCTGGGGAGTCAGATGAAGTGAGACCTCAGAGAGTCGGAAATGGGTGGAGGCTGGGGAGTTAGATAAAGGGCGACCTCAACAGAGAGTAGGGAATAGTTAGAGGGTGTGGAGTCAGATGAAGCGAGACCTCGGTAGAGTCGGCATTGGGCGGAGGCTGGGAAGTTAGATGAAAGAGACCTTTGCAGAGAATCTGGAATGGGTGTAGGCTGTGAAGTCAGTTGAAGGGAGACCTCGGTGGAGATTTGGGAAGGGGGTGGAGGCTGGGGAGTCATATAAAGGGAGACCTCGATGGAGAGTAGGGAATGGGTGGAGGCTAGGGAGTCCGATAAAGGGAGACCTTGGTGGAGAGTCAGGAATTGATAGAGGCTGGGGAGTCAGATAAAACGAGACCTCAGTGGAGTGTAGGGAAAGGGGTAGAGGGCTGTGGAGTCAGATGAAGGGAGACCTCGTCGGAGAGTCAGGAATGGGTAGAGGCTGTGGAGTCAGATGAAGCCAAACCTTGGTGGAGAGTAAGGACTGAGTGGAGGCTGGAGTCTCAGACAAAACGAGATATCAGCAAAGTGTCTGGAAAGGGTGGAGTCCGATAAAGGAAGGCCTCAGCTAGTAGTCGAGAATGGGTGGAGGCTGGGAAGTCAGATGAAGCGAGTCCTCAGCAAGTAGTCCGGAATGGGTGGAGGCTGGGAAGTCAGATGAAGTGAGTCCTCATATGAGAGGCAGGTAGGGGGTGGCGCCTGGGGAGTCAGATAAAGGGAGACCTGGGTATAGAGTCTGGAATCGGTGGAGGCTTGGAAGTCAGATGAAGCGAGTCCTCGTTTGAGAGTCGGGAATAGGGAATAGGCCGAGGCTGGGAAGTTAGATGAAAGGAGACCTCTGCAGAGAATCGGGAATGGGTGGAGGCTGTGGAGTCAGGTGGCAGGAGACCTCGGCAGAGAGTTAGGAATGGGTATAGGCTGGGGAGTCAGATGAAGCGAGACCTCGGTGGAGAGTCAAGAAGAGGCGGAGGCTGGCGAGTCAGATAAAGGGAGACCTTGGTGTAGAGAAGGAATAGGTAAAGACTGTGGAGTCAGCTGAAGCAAGACCTCGGTGAAGAGTTAGGAATGGATGTAGGCTCAGGAGTCAGATAAAGGGAGACCTCAGTGGAGAGAAGGGGTAGAGACTGTTGAGTCAGATAAAGTGAGACCTTGGTGGAGAGTTAAGGCGATGGGTAGAGGCTAGGGAGTCAGATGTGGCCAGACTTCAGCAGAGAGTCAAGCGTGTGGGTAGAGACTGGGGAGTCCGATGAAGCAAAATCTTGGCGGGGAGTCAAGGGGTGGGTAGAGGCTTGTGAGTCAGATGTGGCCAGACTTCAGCGGAGAGTCACGCGATGGTTAGAGGCTGGGGAGTCAAATGTGGCCAGACCTCAGTGGAGGGTCGGGAATGTATGGAGGCTGGGGAGTCAGGTATAGCCAGACCTCAGCAGAGAGTCAACGGGATGGTTAGAGGCAGTGGAGTCAGAGGAAAGGAGACCTCGGCGGAGAGTTGGGAATGGGTGGAGGCTAGGGAGTCAGATGAAAGGAGACCTCAACGGAAAGTTGGGAATGGGTGGAAACTGGGGAGTCAGATGTAGCCATACCTCGACGGCGAGTGAAGGGAATTGTTAGAGGCAGGTGTCAGACTCTATAATCTTGTCTAATGACTCTATAATTCCTTACCACTTAGCCGCACAGGAACAGAGATGCTAGGTCCCTAATCCAACCAAGGCAATAACCCAGAGCTCTGTAGTACCAGTCTCTAGTTCATTTCCATTGGGGGAAGGGGGAAAGTGGATAAAATAACAAAAGAGAAGAGACTGGTCTTGGCTGGTTCCTCTCGTCCTAGTCCGTCCTGCAGACTCCTATTGAATTTTTAACCTGAGGAAAAGGAATTCAATTAGCAACCAAATCCTCTCTACTCTTCTCTCTCTTAATCTTTTCTATAATGCTCACCCACCATTTATCTCCAAGAGCTAAGCCCCTCTTCTGGTCTTGCTGTTTTACTTTCTTGCTAGTTTTGCTACTTGCGTCCAATTTTTAGTTTCACCTGAAATTATAAAGCCAACCTTTAATTGTGTTATTGCCTTTTATTAGCCCCTTCCTTTCATTTTCTATTCTTAAGATTACTCACTTCACTATTTAGACGCTTTCTTATTCTTCCTGTTCTTCTTTTTCTAAGTGTTCTCCTTTTAGTCTTATGAATAATTCCTGTTTCAAAAATATACCTTGTTAGTCAATTCCTTACTTATCTTACCTATTCACTTATTATCTATTCTATGTACTTCACTTACTTCTCACTCGACTACTGGAGACTTGACTTGTTTATCCAATCTTGTTTCCTATTCATAACGTGTCTAATATATTAGTTTTGTATTCTCAGGATTCCTTGTTAAGATACACTGGAGTATCTTGTCTTCACGAAGAAAGGGAATTACATCTTTCCTGACGGTAAGTATTAGCTGAATAAACCTTTTAGCATGACATATATTTTCATTATTTAGTTAGTAAATTATCTGTTCACTTAGCTTTCGTTTTATTCTTGTATCTCTTTTCTCCTCAGGACGTTTTCTCTCTGCTCCTTCAGATCGCCAACTCTGTCGGCAAGGCACCTTCCGAGAACGAAGTATTTTTCAGTTGCTCAAGACTCAGGTCGCGGTGAGTTTTTCTCGAAGCCGAACTATCTTCATCACTCGTTGAATTTAAATTACTAGAAATTAGCTTTTAAACTATGACTCCCTGTAACGCTACCTCTCACGGCAAAATCCTCGGTGAAGTGCGCAGTTCCAATCACACGCGCGCTTCACCTGGATTCCTGACTTCTGCATAACCTGAAACTAGACTGCTGACTTGAACTAGGAAACGGGGGCCATCTTACTATGCCGAATTCGAGTCAAATCTGACCAGGAAGCGTCTGGTGACAGGAGTTTATCTGTCGACCTTTTCTTTAGACCAATCACAGCCACTAGGGATCTTGGGGTCCTGACAGCAGGGGAGTCAGATATAGCCAGACATCAGCTGAGAGTGGGGAATGGGTGGAGGTTGGGGAGTCGGATGTAGCCAGACCTCGGCAGAGAGTCAGGGGGATGGGTAGAGGCTGGGGAGTAAGATGAAGTGAGAGCCTTGGTGGAGAGTCAAGGGGATGGGTAGAAGCCAGGGAGTGAGATGAAGTGAGACCTTGGTGGATAATCAAGGGGATGGGGGGATGCTGGGGAGTTAGATGTGGCCAGACCTTGGCAGAGAGTCCGATGTAGCTAGACCTCGGCAGAGAGTCAAGAGGATATGTAGAGGCTGGGGTGTCAGATGTAGCCAGACCTTGGCAGAGAGTCAAGGGGATGGATATAGGCTGCAGAGTCAGATAAAGGGAGACCTCGGCGGAGAGTCGGTGATGGCCCGGAGGCTGGAAAGTCAGATGAAAGTAGACCTCAGCGGAGAGCCAGGAATGGGTGGATGCGGGAGAGTCAGATGAAAGGAGCCCTCAGTGGAGTATAGGGAATTGGTGGAGGCTGGGAAGTCAGATGAAGGGAGACCTTGGTGGAGAGTAGGGAATGGGTGGAGGTTGGGGAGTCAGATTGAAGGAAGAGGCCCGATTAGGGTCACCTGGATCACTCTCGTCACCTCTCAGCCTTCCATACCAAATTAAGAGTCGGTCAGACAGTAGAGAATACAAACCAATATCTGTTTATTCAGGTAAACTCAGAGTGGAGCCCAGTCTGCCCAGTGCTTAGGAGTGATGTAGAGCGACTAACTTCAGCAAGCATAAAGATACATTATCTAAATTTCAGAACCAATGAAGGCAAGTCCACTGTGAAATTTTCCAAACAGATGCAGCAAAACAGTAAATAAGTTTTGATTCTGAGGCCGGGCACACACTATCTACTACTCAAGGTTGCTCTGACCGTGCCTGCCAATAGACAAGTGGGAGAAGGCCTCTATCTAGAGGGAAAGGTATGTGATAATAAGAACAGTGCATTCATTAGTGAAGCGAAACTTAGCCTTGGAGAAACATAACTCAACAGAGACCTTTTCTCAGAAATAGCAAAGAATAAGTTTTGATTATAACTCAAAATGGCGCTGACATAGAAAATGGTGCCACAAATGCTAACATACTTGGAACAATGCGCAAACATGAATTTTTCTATTCTAACAATAGAGGCTGGGGAGTCAGATGAAGCTAGACCTTGGCAGAGAGTCAAGGGGATGGGTAGAGGCTGTGGAATCAGATGAAGGGAGACCTAGGAGGAGAGTCAAAGGGATGGGTGGAGGCTGGGTAGTCAGATGAAGGTAGTCCTCGGTGGAGAGTCAAGGGGATGGGGAGAGGCTGTGGAGTCAGATGAAGGTAAACCTCAGCGGAGAGTCAAGGTGATGGGTGTAGGCTGGGGAGTCAGATGAAGCGAGACCTCAGTGGAAAGTCATGGGGATGGGTAGAAGCTGGGTAGTCAGATCTATCCAGACTTTGACGGAGAGTCAAGGGGGTGGGTAAAGCCTGGTGAGTCAGATCAAGGGAGCACTCTGCGGAGAGTCAAGGGGATGGGTAAAGGCTGGGGAGTCAGATGAAGGGAGACCTCAGCAGAGTGTCGGAATGACTTGAGGCTGGGGAGTCAGATGAAGCAAGATCTCGTGGAGAGTCAAGTGGATGGGTAGAGGCTCGGGAGTCAGATGAATGAGTTGTACATTTTGGTAGGGAGAGAGTCCTGGCAGACATTTTTAGTGAGAAAGGGAGGTCAAGGCATATTGGGACTCATGGGACAGAGATTGTAATATCAAGCAAAGGATGAGATGCTGCAGTGAAAATGTGGTCATGGGGTGAGGCTTGGGTAGAAGGATAGCTTTGGGGAAGATGTGAGAGGCAGTAAAGTCAAAAGATGTCATAAGTTTGGTGAGTGTGAAAGGAAATAGGGGCTGTGGTGCAGGAGGAGAACTGGCCGCATTTGTCCCAGTGCTGGTTGACATATTTGGGTCTGTGGTACATGAAGGAGGAGCACGATGGAGGAACCAGGTTTAAGCCCCCCACACTAACACATACTGTGGGGGTACTCACTAATGCAAGAGCTTTCCCACTGTGTGTGTTGCATGGCAGAAGTCTGATTTTCTCAACCCTTTTTCTGCCAATCTCTGTCTGCCCACCACATGTCCATCTACCCTTCTGCCAATGCCCCAGCTTCTCAGTATGGGGTGCATTCCTCTGCATGCATAGTCCTGGTCATGTGTATGTGTCAGGAAACGAACTGGTGAGTGGCTAGGTAGGTAGCTTGTCAGAGACTGTGCTTTTGTACAATGTTTGCCTTTTTAGGTGCCCCTGCCTGTGTGTTACTGTGTACCTGTTTGCCGGTGTTTGCTCAATTAAATTGCCTATGCCCCTGTATGCTTCTTTCACATCACTTCAACAATGTGTCAATTCATTGTGGTACATATGTGCATTATTGGGGCATTGTGGAAACGGGGTAAATTAGTCCATTACTGTTGGATTGTGGAAAGTGGGCAAATATATGCAATGCTGAGTTAGTACTGTATGCTAAGGGGCATTAGACTGAGCAGTAAAGGGTTAGTGGGTATTATGTTTTCTAAAGTATTGTTATGTTGTCATGTTATCTGTTTTCTATAAGCTTGTACTATTAGTATAGCATTGTAATGCTTTCGTATTATGTGTGCCCTTTCGTACATTGAGAGATTTCCATCAATTGTTTATAGTTGTTTGGTTTGTGTTTGGGAGTGAAGCCGGGTCTGCTGGCATAGTGGTCTAATGAGTCAACTGTAGGGGCCTGTATTTGACCTCCTGGTAACAGGTTCATACCCTGGCAGGTCCACTCAGCTGTCCATCCTTCTGAGGTCGATAAAATTAGTACTGTTGGGTATCAATAAGCATCTGTTACTCAGCACCAAGATACCATTCTGGGTGAACGTGCACTTTACAAATACACATGTTATGTTTTGTTACGTTATGGTTAGAAGTGATTTCTTAAAGGTCTTGCATAGTAGAGTTTATTGTTAGTTAAAGTGAAACTAAAATCAGTTGATTCTACTAAAGTTCATTCTAGTGTTCAGTGTCTGTGGTGTACTGAAGGACGTTGGTGTTTTTCATTGAGCATTGAGCCTAAGGCAAGGCGAGTTGTTCATTGGCCTGGCCTAAGGAGATTGTTTTCTAGGCAGCGTCACTTGTCTGGTAAGAGTTATGATGCAATGATGTGTGTGTGTGAAGGTGTGGTAAATTTAGGTTCAGATTATCTGAATGACTGAGACCTATGGTGGTGTGTTGCTTGGTTAGAGCTGTTGAGCTGGCAGCACTTTGTTAACTAGATTGCTTTGGTGTTCTATATCTGTTGTGTTTGAGAAAAGCAGATAATTAGTCTAATTGGTAAGATGTTGTGTGGCGAGTATTGTTGGAAAAAAGGACATTTGTGTGTGATGAGAGGTAGGATCAGAGAAGCAAAGCAGGGGAGAGGGGTTGAAAGAAAGAAATTCAGTATGGGCATGTGTTTATATGTGTAATCACACTCCATCTCTGTGGGGACCTGGCCATTGCTATAATCACACAACTATAATCATATTCTATCTCTGCATTATACATACCTATAATAACACACTGTCACTACAGGGACCATTGCATCATGAAAGTCATTCCCAATCTTAGAAGAGACTATCATCACACACTAGCTCTGTGAGGACGTAAACATAAATATCATCATCACATACTATCTCTATGGGATCTGGACCATGACTCTAATCAAATATGGTCTATTTAGGAACCTGAGCATCACTACGGTCATATACTATCTCATTGGGGACTTGAACATGACTATAATGACACACGATCTCTGCACAGATCTACGTATCATTACAATCATTTGCTATCTCTGTGTGACTTGAACATGACTGTCATTACACTGTATCACTGCACTTAAACAAAGCTATAATCACACACTATCTCTGTGGGGACATGAGCATCACTATAATCACACACGATCTCTACAAGGACTTATACATGACTACACTAGACACTTCCTCTGTGGCGGCTAGAACTTGACTAATTGAACACTATTTCTGTGGAGACCTGAGGATGAGTATAATCCCATCCTATCTCTGTGGGGACTTAACATGACTATCCTCACACACTATCTCTGTGTTCTTGAGCATTATGATAACCAAACATCATCTTCAAGGGGACTCGCACTACACAGTCATATGAAGCAGACTCCTAGTAGTAAAGTTATACAAAGTGAAACTAGGAAATCTTGCCCTGGCTTTCCCATTTTAACTGCTTTGCACGTTCTATGGCTAGTCAATTAATTTGCCTATGTATACTTTCCCGATATCTTAACATTTGTGAGCATTTGCTAATTGGCTCTGTGTCTGTGAGTCCCTTTATATGGATTTTATTGCCTATGCTTTTCTGCAGAGAACCGCATTATCATCAAAATCCAAATTGTTTTTATATATGAATAAACTATCATGCAATCTAGGTACAGGACTGAAAAATAATAATTTAACCATTCAGTTTTTAATGTATTCAATTACAAATGTAAGCTTTTGAGTAATTCCTCACAAGGATAGTAACACATGTTCAGGTCCTCTTAAGGATGGTTCTGTGCACGTAAAAAAATAAATCTATATTTGCACATTTGAAGCAGGATCCTGATTTTTTGCTTAAGATTTGTCTGCAATTTTTATATTTTAAAAGCTTTGGAAAAAGTTAGTCCCCATAAGGCAGGTGTCCACACATAGTCCGCATAAGGATGGTAACATGTGCATGTGTGTGTTTGAGTGTGAGTGAGTTCATTTGCAGGTCTCTTTTATTTACAACATAGTTTTATTGGCATTTTCAAATAAGTAAAGACATTATCACATTGCTAGTGTGGTACTTGTACATATGCAGGTTTGCAATAAACAGAATTGACAAATTACCAGTAGTTATATTGTCACTGATCTAGGATGTAACGTCAAACAATACAATGTAAATTACCCAACCCTTCCTGTGGTCCATACAGTGCTTAGCGTCCTACTGTCTACTGATTGTTGTAGGTCATGGTACTCTGTTTATCAGGGAGGTGTCTACTGTTCTAAAATAGTTAGGAGTAAAGGGGGGACCGTTAAAGTGTTGACCGTAGCAGCTAGCAACTACAATGCTTTGAGACCCTCACGGATGATTTGCAGCGCTCTACAAATACTTGATTGATTGAATGTCTGCCTAAAATTATTATGATCAAGTTACTCCTAAGGGTATACCTTGATATTTATAGTATTCTATACCAAGTAACTCTAGTAGGGCAGCTATACCTCATCAAGGAGAGGAACTGCTCACAGAGGTGGAATCTATTCCTCTCACATCCTCCAGCTGATTTTCCCATGCCCTCACTGTTGCCATGGAGCCTCTCCCCCTCTTCGCTTCACTAAAGAGTGTGCTGCTCTAATATTCAGCAGACCTGACAAGTTCCTTTATCCATTTACCTATCCGTGGCCCTCTAGTGGCTTTCCACTTAATCATCATCTGGAGTTTCTCTAGGATCAAAGCCAGGTCACTGAACCGGGAAGTGACCTTACTTTTGACAGGACAAGGAGGGTACAGGCCCAGTAATCATGTTGTGGGTGAATGCAGCATGTTATTACCAGGGGCTTTGTTAATAAAGTCGAGAAGCTCTAACCAGTACTTGGAGAGGTGTCCACAATCCCACACCATATGTAGCATTTCTGCTCCAAGTGGTCCGCATCTGGGGCTGGTTGCTTTGGAATTTGGGTAAATTTGATTAATTCTGCCCGGTGTAAGATATACCCTGTGGATAAAATAAGAGTAGATCAGCTTAAATCAAGCAATTCTAGAGACTTTTGGTACCTGATCCAATATTTTCAAACAATCTGCATCATTTATTGGTATTCCAATATCTGCTGCCCATTTCTACTGTAAAGTTGTCAAAGGGGTGTTGATATCTGTTTGGTTCCTTGTATAAACTTGATATAGCCTTATGTGTGCCTCTGGTGGTGCATGTAATATTGCAGCCCTGATGTTGGGTGGGCTTATTCTGCCCACCTCCCCAGTGTTATTTAACTACTCCCATTACTGCCCCATAGAGCAAGAACTGCCCTGTTGATTGTTTGAAGTTGGTCCTTAAATCCTCAAAGGTTACTAGGTCCCCATCTCAAAATAGGTTTCCGATGTGTTCAGTAACCAGGTTCTTCTAATCTGCTAATTCCCTCCAGTTACCTTTGTGCTGTAGCACCAACACCTATTGAAAATGGATATCTGATGAATAGGGTGACTGTGCCCTTGTTTTAGTAGGCAATGAAGCCATAGGTTTCGACAATCACCAGTGGGCCACTGCTTTCAGTCTTAGAGCCTGATTTTTATCTTGGGGGGTGAGTTACTCCATCACAACAGTGACGGATAGCCCGACTGCTGAAATATAAATCCCGTAGGATATAATGGGAATTATATTTCGGCACAAAGTAACCCATCCACCAAATCTAAATCAGACCCTAGATCTTTTTAGGTTTCAGTAACAACTGGATTAGTTCCTGATATGTCGTGATTGATATATCTCCCATCGCCTCATTATTTTTCCTGGTGTGCATCCACCGGGTGAACCACTGCATCTGGGCAGCAAAGTCATAGGACTCAAAGTCTGGGCCAGCCAGGTCCCCTTCCATGACAGGGTGTTGCCGTTTGGATAATGCTATTCGGTGCCTGCCCCCACACCATATCAAATTAATAAGCAGAGTATCATTTCACAGAATGTACCTCTGGGGATAATTACAGAGAGTGTAACAAAATAATATAACAGTCTGGGTAGAGCCACCATCTTTGCAATCGCAATGCAACCAGCCATCAATATTGGCTGGGTTTTCCAAAACACTATGCCGGCATGCAGTGCTACCAATCCCGTACAGATGTTTCCCTCCACTAAGTCTCCGTATTCTCAATGTATTTATACCCCTACATTTTTCAGAGAGGTGATTTCCCACACCAACTGTGCTGGGATTGGGGTTGTCTCCGGCAGTGCACACATACAAATCAGGCTAGTCTTTTAAAACGAAGTCCTGATAGGTCTCCACAACTATTGAGCAGCTTTGTCCATGCTTTGTCCATGCATCTTTTAAAAGTGCAACATATCATCCGCATACAAAGCAGCATGGTGCCTTGTGCCTCGGACCGTTGATATTGTTATTGTTATATCCATTTAGTATAGCGCAGCAAATCACTCCAAGAGGTGTATCTCGGCGCTCTGCCTCCCACAGTTAAACACACCTAATAATTTAGAACAGGCAGGTTTTTAGACATTTTTTAAATTGAGCGAAATCTGAACAGCTGCAAACGTGGCTTGGAAGCTGATTCCACGGTGTTGGAGCAGTGTAGGAAAAGGCTATGCCCCCATATCTGGAGGTTTGGACATAGGGAATAGACAGCAATGACTTATCACTGGATCTTAGGGTGTGAGAGTGACAGTAGTAACGTAGTTCATCTTTAAGATTCAGAGGGGCTTGCTGAATAAGGCTTAATGGGAAAGACAGCAGATCTTGTAGACAATACGCTTCCTGACTGGATTTGTCGGGGAAGGTGTCAGAGCTACTAACAATTCCAGTCAAAAATAGAGGGGAGAGACATGGTCCAAGGTGGTTTAACCATGACTGCTCTAAAGCGGCTCGTGATCTCAGGCTGGCACTGGCAGCTTCTCCGTGAGTTCAGGAGAACGTTAGAGAATGTCGGAGAAATTACAAGTCTATTCTTAAAATCCACAAGGAGCATTTGAGAAATGAGGCATGGGGTGAGATACTAGACCCTTCCACACTTAACTGTAGCTCCAGATTTTGGGCATTAGTCAAAAAGCCATTTCTGGTGGAAGAACCTGGGGATGGGCTTTAATGCTGTATAGCAAAAGAGGACTGGGTGCAACATTTTAAAACTTTATACTGTTCAGAGGACATCTTAAGTGTGGGGTTAGCCACTGGGGACAGAGGTGGAAACATTAAGTTTGATAGTAGGGAGGTGGTTGAGGCCATAGAAGTCCTGACAGCAAACAAGGCACCAGGCCCAGATGGGATTCCCCCAGACCTATTTAAATCAAAGCCGACTTTCTGGGCTCCAATCTTAGTGGCAGTTTTTAATGCTGCTGCTTGTGCTGGTTGCCCTATGTCCTGGGGATTGTCTACCATTGTGCCGGTATTTAAAAAGGGAGATAGGGGTAGCCCCCATTGCTATCGGCCAATTTCCTTAATTGACGCAATGGTCAAAATCATGGGGAGAATTCTTCTACAGAGAATTACATGCTGGGCGAAAGATAACACCATCATGTCTATCTCCCAGTATGGGTTCTGTGTGGGGCGTTCAACCACTACCCAGTGTCTCAATTTGTTTCTCATCCTCAGTAAATATACTGTGGCGCAGAAGGGAACGGTCCATCTCGCCTTCATGGACCTGTCATCAGCCTTCGACTGTGTCAACAGGGGAAGGCTGTGGCAATACATGAGGGAGAGGGGAGTCGACACTGGGATTGTCGACCTCCTGGTGGACATGCACAATCACACCAGTGCTAACGTCAGATACTCTGCCAATGGTGACACCACTGATAAATTTGATATAAAGAAGGGTGTATGCCAGGGTTGCATCCTCGCCCCTTTTCTTTTTAACTTTTATATAAATGAACTGGATGCTGCTTTACAGATGGTACAGTCAGACTGTCCTAGAGTGGGTAGGCGGGGTATGTCCGTTCTTTTATATGCAGACGATGCTGTTTTAATTTCCAGAACTGAGAATGGGCTTCAGCTGCTTTAAAATGCTTTTAATACTTTTATGACCGATAGGGATCTAATGATCAACAACTCTAAATCGTACATTATGCATGTTGGCCGCAAGTATAAAAGGAAATTTGTTTTCAAACTTGAAGATGTTCCTATTCCAGTTACAGAAACATTTTCATACCTTGGCGTTTTATTTGATTCTAAGCTTAGTTGGGCCCCTCACCTGGCTAAGAAAAAAGGGGAAATGTTGAGGGCTAATGCATCAATTTTTAATCTTGCAAAAAAACTGGGGAAGAAACCAGTTAATGCAATGATTAAATTGTACAACACCAAGTCAGTTTCCACTGCAGTATATGGCAGCGAAATTTGGGGCTATGTATCAGGAGAACTACTACAGGTTGCTGAAAATACTTTTCTTAAACGTTTGCTATGTGCCCCCTCTAGCACCCCTAACCTTGTAATTCATGAGGAATTAGGGCTCCAGTATTTACGTGATAACTTTGCTCTAAAGCCACTGATCTGTTGGGTTAACCTGTGGTTAAACGAGGAGATACCTCTTACACATCAGATTGTGAGAGATCTTGTATCTCAGGATAACTCTATGTGCATCCCCTGGTTAAAATACTTGAAAAACTGCTTTGCAAAACTGGGGCGTTTAGATTTGTTCACTTGCCCCAGTGGGATTGTAAAGGGGGATGTAATAGCAATTAAAACAGCTTTCTGCAAGTACCAACTGGCTGATAGAGAGACCGTGGAACTGTTAAAGCCAAATGTCAGGAGATATGCTATGTTAAAGACATGTCCTGGCATAGAACCCTACCTGGCAGGTTCGTTCAGTTCGCATGAAAAGTTTCTGCTGTCGAGGTTCAGATTTAACATCTTTCATCACCTTTTAATTAGACCCAAGTCGGATATTTTTAGCAAATGTGCAGCTCCCTGTGGCTGCGACGGGAAGTCTCCACAGGATATGCTGCATTTTATGTTTTTATGTAGGTTTTATGAATATCCTCGCCGTCGCTATCTGGTCGACCTTTTAAGAAAACTTGCTTTTAATCAAATCAGACCAGCTCTGTTCTATTTACAGTTACTGTATCCGGAATGTGTTCTCCAAATAATATCGTTCTTAAAACTAGTTGTCAGAATGAGAACCTGTCTGGATCAATGACTACTGTAAACCTTTTTTTAACGGTATAAACCACTATAGTCCTCTTTATAATTACGCTCTTTTGTACCTCATTAAGCACTGTTTGCACTTTATAATCATAAAGTCTGTACGTATATTAATATAGGGACAAAAAGAATTTTGTAATATTCAATGATTGTATATATGGCAATAATGGGTGTAATGTTTTTAAATTGTTGTATATATGTACACTTTTATGGTTTGAAACATAACCAAAATAAAGTCTCTTTTGATTTGATTTGATTATACCCCTACATTTTTCAGAGAGGTGATTTCCCACACCAACTGTGCTGGGATTGGGGTTGTCTCCAGCAGTGCACACATACAAATCAGGCTAGTCTTTTAAAACGAAGTCCTGATAGGTCTCCACAACTATTGAGCAGCTTTGTCCATGCATCTTTTAAAAGAGCAACATATCATCTGCATACAAAGCAGCATGGTGCCTTGTGCCTCGGACCGTTGATATTGTTATTGTTATATCCATTTAGTATAGCGCAGCAAATCACTCCAAGAGGTGTATCTCGGCGCTCTGCCTCCCACAGTTAAACACACCTAATAATTTAGAACAGGCAGGTTTTTAGACATTTTTTAAATTGAGCGAAATCTGAACCGCTGCAAACGTGGCTTGGAAGCTGATTCCACGGTGTTGGAGCAGTGTAGGAAAAGGCTATGCCCCCATATCTGGAGGTTTGGACATGGGGAATAGACAGCAATGACTTATCACTGGATCTTAGGGTGTGAGAGTGACAGTAGTAACGTAGTTCATCTTTAAGATTCAGAGGGGCTTGCTGAATAAGGCTTAATGGGAAAGACAGCAGATCTTGTAGACAATACGCTTCGTGACTGGAAGCCCGTGAAGTGAACAGAGCATGGGGGCAGAAGGAGAGCCTGCCGGGAGATTGAAGACCATCCGGGCAGCCGTATTTTGAAGTCTAAACGGCTGATGATCAAATACTGGATCAACATTTTTCTGGCCGTAGAAGGAAGCCAGGGGAAGACTTTACTTAGGAGCCGCAAGGTGGCAAAACAGGACCCTCTCATGGCGTCTACATGACTTTTCATAGATAATTCATGATCCATTTTGATACCCAGATTTTTCGCAGATTTTCTTGGACAGGAGGCCGGTTCCAATTCAGAAGGCTACCAGTATGAGGACCAGACATGTTGAGCTTTGCCAAACAGCAGAACTTCCATCTTCTCACTGTTCAGCTGAAGGCAGTTTTTGGACATCCAGGCTTCAATGTTTCTCATGCAGGTTATAGTTTTCTAAAGCAACATTAATATCTGGGTCCTGGGTTTCTGCTCCCAATGACACAGCTTTGGAGAACTTTTCTTGTGAGATACTCTATAGGTCTTTATTCCCTGCTGTAGCCGACTGCTTTATTTCGTCGGTCAAAGCACGTTGAAATTTGATAAGATAGTGATCTGTCCAAGTGAGGGGAAGAGGATTTTCACTAGCCAAGAGTGGAGAGTTAGTAAAAAGCAGATCCAGTGTGTGGCATGCTCTATGCGTATGGCCAGCGTTATATTGGTGAAGGTTCAAAGTTTCTAAGTCATTGAGAAGACTGGCCACCTCTGGTCTTGGTCTTGAAACGTCCTCTCCGTGGAAGTTAAAATTTCCCAACAGGAGAAAGTAAGTAGGGGGCAATACGTTCAGTCAGAAGATGGCTAAAATCTTTCCTGGATTCAAAGCCAGCGAAATAGAGGGAAGAGCAGAAGCATTTAGCCAGGTTTCTGTAAGAAAACAGAAGTCCGGGGAAAAGGATGTAAGCAAATCCCAGACTTCAAGCGCATGCTTAGATAGTGACCTAATATTACAATAAATACCAAAATACGCTGGGATACTGTTGTTGAGGGCCCTGCTTGGGTCACTGAAGGAGTAGAAAACAGAAATGTGGTTGGAGAGCTAGAATTCAACCCATTTGACAAAGATAAAAAAGGGCCTTGATTACTGAAGGTAAGCAGGAGAAATTACAAAAGTGACAAGTGACAGGACATTCCAGATTCCAAAAGGAAGCCCGGTCACAGTTGTGCTTTGGCCCAGCTGAATCCTACAAGTTATTTCCAATTTCACACCTAAATGCAGAGGAGTAGCAAAGCCTATCCTTTAACATAATTTTAGGTATCAGGGGGCAGGAGTCCTGGCTCCTGGCGACCAATTCCTTCATAATTAAAATCCAGCTGGGCACTGCAGGCCAAGGGTTCAACTGCTAACACGAATAACAGCTGCAACAATGGACATCCCTGTCATATCCCTTGTCCCACAGCATAAGTGTCCGAGATTTTACATCCCGATTTAACTCACTCCGTGGGATTCAAGTATAGTAGTTTAGTCTAATCCACAAAGCCCTTCAACAATCTAATTGTTTCCATCACTTTGTAGAGATACATCCAATATAGGCAATCAAATGCCTTCTCAATGTCTACAGCCATCACTACTATCTCTCCATCAGCACATGCCTTATCCTGTAGAATAGTCAGTAGCCTTCATATGTTGATTGCAGTACTGCGGCCAGGTATCAAGCCAGCCTGGTATAGATGAATTAGCCTTTGAATATGAGGTAGCAGTCGGGTAGCTAGCATGCGACTAAGTATTTTATAGTCATACAACTTCACAGGAATTCCATCAGAACTTGCCACTTTACCCCTAGCCATACCTTTGATTGCCACTCTAACTTCCTGTATGGTAATACCATTACACAGGGCCTTTGTTTCCTCTACTGTAATGTCAGGCAGAGACAGGGTATCTAGGTAGTCTTCTATATTCAGTTACCTAGTATTGGGGTCTCCAGTATAAATTGTAGTATAGTATGGATGTAACCTCTCATTAATGTCCTCTTGTTATACACCCTACAGCCCTTCTCAGTTTCAAGTTCTAACATTAGAGATCCTTCCTTTTTAAGATTAGCTAACCAGGCCAGTAGGGTCCCTGACTCATCTTGCTCTACATGATCTCTTATCATATATTCCCGGTAGTCAAAGCTACTGAGCCGTTCTATGTGTTCTGCTATCATTTCCTTGGCTTTTTACATCAATTGGTGTAATGTGAGGTTCTTGAGTCCCTCACTTTCTACTTCATTCAGGTCCTATTCTTGTGCCTCAACTTCCTGTACTAGGTTCCTGCGCACCTCCACTGACCCTACTATGCATTGTCCTCCGATGACCGTTTTAAATACGTCCCACTCTGGCAATTTTGTTGTAGCAGTGTTTTCATTTTTCGCAAAGTACTTCCTGATGCCCTCCCCTATAATATGTGGAAATATCTGATCCTCAAAGTTTTCTATTTTCAATTTCCAGTGGGACTGCAGGTATGTGCTGTGCCCCATGCAAAGCATAGTTTAATGGGATTATGAGCCGATACCATTCTGGACAAGTATTCATCATCTGTAACTGTCAAATGGACATCGGGTGGGCACAGAAATGTATCTATTTGAAAATGTAAATCCTGTAACCCAGAGAGAAAGGAACAGTCCTTTTAATTTGGGTGGGTTAGTCTTGAAATATCGGCAATCCCCCAATGGTCCTGCATATCTGCTCTAAACATAGCACTGGTGAGTCTTGCCGGTGCAGATGAGATCTGTCTAACATCGGATCCGCAACACTATTAAAGTCACCCCAATTATAATAGAATGTGGCATATAAAGTAAAATAGAAGAATCTTTGGGGGAATTGGAAAGTAGAGATCTATCAAATTGCCATCTGGATCTATCCTATCTTTTGGCCTCATTTCGACCTCTAGGAAGACCAAGGAATGATCTGAAAAGGCATTAGAAAGGATGTCAGTTAGGCTCGTTTAATGACGGCAGATATTTTTTAAAAATCAATTTGTGACGCGGTTTTAAATATGTACAAAAAACATGTATACCGTCTACCTTCTGGTTGCCCCTCTCTCCAGGGGTCAATTAACTGGTAGCTCAACTTTAATGCTTCTAATAACTTTTTGGTTTTGGGCTTAAGCTGCTAAGTATAATAAAATGGGATAGTTTGTCAAGGAAACAACTTTAATCTGAATTAGGGACATAGATGTTAACTAGTGTTATATCCCTGCCACCCAGCCTACCATTGATCACCACATAGCTTCCTGCTATATCAATTCCCTCCCCTAATACCTGAAAGGGGACCTCTGGTCTCACCCAAACAAGAACACCTCTTGCAAAAGCAGAGAAACCTGTGACCCCTCCAATATTGGCATAATGCCACCCCATCACTGGCAGTCAAATGGGTCTCTTGACCAGCTAAAATTTAGAGTAAAAACAAATACATGTGTAAAACCACACGCCCAACTTGTGAGGGGGTGAACACCATAGCATGTCATCCCCCGGTTCTATAACTTTCGACCCAGATTAGCATACCACCTATTGGTTCAGGCACCTCTCCAAGTCCACACTATGACAGCCTAATAAGAGAGATTCCCCCTTTTAGGCCACTGGCCGTGGCTCCCTTATACCACAGCAATTGTATCCACCTAGTTTTTAGATAAGATCTCTCGCTGTTCGAGGTGTAACCTGGGGGAGACCTTAGTCCGAGGCTTGGTTTGAGTCTGTGTTATCTTCCACTGTGTCCGACAGTGGTCTTCTTCCAGTAGCATTCAAAGTCGCCACTGTGGCCACCGCTCATAGTCGATCTTGTTGAACTTTTGCTTTTATTGGCATACCCCATCGAGCAGTTCTATGTATGTGTGCAGCCCATACAGGAGAGGTTGGAGGTACTTTTCCTTTTTCTCTGGAGAGGGATGGCTATAGCCACATCTCTGGGACTTGAAAAATCTAGGTAAAGTACCCTAAAAAAGTAGGTAGTTCATAACAGGGTATACCATAGGTTCAAGCGTAAGTGATTACTGAGTCTTTATTCTTAAATTGTATTCTTTCAACAATCCTGGTGACATTTTTGATTTACTCTCTATTTTATGCTAAGTGCCTACTATTCACATAAAGTCTGAGAATGGAGCCATCTTCTATTTTGTTAACATAGTTAAGCTAACATTGTATGGGACACTGTCCTAATTTGGGTACAAACTAAATCATGTTTTAAACAAACCATTTTTACAAGAAATCTGAAAATCTGACCTCCCTACTTGATCTTAAATA
The DNA here is from genome assembly GCF_964261635.1 of Lissotriton helveticus. Lineage (NCBI taxonomy): Eukaryota > Metazoa > Chordata > Amphibia > Caudata > Salamandridae > Lissotriton > Lissotriton helveticus. The sequence continues at coordinate 1,722,516,675 of NC_136061.1, read as the reverse complement.
TCAAAAGTGCATGAATGCCTTTCAGCCCACTACTCTTTAATGAGGGAACCTCAGGATCAGTAGCAGAATACAAATTCTTGGCTTTGTTTGGTTTGTGTTCACATCCTGGTATGATCATAACCTTAGGGCACCTTCTCTCCGCTCATTTTTGTCCCACTATTTGCTGTTCGAGTTGTCTGCACCCTGCCGCCCTGAGACTCCTGCTGGAGGATGGAGATCTACTTGAGCGATTCACCGACAGGGACATTTGTCGGTAACCTAAGTACAGGACCTGCCCACCTTTATCTCTTCAGATGCAGCACTAAAACCACATTTGCCCATTTGGCACTTGGCATATCTCCAAGATATGTAAATCCTATCCTCTCTGTGGATCAAGTCACAGAGTCTCCTTCCTACATTCGCTCCTCTGCTCACATGCTAGCATGTTCTCTGTTGCATAGAGAGGAGTGTCTTCTTTTAGGGTTGACATATATAGACACATATCATTCTCAGGCAGAAACAAATACTTCACTTCCCAAATGTGGATTCTGAGTCATACTTATATCTCCCTCCCACACTAAACATGGTAGTAGGGTACCCTGTGTCATCCTTGACATACTTATCTCCATTTACTTTTCATCATCAATCCAACTTTAAGCTATTCTCCAGTCAGCAACTGAGAGATAGTGGTTAAAAGGATCCTGGAAGCCCACTAGGACTGTGCCACTGGGGTTCACCACTCACCACTGGAAATCCCCGACCCAAAGATGACTCAAAACAGGTGAGCATGACTTCAGGGGCCGGGAGCCCATCCCCATGACAGTCATGAGAAATATACCAGGTAAAGCTTTAAACAATCTACAATTAGGTCCTCCTACAGGGATTGCCGACATAACAGGCCGTGTTGCCACACCAAATAATCCCAGCCTCCTGATATACCGTTGTAAAAAAATTGTAGTCTGGAGGTTTTCATTTTTTAAATTTGTGTTTTTGGATCATTAGGAAAGTAATTTTGCTTTGGTCGACATTGCTGATCCAGGCTGAACTTTTCTGGACAATATTTTTAAAAATGGCCGAGGTGTTGCAGTGATGCTATTTCAGGATTCATGAGACCTATATACTTCATTTTGGTGTCAAAACATAGGTTTTGGGGGTTAAGTAGTCTTTAGAGACAGAAAATAACTCCTCAGAGCAACCCTTCTGCCATTTTTCACAATGGCAGCTATAATAGAGGAAGAAGAGATATAGAAATGAAACAGATAATAATGCTTTTTAACCCTTTTACGTATACACCAAACAATGTTTATGATCTGAATATGGAAAGAAAAGAATGTTTATCCTCCGGTTTGTGACACATTTTCACAGTTCACTTTATTTATTTGTTTCGTCAATCGCTCATGGTACATTTGCAGAATGTTGAAACTTTGAGAAGAGCATATCAACAGGGCATCTTTTTGTAGCACAGGTTTTGCAAGTACATGTACGTATAAGTTTGGTGGGTAGAGGCTTTAAAAATGTCATAGGTTTTTATCACCCCATCAATATCTTCCCAACCAAATTCACACGGATCTTTCTCTACATATGTATGATTCAAAATATTTACACATCTTTGGATGAAGCAGAATGCTCTTTTAATGTGTCCATGCACAGAATATGACATCTGTGGAAGGTCACTTAGCGTAACTGATCTCTTGCACTCACTGTACCGAAGATTGTCAAATGTGCGTCAGTCAGAACTCGTCTTCCACACATGCACAATGTATATTTCTACGTCTTTAAAGCCACATTCTTCTTCTGCCTCAGCAAATCCTTTGAGAAACTTCACAGGTTTAGCATTTAAAGCTCTAGGCATTGTTCCAATTTTGCTCATAGTGTCATCACCCATAAGAATATGTGCCTTGATAAGACCACAGGGCATCTCTGGGTCAAGTTTCTTCTACAGGATATGAAGTAGTATTTAGTGGCTTTTCTAGCAGTGGCGTAACGAAACTTGAGGGGGCCCCCCTGCAAAGTACGTGGAAGGGCCCCCCATTCTCCGCGTCAGTCAAGAGCTGTCAGGCCATCGACCCGCCATCCTGCAGGGGCTAACCCCAGCCACAAAAAAAGGATTCTGGTTCCTTCATTGGTCACATCTGCCCTTTCATCGGGCGATTTACATACATCAGTAAATACTGCTGCTGCTCCCTCCAGCAAAGTTACATAACACTGCCTCCAGCTGGCCCACCAAACACATCCTCCTACTTGATGATCCACCTTCAAGCGAAGCCCACTCAGTTGACCACCTCCAAAGACACTCCGCTGCCTTCGTGCCTGCTACTAACGCATCCATTACACTCTATTCTCACCACTATGCAACCCGCAGTTATGCTTTTCCATCCGCCTTTAAAACCACCCGTCGGATGTCACTGCGAACCTATGACCACCGCCCACTGCTCCCCTGTCCACCACCGACAGAAAGACTGATGGCCGGTCCCCATCTAACCACTGCCTACCAGTAAAGACAGAGCCTTTCAGCTGCTGCCCTCCCCAATGCCACTGTAGTAGTTTAAAACATGTTGAACAATCTCTTCAACTGACCCCCCCAAAACAGTTCTTCCTGCTAGCCTCTATGGCATCAAAGCCATTCCTGCTACTTTTCAAACTTTGCGTGATACACACAATAATATTAAATGTACAAAGGGTCCGATTTTTGTTTGCTTCACACCAACATTAATTTACACTATGTACCCCACTAAACCATACCTCCGGTCAAAGGCAAACCTGATCCCATGTGTAGCACCAGTCAGCAAGTACCCCAAGGACAAACACCAGAGAGAATCGCAATTCATGTAATTAAACCTATCGGGAAAACATAGCATTTCCCCACCCACTGTCAGACCAACGAAGTCTGCAACCTCACAGGAGCCATCAATATTGGCAACATCTAAAGCGCATTTCCACTTCCTTTCAAAGGCATCTCCTGATACATATATCTAGGACTTCTGGGCAGCATTTACCACAGACCACAACATTCTTTGTTTCCCTAAGATTAACCGAATGCTGTCAGTGAACAATTTTCTACCCCCTTCCTTACTAATAACTAATGTAGGATAATGAAAAAAATATATAGTATTCAGCAGTATCAAGCAGTTGCTGCGCGCAGTCCTCACCAGATCCACACGTTTCAATATTCTGCTATCGCACCATCCTGTCAACCCTATTATTATCTAGAGATGTAGTAGGAAAAGCAATACCTTGCACGAAAACAAGTCCCTTTAAACCTTTGCTACTTATACAGGCTCGCAAAGCACTTACTTGTTTTACTACCTCTAGTTGTAAAGCAAACAGGTAACTTATTCTCGGATTGGAATTACTGCTTAGAAGTGTGTAAGTTGATACTGAGACGTAGGATGATTTTTTTCATGACACTCATTCTTCCCTACAAGTGCACACAATGCAACAATACAATTTAGCCTAACAAATTGTTCAGAAATGTACCGGAAGGTAAAGAAACAGCCAATAATATTTGTTTTACAAAGAAAAATAGACAAACGTCCACTATATACCCCATGACATAAAAGCCTAAGCGTGCACAGCTTGTCCAAATCTACGCCACCTAATTCCGCCCTGTCAAGTACCACGCATCTTGCGTTAGACTAACTCATTCAAGTGTGGTGATCCGCATCACCGCACTGAAATGCTAAATCACGCCTTAACAGGCATCGTGCCTCCTCGGGTACCAGTGCTGCTAATCAATGCTGGTGTAGTATTATTTCCATGTGCCGATGTCTGTTTTCTGGTGCTTCCTTTAGGAAGCTGGCTCTATATACACTACAAAATGAGGTATAGTGTGCATAGAGTCCAGGTGACCCCAGAGGTAGGCAGAGGTTAAAGTTAGATAGAACCATACTCTCAATTTGTGGTAGAGTGGTCGAGCAGTAAGGCAGTATCAGAGGACAGTTAAGCATTTTATGTACATACTCAGTCAGCAAATGAATTCACACACTCAAGAACTGAACTCCAGGCCAATTGTTTTCGTATAAAAATATAAACTGTTGTTTTATTTTTAGAACCAAGCAAGCCTGGCACAGGTAAACATTAAATACTTTACAGTAATAAGTTGCAGATTGTAGAACAGTTTGAAAATGCAATAGGAATTGTACTTTGTTTGATTTACAGGGGATGCAGTAGATTGCAATACTTAGCAAATACAGTACATTGAAATGAATAGGCTTTTTCAGTAAGGGACATTTCCTGCAAACAGGCAAGTAAATACGTTTTGGTTATTCTTGCAATTTTTAAAGAATATTTTTAGATTTCAAAACTACACACTTTTTGGAAGAAAATTGTCAATGTTATCCTATGGACGAAAAACAGGTTATTAGTTCACAGGTAAGTTATCGACTGTGGGAGTTAAGGTTCTGGGGTTAGACTCAGGGGTCCCCCAGGGTTAATGATGTACTCTTGCTACACCCTCAGCAACACTAGGGTGGCTGGATGCAGAGTGTTGAGGCCTGATGTTATCCAATGGTGGATAGGGGGCCTCCGGTTGGTGACTGCTGGCAAACAGGCCACTGGGTTGTGGGAGCAAAGCTCCTAGGGTTTAGGTGATGGCAAATGGGGAAACAAAGTAGCACAAAAGGTGCACCCTCAGGGGCACTGAGGCGGCTAGGGTTCAGAGTGCTGTTTCGACGTCGGGCGCCCTGCTGTTTTCAATGGAGAACCTCCGGTTTGCAAAAGCACTGCAGGCAAGGAGACGAAGGACTTTTGGGTGCAACCACCACTTCGAGAGGTAAGTTGTGAAGTTAAGTGTTGGTTAGGCACTGTCGGTTTGGGCACACAAAGCCGTGAGACGTTGGGTGCAGGGGTGCCTTTTGGAGTCGGATCTTCTTACCAGCTCCTGGTCGTGGTTAGGGGGGCCTTCTGGATTTAGACTGTAGGCGTCGGCTGGAGGCTTGAGGCAGGGCAGGGGTTGCCGGATCTCAGTTAAGGATCGCCGAGGTGACCTTCTTGTGGTGTTTTTCCACTCGAGCTTGGGCCGGGTTCGGCAGGTGCAGAGTGGACTGGATTTGCGGTCTCCGGCTGCTTCCAGAGGTTGCAGTTGAACAAATCCGGTGTTCACGGGAGAAGCAGTCTTTGGGAGTGAAGGCAGGCCGGTCCTCCGGGGTTTTTGAGGTTGCTGGCTGCAGGACATACCAGGATTTCACAGGAGCAAGTTCAAGGGGAGACAAGCCTGTAGGGCTGGGGCCAAGTCAGTGGGCATCTTCCTCTTGTTAGCTGGCTGCATGGCTGTTCGGTCCTTCTTCTTTTCTTCTTGCCGTTTCTGGATCTGAGGAAGCAAGGTTCAGGGTGCCCCTTAAATACTAGTTTTGGGGCGTTACAGGTAGGTAGTGGGCATGGACCAATTGGTCCTTTCCCGGGGGTGGGTTGGAGGGAGGGGGGCACGAGCCTGTCCCTGGCTGGTTGGGTCCCCCCATCCTCAAGATAGCGGGGACTCAGAGTTGTGCTTCACCTCGCCTCCCCTACCTGAGGGGTGGAGTTAGCAGAGGTGGGCTCACCGCTCTTCCAACACTTGTTTTTCCCACCAGTTCTCCCACCCGAAGTGGGGGGCAGAACTAGGGGGGACCAGTTGCTGAAAGCAGGCAGTGGTCTGGGGAAGCTCCCAAAGGTGTGTCTAAGACGCCCCCTGTGTGCATTTTTCCTTTAATCCCACACTGACATCAGTGTGGGTTTAATGTGCTAAGAAGTTTGATACCAAACTTCCCAGTTTTCAGTGTAGCCATTATGGTGCTGTGGAGTTCGTAATGACAAACTCCCAGCACCATATACTATTAATGGCTGCACTGCACTTACAGTGCCCAAGAATGGACTCAGACACTGCAGGGGCACAGGGTTTGTGCACCTGTACCCTCACACTGACATAGGGCACCCAGCTAAAGAGGTGACTGATCTATGACAGGGCAGTGTGTTATAGGCATGGCACACAGGCGTGTGTCCCATGTCAACCCTTCACTTTGTTCTGCACCAAAACACGCAGCCTGCAAAGGCAGTGTGTGTGTGTAAAGGTACAGGGCCTCTAAGGGTGGCACAATAAGTGCTGCAGCCCTTAGAGGCCTTCTCTGGCCTTCTGTGGTACCATTTATCAGTGGCTTACCTGTGGCCACAGATGCCAATTGGGTTTGTTTTGGGAAAGAACATAGGCCCTGGGAACCTGATTAGCAGGGACCCAGGGCACACCAAGTAAAAGTGCATCAGTAGTCTGACAAAAAGTGTGAGGTTACTGCAACAGACACCCACTTTCCTACACTTCCCCTCTCTCCTAAACGTGACGCGGCAAATTTCGTTATGCAGTACAGCTGCCTGTGTGGTAGTCCTGTAATGAATGTCCCTTTTCTATGCCCCCAACATTGTGCCGTATTTCCGTAGTTGGTCTATAAAGTTAGGTCTCGCTTGGATTTGTTGCAGACGCGCGCCATGCACCGGCAGCCCTATGAGGTCAGCCGTTTCGAGTGCGACATATGCAAGGATAGGTTCCTGATGGGAGCTAGGGGCTTGAGAAGGGCACAGGAGCTCTGGAGTGGGTGATGTAACCCGGGATACCCTCCACCTCCCTGCCGGGACCGATGATTAAGAACATCCACTCTGCATGGAGGAGCCGGGATCTAAGATTCCAGCACGATAACACCACAGTGCTGAAGTGCCCAATTTCATTGCTGTTTTGTTGTTGGGGGAACGGAAATAACGATGAGTAAGTATTAAAGGAATAACATGCAGGAGTCTGCTTCCAGGCTGATTCCTACTTGTATTCTTAGAAACTATCACATGTCGGTAATAGCTACTTTCAGCAACAGACATCCTGAAATGAAAAAAAAAAACGTTAATTGTGAAGGCCCCTAAATCCTGTGAACTAGGTGTATTGGTAATTCTTACCTGTTTCAGAGCGTTGATTTCTTCAGATGCAAGATAGATATATAGCTTCACTGATTAGGGGTGTTACATTGAGTAATTGCTAAATGAGTGACAATGGTGTTACTGTACCCAGGTGACATTGTATAGATACCGCACAATTCACTCTCGGAGTGCATAGACATAACCTCCGCTCCCCTTACTACTATGAATTATTGCTCCTCAGAGGGTTTTCGCCTCCAGTCATCTCTCGTAGTTCCACCTGTTACTCTGGTCAGTCACCTGGCTGCCATCCAACACCTGTTGTCCTCAATGCTCCTCTTTTGACAAGAGTCCATCGAGAGGCATGCTCCAGCAGTCTACTATATTGCCTCATCCAACCTCTCAAGTTCGGGCCTGTGACCAGCAGGCCCAATTTACACGCACACAGAAGAGGCCTCAGGTCCCCCTCCTTCCAGCAGGCGTTGTATTAATGCACTACAGACCTTGCTCTGCAGACGAGCTGATTGCGCAGAGGGTCTAGGTGCCAACTGTGGTGCAGGGAGCTGTGGCCTAACTCTAGAGTGGGAGCATCAGAGGCACCACTGCACACACTGCTTCAGGTTCGGATCTCTCCTCCTCACACTCCTGGCTAAATGGACGAAACACTTCAGCCCAAGGCAGTCTAGACCACATAGTCCTAAAACATGTTAGATCCTCGTTGCACCCGATTTGAGACAGAAGATCAATGAGGAGGCACCAGAGGGTAAGTCACTGGGTCTTACTGTGATTTTAGCATCCCAAAAACGGACTAATTACTCATAGATTAAATTTTGGAAGGTTTAATCTGACCACAGTTTAGCATTTAAAAACAACTTTGCAGCATTTCTGCGCAGAGTAACCAGACAATATGGGAGGCCTGATTGGACCTTCAATAAACTGCCACTTTTAAAGCATGGAGTAAGTGTAACCTGGTGCTGGTAAAACTCTGATTTCTGTAGAGAACATCCTATGCATTTATTTTGTAAAGGTACATTAACATGTAGCTGATGGAAAACTGCTTGCCGCTTGCAAGTTTGCAAAGACACCTGGCAGGCTGTTCACCATGAGGGTGCAGAGGAATACACCTCAATTAGAGCACATTTTCACACTGATTCACTAATAGATGCCAAGGTTTCAGATTGGTAAGTGTGACGTTTTCATAATTTAACTGTAATAATGGGTGACATGGGATTCACTCTGCACTAGCATTATCGCCCTTTCAGAAACATAAGTCTCCCTCACAACTGATTGGCGCATTGGAAGTTACAAGTGACTGCTTCATCCCCCACCTTACTGGCCTTCTAGTTTATTACATGTGGCTGCCTCATCCCTAGCTTTACCGGCCGTGCAGAGCCACTGGTTTCTTTTTCATTTGTCTACCATACAAGTGTCTGCTTCGGCCACTGTTTGCTTGGCTGTTTTGAGGCACCTGTTTATCTTTTATCTGACCATTTTGTAAGGGATTGCTTCAGCCCCTAACCCTATTGCCTTTTTAGAGGCACTGTTTTTTTTACCCATTGTCGTGTTCTTGGTAAAGCTTTTTATGTGTCTGTTGTCGGTGATGCCTTGTATTTTTTTGGGGAAAATTGTTTTTATTTTGTTTGAAAGGCATTCCCGTGTTGTAGGTGTTTGTTTCTTGTCAAGTCTGCCCCGCCTTATCGGCCCATCAGAAGCTCCAATCCTGCACATTGGAAATTACAAGTGGCTGCTTCATCCCCAGCCTCACTGGTTGTTCTGAAGCACCGGTTTATACATGTAAGTGCATGCTTTGTCCCCAGGCCTACCGGCTGTTCAGAGGCACCGGTTTATTTCACATGAAAACAGTGCTGTGCCTGCATAGAGGTGAAAAGCTCTCCCTGGAGCAGGAGGTTGCAGTCAACTGTTGTGTGGCAGTAAGCCTTTTGTTTATGTAAAGCATACTTTACTGTTAATTATTCACACCTCTTTGTATATTGTTTTGTAGGTACTACAGGAAGAAGTCAGCCGAGCTCTGACAAGACTGTGTAATCGAAGTTTGAATCTGGTTAGCAGGCATGTTTCCCATATGGCCCAGAAAATTAGGCTCTTATCAAGTGAAGAGTTGAAAAGGAAGAAAGCAACCAAGATAGCCATCGCTGTACTAAACTCCATCTGTTTGTAATGCAAAACATTTGTTTTAGTTTGTAAAGCCTCTAAACTACTGTTGGTGAATGGCTTGTACTTTCTCAAGTAAAACTGTGCATTTGTTGGACAATATAAACATTGGACTGGTGCGAGACTGAGTCTAAGCACCCCCTCAGGATAGGTTGGCCTTTAGTCTTGCCTGCTCACAGTGCATCATCTTTACCCCTAATCTTATAGGGTATCAAATGGATGTGCATCCTCAGAACATGACCTACAACCCTTTTGTTCAGTTGTTTATGCTTACCCAAAGAGGTACATAAGAAATACACAGTAAAGCATTTCAATATTTATTGAAGCGTGGTTCTTGAGTAAAATACTTGTGCTGCAATTATCAATAGAAGGAAATGTAATTAACATTATGAGAATGGTCAAAAAGATGAACAATTCAACCATTTTGTCAATTACAGAAAACTATATGCTTGCATACAAGTACTTTAATATAGTATACTCCTACCTAGCGCATTCTACCCTATTGTGTCTAAGGTGAGTGGATATGCCATTTCTCCGTTGAGTGGTCTAACTCCCCATTACCTGTGGGTAATTGTCAGCAAGCTACCAGTCTTTGTGTAGAATTGGACAGCATCCCACACATAGGGACTGCCGGCAGGTTGTTGAAGGCCATGTTACCATGCTGAAGCCCCAGTCAGGCCCCTATTGTTTATTCTGTTGTGCTAGATCTTTTGCTGAGCGTCCAAAAACAAATAACGTTGTGTGTGCTGAACTTTGTACAGAATGTTCAAGGTGTTCTAATAGAGTGCCTACGAAGTAGTATGGTAAACAAACTGAGTTCGAGGAATGTTATCATGTATGTGCCCGCAAATGAATGTGTGCCAAATGTCAACGTGTTTAGGGAGAGAAGGCAATTTAAGAATGTGAGAATGGAAAGGTGGCATTTCTTAACTGGGTCTAATACCTCCACATGACACTTATGAATGTTATTTGTAATTTTAAAGAAATGTAAAGTAACTGGTCACATAATAGATTTGTTTGCTGTTCAACCTGGCTCCTAATTACTGTTTTAAAAAAAATCTGCTGTTTTCTGTTTATTTTATGTTGCTAAGTAATCTAGTGTGGCACTGATAGTTTTAAGTTAAAGAAACATTGCAATCGTTTCCATAATATTTTGTTGTTGTTTTGTTTGTGGGCCTATTTTTTTTTTTTGACTTAGGCACAGTGTCGGTGAACACATTGTAAATACCTTTGTTTATACACGCAGCATATGATGGATTTGTGGCAATATTAAGAAAGCATGCTTCGTGGCAAATTAATATACTATAGAATGTAACGTTTCCTTAAGTTAAAAGTATTGCTGCCACAGTATACGATTGGCACCCTATATTACTTGATAAAATAAACTGTAACAGCATATTAATTTGCTCCTCCCACCTTGCTATTATTAGCCTAAAAATCTAATGAAATGCACTAAGTGCCAGCAACACAGCTGCATTTCCTCTTTGTTTTGAATGTCTGTACGTCCAGCTGAAGACAGAAAGGAACAGCTTTTGAGTGCGGACCAAGTTCTTTTATTTTCCTTTGTGTTTGTCCAACATAAAAAACTGATAGCCGATTTTGCATTTCTTACCCCACTATTAATTTCCGAACAACCTCATTAAAAAACTAAGCTCCTGCAACACAGATGCATTTCCTCTGTGTTGCTTATTTCCCGACATCCAGCTGGAGACAAAAAATTGCTGCTTCTGAGAGCAGGCCAAATTCTATTAATTTGCCTCGTGTTTTGGGGACATGAGTGTTCACTTTGAAATGTACAACTTTTAGACTGCTTTCTGCCATGGTAGAGAATGATTTCTGAATTTAATATATGCATATTTTACATACTTTGATCACAAGGACATGACTGATGTTAAGATTCAACAACAGGGGCGGCTCTTTCATGTGGGCGGAGGAGCGTGCCCCACTGCTTTCTCGCAGTGCGAGAAGCAGTAACATAAAATGGTATTATGAATACCATTTTATGTTTCTACTTCTCGCACTGAGAGAAAGCAGAAGGGTTTGCTTGGGGGTGGGCACGTGGTTGGTCCTGCTCCAGGCAGGGGAGGAGTGGCTTGTTCACTATTGTGGATGCGGACTGTTTGGACGGCCCCAGGGCCGACCAAATCAGTCATGCACACTCTCCTTTTCTCCATGTAGGCTGCATGCAGCCTGCATGGGGAAAATGGCCTCCCCATAGTCGCCTGTGTGGTCGGCGACCTAGCCAATTACAACACTGCCATTGCAGCTTTGTGATTGGCTTAAGGGAAGGAGGCTGGCTGCTTCCTGTGTGGAGGAAAGGACGCAGGATGCTGCGATGGTAAGTAAAAAAAAAATGTATGTATTTAAAATGACCCCGTGCGCGACCGTCCATCCCCCCTTACACGAGACATTGAGGCCGCAGCTGTTCAACAATATACGTAAATCCTTGAGTTACAACAAAATATAACTATTTTTACTCATACAACCAATAGCACTTGCGCTGTTGGTTTACATTTACCTTTTGGCCACTACCTCTAAAATATATGTGCTTCTTTGTTTCTTGCCTAGTTTGCCCCGCTTTATCGGCCTTTGCGAGACTAACTTGCTAACAATGACAACTTTTGGTCAAGGGACATCAATAATGATCTATTATTGAATTGGTTCCTTACTAACCCCTTGCATGTGTCGACGTCACAGTGGGGGTGTGCAGAGGATGGCCGGGGACCATCTGAACCCCGCCCACTCATTATTTCGCCGGCACTTTAGCGGAACTCGCGTCGCGGTCAACGGATTAATCCACAAATAGAAGATTTAGCAGATGCATTATTACCACTTCTACCAATTACATGTGAAATCATTTTTTGTAATGGATGTATTAAAGAAATTGTAAAAGAAACGGCTACAACGTAAATACAACAAAACATTGTGAATAATACTTTATTGTAAATGCAATGTTTTACAGCTTTAAAAAGATTTTACAAATTAAAAATAAATGCTTAGATGCAAAAGAAAATACATGTGAAATATTTTGTAAGTAGCATATAAGGTAAGAATATATATAATTGCATGAAAAAGTTGCTAACTACCTATAACACACATAACTTCTTAACCACCAATAAACATCACACTCTCAATAAAAGACACACCCCACTCCATTCCAAAAAAACACGATCCGCACCGGTAAGCTACTACACCACTCCACTACAATCAAACCCAAATCAATAATCCACCTGCCTGTACAAACTAACCCCACACCACTTCAATCTACCCCACTAATACCACTCAAACAATATCCACTTCTCCACCATTCTACTACACTAGAACAGAACTCAATCCAGTCGGACTCACTCTACACAAATACACCACACTACAATCTAGCCTACTCTACCACACTCAACACTAAAGAAATCTACCCCACCCCATGCTAAAAACACTTAATAAGGACGTCCACTATTAAGCACCACCAACCCTCTTAACAAAATACACTATGTCATACTGCTTTTTAGATACTAAGATTAGTCTAAATAAAACAGCCCTTCAAATTCACATACAGTTTACAAACTCATAGCATCCATCATGCATCAGTTAATCAGCAAACAACAAAAGGCTATTTTACTAACAAAAACACACACAATCTATACTTAACTATACAATCACACTACTGTAGAACCAAGGAAAAAACTAGCAAAGGCAAATCCTATTAGCTTTCCCAGTGCTTATTGTTCAATGGAGCGGGTTTACCTCTGATCTCGTGGACACTGTGTTTTGTGAATTGTTATGGATTTAAAAGGGTAAACATCGTTTACAACAATGTTTACACATTGCATGCCATTACAACGCAGTCATTACAATGACCACGTTGTTACATAGCATGCCATAACAACACAAGCCGTTATGACGACTTGCTTTAGGGGGCAGAAGGTGTTGGATTTAAAATCCAACACCTTCCCTACTGTTGCACAGACTGGAGTTGGAATAGTAAATTATACTATACCAACATCCAGCACCCCACTCCCCCCACAGCAAGTCGTTGTAATGACCGTGTTGTAATGGCATGCGTTCTAAACACATACGGTGTAACGTGGCCTATTCGTTTAAAAGCACCAGCTTCAAGACTGACTTTCTACTTGCCATCAAGGGCGCTGAGGTCTGCCTCCCTGGCATTGGCATCTGTTCCGCCAATCAGACGAGCCCGGATTGGAGGTCGCTCCTTTCGTAACCTGGCACCTCAACTTTGGAACTCCTTGCCAGTCCTTCTGAGGAAAAACTTTAATCTGCTAGCTTTCAGGAAGGAGCTGAAGTCCTGGCTTTTTGTTCAATAGTTGTTCTGCTCTGCTTCATTTGCTCCTGACTTCTGCATCCGGTTTCTTGAAGCACTGGGACACTCCTCGGAGTAGCTGAGCGCTATATAAAACCGATTTTAACATAACATAACAAAGTTCCTTTTATATCCAGCAGACGGAAACCTGGCTTAACGAGGAATCTACTCCTGACATCTTGGCCGCAGTCCCCCCGGGCTACTACATCCTCCAGACAAACAGGTCATCTGGTAAGCCGGGTGGCGGGGTCGCGGCTATCGTTAAACAGTCCATCAGGTTTTCCTCTCTTAATACTGTTAGCATCCCTTCCGTTGATTGCCTTACCCTAAGACTTGAGTCCTCCTTGTCCCCCCTTATTTGTGTTTTGGTATATCGGCCTCCTCAGCACAGGCCCGATTTCCCGTCATTGTTTAGCGACATGCTTTCCCAGTTGGTGATCAATAACTCTGGAGTTTTAATCATAGGCAATTGTAAAGTTTGGCCTTTGGACACCAAAGAAAGCACTTGTTGCTCGGCCTTCACCGAGCTACTAGAAGGCATGAATTGCTCACAACATATCCGATCAGCAACTCATGTTAAAGGCCATGTTTTAGACCAGGTTTGGACTTCTAACCTGGCCATTTCCAATCCCCTTATTTCCCCCTGCCCATGGTCAGACCACTTTACTATTTCGTTTTCCCTGACCTCGACCTCCCGTACTTGTCTTACCCCTGTGGGAAATCTTCTGGCTAGGAATTGGAACAGAGCTGATCCTAGGGAACTTTGGGCCAGATGTAGGTAGGGTTTTACTGGTCGGTAACGGCCGAATTCGGCCGTTACCGACCGGTATTTGGCATTTGATATGTAGGGGCAGGTAAACAGGGAAAATCGGTAATTTTACCGATTCGGTAAATATACCGGTCGGTAAATTTACCGGCCGGTATATTTACCGAATCGGTAAAATTGATATGTAGGTGGGACTCTTCTGAGTCCCACAAGGCCTACAAAATCGGTATTTTACCATCAAATTGTATTTGATGTTAAAATACCGATTCAGGTGTGCATGCACACCTGTGCCATATGACAGGCAGACCTGCCCTTAGGGCAGGTATGCCTGCCATATGGCCCCCGAACCTTTTGTGGGGGTGCTAGAGGGTGTCAAAGTGACACCCCCTGCACCCTTGTCAAAATCGGTATTTACCGAATCGGTAAATACCGACCGGTAATGCCCCATTCATTCCTATGGGCTTCAAAGCCCATAGGAATGAATGGAGCATTACCGGTCGGTATTTACTGAATCGGTAAATACCGATTCTTAATGATTCGGTAAATGGAACATCTGGATGTTCCTACATACCCCCACTTCTTATTTACCGATTCTTAATTACCGAATCTGTAAAATTCGGTAATTAAGAATCGGTAAATAAGTTTTACCTACATCTGGCCCTTTGTTCCCTACACAGTTCCTCGATTCCTGCCGAGCATGATTCCCTTGACACTCAGGCCTCGAGCTTAGGACACTGGCTTGAATCAGCTAGCGACTTTGTTGCGCCGTTTAGACGCAACAAATTAAAACGCCCCCACGATGCTCAGAGATGGTTCTCGGAAGAACTGAAAGCAAAAAAACTTTTGCTTAGGCAGGCTGAGCGTAACTGGAGGCGTGAATATGCCCCCGAGAAAAAACTGCTATTTACGGCTCAGCTTAGAGACTACAAGCAAGCCATCCTTCAGGCAAAAACCCTGTATTTTTCCAAAAAGATTGTATACTCTGCCACAAAGGCTAAAGACATTTTCTCTATTGTAGAAGAACTCTCATTTCCTGATAGGGTGACTATTAAACCTCTCCCCTGCCAAGCCCTTTGTGACTCCCTTAATTCCTTTTTCGTGGAGAAAATTGTCAAAATTAAAAACAGTATTGCCCGCCACACGGCACCCCCTACACCTTCACCTGCCCCCCCCTCCTCCTCCTCCCTTGGCCACTACAAATCCCCGTACAGTAGATCAGATACCTCCGATGTCTGAGGATGAATTCTTTCCCCTGTTCAAAAAGGTTGGGTCGGGCTCCCCTACTGACTGCTGTCCCCCTTATATCTTACGAGAGGCTTTCACTGCTTGCCACACTCCTCCTCTGACCCTTCTTAATAATTCCCTACGACTGGGCCGGGTCCCTGAATCCTTTAAGACCGCCGAAGTAGTACCTATCCTGAAAAAGCCCAATGCCGACCCCTCTGTGATGAGCAACTTTCGTCCCATTTCCCTTCTTCCCTACTTGAGCAAAGTGTTGGAGGCCCATGTCACTGGCTTTCTGAGCTCCTTCATTGAAGGCTCCCTGTTCCTTGATCCGCAACAGGCTGGCTTTAGACCTGCCCATTCGACTGAGTCAGTCATTCTCTCAGTGATGGAGGAATTGCGGAGAGGGGCGGATCTCGGGACCAGCCAGGCCTTGGTGCTCCTGGATCTGTCGGCCGCCTTCGACACGGTCGACCACGACATTTTGGTCGACCGTGTCAGAGAGGCCAGCATCCGGGGGACAGCCCTAGAGTGGGTTCGCTCTTTTTTGACCGATCGCCACCAGCCTGTCCGTCTCTCTAACTTTTCAGGGGAAAAGGTTAAGCTGACATGCGGTGTCCCCCAGGGCTCTTCCCTCTCTCCCCTTCTTTTTAATCTATATCTGACCCCCCTTATTCGCTCCCTGCAAGGCAGTAAGGTCACTGCATTCAACTACGCTGACGACATCCAGCTAGTTTTTTATATTGATTCCTCTGACCACTCTATTTTGAATTTCCAGTCAACTCTATGCCTCATCAGCAACTGGATGGAGAACAACCATTTAAAAATCAACCCCGATAAGACCGAGTTGGTCCTGATCGGTGGCGTCTCCAATCCTTGGAGCTCTAATTTTTGGCCTTCTTGCCTTGGTCCCCCCCCCATGCCCTGTGGACTCCGCCAAGAGCCTTGGAGTTATTATCTGTAAGGACCTTTCTTTGAAGCCCCATATCAATGCGGTGGTCTCCTCTAGTTTTTTCCACCTCCGGAAAATCCGTAAGATCTCTCGATTTTTAACCAGGGAGGCCCTTACTCTGGCTCTATTGGCACTAGTAGTGTCCAGGCTTGATTATGCCAACTCTCTTTATGTAGGTATCCCCGCGTATCAGCTAAACCGCCTACATTTGGTGCAGAATCAGGCCGCGCGTTTAATCTTTTATCAACCTAGACACCACCATGTCCGCCTCTGCTTAAAACTCTTCATTGGCTCCCTTTGGCCAAGCGCTGCATATTTAAACTAGGCTGTATCACCTTTAAAGCATTGGCAGGCCAAGGCCCGGTGTTCATCTCCTATGTCCTTCATCACTACCTCCCGTCACGCAATCTTCGTTCCTCCCATTTGGCTCTGCTCACCACCCCTACCTTCAAACGCAAAAAACATGGTGGCCTTAGATTCTCGTTTCTTGCCCCTTCCTGTTGGAATGCAGTCCCCCTGGAGCTGAGGTTAACTAATTCCTACGCCCTCTTCAGGTCACTCCTGAAAACTCTTCTGTTTCATAAACTTTATGACTAAATATTGTTTGTGTTACTTTACTGCTGAACTGTCCGCCCCTCCCCCACTCACAGCGCCATGAAACCGTTAGGTGTAAACTCTCTTAACAAGTACTTTTAACCTAACATAACTGCAGTTTTTGTAGGTGGACCCATGGGTGGCCGGTCTCACTGAGCCAGGCCCTGAGATAGTTATAAGTTTGTACACAGTCCAAAGTCAGGGGCCCAGCCACCACTTAATACTTTTTTTCTTCAGGTGAAAGACAAAAATCACAATTTTGGATTTGCTTGCATTTGCTACCAGCTCGTTCTTGGCGAAATATTCTGACAGAATGGGGAGGGCTTTTTGGAGGCCTATTTTGGTGTGGTCCAAAAGAATGAGGTCATCGGCATACTGCATTAGGTGGATCTTTATATAGCCAATTTTAGGCCTAGCTAGAGATGCTCCATGCCGTGCTAGGCCCAGATCAGCAGTGTACAAATTAAAAAGCATCGGTGCCAGGATGCATCCCTGTTTTAGCCCCCGATCTGTAGCAATTTTCTCTGTGGCGAACTCCATGGAGAGTTTAACCCTTACCCAGGTTTGAGAGTACAGAGATCTAATTGCTCACAGTAATTTCGGGCTGATGTTCCAACGTGCCAATTTCTGCCAGAGGATACTAAGGACTACCCCATTGAAGGTTGCAGAGTAGTCGATAAAACAGGTGAAGAGCGGAGGGGAGGGATGAGCTGTTGCTTTTTGGGCTAAGTTTGACCCGGCTATGATGTTGTCTACAGTTGAGCCCCCTGGTCTGAACCCCGTCTGGTAAAATGGCAACAGATCTTCAGTTGGAACCCAATCAGCCAATTCCTGCACGAGTGTGCTCTCATATGCCTTACCCTTGAAGTCCAGCAGGGAAATCATCCAGTAATTTTTAGGGTCGATATTTCACCCTTTTTTGATGATTGGTTGCAGCAGTGAGCCCCTCCAGGAATCAGGGACGTCCTCCAGAAGCCTGCATTGTGTATATAGTGATGAAAGATTTGAGCACCAGAAATCTATGTCCTCCCTGAAAATGGAGCCAGGCAGCCCATTAGGGCCGGGAGCTCCATTTTGCCAAATCTTTTTTAGGGAAGCACAAACTACTGCCTCACTTGGAAGTTTTGAATCCGCTGGTGGACCGAGGGGCCCCACTCTGATGTTGTCCACCTTCCTCAGTGGGGTAGGTCCGTTTAAAGAAATGGCTTTCTGGTCGGTAGTGCATAGAAACTTCACGTGAGCTACCCAGGTATCCGCTGCAGTGGAGTTCTCTTTGCTGGAGGTCCCAGGAATTAAGTATTTAAATATTGCCAGAATTCTTGGGACTTGCATGGCGCCAGCAGCTTGAAGATCTGTAGCCATTTCACCTCTGTGGCTTCCCGTTTTATTTTTCAAACGAGTTGCCTATGGGTCTTTGCTGCTGATTTCAGCCGCTTTTTAGCGGCTTCTGTTTCAATTTTTCTAATGCGCTCTTGCTTTTATTTTTAGTTGCTTCACGCATTGCTTGATCACTGGAACTTGGCCTAAGATGGATGTTGATTTGCCTATTATACTGTGAGTGGTGCTTCCTCGGAGCAGTGTGCCCAGTTCTTATGCAAGTTTTCCCCATTCGTCTATAAGTGCCCACTTTTTTAGCCCAATCTGCCAGCCAGTCCATGTGGATTTCCAGATGTCAAATTTGTTGATAGTTATCTGCCCCCATTTGATTCTCCTGAGGAGCCTGTATTGTTCCGCACCTATAGACTCTGTGATGGGGCGAAGAATATAACTGAATCCTGCTGTGGTCGTTAAGTGCAACAGCAAGGCAGCATGATTGCTTTCACTTTGTGGGTGTATTGCGTAGCTAAGCATATATTTTCGTAACCGTTCACTCAGTAAGATGTAGTCTATAGTTGTCTGATTGTTGGAGGTAGGTGCAGGTATTATTCCTGGCTTGCAAAAAAGGGAAATTCCTTTCTGAGTGTTGAAATTCTAAGTTAACAATAACATTTCTTTTGATTCTTTTAATCAACAGTTACCCCCAAAAAGTTTTTCTAGTCAAAACATAACATTAGATGTATCTAAATATATTTTATTTTTTAAAACAATTTCTTTCATATGATTACATACACAATAAAACAAAAATAAAATTAAAAATACAATGAAGTAAAGTCATGTAGATTTTTTCTCTTTCAAAAAGGCATTTTACATGAATCCATTCAATTTGTTATAACAGTTCGTCCTATCAAGATACATAAAAACAGTCAATTACTACAATAAAAAAGCTTGTCGACGCGTTTCGGTGCTTCTTTGTTTGGAACACCTTCCTCAGGACTATTTTAAAACATCTTCTTTTCTAGAAATAGATACATAACATTTGTTAGTTTTTGAACTATCTGGGGGATTTTACATTTAACTGTTGAAAAGGACCTTAAATGTCTTACATTCAAATGTGGTACTACGATTTTTCCCCACGTTTAATCCAGGAGTTGTAGTGAAAATTAGTGACTCCTCATCCCCGCTATTTCATCAGAGGATCTATATATTGAAATGACATATTTTTAGAATTAAATGCATGGGTATAGGAACGGGTATTGCTTATTCCATGTACCAGATTTATGATTTAATATCACCACCTACTTTTAGTTTATCAGGAAGCCTTTCAAAACATTGGCTTGATTCTATCCAACGTATAAGGAGATTTTCTTCCTTATTCAATCAGGTTCTGCGTAGTTCTTTATGCCTCGTAGACTTGTGCATGGATCCCTCCTCTTTTTTCAAAATTTGAGGCGATCACCTGCGTCTAAACAAATAACGCACATTTTTTAGTTGTTCCCGTTTAGATATATACAGCTAAATCAAAAGCGGGTTGCATAGAGATTGCATCTTATTCCTATACTATCAATGCCCGACTCGGCACTCAGTAATTTTAACTGGTTAAGTTATTAAACAAAGTTGGGAGAACGACCATCTTCAAGATATGAGACTCTTTTTATTTTGTAAAGTCAAATTATGGCCTTTCAAGGGTACCCATATTCCAGCGTTTAGGTTTAGTAAATACAGAGCGAGTTACCCCCTACCTTCCAAAAATAAACGGAGAGACCATTCTACCTATCTTTATCAAACGTCCCCCTTACCTCTCAAGAGAAATCGCGCTCTGGCCGTCCGGTCTCCCGGTTTCCCGTGTCGGTTAAAGTCACGTTTCGAGCTTAGGCCTTATATACACACGCCAACTAAAATTTTAAACAGTAATTCAAAACACCTGTGTTTCATTAGCTCGTTGTGGGTATTATTTTAGCGCCATGTTTGTAGTTTTTTACTCAGGGGCATGACGTCCACATTAGAAGACGGACATATGTACACAAAAGCCCGTATTTCTCTATCGCCTTATTGTATGGCAATCTTAATTTTCTTAAATTTATATTTATTTTTGAAGAGTCGCTATTGTCTCTTAACTTTTTAACGACAATAAATGACATCATTCAAGCGACACTAAAGTATTTCCATTTTAACACGGAGCGCGGTATTGTCAGCCATTTTGGTAGTTTTTAAATGCCCGCTTCCCAAAACAATCGGATTCACATTATATTTTGATATTAGTGTCTTCCTATACATAAGTTCAAATTTCAAAATCATTTGTTTGAGCGACGAACGTGGTCACTCAACCTAAGGGGTTATAGTCACTATCCAATCAAACTTAAAAAAACATATCCCTATTTGTCTATAATGTTGTATGGCACAATAACTCGTTAGTATAAGACGAGTCCCCCCCACTGTAATCCCAAACAGAGCGGGTACCCTGGTTGAGTGAGAGCGTTCGTCCCTCTTACCGATATTATAGGTATACTCTATTGACAATCTGCTTCGATTACTTTCACAAAATCTGATTGTATTTTAGAAACATTGCATAATAATGGACAAAGAAACAAAATGTAATATTCACAGGGACCCGATGTTCTTATTCAATAATACATTATTGTATCCAATCGTAAAAATTACATAAATAGTAATCATATTTCTAACATGGTCTACATTTCATAAATTTTATATACACAATACGTATAGGTTCTTTAACAGGTAAATACATCGTGTACCCAATGTATGAATATACAAACAGTTACGTGCTACCTCACCATTCTCTCCCATTCTTCTCTACTGTTGAGGCCTTCAGTATATGATCTAAACTTAGACATAAAGAATTGTTCTCTCTGTTTGCGTCTCTTCTCAGTATCACCACCTCTCATAGATGTTTTAATTTTTTCTAATATGAACCACTTAAGATCATCTTCTTTGTGGTTCATTGTTACCCAATGTTCAACTAAAGGGGCATTTTTATTTTTATTTTTGAGGGCTGATCTGTGTTCAGATAGACGCAAACGCATTTCTCTGCCTGTCTCCCCAATATAGCACTTACGGCATGGGCACATGAGAAGGTATATAACATTGGATGTCCTACAATTTACATGGTCGTTCATCCAATGTGAAACACCATTCAATTCAACCTTCTCAGATTTTATGATTGATTTGCAGTGGGAACACGTTCCACACGGCAAATTTCCTCGAATTGGTGTACCATGGTCAATACTCAGTTGGTAGCTTTTTTGGGTTCTCTGTAGGTTTGCACCAAACAATTACGAATCGTTTTATTCCTTCTATATGCAAAGGTTGGTTTGGGTAAGAGTGTCTGTCCTTTCCTATTTAGGATCGACCAATTCTTATTAATAAGATTTTTTAATTTCATACTCATGTCATTGTAGTCAGAAACCATTACAATGCCATTATTAGTCTGTTGGACTTTGTTTTTAGGTTCAAACAACGTTTCTCTATTACGATACTTCGCACGTTTGTAGCTTTCTCGTATTAGCCTTTTGGGATAACCCCTTTGTAGTAATTTGTTCTTTAAGATTTCTGCATGTTTTTCAAACGTGGACCTATCCGTGCAATTACGTTGAATTCTAATGAACTGACTGTAGGGTATCCCCTCCTTTTGACATTGCGGATGGTAGCTTGTGTGGTGAAGTAATGTATTCCTCTCTGAAGGCTTTAAATACAGTTCCACCCCAAGTCTTCCCCCTGAGCCATGATCTTGATATCCAAGAAGTCAACTGCCACTTGACTCTTGTTGGCAGTGAACCTAAGGTTTATGTCTCCACAGTTGAGCCAGTTCAAGAAAGCATTCAGATCTTCCTCGCTTCCATCCCAAATAAAAAACATGTTGTCTATAAATCTAGACCAGTGTTTAATATTTTCATAAAAAGGACTAACCTCATTATAAATATGCTTCTCCTCAAACTTTCCAACATAAAGACAAGCTAGGCTCGGAGCACATGTGGCTCCCATGCTCGTGCCCTTTGTCTGACAAAAAAGATCTTTATTAAAAATGAAAATATTGTTCATTAGGACAATCTCAATGCAGTCGACAATGAAAGTGTTTAATGCATTAAGGTCTTCCTCCTCCCTGCATAGAATATTTCTCATCATTGTAATTGTATCTTGCTGGGGTATATTAGTATACAAGGACTCAATGTCCAAGCATACTAGCCACTGTGTTTCCTCGTTAAAATTAATCCCTTCAATTTTTGAGATCATATCCTTCGTGTCTTTTATGTACGACTGTAATGTTTCTACTAGTGGTCGGATAAAATGATCCACATATTTGCTAAGTGGCTCTGTACTTGAGTCAATTCCAGACACTATGGGACGCATAGGGGGGTCCTTCATATCTTTGTGGACTTTGGGAAGTCCATATAGTGCTGGTATTTTCGGATGGTCATTAACTAGAAATCTAAATTCTTCCTCACATATAATGGAATCCTCCTTTGCTAGAGTGACTAAATCTATTTTCTTTTTTAAATTATTCCACTCACCAATACTTGATTTCCTATAATGCAGTTTGCTATCAAGGACAGAATGCATCTTTGAAGTATAGTCTTTAGTGTTGAGAATCACAACACTTCCCCCCTTGTCTTTAGGTTTTATCGTTATCAAGTATGGGTGAGTGGAATAATTTAAAAAAGAAAATAAGAGATTTAGTCACTCTAGCAAAGGAGGATTCCATTATATGTGAGGAAGAATTTAGATTTCTAGTTAATGACCATCCGAAAATACCAGCACTATATGGACTTCCCAAAGTCCACAAAGATATGAAGGACCCCCCTATGCGTCCCATAGTGTCTGGAATTGACTCAAGTACAGAGCCACTTAGCAAATATGTGGATCATTTTATCCGACCACTAGTAGAAACATTACCGTCATACATAAAAGACACGACGGATATGATCTCAAAAATTGAAGGGATTAATTTTAACGAGGAAACACAGTGGCTGGTATGCTTGGACATTGAGTCCTTGTATACTAATATACCCCAGCAAGATACAATTACAATGATGAGAAATATTCTATGCAGGGAGGAGGAAGACCTTAATGCATTAAACACTTTCATTGTCGACTGCATTGAGATTGTCCTAATGAACAATATTTTCCTTTTTAATAAAGATCTTTTTTGTCAGACAAGAGGCACGAGCATGGGAGCCACATGTGCTCCGAGCCTAGCTTGTCTTTATGTTGGAAAGTTTGAGGAGAAGCATATTTATAATGAGGTTAGTCCTTTTTATGAAAATATTAAACACTGGTCTAGATTTATAGACGACGTGTTTTTTATTTGGGATGGAAGCGAGGAAGATCTGAATGCTTTCTTGAACTGGCTCAACTGTGGAGATGTAAACCTTAGGTTCACTGCCAACAAGAGTCAAGTGGCAGTTGACTTCTTGGATATCAAGATCATGGCTCAGGGGGGAAGACTTGGGGTGGAACTGTATGTAAATCCTTCAGATAGGAATACATTACTTCACCACACAAGCTACCATCCGAAATGTCAAAAGGATGGGATACCCTACAGTCAGTTCATTAGAATTCGACGTAATTGCACGGATAGGTCCACGTTTGAAAAACATGCAGAAATCTTAAAGAACAAATTAGTACAAAGGGGTTATCCCAAAAGGCTAATACGAGAAAGCTACAAACGTGCGAAGTATCGTAATAGAGAAACATTGTTAGAACCTAAAAACAAAGTCCAACAGACTAATAATGGCATTGTAATGGTTTCTGACTACAATGGCATGAGTATGAAATTAAAAAATCTTATTAATAAGTATTGGTCGATCCTAAATAGGAAAGGACAGACACTCTTACCCAAACCAACCTTTGCATATAGAAGTAATAAAACGATTCGTAATTGTTTGGTGCAAACCTACAGAGAACCCAAAAAAAGCTACCAACTGAGTATTGACCATGGTACACCAATTCGAGGAAATTCGCCGTGTGGAACATGTTCCCACTGCAAATCAATCATAAAATCTGAGAAGGTTGAATTGAATGGTGTTTCACATTGGATGAACGACCATGTAAATTGTAGGACATCCAATGTCATATACCTTCTCATGTGCCCATGCCGTAAGTGCTATATGGGGGAGACAGGCA
The DNA here is from genome assembly GCF_964261635.1 of Lissotriton helveticus. Lineage (NCBI taxonomy): Eukaryota > Metazoa > Chordata > Amphibia > Caudata > Salamandridae > Lissotriton > Lissotriton helveticus. The sequence continues at coordinate 1,722,492,345 of NC_136061.1, read as the reverse complement.
GAGAAATGCGTTTGCGTCTATCTGAACACAGATCAGCCCTCAAAAATAAAAAGAAAAATGCCCCTTTAGTTGAACATTGGGCAACAATGAACCACAAAGAAGATGATCTTAAGTGGTTCATATTAGAAAAAATTAAAACATCTATGAGAGGTGGTGATACTGAGAAGAGACGCAAACAGAGAGAACAATTCTTTATGTCTAAGTTTAGATCATATACTGAAGGCCTCAACAGTAGAGAAGAATGGGAGAGAATGGTGAGGTAGCACATAACTGTTTGTATATTCAAACATTGGGTACACGATGTATTTACCTGTTAAAGAAACTATACCAATTGTGTATATAAAATATATGAAATGTGGACCATGTTAGAAATATGATTACTATTTATGTAATTTTTACGATTGGATACAATAATGTATTATTGAATAAGAACATCGGGTCCCTGTGAATATTACATTTTGTTTCTTTGTCCATTATTATGCAATGTTTCTAAAATCCAATCAGATTTTGTGAAAGTAATCGAAGCAGATTGTCAATAGAGTATACCTACAATATCGGTAAGAGGGACGAACGCTCTCACTCAACCAGGGTACCCGCTCTGTTTGGGATTACAGTGGGGGGACTCGTCTTATACTAACAAGTTATTGTGCCATACAACATTATAGACAAATAGGGATATGGTTTTTTAAGTTTGATTGGATAGTGACTATAACCCCTTAGGTTGAGTGACCACGTTCGTCGCTCAAACAAATGATTTTGAAATTTGAACTTATGTATAGGAAGACACTAATGTCAAAATATAATGTGAATCCGATTGTTTTGGGAAGCGGGCATTTAAACTACCAAAATGGCTGACAATACCGCGCTCCGTGTTAAAATGGAAATACTTTAGTGTCGCTTGAATGATGTCATTTATTGTCGTTAAAAAGTTAAGAGACAATAGCGACTCTTCAAAAATAAATATAAATTTAAGAAAATTAAGATTGCCATACAATAAGGCGATAGAGAAATACGGGCTTTTGTGTACATATGTCCGTCTTCTAATGTGGACGTCATGCCCCTGAGTAAAAAACTACAAACATGGCGCTAAAATAGTACCCACAACGAGCTAATGAAACGCAGGTGTTTTGAATTACTGTTTAAAATTTTAGTTGGCGTGTGTATATAAGGCCTAAGCTCGAAACGTGACTTTAACCGACACGGGAAACCAGGGAGACCGGACGGCCAGAGCGCGAGTTCTCTTGAGAGGTAAGGGGGACGTTTGATAAAGATAGGTAGAATGGTCTCTCCGTTTATTTTTGGAAGGTAGGGGGTAACTCGCTCTGTATTTACTAAACCTAAACGCTGGAATATGGGTACCCTTGAAAGGCCATAATTTGACTTTACAAAATAAAAAGAGTCTCATATCTTGAAGATGGTCGTTCTCCCAACTTTGTTTAATAACTTAACCAGTTAAAATTACTGAGTGCCGAGTCGGGCATTGATAGTATAGGAATAAGATGCAATCTCTATGCAACCCGTTTTTGATTTAGCTGTATATATCTAAACGGGAACAACTAAAAAATGTGCGTTATTTGTTTAGACGCAGGTGATCGCCTCAAATTTTGAAAACAGAGGAGGGATCCATGCACAAGTCTACGAGGCATAAAGAACTACGCCGAACCTGATTGAATAAGGAAGAAAATCTCCTTATACGTTGGATAGAATCAAGCCAATGTTTTGAAAGGCTTCCTGATAAACTAAAAGTAGGTGGTAATATTAAATCATAAATCTGGTACATGGAATAAGCAATACCCATTCCTATACCCGTGCATTGAATTCTAAAAATATGTCATTTCAATATATAGATCCTCTGATGAAATAGCGGGGATGAGGAGTCACTAATTTTTACTACAACTCCTGGATTAAACGTGGCGATAAATCGTAGTACCACATTTGAATGTAAGACATTTAAGGTCCTTTTCAACAGTTAAATTTAAAATCCCCCAGATAGTTCAAAAACTAACAAATGTTATGTATCTATTTCTAGAAAAGAAGATGTTTTAAAATAGTCCTGGGGAAGGTGTTCCAAACAAAGAAGCACCGAAACGCGTCGACAAGCTTTTTTATTGTAGTAATTGACTGTTTTTATGTATCTTGATAGGATGTACTGTTATAACAAATTGAATGGATTCATGTAAAATGCCTTTTTGAAAGAGAAAAAATCTACATGACTTTACTTCATTGTATTTTTAATTTTATTTTTGTTTTATTGTGTATGTAATTGATAGAGCAAGCTTCGCATCGCGACTTGCTCGAGTCATGAACCTCGCCCGTGTGTAATCAATTAATAAAATTTGTACGTCTTACTAATCTTTTATTTTTATATTCGAACGAAGTAGAGGAAGCTTGCGTACGTGTATTTCTAATACAACTAATCCGTGTTCCTAAACATGGCCGCCGCTTGGTAAATGGCTTCTGCGCATGCGTCAGTCACACTCACGTGACCTGACGTAGTTATAAGTTTGGTGGGAAAGGGTGCGCATGCGTAATACGCAGCTTTGGTAATAACGTGGTGCTGTTCGTGCAGTTGCTCTTGTGACAGTGTACATTTTGCTAATTTCTAATTGCATAGTATATTTTTATAGTGATAAGAATGAAGTACAAAATTATGACATGTAATGCATTCATTTATTTCTATGTATTAATTTGTTCTCGCTTACTTTTCATGTACTGCGGGGAATGGGGGTCCGAACCAGTTGGGAGCCATATTGAAGGTCCCTTCTGCGCATACTCGTGGTGCACTGAAAGGTGGCAACATTGGACAGTGGAACTCAGCCAGCTGGCAGCCACAGTCAAGATGCTCATGGGAAAGCCACCTCTGCCCTACGAGAATGGAGAAAGTTGCTCCTTATATGATACATTGTGTGTTGCGCTATTGTTTGCTGTACAGCTTCCCATGGGAACCCCAATCTCGCTAGGCGGTACCCAGAGATGCAAATTAGGCCTCCAAATAGTCTATTCTGATTGGTGTGTTACCCAGACCCTACCTTAGGACCAATCCAAATTGAGGGATTCTGACACTTTGCAACATTGGGGGGTGGTACACCGTCCCAAAACAGTATATCTACCCTGGGTTCACCTAGGGAAGTCGTCCGACTTGTCTGGTTTAGCTGACCTGTCACTGACCCAACGCACTCAATAGGTGACTGAAGATACAGAGTACTGCGGAGCACTCTGTCCGAAATTGACCATAGACTAAGGTTTTACTAAACCTTAAAGTGCTGGCGGAGCACTTTGCTGGGAGTTCGCTGACCCAATCGGGGTCGTGATCGATAGCTGCAGAAAGGGTGGAGCGCAGGCGTTGCTTCCGAACTGCGGGTGCCGGTCCTGTCCTGAGGGTCCTGTCCGAGTGGTCCTGTCCTGATCCTAATCTGGTCTTCCTGTCCTGTCCTGGGTGTCCATTCTGCACCTGCTGTCCATTGAGGGGTATCCTTCCTTGAGGGGTTCCTGTCCTTAACTGACCCGTGGCCAGGGTTTGGTTTCCACACCAGTCTAGGTAAATATCACTCTGAAAGCTCTGAACCTTGCACCTTTCTGAATTTCTGTCTTTTGCTTCAATAAAGACATACCTTTGCATATGTTAATTTTCCATGCTTTCCGCAACCATTGAATCATAAAGTAATTTGCATTTGTTTCGTAACGTGTTCCTATGTTACCCTACCTGTTAGAAATTATATTTTGCATTGCAGTTTGTCATTTCCTGATATGGTCTAGAACCTCCTTACTTAAACTGTCTAAAGAACTGTTGCCTTAAAGCATAGCGTCCCTCTCTCTCCATAGACTCTCCTATAGTTATATGAATGTCCCGAACTCCTGTCTCATTCCCTTGAAATAATTCTAGAATACTAGTCCTAATCAAAGCCTATCCCATCTTTAGTGATTCATCTCAAACGTTCTAATTCCTGATCCTTCATTTAAGTGTGTCCTGGTTCCATTAGTTTATAAATGGTTGCACTGACTTATTTGCTATTCAGCTATGTACTTTCTGTTATTCTGATTATCGATTGCTTAATTACTGTGAATTTGATACTCTCTGAATTTTACTAAATTAGATAAAGACTTTAAAACTTCCAGTTGTCCGTGGTCATTTTACGAAGAGTATTGAATGTTATTTGTGGGGTTTGTATTTTGCTGCCTTTCCTTTTACAGCTAGCTCCCTGATCCATTGTGGTCATAGGTACCCGCATCGGTGGATGGTAAGTCGGGTACGCTGAAGAATAACGAAAGGAACTCCCAAATATTTGATAGCAGACCGTGAGGTCATCCGATCAATGTATATGGTGATTTGAAATATATGGGCCCGAAGCCGGAAGTGGCGAAATTATTGGTCGGGTGACCCGCGCCCTCTATCAGTATTTTCTGGTAGCAGAGTTATGGTTAGGGAATAGTTAAAGGTTAGGTAGGACTAGTTAAGCTAAGTCAAGTCGGTAGCTGCTAGTATATTGATGCTGCTACAAGAGCGGCCGTTTCGAGGAATTGATCACTCTCTTGAAATGTGTTGCTTTTAAATTCATGAATTGTTTGAAATTTGTTATTCTTGTTCTTATATTGTTATATGTATTAATCCATGCGTATGTAAAACGTTTTGTTAAGTGTTGTCGGAACTCCCCGGGGAATTGAATGGCAAGTAAATGGTGAATAGAATCCATTTGCCTTGAGGTCGCAGGCTCAAGGAAAGTTAGGTGCAGGTTAGGCAGAACCGGAAGCACTAACTAGGGCTTTTTCTGAAAACATGTGTGTGTTAGTAACGAGGTTCATTGGCAAAATTCCAATAGTGGCGTAACCTAGTAAGGGTCACATCGGAAGAGTAGCAGGTTCATCGGAGCTTGGGTGAAAGCAAAGGGGTCCGCTGGGAAACCTTAGACTCGGATATATCCCGGAGAGAGTGGATGGGTCTAGGGAAGTAACAGGTTCACTGATGCTAGAGTGAAGGGTAGGCGGAAGAGATCTACCCGCAGCGTGTGAAAAGTAAATGGAAGTAGTTTACTTGCAGTAAAACAACTCTTTCCTGTCTAGACACTTGAGCACTGTGGCGAATGTGTATTCGTTGTAAAATAACCAAGTACTAAGCACTTTAGAAAGAAAGAAAGTTTCCGTTACCTTGTGAAGGGAGGGAGTCAGTCGCGAAGAGTCTCTGACGTCACTCCGAGCCGCGCTGGGATTGGTAGAAACAGCGGGCGGGTAGCGGGGCTGGAATTGTGAAGGAGGGGTGAGCGCCGAAGCGTGAGAACGATCTCGCGAAAAGGCCGCGCACCCATTGGCCGAAATTATTTGAACTGGTGCACCCCATTGGTCGCACGGAATTGCAAGACGCATTCTGATTGGAGGTAATTTTGTAAACAAAGTTAAGCGTAGAAATCGTATGTGGCACTCGTATACTCCAGAGACTAGACCCGACCCAAGAAACCTAGGGTTTGAAAGGGATCAGTGGAAGGCTAATAGATACGGCATTATGTACGGAAATAAGCGAAAATTGTCCTTTGTAAATAAGGTAAAGAATTACTTCAAAAAGGACAAGCCGATTAAAACTAGAGAGGGCATTGTTATTCCACCACCAAATACTCCCGCCTCTTTCATGATGTTTGACAGAGGGTACAATACATGTGTGTGGTTAGAAAATTGGGTGAAATACACAAAAGACGACGGAATAATGGCCTTTCCGTTAGAAGGTACCTTTAATGGTAGGATCTTATTCAACTTAAGAACCCGAATGAATGAATTACATCCCAGACCGAGACTAACGCAGTATGAGGCATTAGAGGAATGGGAGATTGAGGCTTTCCAAAGAGAAAAGCCCCGAATGGATAAAGGGCTGACAAAGTATTACCCAAAACTGAAACAAGAAACCAGAGACAAAAAGATGAAACAATGGAGACAGAGTATGATTGTTGAGGGACTGTTTCCCATGATGCCAGCAGAAGATCCTCCTGGGGGGGGGAAAAGAACAGAAAAGACCAAACATTGGGGGCCCCTGGGAGAATCAGATGACGAATTGTTAGATGACATATGCATGAGAAGTCCGCCTCCTTATAATGAGGGACACCGACCTTCGAGTGCAGGAGATATTCCCCGGAGACCCCTACAAAGGGAGGAGGTCAGGTCCGCAAGTGTAGGAGGGGATTATCTAATTCCTCCTTATACTGAGAATCTGGGACCCGTAGAAACCAGAAGTATTTACCCCAGGAGACTCGTGGGTGGGGAGACGGGATATTCACGTGAAGGAGATTTTTGCTCTCGTCCCCCCTACGGAGGTGAGGTGAGGTCCTTGAGTTCAGGAATGCCACGATTACAGTCCCGGGATGAGGAAGATCAGAGAATTCTAGGCACAGGAAGTCTGTTTCAGAAACCTAATTATGGTGGAGGGCCGAGTGAGACTCATCCCACTGCCCCGAGTTATGCTCCCATTCTAACCCCGCAGGTGTTACATGGAAACACTTTGGACAGGTTATTAGAAGAGAAAGAGCGGGAAGCGCTAGGAAATCAGAGAGCTGAGATAATACAGAAAATGTCACAGCTAAATGCAAGTCCTGAAGCCTTAACGATCCCAGTAACAATCGGACCGGTGGTTCCATTGTATGGGGACCGTCAAGGAAGTCCGAAACCTCCCGTAATTACTCCTGTCATTGCACCGACCAGACCAGAACCCTTAATTGTAGATGACCAGACAAGTGAGTGCGAGTCGGAGGTCTCGCTGCTAGATCTGCCCATTAGAAAGACTGGAAAAAGGATACCGAAAGGACAGAATACTTTTAATGCGAGGGAAATTCAGATGGAATCGACCTCAGGTACTAGGAGTGTCACATTGGTGACTCCTGAAGAAATCGAAAGATGGAGTCAAGAATTGGAAAAACAAGCGTCCCCAACGAAACCTTTAGATCTCTACAAGCTGAGAATAGAAATAGAGGAATTGATGGCAGGAAACGTAGGATTAGACAGATTAAATACCTACTCTGAAGACGAAATGCTGTTTATCTGCAAGAGTCTCACCCGAAGTACCAGAGTACTTCATGAAAAACTGACAGACACAGCTGCTAGCATGGGAATAGATATTTCAAGATCGAAACCGCTGCGAAAACCATACAGGGCAGATTTCTCAGACAAAGATTTGGAAAACTTGAATATGTCGGGGAAGAAAGCACAGGTCAAAGAATTATTGACAGTATTGGAAAAATGGGGAGATGTGGAAAGCCAGATGGGCCAAGAAAAAGGATGAGGCCAGGTCTAGGCAGGCAACTCCGGAATTCTTGCTAAAAGAAGCTGAAAAACCAGAACAGTTATGCCCTATGCGCGAAGTACCAGGTGGAAAGTATGTGCACGTTCCATGGTCCAGACAGGATATTGTGTCCTTTACTAACGATTTCCCGAAATTGCGCGAGAAGCCAGTTGACTGGTACAGGCAGGTGGAAAGGTTCGTAAAGGTGCAAAAATGCCTGTGGAAAGACCTGAATGGGTTTTTCGACATTGTGGTCCCGGTAGATCTGTGGACCGAGTTTAAAATAGCCATAGCTTAGCCTAGTGAGGAATACCCGAGAGATGGCAAAACAGGGGAACCATCGAAAGAAGTGATGAGAAAATATGAACAAGTAATTCAGCATCTGAAACTAAAAGTGCCAGCAAAGGAAACTGATTGCACCAAGATAGACAGAACCACGCAGGAAAGAGACGAGACAGTGCACTCCTTTTATGAAAGGCTGTTGCAGGTGTTCAAAACATACAGTGGTATAGATAACATCGAGATGAAGGATATGACACATTTTATTTACAGGTTTGTAAATGGTTTAAGACCCGAAATTTGTCAGTGGATAAAAGATAACAAAATCTGTTGGCATACTAAAAAGATGGATGAGGTCCTACGGTACGCAAAGTACCGTGAGGACGAGATGGCAGAAAAGAAAAAGGCTCTCAAGGAGAAGGTTATGTGGGCTCAAGTGAAGCTCGCAGAACAGCAGGAAAAACAATTGAATAAAATGGCCAAAACTACTCAGAATCCAGGTCCAGGGGGTGGGGGTGGGGGTGGGGGTGGAGGAAAGCCCCGGCCCAAAATGAGCAGGGAGGAGGCTAAGAAGAAATTTCCCTGCCACCAGTGCGGAGAAATTGGACACTGGCGAGACGAGTGTCCCTATTTGCCGGATGATTACTCCAAAACACCTGATTTAACTCCACAGACGCAGAATGAAAGACCAAGAAAGACCCAACAACAGGTAAAAACGATTCAGTTGCCCCGAGCACCAAAGCAAGTATTTAAGGGAAAATCCACGCAGGGTGATGACGTAGAAGTCTGGGGAAGCGATGAGAACAGAAATACAGCAACTTCGCAGTATTTACTAAATGATACCTTCCTTTGTGATGACCAATACTGACGGGGCCTGAGAGGGGAGGACGAGGAGTGCGTACTTGGCGCCTCCTTACCGGTAGACCAGTCGGGGCCATACATTGAAGGAAAGGTTGACGGAAATGATGTCACTTTTCTGTTGGACACTGGCGCTACCCGTTCTACTGTGAGAACAGTGGACGTTCCAAACCTACCCCTCTCGGGAGAAGCCATCCAAGTAGTGGGTGTATCTAATCAATTGATTAGTACTCCTGTTACCGAGCCCATGGAGATCTCAATTGGAAACTTTAAAGAAATGCATAGATTTGTCGTTTGTGACACCAGTCCAGTGAACTTACTGGGACGTGATTTGCTGTGCAAAATGAACTGTACCATCTTTTGCACACCAAAGGGTGTTGAAATTCAGACCCCAGATGAAGATGGCATTTATAAATTAATGTTAATCAGACCTGACTCAGAAATTAAGCGAATGACTATGCAGGATTTGCCCAAAGAACTCCAAGAAACAGTGAAGCCAGAGGTATGGGACTTTACCGGAAAAGATGTAGGATTAATGAAAAACGTAGACCCCATACAGATAGCCATCAAGGACAATGCAGTATACCCTAATACTAAACCCTACAGAATGAATGCAGAAGTGAGAGCAGGTGTTGCCCTGGAAATACAAAAATTGCTAGAAGGAAACATCATACAGGAAGTAATGAGTAGCCCATGCAACTCACCGATTATGGGCATCAAAAAGCCTAGTGGCAAGTACAGAGTAGTGCAAGACCTAAGAAAGGTAAACAAAATAGTGGTTCCTTGCTGCCCTATTGTCCCGAACCCAGCAGTGATTCTGTACCAGATTCCCTGGGATGCTGAGTGGTTCACTGTGATAGACCTGTGTCATGCATTCTTTTCCATTCCCTTGCATCCAGACAGCAAATTTCTTTTCTCATTTGCTTTCAACAGTCACGTGTATGTCTGGAACAGGGTCCCCCAGGGGTACACAGAGAGCCCCTCTATCTTTAATCAGATCTTGAAAAAATGCTTGGAAACTTTGGTCTTACCTGGAAATTCTGTCTTGGTGCAATACATTGACGACCTCTTGGTGGCGTCCAAAAGTCATAAGGACTGTGTGATTGACACCATTGCCCTACTGAATCACCTGAGTGAGAAGGGACATAAAGTGGCCCCTGAAAAATTACAGTTCTGTGCAAAATCAGTGAAATATCTGGGGCACCAGATAGAGAAAGGCATCAGGAAAGTAACATCAGAAAGAGTGAGAATAATTCAAAAGATGCAGTTACCCCGTACTCAGAAAGAAATCAGAATGTTCCTTGGGGTGATAGGATACTGCAGGCAATGGATTGTGGGATTTGCAGTCCTAGCTAGGCCTTTGATAAAAATGACCAAGAGAGGAACACCGGATATCGTAGAATGGGATGATGAAAGCTTAACAGCCTTCACAAAATTGCGAGATTGTCTGTGTACAGCCCCTGCGTTGGGAATGCCAGACTATTCCAAGGAATTTGCCCTGTTCTGTGACACTCGTGATAATTGCGCGTTGTCAGTCCTAACCCAAGAACATGGCACAACCAGAAGGCCAGTGGCATATTTCTCTGCCACCCTGGATCCAGTGGCTGCTGGATTACCAGGATGTCTGAAAGCAGTAGCTGCTACTTGCACAAGTTTAGAGCAGAGTGAATCCATTGTCATGGGACATCCTGTAACTGTGTATGTTCCACATGGAGTGGTAATTTTGCTAACGAGAACGAAAACTCAGTATCTCACCCCTAGTCGGCTGACTAAATACGAGAGGATTCTCGTGGGTGCTGCAAATATAACAATTGTCAGGTGCAACATTCTGAACCCCGCCACTCTGCTTCCCAACTCAATGGATATGGAAGATGGGGAGGAAGATGAGCATAACTGCATTGATTTAACAGAATTTTGCACAAAACCACGCCCAGACATTAAAGAAACACCTTTGCCTAAACATGACATGGAATTGTTTGTGGATGGTTCATGCCTAAGACATGAACAAGGAGGCCTGAGTGCTGCCTATGCGGTAGTCTCCTTAACCAAAATTGTAGAAGCAGTTTATTTATTTGAAGTAAAGTCTGCACAAGTAGCCGAATTGATCGCTATGATAAAAGCTTGCAAATTGGGGAAAAACGTACGCCTAACAGTGTATACTGACAGTCAGTACTGTTTTGGAGTTGTGCATGACTTTGGCCAATTATGGCTACAGAGGGAGTTCCTGACTTCATCAGGTACCCCTATTCGAAATGGAAAAGTTGTTCAAGACCTTTTAGAGGCAATCCAATTACCAAAGGAATTGGCAGTGGTCAAGTGTGTTGCCCATAAGAAGGACTTTGACCCTGTATCTTTGGGAAATGATTTTGCTGATCGAGTGGCACAATTATGCGCCAGGGATCGATTGATCATAAATCCAAAACGGGGGGGGGCCCGGAAACAGCTGCCAACTTCGAGTGTTTGAAGAAGTGCCTACATGGGATGAAGTGAGAGAATGGCAGCAGGCGGCACCCTGGCAAGAGAGAGAGAAGTGGAAGGAAGAGGGGTGTATACCAAGACGTGAGGATGGTGTCATCTTGGGCCCAAATGGTATGCCTGTGTTACCCAGACACTTGCTTGGCACAATGGCGAGATTGATACATGAGGGATCACACATTGGTAGGGACGCCATGATTCTGGTATTCCAACAGACTTGGTACAGCAAAAAGTTCAGGAAAGTAGCAGAGTCCCTCTGCCAGAGGTGCCTGTCATGTCAACAGATGAATCCAGGCAAGAGAACAAAGGTGGAACTGGGGAAAATGGGGAGGTCAGGGGGTCCCTTTGTGAGAATACAGGTTGATTTCATCACCATGCCACGTTGTGAGGGGAAGCGTTATGTCCTTGTCATTGTCTGCCTATTTTCAAAGTGGGTGGAAGCTTACCCTACTCCCCAAAGTGACGCACTGACAGTAGCAAAGTGTTTACTGAAAGAACTGATACCTAGATTCGGGGTTCCAGTCACTATTGAATCAGATAGAGGCCGACATTTTCAGAATGATGTGATCGACCAACTCTGTAAGGCATTTGGGATCTCGCAAAAACTCCACTGTGCATATCATCCAGAGGCATCTGGAGTAGTGGAACAAATAAACGGGACTATCAAAACAAGACTAGCGAAATTGTGTGATGCATCTGGCATGACCTGGGTAAAGGCCCTGCCTCTGGTTCTGATGGGACTCCGAAGTATTCCAGACCGGAAGACAGGCCTGAGCCCTCATGAAATCCTGATGGGAAGAGTGATGAGACAAGCATGGGTACCAGGAAGCAAATTGTTGAGTATTACTGATGATTTGGTGCTTGAATACTGCAAGAGATTAGGTGACCAAGTGCGTTATATCTCTCGCCAGATCGGAGAAGACGCCGTCGCCAATCCAACGACTCCTCTCCACAAACTGGTTCCCGGGGACTGGGTCAAAATAAAGAAGCATACTCGGTCGAGCTGCCTGGAACCAAGGTGGGGACAGAAGCGCCAAGTGATCCTGGTAACGACCACAGCAGTGAAGTGTGCAGGTGTTCCCCATTGGATCCACCCCAGCCACACCCAGAAGGTATTACCAGACGAGGAGCCTGGAGAAGGAGGCCGTCCAGTAGAGGGGCCTGCAGAAGCAAGACCAGAAGTAGCTGACGACGTACAGCCCAGTACCAGTCAAGCTGAGGGGTCCGCAGACGTTGGTCCAGGGGTAGCTGATGATGAGCTACCAAGAGTCAAGCCTGCTGAAGGGTTCCCAGAAGTTGGTCCAGAAGTAGCTGATGACGAGCTGCCAAGCATATGGCCAGATGAGTGGATACCCTTGATTGACCTCACCGAAGACCCAATCAGAACAAGAGAGCGAATTTGGAAAGGTAGAGAATGGAATAGAGAGGAAAAGCAAGGCACAGGCGAAGAACCTCAGACTATTGAGATTCACGTCAAAACTGAGGAAGGAGAAGGTCAGACAGGGACTGAGCAAATAATTGATACACCTCCACTGTCTCCTGATGTCGAAAAGGGACAGACTAGACATAGTGTAATAGTTCGAGCAGAAGAAAATCAAGGGATCGAAGTGCTCGAACAGGATCAGATAGGATTAGAAGAACGTGTTCAGGACACAGAAACAGAGACATTTGAAAAGCAAACACAAAACTCTCCTGAACAAGGCCAGATTAGTAACCAGGCAGAAGAAATAGATGCAAGTCCTGGAACTAGTGAGATAGGAAGGGAAGAAGAAGAAGCAGAATTGCCACAAACTAATGAAAATAAAAGGGCAAGAGAAGAGAACGAAGTCCCAGTGCCAACTAAAAGACTTAAGAAAAGAAAGCATATTGAGCCTGGATTCATAAAGAAATTGAGACTGAGGATAAAAACGGTAGAAGAAAAACGTGCAGAAGAAAGGAGAAGTTCTCGCATAGCAGAGCAACCAGAAGACACTTCCAAAAGAAGGAGCGATCGAATGAAAAGACAAAACAAAAAGTACAAGTCTCCTGAATGGACGCTCGTTTTGGAAGAATTTGAAGATCTTGATATAACTGACGAAAGCGACGGAGAACCAGTCGCTGAGTACTCTGCCGAAGAAGAAGACGAGCCACCGTGAAATTGCACAAAAGTAAGCTACTGGTGCAAAGAGACAAAGAGGGGTCGAGAAACTTCTTCTGAGCCAAAATGTCTGATTCAAACGTGAATGGTAGACCTAGTCGCAGTTGTTGCAAAACATGCTGAAAGGTATGTGTATGTAGTATAATTATAGTAATATTAGTTTGGATAGGACTAACAGTTTTCATTCCTTTTGCGGTGAGCAAAAATACTAATGTTGACCCTACTGAGATTGTAAATACTGACAATGAAGAACTGACAACACAGAGTGTAGCAAGACATGAGAGAGCACTCAGACAAACAAAACGAGACCTAGAAGCATCAGATGAGGGAGGACTACATTATCATGGAGTTAAGAATAAGACACATTTAAATGTTTTCGCAAACTTGTTAATACACTATGTAGAGACTATGGAAATTGAGGATTGCTATGTCTGCATGAAGCTACCTACCTCTGTAGCTGAAGGCGTGACATACCATCACCTGCCCCTGACATATGGAATATCCTGTAGCATTTTAGCAAGCTTATTTTACAAAAGAGGACCGTTACAGTACTATTACTCTAACAATGACGTGATTTTTTCTGAACTTCCTATACGTGGGAACCTGAATCCTGTACATACCAAAAGTGACGTTACTCGCTACATGGGCGAATACTTTCTGACTATAGGTAATATAGACATAGGTGACGCACACAGAGATAACTTGACCTGCTCTTTGCGTGAACAGGAAAAGATGTTCCTGAACATGGCAGAGAAGAGGAGAATAAAAATACAAAGAAAGGCAGATGACGAAAGACAGAAAACGCCAAAATGGGCTGAGAACATGGAAGGCACCTCAAATGGTGGGGCGGGACCTGCTCTGTTGCTGGATTTTGAAAAGAAAGGAAAGCTATGTCTTCACCGCGAGAAGACTAGCTATTATAATAACATTTTCATTGGTTCCAGTGAATGTGAACATAATTACAAGGTAATTGAAGGATGGGGTTTCAAAAATGGGTCAGAGCCTGTGTTTCCTGGAATTTATTATATATGTGGAGACAAGGCTTATTTCAAATTGCCGGATCACTGGTATGGAAGCTGCTATTTTGGCATTGTCTTCCCGAAAATATACCATGTGAATGAAGTTGCTGGAAGCAGTGAAAATACTAATGGCTTAGTGCGTAGTAAAAGAGAAAGCGTAGGTGAAATAATGGGTAGTATTTTCAGTGCACTGATACCTGGAGTGGGAGTGGTTCTGAACACTCACAGAATTTGCAAATTGTCCACTATAGTGGATGTGTTGTCTACGGACACAGCTCATGGATTTCTGCTGGTCAATACCGAAATGGTTGCGATCAGATCAATGGTTTTGCAGAACAGACTTGCTCTTGACACCTTATTAGCAAAAGAGGGCGGAGTCTGCCGGATGTTGAAGGCGCAACATTGTTGCACTTATATTCCGGACAAAAGTGTGCAGCTCAAAAGATATGTGAAAAACATTACTAATTTGGAAAAGGAACTCAAACCACTCGAGGTTGACAGTGCCTGGAAGAGACTGGTAGATGGTCTCTCAAATGTAGGTCATTGGCTTGCTAGTTTAGGTAAAAGCTTATTGTTCAAGTTACTGATGCCAATTGGAATTATAGGTCTTATCCTATTTTTCATATTTGTCTGTTGCAAATGCCGTAAGCACACCAGAAAGCATCAAGTGAATGCCAGAGGAGTGAAACGAAGTGTGGATGAGCTTGAACTAGAGGAAATGAATAATGAGATATACAAAAAGGTGAAAAATTCTCACCCTACCAAAAATGAGAAAGAGAAGCTGAATCGCTTGTTGGAAGAGATAGAGTTGTATAAAGTGTGAAGAAGTTGGCATCTGGTTCCATTATTTTTGTGATGATAGTAAATATCATCAAAGAGGGGATTGATAGAGCAAGCTTCGCATCGCGACTTGCTCGAGTCATGAACCTCGCCCGTGTGTAATCAATTAATAAAATTTGTACGTCTTACTAATCTTTTATTTTTATATTCGAACGAAGTAGAGGAAGCTTGCGTACGTGTATTTCTAATACAACTAATCCGTGTTCCTAAACATGGCCGCCGCTTGGTAAATGGCTTCTGCGCATGCGTCAGTCACACTCACGTGACCTGACGTAGTTATAAGTTTGGTGGGAAAGGGTGCGCATGCGTAATACGCAGCTTTGGTAATACCGTGGTGCTGTTCGTGCAGTTGCTCTTGTGACAGTGTATATTTTGCTAATTTCTAATTGCATAGTATATTTTTATAGTGATAAGAATGAAGTACAAAATTATGACATGTAATGCATTCATTTATTTCTATGTATTAATTTGTTCTCGCTTACTTTTCATGTACTGCGGGGAATGGGGGTCCGAACCGGTTGGGAGCCATATTGAAGGTCCCTTCTGCGCATACTCGTGGTGCACTGAAAGGTGGCAACATTGGACAGTGGAACTCAGCCAGCTGGCAGCCACAGTCAAGATGCTCATGGGAAAGCCACCTCTGCCCTACGAGAATGGAGAAAGTTGCTCCTTATATGATACATTGTGTGTTGCGCTATTGTTTGCTGTACAGCTTCCCATGGGAACCCCAATCTCGCTAGGCGGTACCCAGAGATGCAAATTAGGCCTCCAAATAGTCTATTCTGATTGGTGTGTTACCCAGACCCTACCTTAGGACCAATCCAAATTGAGGGATTCTGACACTTTGCAACATTGGGGGGTGGTACACCGTCCCAAAACAGTATATCTACCCTGGGTTCACCTAGGGAAGTCGTCCGACTTGTCTGGTTTAGCTGACCTGTCACTGACCCAACGCACTCAATAGGTGACTGAAGATACAGAGTACTGCGGAGCACTCTGTCCGAAATTGACCATAGACTAAGGTTTTACTAAACCTTAAAGTGCTGGCGGAGCACTTTGCTGGGAGTTCGCTGACCCAATTGGGGTCGTGATCGATAGCTGCAGAGAGGGTGGAGCGCAGGCGTTGCTTCCGAACTGCGGGAGCCGGTCCTGTCCTGAGGGTCCTGTCCGAGTGGTCCTGTCCTGATCCTAATCTGGTCTTCCTGTCCTGTCCTGGGTGTCCATTCTGCACCTGCTGTCCATTGAGGGGTATCCTTCCTTGAGGGGTTCCTGTCCTTAACTGACCCGTGGCCAAGGTTTGGTTTCCACACCAGTCTAGGTAAATATCACTCTGAAAGCTCTGAACCTTGCACCTTTCTGAATTTCTGTCTTTTGCTTCAATAAAGACATACCTTTGCATATGTTAATTTTCCATGCTTTCCGCAACCATTGAATCATAAAGTCATTTGCATTTGTTTCGTAACGTGTTCCTATGTTACCCTACCTGTTAGAAATTATATTTTGCATTGCAGTTTGTCATTTCCTGATATGGTCTAGAACCTCCTTACTTAAACTGTCTAAAGAACTTTTGCCTTAAAGCATAGCGTCCCTCTCTCTCCATAGACTCTCCTATAGTTATATGAATGTCCCGAACTCCTGTCTCATTCCCTTGAAATAATTCTAGAATACTAGTCCTAATCAAAGCCTATCCCATCTTTAGTGATTCATCTCAAACGTTCTAATTCCTGATCCTTCATTTAAGTGTGTCCTGGTTCCATTAGTTTATAAATGGTTGCACTGACTTATTTGCTATTCAGCTATGTACTTTCTGTTATTCTGATTATCGATTGCTTAATTACTGTGAATTTGATACTCTCTGAATTTTACTAAATTAGATAAAGACTTTAAAACTTCCAGTTGTCCGTGGTCATTTTACGAAGAGTATTGAATGTTATTTGTGGGGTTTGTAATTTGCTGCCTTTCCTTTTACAGCTAGCTCCCTGATCCATTGTGGTCATAGGTACCCGCATCGGTGGATGGTAAGTCGGGTACGCTGAAGAATAACGAAAGGAACTCCCAAATATTTGATAGCAGACCGTGAGGTCATCCGATCAATGTATATGGTGATTTGAAATATATGGGCCCGAAGCCGGAAGTGGCGAAATTATTGGTCGGGTGACCCGCGCGCTCTATCAGTATCATATGAAAGAAATTGTTTTACAAAATAAAATATAATATATTTAGATACATCTAATGTTATGTTTTGACTAGAAAAACTTTTTGGGGGTAACTGTTGATTAAAAGAATCAAAAGAAATGTTATTGTTAACTTAGAATTTCAACACTCAGAAAGGAATTTCCCTTTTTTGTAGTTCTATTTCCCGGTCCTTTCTGGGTCAAACAGGGAAAACTCTCCCTTTTTTTTCATTATTCCTGGCTTGGACAATGTGGATAAGAAGTGAGCTGTTGCCAAGTTGTACATATGAAGGAGGGAATTGAGTCTCTCTGTGCTCCCCGAGGGGTTGATATAGGACTCTCGGTCCCCTATGTTATAAGTGTTGAAGTCCCCAAGGATGCAAATTGTGTTAACAGAGTTTCGATCTGTTTGATCAGCCGAATGAGCTTTAAGGCATGCTTGATGTATATGGAGATACGTTCGGAGGGTCTCCCAAATAGATTGAGTTTGATTGCCGGTTTAAAATGTTCTGCTTAGCCCTTAAGTGGGATAGGTGCGGTTGCCCACGTTTCTTGGACACCATTTAAATCAGCCCCTTCAAGGAGTGTGATCGCTGATGGCCTTTGCAGAACCTTGTGGATACCTGCAACATTCCCTGTCATGATGTTTAGTGTTTGGGTGCTTTCTTCTGTGCTGCTATGATGGCTAGGACCTTTGCTAGGTGGGGGCCAGAATTTTATCAGCCAAGTTGGAAGCAACCCCACCCCAATAAACCGTGTTTGTGGGGGATGGGGCACAGGGGGTGTAGGTTTTGGCGATGGAGATGGCCTGCCTGCCCCCATGCAATCCGTCAACTGCACTGAATGTTCATGTTTGCTTGATCAATGGAGAATTCCTCTCGGCTGGTCCCTCAAGCCGTGGGCAAGTTCTTTGGGGGTGTCTGTAAGATGAATGGGTACTTCTCACGACCACATCTCAGCCTTCCATACCAAATGAAGACTCGGTCAGACAGTAGAGAATGTAAACCAACAGTAGTTCATTCAAAGGACACTCATAGCAGAGCACTGTCTGTCCAGTCGCTAGGAGTGCTGCAGAGGGACTGACACCAGCAAGCATAACGATACATTATGTACATTTCGAAACCAATGTAAGCATGCCTGCCATGGAATTTTCCAGAGAGATGCAGCTGGACAATAAATTACAAACGAGTAAGTTTTGATTCTGGGGCCTGGCACACACTATTTACCAGTCAAGGTCATTCTGCCCATGCCCGCCACTAGACAAGTGGGAGAAGGCTGCTATCTAAAGGGATAGGCTAATAAGAACAGTACTTTCATTAGTATAGCAAAACTCAGCTTTGAAGAAACATAACTCCGAGAAGGCTGTTTCTCAGAATAGACAAAAGATTGATTTTGATCATGATACAAAATGGCACCTGCACACAAAATGGCGCAACTAATGCTAACTTACATGAAACAATGTGAAAGCATGAATTTATTCCAAGAGACCCTCCTTTTAGCATGAGCTAAGTAATTTTGTGTTATAAGAAAACATATAATTCAATAAGCCATGACTAAACTGTCTTAGGAGCACTCCATATCTTCAGCTTCAGGTAGGGAAGTAGTAAGGAGGGAATAAGTCTAAAAAATACACTTATCTATTTGCATGAGGTCGTCAATTTCCTTCTGATTCTTAATTGGGGTCAAAAGAGTGGTGCAATAAGAGCAACATAAGAGGAGACACTAGACTAGAACACAACAGGAAATCAGAATCACAATAAAATCAATCACCAAGAATCCAGCCCCACCCAGCAAAGAGTGACCAACTCCAATTCCCGCTCTCCATTCCTTTAATATTTTCTAGGATGTTTAGAATGTGTTGGGTAATGTTCTTTTCCATATTAGTGATCCAGACTACACACTGGTCTCCTACTACAGTGCACACACCACCACTCTTAGCTAGAATGAAATCAACAGCATACCCATCCTGCTTGGATTTATCTGCATACTTTCCAATTGGGTGGTGATATCACGCAAAGCTGCTACTGTAGAGTTAGACAATATCTGCAGCTTGCATCCAAAATATTCTCTGGCTCTTTCACCTCTGCCCATTGCAGTACCACCAAAGGTAATGATGGAAGAAAGAATATACCCAAAGGCGATACCCATTACTGTAATTATTGAATTCCAGATCTTTCAGTCCGTCACAAAACTCTGCAGTCAATGTTCTTTTCACGATCTTATACTAGGCTTACTGTACTTACAGGGTACGCCTAGGGGCAGGCTCGGACTGGCCATAGCGGGCACTGGGCAATCCCCCGGTGCGTCGCACGGGTGGGGGCCGTCTTTGTTACAGGGCTGTTTTTGCAGCATAGCTTCAAAAGCGGCTCTGTAACAAAATCGGCCGAAAACCGGCCCCAGCAAAGTGCTCGACTGGCCCGCCTTCCCCACCCCCTCCGAGTGTGGAGGGGGGGGGGGCGGCCAAGCACTTTGCCAGGACCGGTTGTGGGTCCCAGTCCGGCCCTGCCTAGGGGAAGCACCAGTCCTAAAGCAACGTCACCTGTACCATTATGAACATTTGAGTACGTACCATTGGACAAGAAATAAAATCCTGGATGTGTATAAACTGGGCCTTGATAATCTACAGGGGCAGATCTAGTATTCATTCTGGATGTATTCAGATCCTCTTTTTCGCTAAATACATTGTATTCTTAAACAGTATTACTCCAGAACAGTTGACATACAAAAATGTGTCAGTACTATTAATTATCGGGCAACATGCAGAGTAATATCCAGCTTTTTGAGTAACCGTTAAATCTTGGTAGTGACAGCCAACTAGGGTGATGTTCTGCTCTTTCATATATAGGTTATCACAATACTTGTATTATCACACCCCGAGTACCCCTTTCCTTGTGGCTTTCTGTAATACAGACAAGGGCCAAGATATCCCTTACCAAACTCACCCCTTATCTCTATGAAGTGGGCTGGCCGAGTATATGTGTAAGTAACAAGTTACAATGGGTATGCAGTCAATAAACTTGTAACGGATTCAGTAAGATAACAAGCTGTACCTGCTCCAAAAAATCTTTTATGCTTGTCCAGAAATACATTTCTCTGGGCTGTCATTTTTGTTAGGATTTGAAAAGTAAACTTGTTCTCAACATTTAACAGGGAAGTCTTATCTCGTTCAAGGACCCAGGACACCCCACCTAAAATCAAGAACAGTAAAACCACAGAAATAATGCATAGCATTTTTCTCTTGGTTGACCAAAATACATATGTATGAACTGGAGAGATCACTGGCTACTCTTCATCAGCAACCCTTCTGCCAAAGGGATGCATAATGAATAATAAACTAAAGGGCAAAAAGCCAGCAAGGGGAATATACAAGTTCCTAGTGTCCGTCAGAGCCTCACTGGTACAGGCTCCTACTGTCCATCAAAACGTTGGCGCACTTGAGCACCGTTGGTGGAGCTTGCTCTGTCCTAAGCTCAGGTTCCCACGTCGAACGGGATAATGTACCCCCAAAGGGATACCATCAACATATCCTGTCTAATGTTCAAACAGTGCACACGTCTTACCTCACCCTAGACTAGTTCTGTTGGTGCTATGGCAAAGTACATCCTACCTTACACTGTCCATCCCTACCTAATCTGACTTCTCCTTTAGTGCACTGTTTCTCTGCCGAGATCATAAATTGTACCTAGTGACTCCAGGCACAGAAGGACCAACAATAAGGGGCACCTGGATTGCCCGTATTTCCGGAGAAACCGCTGCATTCAGCACTTCATCATTTTCCTCATCTGTTTTGGTCCAGGTCAACCGTGCATCACTGAAGGGGACAAACAGGAGCACTGCCTCACACTTCGAGTCCCCTACTCCATCCTTTGTCCATTGATCATAGGGCAGAGGCCATTACATAAAGGGTTTACCCAAAAGTACTGGGACCTGGGTATTCAATGTTGCAGGGACACTCTTAAAAGAACAAAAACAGATTCTTTATATTGTACAAAAGGATATTATACATGGAATTAGTGAGAGATGTTATTTATTCACATCCTCACAAGAGCACATATATGAAAAAATACATTACACATGAACGTTGTACCTGGAAGAGAGGGTGAGGTTGGGGTAGTGGGGAAGGTAGGTGATTTTGTGAGGATTGAAGTAGTGTAGACAGTTCAAAGGGTTGGGTGTAGTCACAAAATCAACAGTTGACATCCCATAGGCATATCATTAGGCCACATAACATATATATATTTTTAAACAGTTGTTAGCCATGCCCATATGGTGAAACACAGTCACAATGAGCTGTTGTTCTTGGGTTTGACACGAAATACAAAAGTCGCCGTTTAGACCCCTGAGCAGCATAGGCTGAATTCCACCTTACTATGGGGTCTTCCTCAGGACTAGGATGTGTGAAGGGGGGTGGGGCACCTAGGGTAAATGAAAACACAATAAACTAACAAAAATGCACCTATTAGGTAATGGGCAATAAAATTCCCAATAGTTACAAGAGAACAGCCCTACATGGGGGGCTGAGTGGAGAGATGAAGGGCCCACAGGCTCCTAGGATCAGAGAGCGCAATAAAACCAGAAAGATAAGGCATTGGATGAGTGGCCTACGCAGAGAAAAGGTGCCTAAACATTAGCCAATTCAAGAGCACGAAAAGTTTATGCCAATGACTCAAAACATTGCTTACGTAAAGAGGAACCGATGGTTTCCTAAATCAATGCCGTTTAATTTAATATATAGGTCATTGCATCGAGTTATCTGAAAAACGGAGACAGGAGTGGGTTAATTCTTAAACCAGTCAGACCAACTGAAGTACCAAGCGCTTCAAGACAAGACATAGACAGTTAATACATTGTTAAATACCTGTCTCAGGGTATGCGCACAGTTGTCGACACAAGGGCATACAGTTTAAAAACCGGGCCAGAAAAAGGACACGGGCAAGGAAGCATTATTCTTCCGTCCGAAAGAAACCAAATGTGTACATGGTAAAAACGGTAACAAATGGGGTCAAAACTCACCGCTCCTTGGCGGTTTAGTTGAATGAAATCTGACAGCCCCGTGCCTTAGTCTAAAAAAACAACTAGAAACAGGACACCTACACTATTGCAATCCTTAAACAGGCTGAGCATTAATGTGAAACACTAAAAAACAGCCGCAAGCGTGTCAGTAATCTTACAGCGGGAGAAGAACTTGTAGCATCGTGCTACAAAGAACCACAGACACAGGTTCTACTTTCAAGGAGCTTTATTCACCGCTACTTGTCTGCACCCTGTCCAACTGCCTCTCCCTCGTCGGTCCCCTCCTCTTCCTGTCCACCCCCTAAGCTCCACCCACAACCACTAGACTGCTAACTTCACAACATCTCTCCCCTTTGTAACAAAACAAATAAACACACTGACTTCTTAGTCCATTTCTTCAATAAGTCTTTTGGGTGGACGTATGTCACGATGAGGTCGTGGTGACCTGGTTCTCAGATTAGTGTCACTCCGTATTTCATTGATTGGACCAGTGTTCTCACGACTGACTGAAGGTGGTTCTTCCGAACCAGGATTGTCCATTTCACTCATTGAAACCTCGGTGGCATCGTGTGGCAATTTCTTGAAGTGCAAGATATTTCTCGTGATTCGTCTCTGTTCTGATTCAGCAGTCAACATAGTTCCTTTCCTTTTCGGGACCAGTAACGGTTCGTCCTTGAACAGGCAGTCAGTCTTTTTCTGCTGTTCTTGCTTGACAAGCACCCGGTCTCCTTCATGTAACGAGAGTGACCTCGCTCTTCTCCTGTGATCTGCATACGACTTCATTTTGTCTTTTCGGCGCTGGTCTGTATTCATCATTTCTTGATGGTCTTGAGTGGGTGACAATGACGGTCGTAAGGCCCCTTCCCACGTTGGGATGCGATTCCTCATGGGACGCCCCAGCATGAGTGTTGCCGGGCATTTTCCTGTGGTAGCGTGAGGAGTTGTCCGGTAAGCTCGGAGGACCTCGTTGAGGGCGACTTGTAGATCTTTCCCTTCCGCTGTCGCATGTTGAAAAGTCTTTTTGAGCGTGGCCATGAATCTTTCAATTGTTCCATTGGCCTGTGGCCAGAGGGGTGTAATCTTACGATGATGGAAATCCAGATGTTTCGCAAAAGCTGCAAAGTCATGTCCATTAAACGGGGGTCCATTGTCTGTCTTAACCTTGGAGGGAACTCCCCAGGCCGCAAAAACTTCATCTAATACCTTGAGAGTGCTTACGGCATTTGTAGATGACACAAAGCGTGCAATGGGGTATCTAGAGTGTTCATCAATGATGGCCAGCACATACTTGCCCGATGCCAAGGGTCCATAGAAATCAATAGCAATTTCTTGCCACACTCCAGGTGGTAGAGGGGTCATGTTTAGGGGTGCTGGAGGGTCACTTTTGCTCGTAAGTTGACAAAGATGACAGTCCTTCAAGGTAGCTTCTACCATTTGGTCGAGATACGGAAACCACACTCGCTCTCTCAATGCGCGTTTGGTTGACACAATACCCCGATGTCCTTCATGGGCAAGGGCAACCACTCCTTGTCTCAGTTGAGTGGGAATCATGATTCTCTGGTCTCGCAGTATTATGCCATCCGTGGTGGCTGACAGCTCACTGCACACATGCCGGAATGCCTGCATTTCTTGTTTGAGGACAGGATCAGTCTCTTCATCCTGAGAATCATGCCTCCACCTGTTGTGTCGAATCCTGCGCAGGACCTTCTGCAGGACGATATCTTGTGCTGTACTTTCTCTGATGGCGTCCATTGGGATCGCGGGAGGAAGAGCATGATCGGTCACGAAATGTATGTACTCTTCCGCAATGGACGATTTAGAGACTGATGATGTAGCCGGGTGTCTGGACATATAGTCAGCTGGGTTTTCAGACTTCCCTGGCTTGTGGATGATGGTGAATGTGTACTCCTGTAGCCTTATGTCAGGTCTGTCGTGGTTGCTCCTCAGGATTGGATTGATGCTATAAAGGGGCCCACCTCTAGATCATCCCAAGTCCGACTGTCAATGTCACAGACTGTTAAGGAGATCAAGCGGGGGAAAAATATGTGTCCGGAGGGGAACAGCTGGGCAACTGGAACCGCAACCTGCAATAATACAAGCAAGGGATGAGTGCAATTATAGCCCTAAGCTGGAAGACCTGCTAAACAATATACCACATGTTACCTCACCTGCATATCCTACAGGTGTGCATAAATGAAGGGAGGATCTAAAGGGCGGCTTCTAAATCCCCTGGTATGTGCTACTAGAAGACATAAGACAGAAAACATTAGAAAACCCCCATGTTCCCTCCCACCATGTGACCGGAATCTTTAAGGACAGAGCTGATATCAGGACACCTACCCAGACTTTGGGATGAAGATAGCCCAATAAAATGCCCAGGACAAAAATAAAAGACGATCACATCCCTTAACTGTAAGTTCACAACAAAAGGCTCCTCCTCCTAGGAAATGTATGAAACGAATGTTCACAGGGTAATGCAGGAAGAGTCAACCCCATTTATATTGCATACATTCCCTAATTGTTTGTTGTCGAAAGAAACGAAAGAACAAAAACATATGCCCAGCTTAAAGTATAAACAGAGCGTCTCTACAGATCCTTCTCTGTAAGCGCTAATGAGTACTTATAGTGCGATAAAGGGTCTCGCGGCACCTAAGCCCAGGTGTCCTGCAAAACCCGGAGCAAGACGCTCCCTGACTGTCTTTAGTATAACTAGTACACGAACACCAAGTTCCACCAGAGAGTTACTCAACTCTAGCACCCCACTCAATCATGGAAAACCTTATTCGCCGATGACAGTTGACCATACGGGCGCTTCCTAAGCCCCACCAGGGTAATCCAGAGATCACGTGCACAAACTTCTGGGGACCTTTCCGATGTAGGCGCTTCCTAAGCCCCACCAGGGTAATCCAAAGAGCCAAGCAAAGAACGCTGAATCACAGCGCTAGTAGCGGGCGCTTCCCAAGCCCCACCACAGCATTCTGTGATATCGGTCAAAGCGAACCAACGCTTACCGCCGCCGAAGTCCAGAGAACCTTCCAAAAGGAGACAGGATACACGCTCAGAAACTCTCCTCGCCAAGCAGGAATAATCGGCAGCGCCCCCCCTGTGAGACGCCGTATTATCCATTCCAGTCGCACAGCGTCATAGGAACGCGCCGCGCAAAGGATCATGGGATATGTAGTTTCCCAACCCGTTCAGTATCGAAGAGCAGGCAGTGATTTACCAGCGGCCGGGGGAAACGTGACACCTTAGGCCCCACCTTTCGATTCTCGGGGGCATCTTGGACCGTGGGTTTCCGTAAATGGTGACAAGAGCCTGGTAATCTGTAATTAAAGTGAAATGTTTTCCATATATGAAGACATGAAAATGTTCACATGCCCACACTACAGCAAGACTTTCTTTTTCAGGCTGCGAGTATGCCCGCTCCGGGTCGGTCAAGCTACGACTCGCATATGCGATTATTCGACGTGGATCTGAGTCGTTGTCATACTGTGCCAAGATGGCACCAAGACCAACAGGGCTGGCATCCACAGTTATTTCAGTTTTTCTTTTTGGGTTAAAATAGGACAGGTGATCCGCAGATGCTACCGCCTTCTTGATTTCCTTGAAGGATTTCTCACATTGGGGAGTCCACTCAAACGGCTGGCCTTGTTTGGTCAGCAGGCGAAGGGGATGGCTGATTGTTGCGTAGTCTCTGATATAGCGAGCGCAATAACTGGCCATACCATAAGTGTGTCCTGATGGAATTCGCACTTCTCTTTGTTGAGAGTCAGGTTTGCTTCTAGTAGTGCGTGGCAAACACGATTGAGTGCAATGTCATGTTCTCGCAGATCTGAACCATAGACAAGGATGTCGTCGCTATAGTTGAAGGCATTGGGAATGTTTTGAATGACCTGCCGAATGGTTTCCTGGAATATTTCGGCTGCAGAGGAAACCCCAAAACTGAGTCTCTTATATCTGAACAACCCCAGGTGGGTTGCAAACGTGGTGATGTATCTCGACTTTGCCTCTAATTCTAACTGGTGGTACCCCTTATTTAAATCCAACTTGGAAAATATCTTCGCTCCGTTTAGGGCCGAGATCATATCACTCAAGTGTGGCCCCGGATGTCGTTTTCTTTCGATTGCAGTGTTGGGCAGGCGCATGTCCACACAGAGTCTGACTTTGTTGGCCGTGCCCTTTTTGGGAACGATAACTACTGGGGACACCCACGGTGTTGGACCCTCAGTGCGCTCGATGATATCGGCAGCTAGCAAGTCCTGGAGTTCTTCTTCTACAGCGGTTTGGAGATGGAATGGTACCCGTCGAGGGTGTTGAGCTGTGGTAAATAAATAATTAATTACCGGTACTATTTATGAATACATTAATAAAACAGATAGCTCAATAAATAAGAGGCAAGATCCGATGTATCTGAGTCGAACGGGCTTTATTCAGGCATAAGGGAAGGGACAGGATCAGAACAGCCTGAAATAGAATGGCAAGGAAGGCAGCTGCAACGTTTCATCAACAGTACAAGGTATATATAGTAAAACATCGCAATTACATTACATACAGTAGGCGTAACTGGTGACAAGCGTAAGATAAGAACACATGGGCGTGAAAAGAAGGCGTGCACAGGGCGTGCACGTAGACATGTGATGAGAACGTCACAGAAGTGTCATAAAGTGGGTGGATACATGGAGGGGGCTACCTGAGCAGCTGGAAACCTTTAACCTAGTGGTGCGCGCAAACGGGCCATGACGTGTTACCGGGGAGAACTGAGGGCTATGACTTCTGCACTAGAAGAGGAGACTAAAGTCTGCGGTGTCAGGACGACATGTACCTATAGCATATCTGGTATCTGGTGTTTGGAGTACATGTTGATAGAATCTAAAAGTTATCAGGGCAAAGGCTACTTGACACTAAGACTGGTGCATGCATATATTCTTCATGTATTGCGTGTGCTATGAATCTTCCATGAATATTAATACAGTAATTCTCTTACATGGAGACAGAAAGACTAGACTATAGCTGAAGCTGTTTATGCGGTTCAGTAGCTTAGGAATGTGAAGACGGAGAGCTGAACTGATAACTAGAGGCATAACATATTCTTGGCAGACAGGCAGGCAGAGCCAGGCCGGGCACCGCTCTGCGCGGCAGGAAGTAAGTGAAGGGTCAGGGATGCAGGTGGGGGCTGCATCGCTCCTCGGAGTGGATTCAGGAGACTGGAGCTTGAATCTGGTGCTCAGGCCCTTTTGAGGCCTAGAAACGGTGACAATTCAATGAATTTAACGTGCATAATGTAAAACGTGGGCAACATAGGCCTAATACTCGTTGCTTTCACGAGAACTGGAAACTGGCATACTAGAGTTGGACACAACTATACTTGCGTCTTTAATCGATCATAGGGGGATATATGCATATCGATCATGCACATATAACATAGGATGGGGAACACGTAGGCACACATAACAAGGCAAAATTCAATTTTCCTCATTCCCTCCTTGTGCCCTACGTTTCCATCAGGAAACATCAATATTCATGATACCATCTATCTGTTCATAAAGTATCATTTGCTCATCTCGAATTGTCTTGGAACGGGACTTAGGACTAGGAATACAAGAGGTAGCACACAAGCCGCAAATCGCAGGGCCACATTGTAAACAGAGACAGCAACTGAATATGACCATTACTGCTATACCCAGGAATGACAATACTTTCCATCCCCAGGCAGATATGATACTCCAGAGCCAACCGGACCATGTCCAGGTGCCTGGATTCTGGTGTAACTGATGGGCTATTTTATGAAGTCTGGTTATAGCTGAATAAACAGACGGTGCGTTATTAGGAATGAAAATGCAGCAACTAGATCCGATGACTCTACAAGCTCCTCCCCTATCGGCCAGTATGACGTCAAGGACGAGACGATTTTGGAGCACGACAAATCTCATAGCAGATTGCTCTTCAGTTAAGTTACCTAGAGCGGAAGTAGTCTCATTCACTACTGCTTCAAGGGTTCTGGTTAACCTACGTATTAGCTTACTATTCTGGACAGGACCTATGAAGAAAAAGAAACCTTTATTGAAATCTTGATATTGTTCTAGAGCAGTTTCAGTTTGATCGATAATTGGGGACTCAATCTCCCTTCTATGTCTAACGTGTACTAGATGTGTGTTTCTGTGATAATCAGATGGGGCTAGGAAAACTGGTGGCAGTAGGAAGGCAATGTAACATGTTCCATCCCAATCTAGGGGCAGACGAACATATGCGGTCTGACCACATACAAAATAAGAATGACGTGAAGCTTTGAAAATAGATTTCCCACTGTCACTATACTCGACCATAGTAGTACAATCACTATGACCTACATGTGCGGAACCATTCTTTCTGACACAGAATTCACCTTTCACTGGTAGGACTGAAATAGCAGGCAAATCTGGAGTAGTTTCGGACTGAACATTCAAAACCATGAAATTCGAGGAATAATTACCTAGATCATATACTTCATTTTCTAGATCTAGTCCTGTTCTATGGGAAAGTCCTTCCTTGTCTGGGAAACACGTTCTATTCAGAAGGGACATATCATTTGAGGATGACGTTAACGTGGACCATGCTCCACACGAACCATTGTGTGAAAACGGATAGGGAAAGAGTGGCAGAACTCCCTTCGGTGTCTGGAAAGGGGGGAGTCGACCACACACCCAACAATTTGTGGCATTGCTAGTCTGGTGTGAATAGTGTAACATACGGATAAACGTATTATTTCGCATGGCAAGACGATAGGATAACTCGTGAGGAGGCAGGTCACTAAAAGTGTGCTCTACTGTAACATTAGAAAACATACGTACATGTGAATTAATAGGAAAACATAAATGTAAGGCATAACTTATGCAAGTAACCATAAGACTCAGAAATATCATGAAATACAGAGTAACAATGCATCTACTTCGAAGATTCTTTTGATAATGTATTCTCTTAGAGTTTTGACTAACTCTCTCACTGTGTTGGTCTATCTCATACATGTCAGGAACCTGTCTAACCGTTTCACCCGAGAGGGACTTAGACAATTAAACTGGCTGACTTACTAGACCTTAACTTTTCTTTATACTCCTGCTGCGGAGTTTTCTCTAACAGGGGAAGTTTAGATTCAGTGTCTGGGCAGTCCTTGAGAACGGGGCAGTCCTTGAAAACAGTCTTTGGTCGAAGTCCATGGAATCTCTTTACATGACTGGAGTGCAACCACCCCTTCCTGCCTTCTATCTTCACGGCGGTCCTTGTTGTTAGTAGGACAAGTCTCGGCTCCTTCCAGCGGGGCTCCAGCGGACTTGAACGATCAAAATTACGAATCAAAACGAGGTCGCCTGGTTTGACCTCATGCGGTTTCACTTCGGTGTTGTCTGGAAAAGCGGCGGCAACCTGTGAACGACAAGAGTGTAGTGCAGACATCAAGGAGGCAAGGTAATCTGTCAGCATATTACTGTCAACATCTGTAATTGTACGTGGTCTAGGTGTACCCCACATATTTGGGGGACGACCGAACACTACCTCATAAGGGGACAGACCTGAACGGGAGTGAGCGACCATTCTCATATAGAAAAGGGCGACTGGCAGTGCTACTATCCAATCTACGCCTTTCTCTGCGCATACTTTGGCAATGCGGATTTTCAGAGTCTGGTTATGTCTCTCTACGAGACCGGCTGCTTCAGGATGTCGTACACAATGGAATTTCCACTGGTACCCTAACAGAAGGGATACTTGTTTCATAAGCTCGGATGAGAATGGCTGGCCGTTATCTGAATACACGACCCTAGGTAATCCATAGCGGGGGAAAAACTCACGAACCAACTGCCTGGCAGTGGTCGCAGCTGTGTAATCTGGGACTGGATAGGCTTCTGTCCACCTGGACAAAGCGCATACAACTACGAGGACATACTTGAAACCTCGACATCGCTCCATCTGAATATAATCCATCTGGAGGACTTCAAAAGGGTGGTCAGGAGGATGGAATCCACCTTGTTCCACCGGGACACTTTTACCTGGATTGAACTGACAACAGATCATGCAGGTACGCACTTTCTGCTTGGCTGCTGCTCGTAAATGCTTGTTAAACCAAAGGTTCTGAATACTGTCTAACATGGCTTTTTCTCCTAAGTGTGCTGGACTATGTGCAGTGTTAATAATGACTTGAACCATAGAGTCGGGGAGAAACCATGTGGCTTTTCCCTTCGTCAACCATCCTTGATCTGTCTGGACCCCTCCTTGTTCAGACCATTTCTTGATTTCATCTGGGGTAGCATGTAACTGTATATCTAGTACGTCTTGTGTAGGGTCCTTAACTGTCATACAAGTAGTCTGATCGGGAATGTCTGTCTGTGTCGTGTTAACTGGAAAGTCTGGAGTCTGAGCTGTAAGCTTGGCTGTTCGATCTGCCAGGTCGTTACCCTGGGAAATGATGTCAGTGACTTTCGTATGTGCCTTGCACTTCATGATAGCGATAGCTGTCGGTAAATGTATTGCTTCTAACAGAGCTTGAATGAGGGGGCCATGTTGAATCTTGGTTCCATGAGAGGTCATGAAACCTCTTTCTTGCCAGAGCACTCCAAAGTCGTGTACGACTCCGAATGCATAACGTGAATCTGTGTATATATTTACTTTTAGGTTCTTAGCTCGTATGCAGGCTTGGGTCAGAGCGACGAGCTCTGCTGCTTGAGCAGACAGGGTGTCAATACGATGTGTTTCTATAACTTCAGTTTCAGTAGTCACTGCATACGCGGCTACTAGTTCTCCTGTACTTGTTCTCATACACGAACCATCCACATAAAGTGTCAGGTCGGGATCAGGTAATGCAATGTCTGTCAAGTCTTGTCTTGGCTTTGTCATGGTGTTAACAACTTCCACACAGTCATGTGTGGCAGGGTTTGAAGTAACTGAGGGTAACAGTGTAGCTGGATTTAAAATGTTGCAGCGTCTGATTTCTATGTGTGGCTGAAACAATGTCAGTTCATAACCTGTTAAACGTGCAATTGTCAAGTGCTGAGTCTGTGTTCGGTTTAAAAGAACTTCCACGGAGTGTGGAACTTGTACTGTCAGGGAATGTCCTAACACTATGGAATCACTCTGTCTGATAGCTAGAGCTGTGGCTGCAACTGACTTGAGGCACGCAGGCAGAGCCTGGGCTACTGGATCTAATGTGCTAGAGAAATAAGCACAGGGCTTGTATTGTCCTGCTTGATCTTGTGTGAGAACGGATAATGCAGTACCATCACGTTCAGTGACAAAAAGTGTAAAAGGCTTACTGTAGTTCGGTGTTGCTAGAACAGGTGCTTGGCATAAAGCTTTCTTTAACTCATTGAAAACAAGTGTGTGTTCTTGGGTCCAAGGGAGGACAGTCGTTACGGCTGCCTCCTGTGTCGTTAACTGTATCAGTGGCTTAGCTAGAAATGCGTACTGAGGAATCCATTGTCTGCAATAAGAAGTGAGGCCGATAAAAGCTCGTATCTCCTTCTGAGTCTTGGGCTGTGGAAGATGTGCTATTAACTGGATACGGTCAGGTGTCAACTGCCTACCCCTCTTGGACAGTAAGTGTCCTAGGTAGACCACTTGCTGGACACAGAATTGCAATTTAGACGGGGACACCTTGTGCCCCATCTCGGCCAGGAAATACAAGACTATAAGTGACGCACGTTCGCAGTCACGTTCAGAACGGGCTGTAATCAGTAGATCATCGACATACTGAAGCAGAGCAGTATCAGTTGGCATGTGAATATTGTCTAGTTGTCTTTTAAGTGCTTGACTATAAATACTAGGACTTTCTGTGAAACCCTGAGGAGCTCGTGTGAATTTATAGCTCCTTCCATTTAAACAGAAACCGAAAAGGAATTGGCTGTCTGGATGAATGGGGACACTAAAGAATGCGTTCTTGAGATCGATAACAGTGAAGAACGTAGCTTCAGAATCAATGGCAGTTAATAGGGAAGAAATATCTGGGACCACTGGGTACTGGGGTATGATACATTTATTAAGTTCTCGAAGGTCAATCACTAATCGATAAACTGGAGGTGCATTTGGATCAGTACGTTTCAGAATCGGAATGATAGGGGAATTACATACATTGGAGTCAGTTTCTACAACTACTCCTTGAGCAATGAGCTCGTCAATAATTTTGGATAAGGCTGCTACAGCCTCAGGTGGCAATTTGTACTGTCGGATTCGTGTTAATACAACACCTTGTTTCAGAGTAACACGATGGGGTGTAATGTGCATACAACCTACATCAGTTGGACCTTGCGCCCATAAATGCTGAGGTACATTCAATAATCTTGGATCGAAATCACGTAATACATAATGACCTTTAAAATCTCTTAAAAACAATCGTACTCCTTCTGGGGAACAGCATATAACTGCTCCTAATTCTTTCAGGGTCTTGATGCCTAGTAAGTTTTCTGGACACGATTTCGTGAGTAACAAGTCTGTAGTTCGGGATAATGGACCAACTTCTAGAGTAACTGGTTTCGATATTTCATTAACAATAGGCTTTCCTGAAAATCCAAGGGAAACATTTCTAGAGCCTGAGAGCGGAGCCCCTGGAACCTCGTCATGACTGATGGTAGTCCTACTTGCCCCTGTATCAATCAGAAACTTTCTGTCTTTCCCCAATACTTGACTATGCACATAGGGACCCTCTTGATCTACAGGAATCTCGATGAGAGGCAAGCCAACCTCCCTCTCTAGGCTGTTTCATGAATACGGCTGATAATCTGGATACTCTGACTGTGCATACTGGTACATCTGCTGTGTAACGTGTTGTGTGGCAGCTATAGGCTGCGGTACTGTAACTGTCTGTTGTGCGTTCTGCGGCTGGGAAGTCTGTGAAACTTGTTCTTGTCTAGGCGGACGTGGTCTCTCTTTCGTTTTACCAGTAGCTATGTTATGTTTCAGAACCGCACATTCATTTGTATAATGACCTGGCTGTTTACAGTAATTGCATGTCCCCTTAACGGGAGCTGCAGGATGACTAGCTTGATTCGGACCCCTCTTCTGACTGTCTTGTGGAACAGACTGTGCAACTAGTACTTTCATTTTCGTGTCTTTCATACGTCTCCTTTCATGTTCCTGCTCCTCCCTAATTCTGTTCTGGTGGTACTGTAGCATCTGGAGCATCTGTGACGGAGTATTAGCTTGCCAGGTAATTTCGACTTTCAGTACTCGATTTATAACTTGTGGACTTGAATTCTCGACTAGCTTGGTAACAAAAAGATGTGGATACGATTCACTACTTGTTTTCAGACCACTATTAATAATGAAACATTTCTCAAATCTAGAATAAAAATCACTAGTATCTTCGTCTTGTTTCTGTCTACAGGCTGAGATGGCATCCCAGTCTTCCTTTTTCGTGGCTAGTAATCTTGGCAAGACTTGTATCAGTAACTCGGGCAATGCTTTAGCTTTTTCCCCAAGACCGGTACCTGGAACTCGTGTGTTATCTTCAGTTTCTAATGCGGTCCAATCTATCTTTTTCTCTCCCACCTCCCATTCTTTTTCTTTGAGTTTTTCATATGTGCCCGCAGGCAACAGGACCTTTAACATTTTAATGATATCGGGATAAGTGTATTCTCCCATACCGAGCATGTCCTTTAATTCACGGTGGAACCCTGCTGGATCTTTATCGTGACAGGGTATTAACTTTTTCATTTCCAGAAGTTCTATTTTCGTGATGGGGGTGTAAACAAATACTCGTTCTAGACCACCCCCCTCTCCCTTAACTGGATGTACTTCTCTTAACGGATTCTGTCTGTCTATGTAGAATGATTTTCTTTCTGGGGGTGGAACAGGAACAAAATGTGGATTCAGGAACGTTCTGTATTTGTGGCGCTGTTCTAGTATGACACTAATTAAATCGGTACCTAGACCTTTCCATCTGTTTAAGAGTAACTCGTTCAACACATCATGTAAAGGACCTGGATCAGAATGCTGACCCTCATACAATGTAATGAGGTGTTGGATCATATACGGACCCACCAGACGCTGCTCGGCTGGGGGCAGTTTCAGAAACGTTTGGGCCACTATTTCATCTGGAAACGTGGTAGAATCACTAGTCCAACGGACTGCTGATCGGGCTAGTTCTTGTTTATGCATGGTACTGAGCTCACTATAACCTATTCGTGATTTCAGAATTTTATCGGTGGCCTGGAATACTTGTTCAAGAGAACACTGTTCTGGTACGGGAGGAGGAAAAACTTTCTTGTAATCTAGACGTGAATGTCGGTCGGAAAGTCTAGTTCTACCTACATACGCTATTCTGGAGGGATTCTCGCTGTCTACCTCTTCACTGGAAGAGTCATTCTCTTTCTCGGTTGCTCTTTTTGCTTCCTCCTTCTGGTGTATACTTATAATTTCCCTACGAATTTTCTTGTACATACTTTCTATACTACCTAGTGTCTTGTGTTTTCCCTCGGCTATATTGTCACTCCACCTAGTCAGGCCTTTCATCTCGTCTTTATCTTTATCAGGATAATCTTGCTCTCTTATTAAACAGTTAATCAAGAACTGTAAAATCATATGTTGAATCTCGGCTTTCCGGTGTGCCATAGCTTCGTGAATACTTCCTGGATTTTCTCCTGTACGGACAAAACAATATATTCTGTCTAGATGTTCCTTCATGTCGGGCAGGGTGACCAAAAAGTTGGCAACCCGTCTTAAGCGTACTGAATATAATACCATGTGATCTTCGCCTGGGACTGGATCATATATACAGTCGGTAAGAAGTCGCTTGAGGTCTGCGTATGTAGCTAGTTTTGGCGTACGCTGTAACGCTGCGTCTCGGGGCGTCAGTCGTCTTACTTGAGGCGGGGTGATAGGTGCACCTCCCCCCGCACCTCCTGAACTGGAATCGTCAGTTAATACTGTACGTGCTGGTAGAGTGGCTGGCAAAACGGGTACACTTACTGTGGGTTGGTCCGAGGGTACTGGCACATTAACTTGACCCCCGGGACCAGTGGCTGGAGGAGCAGGAATTACATTATTGACAGGGTGCTGCGGGTGAGCAGGCGGAATAGGATTTGCATATTCTGGGACTGTATCGTCCAAGTAGGACGAAAGAAAAATTTCAGCTGCGGTCGGTTTATGACGTAGCTTAATCGGGACCAATGGTGGCGGTAAATTACAGGGTGCTTCCGGGGTTGCCTTCGGCAAGCCCTCGGCAAGAAGAGGATACATACCTTTAATAAGGGCATTTCTCTGTCTATCGGACTGTTCTGCTCTAACTCGTTCACCTTCTTCTAGAAGTTCCCTTTCTTGGGCTTTTTCTGCGGATTCCCTACTTAACTCTGTTTTTCTGAATTCTTTTTCGGTTCTTTTATGAGATTCTTTGTGCCATAACTCGATGGCATCTTTCTGGGATTGTCTGGCTTTCTTTTTCCATAACGCTTCTTCTACTCGCATGATGCACTCGGCATCCCATGTACCTGATACAGGCCATCTATATTTCTCCTCGAGATGTTTGGTGTAATCCACCCATAAATCTAGATATAATATGGCATCTAAGCCATGCTTGTGATACATAAAATGTCCAGGACTGTCCCTAGGAGGGACAGGAACTGATTCTTCGAGTAACCCTTTTCTGGTCTTTATCTGACGTAACTTCGAAAACAGAGGCATGATCGGGTTGTACTTGTGAACACAATACAATAATCACAGTAATGAAATGGCAAACAAATCACTCATACCACGACATAGAAATACATTAAATAACAGTTCGAACAGAATACTACCTGATACATTGAAAACATAAAACTTGAATTTCTCGAGAACAGACTTACTAGAATTACTGGATGCACTGCTAAAACAGTACAGAACATACCGGTCTCGTAAAGAGACACGTCATACCGTATCCACCTAGGTGAATAGTTCGGACTGGATCTGTGTACCCAAACCCATCGGACGAGGAACAAACTAATGAACCTGTCTAGATACTTCCCCCGCAACGGTACTCACCGGGAAGCAGAAACTGAAGGTCTCGGACTGGACTGGACTGCTACGACGTCTGGTTACTACTACGCGCTTCGAACTTCGGTACTTCGGTTACAGGTGGGCCTCCGGATACCTCGGACCTTGCTCTCTCGGCTTGGGCTCTGGTCGGGACGAACCGCATTCCACACCGCCTCGTCTGGATGCCGGACCGCAGTCTCCGTCTCCTCCGTGGGCCTGAGGGAGACTTGAAGCAGAAATATCTGCACGTGCACGGTAGAGTTCCGTCACGGCTGTAGAAGGGTCAGGGGGCCTGCGTTACATCGCCGGCGCGTGAGGAAGGGGCTCGTCCTTATTCGGGCGCCATTTCTGTGGTAAATAAATAATTAATTACCGGTACTATTTTTGAATACATTAATAAAACAGATAGCTCAATAAATAAGAGGCAAGATCCGATGTATCGGAGTCGAACGGGCTTTATTCAGGCATAAGGGAAGGGACAGGATCAGAACAGCCTGAAATAGAATGGCAAGGAAGGCAGCTGCAACGTTTCATCAATAGTACAAGGTATATATAGTAAAACATCGCAATTACATTACATACAGTAGGCGTAACTGGTGACAAGCGTAAGATAAGAACACATGGGCGTGAAAAGAAGGCGTGCACAGGGCGTGCACGTAGACATGTGATGAGAACGTCACAGAAGTGTCATAAAGTGGGTGGATACATGGAGGGGGCTACCTGAGCAGCTGGAAACCTTTAACCTAGTGGTGCGCGCAAACGGGCCATGACGTGTTACCGGGGAGAACTGAGGGCTATGACTTCTGCACTAGAAGAGGAGACTAAAGTCTGCGGTGTCAGGACGACATGTACCTATAGCATATCTGGTATCTGGTGTTTGGAGTACATGTTGATAGAATCTAAAAGTTATCAGGGCAAAGGCTACTTGACACTAAGACTGGTGCATGCATATATTCTTCATGTATTGTGTGTGCTATGAATCTTCCATGAATATTAATACAGTAATTCTCTTACATGGAGACAGAAAGACTAGACTATAGCTGAAGCTGTTTATGCGGTTCAGTAGCTTAGGAATGTGAAGACGGAGAGCTGAACTGATAACTAGAGGCATAACATATTCTTGGCAGACAGGCAGGCAGAGCCAGGCCGGGCACCGCGCTGCGCGGCAGGAAGTAAGTGAAGGGTCAGGGATGCAGGTGGGGGCTGCATCGCTCCTCGGAGTGGATTCAGGAGACTGGAGCTTGAATCTGGTGCTCAGGCCCTTTTGAGGCCTAGAAACGGTGACAATTCAATGAATTTAACGTGCATAATGTAAAACGTGGGCAACATAGGCCTAATACTCGTTGCTTTCACGAGAACTGGAAACTGGCATACTAGAGTTGGACACAACTATACTTGCGTCTTTAATCGATCATAGGGGGATATATGCATATCGATCATGCACATATAACATAGGATGGGGAACACGTAGGCACACATAACAAGGCAAAATTCAATTTTCCTCAGAGCGACAGGTCTGATTTGCTCATTAATGTGTAATCGTACTTGGCAATCCTTTAGCTTGCCTAGTCCTTGAAATAGTCTGGGAAACTGGCGGGTCACATCTTGGTTTCCGCTGACCTTGAAAAGGATTTCCACTAGATGAAGACGTTCAGCTGTCGGGAGACTCTGCAGACAGTCCGCTTCCGGGCCCTTAATGACATGGATTATTGCTGGGATGGTTGTGTCCTCATGTTGGAGGGTCGTCGAAAACTTCCCGAGGCAAGGAAGTGGCTTCTTAGCCATCCATGTAAAGACTCTGACTGGTGCAAAGGTCAGCGGAGGACGCGGCTTCATTCTTTCATATTCGGTGACTGGAATATAGTTCAGGGATGCACCTGAGTCTAGTACAAATTGTGTGTCATGATTTCCAACTTTGATGTCCAGCCTGGGATATGTCTTAAGCTGGTCTGGATCTGCGGCTAAGTTCAGATATTCAATGGTATATGTTGAGTCTCTGGATGACGGTCTAGATTCCTGGGATGGTGACCTCCGTTCCCACCTGGACCGACGTGACTTTCGGCTGGAGTGTGACGACCTAGAAGACTGTTCAGCTTGGTCTTGGACAGCTCGTGCATGGTGTCTTCGGGTGCCGGATCGGGACGTTCTCGGGGTACCTCTCCGTGAGTCGGGCTGAGCTGTCTTTGTGGCACCACTTCGTCTCTCCTTATTGTATTCCCCACACATCACTTCAAAATGATTCGTTCGACCACACTTCCGACATCTTTGACCCATGGCTGGACAGCTGTCTACATGGGGGTAATCATACCCACAACGGTAGCATTTCTTCACGTTCTTTGATCTCCTTTCCTTCTTCCACTGTTCTCGCCGCTGATGTCTTGATCGCTCTCGACGTGATGACGGACGTGACCTCCAGTGTTTGTCACTCGAGCGTCTTCGATTCTCATTCTTGGCGTGCACGCGTCGCACTTGTTCGCGACTTCCTTTGTGTCCCGTTTCGATGTCTGCTGCATACTCTTCTGCTTGATCAAATATTCGTGTCATCTCCTCTATATCGTCAAGGCTATGTTCCTTTCTCAATAGTCTTCTCCTCAATTGGTCGGAGTGACACCCATCAATTATTTGTGACTTAATTGCAGCATCTGTTGAGAAATTATCAAATGCACAATGCTTGGCTAGTCTCCTCAGTCGCATCATGAAAGCGCTCATTGGTTCCTCCTTCCCTTGACGAGCCGAGTGAAATGTATGGCGTTCATAGTCGACGTTCTTTTTGTGAAGGAATCTCTTGTTTAATGCGTCACGCACTTTGTCATAGGTGTCCGCCTCTGCGGCAGGAAGGTCTTTGATTATTTTGACTATCTCCCGCCCCGCCAAGTTGGGCAGGGCAATCAACTTCTTTTTGTCCTCAATCACTTCCGATCCTTCGATATAATCTTCGAATTCTTCGAACCATTCTTGCCACTTGGGACCCATGGTTCCCCCAGTGGTCACTTTGAGGGGTTCGGGCGCCCGCAGGTGCGATCCACCTGGAACCTTAGGCTTGGCATCTGCCAGTGGCGGCGGATGTCTATCATCATCAGACATCTTTGCGGGGTTTGTTTGTGTCTTTTTCACACTCCCTTGGTCTCACCAATGCTTGTTTCTTTGTCAATTCTTGTTTCTTTTCAGGTACCAATGCTTGTTTCTTTGCCAATGCTTGTTTATTTTCAGGTACCAATGCTTGTTTCTTTGCCAATGCTTGTTTATTTTCAGGTACCAATGCTTGTTTCTTTGCCAATGCTTGTTTCTTTTCAGGTACCAATGCTTGTTTCCTTGCCAATGCTTGTTTTATTTTCAGGTGCCAATGCTGGTTTCTTTTGGGATGCCTGACTTCAAAATGGCCGCCTACAGTTTGCACAGGGAAGGTGTCCCGAAAGTTGCCTGACTCAAAGATGGCCGCCGTGATCATCCACAGGCACTACTTTCTCTCTCTTCATTCAACTCTTTTCCTTCACCCAGGACTCACCGGCAGTCGTTTTCAGGAGCAGTATTCTCAGGATTCAGCTCCCTCAGGTCACCGCTACCGTCAGGTGAGGTTGGGGTGGGCTCCCGCCTTACTTTGCAGGGTCCTCCGCGGTGGCTTGCCAAGTCTCACGCATCGGGCGTGAGATTTTCCGACGTCGGAGTCACTGAAGCTCCGATTGTTTCGCGCTCAGCAGCAGGCCTCTTGTGGGGCGATCTACCCCAAGATTTACTCTCCCCCGACCACAGCAGACATCAGGTTGGGTTGGGGTAGGCTCCCAACTCACTTTCGACGTTCCCGCTTCTTCGGTGCCGATAGCGTGCCAAGGCTCACGCATCAGGCGGAGCTCGCGCTTTCGGCGCGAAAACTTCTTCTTGGCTCGAGCGTTCCAACGCTCGTGGTAGTGGCTCCCTCGGACTCCCCACACTCACAGGAGGGGCAGGGTCACCTACTCTTGCTCTCTTCTTTGGCTGGCAGCCTCACACAGCAGCGGACCTTTTTCTTCAACGCTGCAGGGGAAAGGGTGCTTCCATTCAATTCTGTGGGCTGCAGTCCTGCTTATCCCACCCTCGTCGCCAGTTGTAGCATCGTGCTACAAAGAACCACAGACACAGGTTCTACTTTCAAGGAGCTTTATTCACC
The DNA here is from genome assembly GCF_964261635.1 of Lissotriton helveticus. Lineage (NCBI taxonomy): Eukaryota > Metazoa > Chordata > Amphibia > Caudata > Salamandridae > Lissotriton > Lissotriton helveticus. The sequence goes on along the minus strand of NC_136061.1, from coordinate 1,722,452,186 downwards.
GCTACTTGTCTGCACCCTGTCCCTACTCTAACTGCCTCTCCCTCGTCGGTCCCCTCCTCTTCCTGTCCACCCCCTAAGCTCCACCCACAACCACTATACTGCTAACTTCACAACATCACTGTCAGTCCTCGGGATCCGGTTCTTGGAAATGCCGGCGGGCCAAGAATCTTACTTTAGTACGAGTGCGCGTGCAGCGCATGTACCTGCAGCCGCTGGATGCTGCCGAAAAATACCGCATCACCGCGTCCCATTCACAGTAGACAGAGACAATAGACTGAAGCAGTTTATCAGTGGGTGATTGAAAATCCGGTGGCCATAAAATTAGGAGGATAGTATCAATCCTTCTATAATGATAAACCTAAAATTGGAAGGGGTGTTGTTAGGAGAAAAAACAGCATATGTCACTCCCTCCCGAGTAAAGCTCCCTAAAGTGTGTAGATTACAGTCAAGTGTCCAAAAACGGTGGGCACATGGGGACTACTTTGAATGGGGGACCGGGCTGGATTAACTCACATTTAAACAGTAGCTGGTAAAACAGACGATTGAGCTGGAATAAATCACATTCTAAACAATTCTCATAAACGTTGGATAGTAAAACAGAAACCCGTAACTCAGGGGTCAAAGAAACTCCATTGCATATTGTAGATTTAACATACACTAATGACCCTGATAGAAGGTGAAGGATCCGGGTCTGCTAGATACATATTTCATGACTGGGCATAAAAAGCTAATCGCACTATTCGCATAGTGTTAACATCATATTAACTGATTACAGGTATGTATTAATAAGACAATACAGGTGGTCATTTTCTCATCCATTGTTAACCTGCAAGGAGACAAAATCCATTCGAAAAACAAAATTCACAGTATTTGGTCTCTTAATGTAAAATACGGTTTACATGATCTACCAGTTACATGACAAAAATCCAAAGAGAACAGGTATCTCGATTAACAGGTACCTCGATTAACAGAGTAGTACCAAGTGAAATACGATTCCCATGAACTCGTATGCAGTGATCAAAGATCACGGTTACCAGATTAGTGTGCGTCCCACCATTAGGCCCAGTTTTTAACTGAGACAAACTAGCTGGGCATAGCTGGCCTCTTGTTCATTCAACCTGTTGTTAATTGAGTCAAAACGGGTCATCCATTTACTTTCCCGGAGGTTCAAGATGGATCCTATGTTACCTCCTCTCGGGCCCAAGGACACTTTCTCTAGGACAACCCGTTGTAGATCCTCTGGTCCGTGACCAACAGTTTTAAAATGGTCGACCAGTGATGCTCCCTGGACCTCACATCTTATTCCACCTCAGTGTTGCAGAATTCATGCTTTAATCTTTTGCTGTGTCTGCATGGATGTGACGGGGCGGGCCGCCCCTGTGAGGACAAAGAGTATGAGGAGTCCGTTTCCCGTGACTGGTGGTCAGCTGTTCCCCTCTCGCCCTTTTCTCTTCCCATCCAGCAGCCTTCCCTGTCTGTGGAGGATTGGTCAGCCGCTGATTCTGTGTATCCATGGGGATATGAGGAGGAAACAGGACACTACACCTTTAATCCCGGTTGCAGCACAGACGAGGCCCCGCCCACCCCGGGCGTCATCGCGCCAAAAGGAGGATCATCCCGGAAGACGCCGGACAACGATTCCCCGGAGGACGAGTGCGGTGTGGAGAGGAGACGGAGTGTGGACCTGAGAAGCGACGCCTGGATCAGCCCGGCTGAGATCACCAAGCCAGGAGGCCAACGTTCCGGCGAAGCGCCCCGCCACGCTCCCACGGTTGGGGCGTGGCTTACAAAGGTACGGGGCAAAGTAGCGGGTTGGGCGGGTTGGAGTGGTCAGACTACTGCTTGACGAACCGCCTGATCGACTCCCTGTACCCCTACCTCACGAGCACTACCGACACGGCCGTTGTTGTGTAAATACACTGTGCACTTGGTTTCCTTCACTCCTGGTCCCTAAACTCTAAGCTCTGGACGTCCCCCTGATTCTTCTTTGTTTGTTCTTTTCTTTTGGCTGGAGTTATCCTGGACATTACCCGGAGGCTGAGTGCACCACAATCACTCTGGCTGCAACACCCCCTGTCAACGCCGCAACACCCTGGAACTCCCGATTTTCCCAAAGGGCGTCAGAACGGAGCCCGACGAGATCGCCAGAATAAGACTAACAAACAGAAGAAAAAAAGCTTACTTAAAAATAAAAACCCTCTCTAAAAGCATTATTTCAGCCTACTGACTCCGTTCCTTCCCCTCCAGTCCCTACCCCATTACAATGGATAAGACCACAGGGGCATGTGATGCAATAAATCACGTTATTTGTATTGGAGTTGGTTATAGATTTGAGATCAATGGTATGATGTTTGTATTGAAATTGTTTAGTCTGCACAGTCAGTTTGCATGCCTTGCATTGTCCGCATGTAAAGTGTCCCAGTGTGACTGGTAAATTCCACATTGATTGTAGTGTCGGTTGTTCAGGACTGTCTAGAAAAGAACGAACCACATGATCCCTGACACTTTTTGCTTTTTTAAAAGAATGCATCAGAGGGGATGGTTGTTCGATGCCGTCAGAGACCAGACCCCAATGCTTATATATAATCTTCCGGATGGCATTACTCTGGGTGCAGTACGTGGTTACACAAATCATTCTCTGCAAACTCTCATCACTTTTGTCCTGTACAGTAAGTTATACTTCCCGAGGACTGTACCAGGCCCTCTTCTGCCCTTACTTGACCAGGCGTCTGGGGTAGCCCCTCTACAAGAGTCTGATTCTCAGATCTTCGGACTCTCTGAAGTGGTCATCTTTCTTGGTACAATTCCTGCGAATCCACAGGAATTGGCCTACCGGCAGGTTATCCCTTAACCTTCGAGGGTGATGGCTGTTGTAGCGTAAAAGTGAATTCCTCTCCGCAGGTTTCCGATACAGGTTTTGTAGATAGTTCGTTGTCTTCATGGAATATGGTGATGTCAAGAAATTCCACTTGGTTATTGTCGGACTGCATCGTGAATTGGATGTCTTTGCTTTGCTTGTTAAGCCAGGAATGGAAGGAATCCAACTCTCTTTTGGTGCCTGTCCAGAACATCAGCACGTCGTAGATATAGTGTCGCCACAGCATGACCTGGTTGTGGTAGGGATTGGTCACATTCAGTATATGCTTATGTTCAAAGTCATTCATAAAGATGATTGCTAAGTCCGGCGCGAAGGCTGCCCCCATCGCGACGCCCTTCGTATGTAGGTAGAAACTCCCTTGAAAAAAGAAAAAGTTCTTCATCATGGCGATGGCGAGTAAGGCTATAATGAAACTAGTGGATCCTGTCATCGGTGCTGGGCGTCGGTCCAATGCCTGCTGAATCACCTCAAGGGCTTTAGTTTGAGGGATACTGGTGTACAGTGATATAATATCACGTCACTAGTCGTTGTTTCTCTTTGTCTTTGTCTACCAAGTTGATAGTCTGAAGTGTGTCTCTTAAGTATGTGTCAGTTGTTTCAGCAACAGGTTTAAAAAAAACATCAATATATCTACAGAGTGGCTCAAGAATTGAGCCACATCTGGACACGATTGGTCTCCCAGGTGGCGTCTGCATGCTCTTATGAATTTTAAGTGTATATTGTGGGCAACCGAGGGTCACTCTGGTTTAGATAACAGAATTCATGCTCATTCAGAAAACCTTGTTCTCTTCCTTCCTTCGTCAAGGTGAGGATCTCGAGTGACAGATCTTTAGAAGGGTCAGTACGTAATTTCTGGTTGCTTACACCATCACCAAGTTGGTTGAGGATCTCCAATTTATACTTTTCAGTGTCTTGTACCACGATAGCTCCCCCCTTATCTGCGGGCTTGATAACAATGTCTTTATTGTTCTTCAGTGTCATTAGGGCCTTGTTTTCTTCTTTGGTTATGTTGGGACTGGTGTGTTTATACACTTCCAGAGTCTTGGACACATCTTTAAGCACAATTTTATGTGGCCTAATGATATGCCTATGGGATGTCAACTGTTGATTTTGTGACTACACCTAACCCTTTGAACTGTCTACACTACTTCAATCCTCACAAAATCACCTACCTTCCCCACTACCCCAACCTCACCCTCTCTTTCGGGCACAACGTTCATGTGTAATATATTTTTTCATATATGTGCTCTTGTGAGGATGTGAATAAATAACATCTCTCACTAATTCCATGTATAATGTCCTTTTGTACAGTAAAAATAATCTGTTTTTGTTCTTTTAAGAGTGTATACTGGGACCACTTTTCCCTGAAACATAGGGCAGAGGCAGTGGGACCCTGCGACAATGTGTCGAATGTATCCAGTTCTTACGGCCGACAACCTTGACTGCAGTACATGTAGATAAGAGGACCTGTTCCGGTCCCTTGCATCGCGGCCCCTCTGGTGTAGCAGGTAGAGACTCTCGGACCTGTTGGTGAATAGAATGCAAATTTTCAGTTAACTGGCAAAGGTAATCCATTAACAATGGAGACTCAATATCTGAAAACCGCTGAGGGCGCGGGACGCCCCAGACATTTTCCGGGCGTACAAACACGATCTCGTACCGTGACAATCCTGTCCTAGAATGTGCAGTAGTTCTCGTTAACAAAAACGCTAATGTTAAAGCATCTGGCCACTGTAACCCTGTAGTCTCCTGAATTTTTGCCAGCTTCAGTTTGAGTGTACCATTGTACTTCTCAACCAAACCTGCGAAATCTCAGAAATTCGTCTTGTCCGGCCCGACCAAACATGATGTGCAAGTTTGGAAGGACGCTACCAGAAGCCTGGGTGGGGAGGGCAAGCTCACTCAAGCTACGACGCTCTGGCATTGTGACCAGCTGAGTCGGCTGTTGCGCTCCTTGGGTTTTGACAAATGGGATATCATTGGTAGTTCCAGAATAGGGTACCTTTGGAAATCAGGCGATGTCAAACCCTTTTCCCAATTGCGTCAAGAATTTGAAATGGCCAACTCTGAACAGTTCCGGTACATCCAAATTAGACACGTCTTGCTTGCAGTTCTCCCAAAAGGCACGGTCCTCCCTGATTCTTCCCCTTTGGAGGACAATATCCTAGATGGTGACTTGCCCGAAAAAGCCATTTCTCTCATATATAAGAAGCTTATTAATAACATGACCGATCCCCAGACCCGCCTGAGTGGTAAGTGGGACCATGATGTAGCTGGCTTGGAGGATGAGGAGTGGCGGGCCGCAGTCGCTTCTCCCCGTGAAGTTGCCATCTCCTCCAGACTCAGAGTAGTCCAGCTAAAAATCCTCCATAGAACGTACTTGTCAGGACCCTCACTGGTCCATATGAGCTACGTCTAAGACAGTAGCTGTGCACAACAATGCGGGCAAGAAGGCATCTTCATCCATACCCTCTGGGAATGTGCGACAATTTAGAAATTCTGGGAGGGGGTGGTACGCATGATGGAGGAGGCATTGGGTCAGCAGATACAGTGCAACATCAAATTGATCTTGTTGAACATATGGGACCCCACTGACCTTAATGCCAAAGAGGGGATTTGGGTTACTTTGAGTTTCATGGTGGCCAAGCGAAATATCGCACAATTGTGGAGGGCTCCGATTCCCACATCGCATTGCTGACTGGGCCAGGGATATGAACTGGTGTATGGTGATAGAGGTACCTATTTATGTTTCCAGGGGATGCCCGAAGAAGTGGTCGCAGATATGGGGGCCATGGAACACGTTCCGGGGGGAGATCTGTGTACCGCAGAGGAGCCAGGATGATACTGTTGCTAATATTGGATAGCAGGGTACTCCCAAGGACAATCATGTTGTACTGTGGCAATGTTTTTTTATGTCTTATTTAGGGGTGGGCGGACATTTCCGTTCCGCCCACGGAATGTGCGGTAATTTGCCCCTTTCGCCTTCCACAAAGAAGGCGGAAAAATGCGGCAAATTTCCGCACACTCAGGGGTGGAACGGAAGTTGGCTGCCCGCCGCCCGAGGAATACGCATGCGCAGGCTCCCGCACATGCACAGTTTCAAGAAGAAGGCGCGATAGACCCGGAAGAGATGTCCCCGCTATAAGGTAAGTGTCTTTAATCTTATTTAAGGCTTTAATCTTTTTAATATTGCGGGCCGGAGGCTGGCGGCCAGGGCGGGTGCCACATAATGGAAATTTGCAGAGAGGCATGGAAATTGGTTTAATTTCCGTGCCTCCCCGCGAAAGTCCATTACGCGACTTCTGCCCACCCCTAGTCTTATTGCACTGTGTGTTATTGATTACCTGTAAAATGCTGTGTTCTTAATGTCTACATGCCTTTTTCAATAAAAAAGAGTCTATTAAAAAAAAACCTGCCGACTGTGGATGATTGGCAGCATGAAACCTTTGCTTGATACTCAAGCCATCACAAATTATTTGGATTACTTTGGCATTGAAATGAGTTCCGTTATCACTCCAGATCAAACGGGGCAAGCTGAAACAAGGAAATAACTCCTTCAGGAGCACCTTTGCAGTTGTTACCGCTGTATTGTCTTTAGTGGGATAAGCCTCAACCCATTTACTGAAGGCACAAACAACCACACAACGTACTTCAAATTACTGCACCTATCTAACTCAATATACTCCATCTGGAAGACCTCAAAATTGAAAGTGAGTTGTGCATAATTACCGGGTAGTGTAGGGGTAACCTTTCCAGGATTGTGCATCACGCACACCATGCAATACTTCATTAAATGTGCACCTGTCTTCGTAAATGTTATCATGCTGCCATAGAGGGTCCAACAACTTGCCAATGCTGTACTTTAATGCCATATTGCTAATTCGTCTATTGTGGCCTCACTTTGTATTTCCTTCACATTCTCAAGTGTATCCTCAAACATGGTAACTTCAGGCACCCACCTAGCGGGACCTGCTACAAACATTCTTTTCATTTTAGTGTGGACTGTTTCTTTAGCTGTCTGATTGGCAAAAGCATTTCCCCTACCTACATAGTCAGTGACTTTCTGATGGGCACTACACTTTACTATAGACAATCTCTTAGGGAGTGTCAAAACAGATAAAAGTCTCATTATGAGGTGCCCATGCTGTATCTTGGTGCCATGCGAAGTAAGAAACCCTCTCTATGCTCAGAGTTGCCCAAAGTTATGTGCGACTCCAAAGGCATACTGGCTGTCAGTATAGATATTGACAACCAGTCCCTCACTCAATACGCAAGCTCGTATTAAGGCAACAAGCTCAGCAGCTTGGGCGGATTGATAAGGACTTGTGCTGTCTCAACTACTGTGTGCAGCGTGGTGATAGCATACGCAGCAGTTGTGGTGCCATCTGGTAATTGAAAGCAAGAGCCATCGACATATAGTTCCCCTTGTGGGTCGGATTAGGGAACATCAGTCAAGTCTACTCATCCTTTCGTCTCTTCTTCTGTCCAGAAGATACAGTCATGTTTATCAATCTCAGCACTCTCAGAAGGGAGGGGCAGTAAATTGGCTGGGTTCAGAGTAGCACATCTTTTAAATAATGATATGTTTGGCAAACAATGTTAATTCATAGCCAGTTAGACGTGCACTGGTGAGGTGCTGTGTCTTTGTCTTATTCATAAGTGTATCCACAGTATGGGCTCAGCTGATTGTCCTATTGAGATGGCCACAGAAGTGACCGCTTTTAGATAGCTTGGGAGGGCTCATGCGACAGGGTCAAGAACAGCAGAGAAATAAGCACTGTTGCTTATCTCCAAATGTTTGTGTTAAAACAGAAAGCGCACAACCAGCCATCTCATGGACGTACAAAACAAACAACTTATTGTATTTGGGAGTGCAGAGTATTGGAGCTGAACAAAGCGCAGTTTTCAATTGCTCAAAAGACTGCGGACATTCAGGCGTCCAAGGCAGTGGCTCATGCACGTCTTTAGTAGTTAGTACAAGCAAGGGTTTAATTAATAAGGAGTAGTTCGGTAACTACTGCCCTACCCTCCTTTGACAGTAGGTGACCTAAGTAGGTGACCTCCTGTCGACAATACTGAAATTTAGAAAGGGACACCTTATGTCCATGTTGGGCCAAATGCAATAACAATTTAACTATACTATCTCTACAACCCTGTTCAGTATCAGAAGTGATAAGGAGGTCATCAACATACTGCACCAATACAATTTATGTGGCAAGCGAAAGGGAATCCAATTGGCCTTTTAGGGCCTGACTATAAATGCTTGGACTCTCTGCATAGTCCTGAGGAGCTCATCAGAACCTAAAGCTACTACCAGCTAGGGTGAACCCAAACAGATATCTGCTATCTGGATGAATTGGAATACTGAAGAACGCATTTTTCAAATCAATGACAGAAAAGAATGTAGCAGAAGAAGGAATCATTGTCAAAAGAGTGGTAATGTCAGGGACCACTGGAAACTGGGGAACCACAATTTTATTAACTTCGCGCAAATCAATTTGAAAATGATAAACATCTTCTGCTCATCAACCACTCCTTTCTTAATCAAGTCCTCTATAATTTGCAATAAGGCTCGCTCACCTGCCTGCCGTATTTTATACGGAGGAATAGGAGGCAAAATAGTGCCATCCTTAACGTGTATTGAGACCAGTGGTATCTGCAACAGTCCCATGTATGTATCACCTGTCGCCCACAAAGTGGGTGGCACATCTTTAAATTCAACAGGATTGAGTGCATCTTTGGACAAACACTGTTTAGCGTGCACTACATCTGGACCCATTGTCATATAAACACCTGCCGGAGAACGATAAATCGTAGCATGCAATTTCTTCAACAAATCCAAACCCATCAAATTTTTACCACAATTAAATGTCAACAGGAATGGCAAATCCACAGTGAAATGAGCAATAGTCAACACAAGGGGTCTTGAAATGGGGCTCACAACCGGTATACCAGAAGAACCTACCGAAACATTATTAGGGCGAGACAGAGACGCCCCAGGGATCATGTTTCGAGAAACAGAACTTTTTGTCGCACCTGTGTCCACCAAAGATTTCTTAGTCAAACCTTGCAGTTCTGCCGTTATGTAGTGACCACGCGGGTCTACAGGTCTCTGAACTGATCCCCCACTCTGTCCCTGGCTGTCCTAGGTATAACACATTCCTGTCGCTGCATCAATATCATGGTCATCATGGTAGTACTGTCCATCCTGAGGTTCATCAAAATTATTATTATCAGAACGACCCTGGGACGCTGCAGCATTTTGAGCTCTATCAGCTCTATCATCTCCACGACCTCAACCACAACAATCCCGTCCTCTACGGACTGCTACCTTTTGCAAAAGCATAGGACCCTCACCACGCCAATGTCCCTCTTCCATACAGTACACACACTGATTCAGACCCAAAGGCGTATTATTCGGGTGCCTACTAGTGCGTGGAAGCTGTCGGGCAGGACCACCATGTCGTCTACCATTTCCCCTAACAGCCTGCTGTAACAACACCTTCGTCTTTAAATCCTTGTGCCTCTTCTCTGTCCTCTCTTTTTCTTCATTATCTCTATGTTCATAATACTGTGCCATATTCAAAATAACAGAAGGGGAATAGATGGACCAAGTACGGTTGCAGGGATTCTGCACATACACTTAACTATGCGCAGGAAAACAGGACCTCAGTGTTTAGGGATGTACCAACCTACCACATTAGTACCCAAAATCCCAAACCGACTAGCAATAGTATCTCATTCGTTCTCCTCCAAATATCACAAAGTTACAAATGATTAGACAACCCCGAACACAACACTTCCGACTCTCTCAGTAATCGCAGGAGCAAGACATACTCTTTCGCTCACTCACTCGTACTTGTCCACAATGAGAATAGGCGGAGTCACAGAAATAGTTCAAACTTTTTATTTTAACTATCCTGCTCTAAATTACAGTATACCAGCCACTACCTGCAGAAAAAAGCATAAACTCAGCACATTTAGCATTGTTACAATTCCATAGAATACAAAGGGAGAAGTCATTTTATAAAGATTGTGGAAAAAAGGGCAATTAGACCTAACCACCCTCCCTTTGGCTAGAAGAAATCTATTTTATATAAAGGAAAAGCTCTGGGATTTGACAGCAGACGCCATACCTTAAAGCCGGGATGTAAGGTTTACATCATAGGAACAGCGGAGCTCTTCTCCATGGAACGGCTTTCTCCAAGTGTGTTTAAACAACATGCAACAATGTAATATCAAAGCACGAGTCTTCTGTACTGCAGCTGTGTGGAGCATGTTATGTCTAGGTGTTAGGGACTGACCAGAAAAGAATAACATGAGGCATTGTTTATCGTCCTTGCACACCGTGTTCAGACTAAACTCCAGGAAAGGCAGGGAACGCAAAAGGCAGCCCGTTCTCATTGGAAAGGCACAAACAGATTCTTGCAAAGACGAAGTCATGTCCTAAGGTACGCAAAAGCAGCATCATGGCAGCAAAGCTCATGCTAACTTAGCAATGGCGACAATGTCCCTAAGGCCATATAACAGTACTTTCAGAGGCCTGCAATAGAGTCGCAATTTCAGGAAGCAAATTAGAAACAAATCTATTAACAAACAACCGAACACCTCCCTCAATAGACAAATCCTGCCCACTGTAATCCAAAAATGTACCTTCAAACCAATTGAAAAAAATCAGACACACACTCATCTTTATTTTCTCAACAAGCTGATAATTTATCCCAATCAACCTTTCTTGGCGGAATAAGGGAATGCATATAGGTAATAATGCGGCCTGGCAACGTTAACATTTTTGCCCGAGGCTTGTCACCTCACTTTCTCTCCCGGTCCCATGCTTTAATTTGATCCCATGTACCTCCCAATTCCACAACATGATCTTGAGATTACACCTACCTCCAAATATCAACCGGAACCAGTAAACCAAAAAACATTTCAATATCAGCAAGAGTCATTACAGTGGAAGAAGCAGCTTCAGTTAAGTCTTTATAACATGCAGTAGGATTTTTTCTAGGGGCAGGTAAATGAGTCTTAAGGGACAGTATTTCACTACTTTTCCACAGAGTATAAACCCATTGCTCCTGGAACCTGGCTGCCACTGCCGCTTGAGTAACATTGCCACAACTATCTGTTAATTCTTTTATCTCTGGGTGATATATGGGATGAACCTCTCTCATTGGAAACTGAGACACTGACCTGGGACTGTTCTCATGTAATCTTCCCCTATAAGCTATTATTGTCGCAACATTAAAAAAAACCTGTCCTGGCCCCAATTCACTGATATACACCCAATCTCTAATGTCATATACAATTTGAGGTGCTTCTGCTTTAAAACACTGCTGCCAAAGACCAATTAAGGTTGCACACATATGTTTAAGGGCATGCTGTTGTATGATAGGCTCAAGATCTCTCATAGTCGCCCTCTACACTATAAATAGGATTACGGGCCCATTGGGCAGCCTGATTGGCTATTACCTGTTTCTCATCATCTCCCACATCAGATCGCACTAACGGTCCCATGCGCTCCTTAAATTTCGTCCAATCCCTATACTCAAATCCACATACTGGTGTCCCGCTACTTACTAATGTCGGAGGATGTAAAACCAAAGTAGGAGAAGCAACAGACCCCACAGGCATGAACGCCGTTGATGGTTGTGTCTTGACCCGGAGGAATGGGCTAAATATCGGCCCATTTCCTTGCTGCCAGGAATAAGCAAACTTGCTGAAAACAAGGTTAACTCTGTATTGGCAGTTTTTTTTGAGGGAAACAACTGCCTTTATCCTACTCAGACAGGTTTTAGACGCCAACAGGGTACGGAGACTGCCTTACTTGCGGTGATTGAAGAATCTAGAAAATCTTGGACAATCGAGGCTGCGCTGTTCTTATTTTGTTAGATCTCAACGTAGCCTTTGATACTGTTAATCATCAACTTATGGTCTAAAGGCTCAGTGAAGTAGGGGTGACAGGAGTCGCCCTGAGATGGCTGCATTCCTTTCTCGAGGACAGATCTTTTTCTGTCTACGAGGAGGATGCCGTATCAGAGCAGATACCTCTGCGATGTGGAGTCCCCCAGGGATCTTCTTTAAGTCTGACCATGTTTAACATCAGCAGATCTCTGGCAGATGTGGTACTTCCGTGGGGGATCCACGTTGTCACCTAAGCGGACGACACTCAACAGGTGGTCTCCCTCAGTCAGCAAGATAAATCTGTGCCTGCCTTAACTTCATGCCTTGTGAAGGTATCTGAATGGATGGACAAGTCTTTCCTAAAGCTGAATGGAGCAAAGACAGAACTTATGCTCCTGGGCCACTCTGCCCCTGCGAATATAGATCTTTTGTGGCCCAGTTGCTTAGGTTCTCCTCCTGTCCCTAAGAAACAAATTAAGAGCCTGGTAATTTGATTCGACTGCAATTTGGATTTCAAAATACAGGCTTGCAAAGTCGCAGCAAATTGCTACGGACTACTAAGGATGCTAAGGAAGATTCTCCCCCTTCTTCCTTTTGACCCCAGACTTATTTTGGTCCAGGCACTCATATTATCTCGCCTTGACTATGCGAATGCAGTCTATTTGGGTGCTCCATTAGGAACCAATAAGATACTGCAAATGTTTCAGAATTGTGCAGCTCGCCTTCTAATGAACACGCCCAAACGTGTCTCAGCCAGACCTGCTCTTGTTCAGCTGCATTGGCTCCCTATCCAGGAAAGAACTAGGTTTAAGGCTATGTGTATTGTCTATAACTCGATTTCTGGAACGGGTTCTTCACTGTTTCAGTCAATGCTGCAGTTATACTGCCCCAATAGAACTCTTAGATCCAATAACAAATGGCTACTCGTAGTTCCTGTGATCAAGTGGTCACGAACTGGGGGTCGGCGGTTTTCCTATAATGCAGCCAAGTTCTGGAACCAGCTTTCAAAGTATCTACGACTGGAATCTATTTATCTTAGATTTAGGAAGCAGCTTAAAACCTTTCTCTTTCCTCCTTCCGCTTAAAATCTTCCTCTTTCCATGATCAGATTAGGTGTGCAAGGTGTCACAATATGCGCTGGGATGCCCTTGGGTAGCCATGCGCTATACAAGTGCATATTCAATTCAATTCAATTCAAGAAAGAGCTGGTAAAAGGACGCTGAGACAATAGGTGTAGCAGGGGTACGAACAGACGCAGTTGCTGCAGATTTCAAAGAAACAGAAGAGGAGCCGAGGCCATTGAACTAACAGCAGTAGATACAGAAGCAGAAACAGTAGACGCAACTGTAACGGGCAGCTGAAAGGGCACCGGAACAGTGGGATATATTCTTTGCGGGGCATATGGAGGCGGGGTCGGGTGTCTAGCAATTCTCCCACAAAAATGTAATCTTCTTCCTGAACCACATATGATTTATCAATTTGTAATCGTAACCTTCTATCTTCACATTCAACACCCTTTTCCTGTTTTTCCCTCTCATATGCTACAGACTACTGAGTCAATGTCTGCATTCTTCCTTTCCAAGCTTCCTTCTCTGCCTTCAATCGCCTCTGCTTAGCTGCTTTCTGCCATGTCCTGAGGGAATCAAACATAGAAGGCCTACTTCTTCTCTTGAACAACTGTTCTTGTAAATACTCAATCTTTTGTTCATCGAAAGTACCTGTCAACGGCCATTGTAACTTGGCATTGTCCCTCGTATATTCATGCCATAATGTCCTAACCATAATAGGGCCAAGACCATGCTTCACATACATATCAAAATTAGGAGTGCATTCTGCAGGCGCCGACTGACTTTCTTCCAATCAAGCATCAGTAGAACAACAACAACACAAAGAAAACAGCTTTCTTATACTAGGCATTCTGAAAACAAGTTCACTATTTCATGCCTAGGAAAACAATTGCAACTGTTTTCATCCCAAAGACAATCCTTCAACCGTACCAACTAGAAACCAAAATTGTACCATATCCACAAACAACCAAAATAAACTCCCCTGATATGTGCAGGTCAAACAAAGTTATTCTCCACTGCTGACTCTTCAGACCTAATGGTCAGATCCAAGGGTTTCATCGTTCCGGACTCCATTTGGGATGACCACTGAGAGAGGCACCACCAGGCGGGACAGAAAGGGCAGCTGCGGGTACCAGAACTCTTCGTGCAGGGATCCCTGATCCGTCCGTCCGTTCGACCCCACGATGGCCTCTCCCTCCCTCCGTCTGCGGAAGGGATGGGCCACTCACCCTAAGGAGTACATGTTCAGGCACCAACTGAAGGAAATGACCCAATTAGGGTGACCAGGGTCACTCACGACCATCTCTCAGCCTTCCATACCAAATAAAGAGTCGGTCAGACAGTAGAGAATACAAACCAGTAGTAGTTGATTCAAAGTACACTCAGAGTGGAGCCCTGTCGGCCCAGTCGCTAGGAGTGCTGAAGAGGGACTGACATCAGCAAGCTTAGCGATAGATTATGTACATTTAGAAACCAATGTAAGCACGCCCAACATGGAATTTTCCAGAGAGATGCAGCTCGACAATAAATTACAAAGGAGTACGTTTAGATATCTGGGGCCGGGCACACACTATCTACCAGTCAAGGTCATTCTGTCCATGCCCGCCACTAGACAAGTGGGAGAAGGCTTCTATCTAAAAGGATATTTATGCGCTAATCAGAACAGTACATTCATTAGTGTAGCAAAGCTCAGTTTTGAAGAAACATAGCTCAGAGAAGGCCGTTTCTCGGAATAGACAAAAGATTGGTTTTAATCAGGATACAAAATGGCACCTGTACACAAAATGGCACTGCTAATGCTAACTTACATAAACAATGTGAAAGCATGATTTGTAATCCAACATACCCTCCTTTTAGCATGAGCTAAGTTATAATAAGAAAACATATAATTCAATAAGCCATGAATAAACTGTCTTAGGAGAACTCCATATCTTCAGCTTCAGGAAGGGAAGTAGTAAGGAGGGAAGAAGTCTAAAAAATACCCTAATCTATTTGCATGAGGTCATAAAGTTCCTTCTGAATCATAATTGTTGCATTAGTATCATGAATTGATAGTCTCTTCAGGCAAGAAGAGTGGTGCAATAAGAGCAATATAAGGGGAGAATCTGGACTAGAACACAACAGGAAATCAGAATCCATTACAGGGGAGCAGATAACAAGCTGTACCTGCTCCCAAAAAATATTTTATGCGTGTCCAGAAATACATTACTCTGGGCTGTCCTTTGTGTACGGAATTGAGAAGTAACCTTGTTCTCAACATTTAAAGGGGCAGTCTGATCTCGTTCAAGGACCCAGATCACCCCACCTAAAATCAAGAACAGTAAAATCACAAAAATAATACTTCGCATTTTTCTCTTGGTTGACCAAAATGCACATGTATGAACTGGGGAGATCACTAGCTGCTCTTCATCAGCAACCATTTTGCCAATGGGATGCATAGCGAATAATAAACAAAAGGACAAAAAGCCAGCAAGGGAAATATACAAGTTCCCAGTGTCTGCCAGAGCCTCACTGGTGTAGTCTCCTATTGTCGATCAAAATGTTGGCGCTCTTGAGCACCGGTGGGGGAGCTTGCTCTGTCCTAAGCTCGGGTTCCGACATTGATCAGCCTAATGTACCCCCAAAGGGATACCATCAACATATCCTGTCCAATGTTCAAACAGTGCACAAGTCTCACCTCAACCTAGACTAGTTCTGTTGGTACTACAGCAAAGTACATCCTACCTTACACAGTCCATCCCTACCTAATCGGACTTCTCCTTTAGTGCAGTTTCTCTGCTGAGATCGCAAATTGTACCTAGTGACTCCAGGCACAGAAGGATCAACAAAAAGGGGCTCCTGGATTGCCCGTATTTAAGGAGGAACTGCTGCATTCAGCACTTCATCATTTTCCTCATCTGTTTTGGTCCAGGTCAACCTTGCATCACTGAAGGGGACAACCGGGGCAATGACTCGCACTTAGAGTCCCCTACTTCATCCTTCATCCATTGATTATAGGGCAGAGGCAGTGGGACCCTGTGACAATGAGTCGCTTGGATCCACTTCTTACGGCCAACAACCTTGATTGTAGTAAGTGTTGATAAGAGGACCTGTTCCGGTCCCCTCCCTCGCGGCTCCAAACTCTTCCTTCGCTGAAAATTGCGTATTAAAATTGAATCCCCAGGCTGTTTGGGTCCCTCTTGTGTAGCGAGTAGGGACTCTTGGAACTGTTGGTAAATAGAACGCAAATTTTCAGTTAACTGGCAAAGGTGATCTATTAACAATGGATACTCAATATCTGAAAACCGCCGAGGGTGCAGGACGACCCAGACATTTGCCGGGCGTACAAACGCGACCTCGTACGGCAACAATCCTGTCCTAGAATGTGCCTTAGTTCTCGTTGAATAAGATCTAATGGTAAAGTATCTGGCCACTGTAACCCTGTAGTCTCCTGAATGTTTGCCAGCTTCAGTTTGAGAGTACCATTGTACTTCTCAACCAAACCTGCTGACTGTGGATGATTGGCAGCATGAAACTTTTGCTTGATACTCAATCCATCACAAATTAATTGGATTACTTTGGCTTTAAAATGACTTCTGTTATCACTTGGCAGATCAAACAGGGCAAGCGGAAACGAGGAAAGAACTCCTTCAGGGGTACCTTTGCAGTGGTTATGGCTGGTTATGGCCGTATTGTCTTTAGTGGGCTAAGCCTCAACCTATGTACTGAAGGCGCAAACAACCACCAAAACGTACTTCAAATTATTGCACCTATCTAATTCAATATAGTCCATCTGGAGGACCTCAAAAGGGAAAGTGAGTGGTGCAATATTACGGGGTGGTGTAAGGGTACCCTTTCCAGGATTGTGCATCATGCACACCATGCAATACTTTACTAAATGTGCAGCTGTCTTCGAAATGTTATCATTCTGCCATACAGGGTCTAACAACTTGCAAATACCCTTAGCACTGATAAGAGCTGGACCATGGGCTATCGAGACTACAGGAAGAACATATGCATCTGACAACATCCATCTCTGCTTCCCTGACTTATCATTCCAACACCCCTCATCATTCAATTGTGCTTTACTTTCTTGCCAAATTGCTAATTCCTCTATTGTGGCCTCACTTTGTGTTTCCTTCACATTCTCAAGTGTATCCTCAAACATGGTAACTTCAGGCACCCACCTAGCGGGACCTGCTACAAACATTCTTTTCATTTTAGTTTGGGCCGTTTCTTTAGCTGTCTGATCGGCAAAAGCATTTCTCCTACCTACATCATCAGTGACCTTCTGATGGGCACTACACTTTACTATAGCCAATCTCTTATAGAGCGTCAAAGCAGACAAAAGTCTCATATGAGGTGCCCATGCTGTATCTTGGTGCCATGCGAAGTAAGAAACCCTCTCTGCGCTAATAAGAACAGTATATTCATTAGTGTAGCAAAACTCCGCTTTGAAGAAACAACTCAGAGAAGGCCCTTTCTTGGAATAGACAAAATATTGATTTTGATCATGATACAAAATGGCGCCTGTACACAAAATGGTGCCACAAATACATTACAAAAAACAATGCGAAAGCATGATTTTTAATCCAACACTTCTCGTTTTCAAGCATCCAAATGTCAATCCCCCATTCTGTGAATTGTTCTTTTTCATTGTGCACACTTACTGCTGTGCTCAAGTTGTGCTAAGTTATAATAGCTTGATCCTTCCCTGGTTACAAGGGTAAAGAAACAAATTGCACCCTGACAATGTCCCTGCTGGTGATATGAGACAGCGACTGGTTGTGTTGGAGAACCTTTAGGATGTTTGATCTGTTGAGAGTGTTGATATTGCCTTTTGAAGTTTACAGCGGAATCATGCTCATCTTTCCTGACTGGCCTCCCCCTAGAGCTGGAATGTTTGGTCTAAAGCTGGAATCGTCATAAGGAGGCCTTCGTATTGTTGAAGTTCTGTCTGTATGTTTCAGCGTGCTCTGTGTAACTTGCAGGTGGCAACAGAAGATAGCTTAGGTCCCTTCGGCTGGTCTTGTGTGTTCTGTTTTCCTGGGGGCGGTGTTAGCCTGTTGAGCTTCCATTGTTGTAGCATGGGCTTCTTGATTGTTGTATTCCTTGCCCAGGGGCGCTAGAGACTCTGCTGGGGCTTGAGGCACAGGTTATGGCGCTTTTCCCATTTGAGGGGGCTCCCCCTATGCCGTCCGGCCCCTACACTGGCTTCCTTGGCTTTGTTTATTACTGTGCTTCTGGACTTGGAGTAGCAGAGCTGAGTGAGCATTGGGTCAAAGCCCACGGGATGCTGACTTTTGTTGGCTGTCATTGGCTCACTGTAAGGCGTATGTTGTTTGTTGTCTTGGGCGTTTGTGGCCCATGAATGGACGTTGTATATGGTAGGTGTCCCAGGCTTTGTGATCTCAGCCTGTGTTATTATGTCTCCATGCGTGACGATCCCCGTCTCAATAGGGTGTGTGGAGAAGGACCCCATGGTGTGCAGTAATTGTTTGTGATGCTGGGAGGCCTGATCCTGGTAAGACCTGGGTGAGGGCATTATTGCAGAATATAAGGAAGAGAGGGTGGTTATTTACTATTTCAGTGGTCTGCCTTGATGGTTCATTTTTGGGTCCCAGATTAGTTGGATTTCGCTGGGAAATTCTCAATAATAGTTGCTTTGAGTGCTTTTGTTGTTTTTTGAGTCTCTTCTTATCTCTTCGCATCCTTGGTGGGGCTGTCTGACATGCACCCTGCAAGCCTATCTCCCCCTATGTTGTGGGGGGCGAGGTCTGCTATAAGATTGCTGCCTCCTATCTTGGTCTCGGGGGTGGAGGGTGCAGAGGCCAAATTGCTTTACTTGTTGTCGGCAGGTGACGTTGGATGGATTCAGGATCTATGTCCCTACTGGCTGCTGTGAGGTCCTTTACGCCCTTGGCTGGGCTTACGGGGTCTGAGCAGATTTTAATACTACGTTTTAGCTCCTCCACCAGCAATGAGAGTACCGTTGGGATGGATGCCAGTTTGTCGACTATCTCTGGGCACCAAAATTCAGAGGGAGGAATTGAAGTGCTACTGATTGCCCAAATCCTGTCAACTTCCATTGCCATGTCGGCCAATGTTGTTGCCATGACTTGGAGGATCTCCATTTGTATTTCGAGCTTCTCTGATTGTCATGTTAAAGCATTTATGGCTGGAGGGAGGGAAGTGGTGACTGACCTTAGCTGGTTATCCTGAGCGCATGAAAGTTCAAAAGGCAGTAGAGAGGGTGATCTTTGAAGGGAATAGCTTAGCTCAGACTTGGAGGAGGAGTCTATGATGATGCATGATCCTACCTTGCGCTTGAAGATATTTGTGTCCTGTGGTGGCACTGCCTTTAAATCTGTGTCTGTTCTTGGTGTGTGCAAGTTGCCAGCAATAATTCTTGATATTTTGTGCGGGCTGGCGATATCATCCAGTGATCCCCAGGCAATAGCAGCAAGGGGGTCTTCTTGAAAGTTTGTTGCCTGGCTTGAGGTGCGCTCAATGATTGGAGCTGGAAAGGCTCCCAAGCTGTGGTGAAATTAGGATCTTTTCCTCCTCCAGGTCTGGCTTTAGGCCATGGGGCGGCTGGATAATAGGATTGTGGAGGATAGGTGGCATGGCTCCTATCCCATGATTGGGGGGGGCTGGACCGGTCTCAACCTCGCTGCATGTCTCCTTGGCTGCCTTAGGTTGTCCCTAGTTTATAGTTGTAATTGTAGCTGTGAAAGCTTCAGCGCCCTTGGGGTCCTCGGCTTCCTGGCTTTTGCCATCAGGGCTGCTCTCTAGGAAAGAAGGGTTCTGGGCTCATACCCATGCAAGTCATATGTTTTGCCAACATTTGTCTGGGAGGGCGCTCTCCCCAAGGTATCCCCGCTTGAAGGTGTGTCACCTGTTACAGATTTTGATTTCTGCTCTGGCCTTGGCAGGCAAGCACTTTTCTTAGTCATTACAGCAAGGGAGCTCTTTCCTAGGCACCCACGTGAAAGGAAAGACGGGAGGTTGGAAAACACCTGGTCTCCAAGTGGTAGTCCTTGTAATTCTGAGTAGTGGGTTTGAGCACTAGAGGTCTATGCTTCCTCTTCTTCTCTGAGAGGCAAAGGTATTCTGGAAGCGGGTCAGTGATTCCCTGACTGGCGTGCGTCTATTTCGTGCGTGTTGTGGTACTGCTGATCACCCTGTCTTCCAAGTTAAGCTTTCCTTATTCCCTTTGCACAGGCTAGAGTCATTGTCGAAAATTCCCCTCTTGAGTCCCTTATTCCTTGGTTCCTGTTAATATATATCCTGGGCTTGTTGATTATCCTAAGTGCTGGGAGTTGCCCGGGAGAATCTCCTGAAAGCAATCAAGGCAAGGCACCCCAGGCTGATGGTAACGAGTGGGCCCTCCAAGAACGCCGCAGGCCACACTCAAAACTAACCGGGCCGCCTCCGTAGCACTTTTGAGACCTCTCTTTGGTCCGCTGTCTAATGGCAGCCACACTTGTGAATCTCAATTGCCAATCAATTTCATTAACCCGGTTCAGTTTTTTGTCAAACATCTGTTTTATTGAAAATGTTTCCAGATTCATACAATCCGGCGCTCAGCCTCTCAAGTTATCCCGCAGGCTTCCCCCCAGCTAAAGTTTACACAGTATCTTAAGATGTGGGAATTACAGAGTACAATTGCTTTTTGCAGGTTCATGTCGCGCCAAGATTAAATTTTCATAACTATGAGAAGAAAAAAAAAACCACCCCCTCCCTTCCCTCTCCCCTGTGGTGGAGAAGCTGTGCTTTACTTAACCTTGCTGAGCCCTAACGCGCAAAGTAAATTCCTTCCAGTGTCCCCCAAAATGCCCCCTGTCAGCGTTGGCTGGGAGTGAAACGAGAATACCCTTTCAAGTGTCCTAAAACTGAAATAGGTGAAGACCTCTCAGTGTTGGAGGACAGACTGCCAGCAGGAGGTCTTTTGTGATGTATGTCACCAAGGGGCCCCATTTATACTCAAAATTCTTATAGTCATCCCTGAAGATGCCTGCCATCTTTTCAAACTTAATTAGTCTCCACAATCGAGAGAACAATTGTGCCAGCACTTCTTCCAATTTGCCGCTTTGGTCTTTTTAGTCACCCCTATACATGACCTCATGATTGCTTTGACTGCCCTGGTTTGGTGTTCTAGAGTGGCATCTTCTAGATCTAATAGGATCGTATCGAATGTGCTCAGTTAGGGGTACTCCAGAATCTTTTTCGTCTGGGCCAGAATTTCCTCCTAGAATGGTTTAATGGATGGGTAGTACCACCAGATATGGCGGAAGTCCCCCAACAGGCCACATCCCCTCCAACAAAGGTCTGAGGTTTGGGGAAAGATCTTTTTGAGTTTAGTAGGGTGTAGATACCAATCAAATAACGTTTTGTAGTGGGCTTCCCTTAGCTCTATTGAGTGGTTGTGCTTGGCGATAACCGCCCATAAATGTTTCCACTCCCCCTCCATCAGTTCTCTCCTCAGGGTCTGCTCCCAAAAGTGAGTGTTCTGCGGCCTTGGTGCAATCGTTGGGGCAATCAGAAGGTCACATAAATATGAAGTTCTCTCTCTTGTGGGACCTGCCTTCCTTACAAAGGATTCTATCTGGGTCAGCTCCCGGGTTGCCGCCTCCCTTACTGGAGGATGGAGTGCCCAGTGTTTCAGCTGAAGGTAGTGGAAGTGTTCCGTTGGTGGAATGCTAAAATCCTGCTGGCAATTTTCAAAGTTATGAATTTCGTAGATGTGAAACAGATCAGAAGGAACCAAGCAGCCCCCCTCCCACCAAGAATCAAACAGGCCCGCCATCAGTGCCGGTGGAAACTCTGGGTTAAAATTTCTGTTCTCACCTGGTGGAATTTTGTCTGCGATGAACATAGGATTGCTATCGCTTCATCCTCTTCTGTCCCCCTGAAAATTAAATCCGATCTCCTTTGACTCCCTTTTACCACTTATCTTTCATCCAACTCTCTTCCTTGAATGATTCTCAGTTTTCCCACTTACTCTTACCTTTCCCTCTCTTTCTTCTCCCTTCCCCTCTTTTGCCTTTTTCTTTCTTTTCTTTCTTCTCTCTTCCTTTCTATTCCGCATGTATCTCCCTTTTTCCTTTTCTATATATCCATTTTATTATTTGTTTATTACTCAGTGCAATTGTTTCAGTAACCCCTATTGTTGTTCTTATTTTTTCCACTTATTTATGACCTATGTATTGTATTTTAATCTAAAATGCCAATAAAAAATTCATAAACAAACAAAAAAAAATGTATGGGGCTATATGAGATGGAAAAGAGGTCCACCCCTGGCCACGAGTCACTTCGTCCCATACCTTGAGAGTTGTCTGGGTGGGGGTGCTTAAATAAGCATTAGGGGGTCTGTCTTTTTTGGGCTTCCAGAGGACGTCCCAGATTGTCCTACCCACAATAGCCCGATCCATGTGGAGCCAGTGCTTGTCTGACTCCCTCACAGACCATTCCGGTACCACTCTCAGTTGTGCTGCCTTATAGTAAAGCCCAAAGTTTGGTAGTGCCGCTCCCCCCTTAGTCCTTGGCTTCCTCAGCACCTGGAAGGGTAGATGAGCTCTCCCATCTTGCCAGATGTAACGGAGGATCATGGAGCGTACCCCTGGTAAAAAAGTCTTTCTCCAGGTCCGTCAGGAGTGTTTGAAACAGGACACCCGCCGCGCCGCACGGCCACCAGCTGCTGCGTGCCTCCCGCCACCCGCCTGCCTCGCTGACCTGCCGCCGCCGTGTGACCACGCCCCCTGCCACCGAGCGGTGTGGTCTCCGGCGGTCTAGCGCTGTGCTCACTGCTTCCACTACTGTAGGCTCCCCGTTTTCCTTGCTGTGTGCCCCTTTTTCCTGCTTGTAATTGTTTTGTATTAGGATTGTATTGTATTTTATTGTTGATTCCTCGCCTGTCCCCCTGTTGACGCTCCCCCCGGTCTCCTCGCTCCCCGCTTCCCGCCGATAACCACGCCCCTTTCTCTTCTGTGCCCTCCCTCGCACTTGGCCATATATGGCGACCGTGCGACGCAGGTGAGTGTGACCTAGCTTAGGACACCCCCGCGCTGCACGGCCACCAGCTGCTGCGTGCCTCCCGCCACCCGCCTGCCTCGCTGACCTGCCACCGCCGTGTGACCACGCCCCCTGCCACCGAGCGGCGTGGTCTCCGGCGGTCTAGCGCTGTGCTCACTGCTGCCACTACTGTAGGCTCCCCGTTTTCCTTGCAGTGTGCCCCTTTTTCCTGCTTGTAATTGTTTTGTATTAGGATTGTATTGTATTTTATTGTTGATTCCTCGCCTGTCCCCCTGTTGACGCTCCCCCCGGTCTCCTCGCTCCCCGCCTCCGCCGATAACCACGCCCCTTTCTCTTCTGTGCCCTCCCCGCTCCCGCCTCCCAGCTGCTCCGCCCTCCCTCGCACTTGGCCATATATGGCGACCGTGCGACGCAGGTGAGTGTGACCTAGCTTAGGACACCCCCCGCGCTGCACGGCCACCAGCTGCTGCGTGCCTCCCGCCACCCGCCTGCCTCGCTGACCTGCTGCCGCCGTGTGACCACGCCCCCTGCCACCGAGCGGCGTGGTCTCCGGCAGTCTAGCGCTGTGCTCACTGCTTCCACTACTGTAGGCTCCCCGTTTTCCTTGCTGTGTGCCCCTTTTTCCTGCTTGTAATTGTTTTGTATTAGGATTGTATTGTATTGTTGATTTCTCGCCTGTCCTCCTGTTGACACTCCCCCCGGTCTCCTCGCTCCCCGCTTCCCGCCTCCGCCAATAACCACACCCCTTTCTCTTCTGTGCCCTCCCCGCTCCCGCCTCCCAGCTGCTCCGCCCTCCCTCGCACTTGGCCATATATGGCGACCGTGCGCACGCGCAGCGGGGGCGCCGATTGTGCGCCGAAGGCGCGCCAAAGGTAAGCCCGTCTGCGCCCGTCCGCGACCGGACCGCGCCCAGCGCCAGGACCCCTGGCTCCCGCAGACCCCAGCCCACCCGCCGTATGACGCCACCACCCTCAACGCACTCAACACCGACCGAATCCCGGGATGCTACCGAGCCACCCCGAGACGAACCCACGGACCCTTCAGCTGTCACACCTGCAAGTTCTCCTGCAACCGGACCTACACTACACCAGCACCCGCCAAGCCGAACACCAGCAGCAACAACCTCAAGTGCATCCTGCTCAACACCCGCTCCGTCCACAGACACACCATCGAACTCTGGAACCTCCTCGACACCACAGATCCTGACGTCGCCTTCCTCACGGAAACCTGGATGAACGACTCCTCAGCGCCCGACATCGCCATCGCCATTCCAGAGGGCTACAAGATCACCCGAAGAGACCGCAGCAACCAGACTGGAGGAGGCATCGCCATCATCTACAGGGACACCATCCGCATCACGACCAACACCGACGACACCCTGAAAACCGCCGAACACCTGCACTTCCAGATCCACACGGACCCAAAAACCACCCTCAGAGGCACCCTCATCTACCGACCCCCGGGACCACGCACACAATTCAGCGAAGACATCGCAGACTTCGTCTGCCCGCATGCCCTCCCCTCCGCTGACTACATCCTCCTGGGTGACATCAACTTCCACCTGGAGAACAACAACGACCGCAACACCACCGCCCTGCTTGACAACCTCGCCAACCTCGGACTTAAGCAGCTGGTGACCACCCCCACCCACCTCGCCGGACACACACTCGACGCCGTCTTCTCATCCAGCAAGGACATCATCTTCAGCCACGCCACCGGACTCCACTGGACGGACCACAGCTGCGTCCACTTCAGCTTCAGAAGGACCACGATCCACCACCACCAGCAACAGGTTGCTCGAAGAAACTGGAACAAGATCACGGCAGACCAGCTCGCCGCTTCCCTGAGCCAGCACCCTCCCGCCAGCTCAGCGAACCCCAGCCAGGCCGCCGATAACCTCACGAAGTGGATCAGCAACTGCGCAGACGACCTCGCCCCACTGAGGACCCCACCTAGCAGACCCGGCAGCAAGAAGGCCCCATGGTTCACTGACGAACTCAAAGAACTGCCGAGCCCTCGAGAAAGCCTGGAGAAGGGAGCCAACACCGGACAACATGACCACCCTCAAGCTCGCTACCCGGAAGCACCATCAACTGATCCACGCCACCAAGAAAACAGCATTCAAGGACCGACTGGACAACAACGCACACAACTGCAAGGAACTCTTCAACATCGTGAAAGAGCTATCCAACCCCAACGCCGGAAACAACAACATCACCCCTTCGCAAGACCTCTGCAACTCCCTCGCCTCCTACTTCCACAACAAGATCGCTGACATACACAACAGCTTCAGCCCACGAACAACGCTCCCCACGACCGCACCAACGCCCCCCACCACCACCCTCAACGCCTGGACCCAGATCAACACAGAAGACACCATCGGCACGATGAACTCTATCCACTCCGGATCTCCGACCGACCCTTGCCCCCACCACGTCTTCAACAAAGCCGACGCCATCATCGCACCCCACCTGCGGTACATCATCAACACCTCCTTCGACACAGCCACCTTCCCTGAGAGCTGGAAGCACGCCGAACTCAGCGCCCTACTAAAGAAACCAACAGCGGACCCCACCGAACTCAAGAATTACCGCCCCATCTCGCTCCTCCCGTTCCCAGCCAAAGTCATCGAGAAGACCGTCAACAAGCAGCTGGCCGCCTTCCTCGAGACGAATGGATCCCTCGACCCCTCACAGTCAGGCTTCCGAGCCAACCACAGCACCGAGACCGCCCTCATCGCTGCCACCGATGACATCCGAGCCCTGCTGGACAACGGTGAACAGCGGCCCTCATCCTCCTTGACCTCTCCACAGCGTTCGACACTGTTTGCCACCGCACCCTAGTGCAGCGCCTCAGCGACATAGGAATCCAGGAGAAGGCACTAGAGTGGATCATCTCCTTCCTCGCTGGAAGGACACAGAGAGTCCGCCTACCACCGTTCAGATCGGCAGCCACGGAAGTCATCTGCGGCGTTCCTCAGGGCTCCTCGCTCAGCCCCACCCTCTTCAACGTCTACATGAGCCCCCTGGCGGCCATCGCACGCCAGCACAACCTCAACATCATCTCCTACGCCGACGACACCCAACTGATCCTCTCCCTGACCAACGACCCCGCCGCCGCCAGAACCAACCTCCACGAAGGGATGAAAGATGTAGCCGAGTGGATGACGACCAGCCGCCTGAAACTGAACTCAGACAAGACGGAAGTCCTCATCCTGGGCTCCTCGCCCTCCGCCTGGGATGACTCCTGGTGGCCCCCCGCCCTGGGCACCGCACCCAAACCGACAGACCACGCACGCAACCTGGGCTTCATCCTGGACTCCTCCCTCTCCATGACCAGACAAGTCAACGCCGTCTCCACGTCCTGTTTCTACATCCTGCGCATGCTACGAAAGATTTTCCGGTGGATCCCCACCGAGACCAGGAAGACGGTCACCCAGGCCCTCGTCACCAGCCGACTGGACTACGGCAACGCCCTCTACGCCGGAACCACCGCCAAGCTCCAGAAAAGACTCCAGCGGATACAGAACGCCTCAGCCAGACTCATCCTCGACATCCCCCGACGCAGCCACATCTCCGGACACCTGAGAGACCTGCACTGGCTCCCCGTCAACAAAAGAATCACCTTCCGTCTCCTCACCCACGCACACAAAGCCCTACACGACCAAGGCCCGAGCTACCTCAACAACCGCCTCAACTTCTACGCTCCCAAACGCCACCTCCGATCGACCAACCACGCCCTCGCCGCCGTCCCCCGCATCCGAAGAGCAACAACAGGAGGAAGGTCCTTCTCCTACCTGGCCGCCAAGACCTGGAACACCCTCCCTACCGACCTCCGCCTGACCCAAGATCACCTCTCCTTCAGGAAGAAGCTCAAGACCTGGCTGTTCGAGCAGTAGCGGCCACCCCCCCCCCCCCCCCCCCAAGCGCCTTGAGACCCTCTGGGTGAGTAGTGCGCTCTATAAATGCAATGATTGATTGATTGGGGAGGATGGTCCTTTTGACTACGTTTATCCGCCCTAGCCAGGAAATGAACAGTGGTTTCCATCACTTTAGCTCTTTCCATACCTGTTAGAGTAAAGGCGGAAAATTTGCTTTAAACAGACCTTCTATGCAGGGGTGATCTGAATCCCTAAGTACGTTAGTGTATGTTTGGCCCACGCAAAACATGAATCAGCAAAAAGCGAGACTTTATGTTCTTCCCAAAATTAATCCCCTGGATTTCAGTTGTTGCCCGGAGTTGAGCTGCCAGCGGCTCAATGCTCAGGGCAAACAATAAGGGGGGAAAGGGGCACCCCTGTTGTGTGCTTTGGCCTAGTTCAAAGGGGCACAAGCTCACTCCATTCACCTGGACTCTAGAACGTGGGCTCGCAGAGTTAGCTCTAATAATTTTGATAAACTTTTCCCCAAAGTCAAAACGTTCCAGAGTGAGAAACAGAAAGTGCCAATCCACCCTGTCCAAGGCTTTCTCTGCATCCAGCCCTACCAATACGGCCGGGATTTTAAACTTGGACACCTTTTCTATAAAATGCAGTGTCTCGCATATATTGTCGAGTGTTTGTCTTCCTTTTATAAAACCGGATTGGTCCGGGTGGATAATGTCAGGCATAACATTTTCTAGGCGTGATGCCAGGATTGGCTAATAGAGTTTGGCGTCCAGATTAAGTAGTGCTATTGGTCTGTAGGATGCACAATGTTGGGGATTCTTCCCTGATTTTGGTATCACCTTAATCAGTGCCTCCACCATGGACAGGGTCACCTCCTGTGTGGTCGCTACGTCATCGAATAAAGCAATGATATGCGGTATCAGTTCGGATGCGCATGTCTTATAGAAGTGAGCAAGCAATCAGTCAGTCCCTGTCGACTTATGGGGCTTTAAGGCCATGATAGGTGACCCTTGACCCTGTTCGCAGGGCCGGTCGCTCCACGCACTGCAAGGCTCCCCGTGTGCGACCAGGACTTCTGCCCTTTACCGCTGCTGCCGCGAGTTCGCCGCTGCACCACCTGCTGTAGGCCCGTGTTTTTCTGAGTATTTTGTTATCTGTACACAGTATTGTTTTCACTTTGTGCCCTGATTGTTTCCCGATTGCCAGTGTATTTTCTAAATGTCTCCGTGACTGTTCCCGCTTTTGTGCCCACCCGCTCCCTGCCGCTGCTAACCTGCGGACCCGCCCCTTTCTCTTCTGTACCACGCCCCCTCCTAACGCCCATTGGCCGTCCCGCCCCCGCCTCCCAGCTGCTCCTCCCTCCCACTTCGTCATTTATGGAGGACACTGCGCGGAAGCGCAGCGGATGCGCGCCGAAGGCACGCCAAAGGCAAGCCCGTCTGCGCCTGTCTGCGCCAGGACCGTGCCCAGTGCCAGAACCCCTGGCTCCCACCGGAACCAGGACACCCGAATGAGATAAGCCGCCGCCCTCAACACCGGACGACCACTCGCATGCTACCAAGCCACCCCAAAGCGCACCCACGGACCCTTCACCTGTCAAGCCTGCAAATCCACCTGCCCCCAACCCCGCACCCCCACCAAACCTAACAGCACCAGATGTCGCCTTCATTACGGAAACCTGGATGAACGCCTCCTCAGCCCCCGACATCACCATAGCCATAGCCATCCCAGACGGCTACAAAACCACCCGGAACGACCGCATCAACAAAACGGGAGGAGTCGCCGCCATCATCTACAGGAACACCATCAGCATCACGACCAACGCCGGAGACATCTTCTCCACCGCCGAACACCTACACTTCCAGATCCACACCGACCCCCAGACCACCCTCAGAGGAACGCTCATCTACAGACCCCCGGGCCCGCGCACACAATTCAGCGAAACCATCGCAGACTTCATCAGCCCGCACACCCTAGCCTCACCAGAATACATCCTCCTAGGAGACCTGAACTTCCACCTGGAGAAAAACAACGACAACGCCACCACCACCCTTCTTGACAATCTCGCCAACTTCGGACTCAAGCAACTGGTGGACACCCCCACCCACCTCGCTGGCCACACGCTCGACGCCATCTTCTCCGCCAGTAACCACGTCTCCTTTAACCACTTCACCGGACTACACTGGACCGACCACAGCTGCATACACTTCACCTTCAAGAAGACCACATCTCACCACCTCACGCATCGGATCCCCCGCAGATGCTGGAGCAAAATCACCACAGACCAGCTAACCACATCACTGAGCCAGAACCCACCAGTCGACACCAACCTACCTGACACCAACAACGCAGCCCACAACCACGCACAGTGAATCACCAACTGCGCCAACGACCTCGCTCCACTAAAGAACCCCCAAGGCAAGACCGGCATCAGAAAACCCTCAAGGTTCACAGACGCCCTCAAAGCCACAAAGAAATCCTGCCGAACACTCGAAAAAACATGGCGCCACGAACGGACAACAGAAAATATGACATCCCTCAAAAACGCCACCCGCGAATACCACCAGCTCATCCGGGCCACCAAGAGGACATCGTTCAAAGAGCGACTGGACAACAACACCCACAACAGCGAGGAACTCTTCAGCATCGTCAAAGAACTCTCCAACCCCAACGCCAGCAACAACGACATCACACCTTCACAAGACCTCTGCAACTCCCTCACCAGGTTCTTCCACTGCAAGATCGCAGATATAGACGAAAGCTTCGGATTCCCAAACACCACCTCCGGCCACCAAACCTGCGACCCCCACCACCACCCTCAGCGCATGGACCCCTCTCAGCAGTGAAGACACCATTCACATCATGAACACCATCCACTCTCCCTCCGACCCATGCCCCATCACATCTTCAACAAAGCCGACACCATCATCGCACCCCACCTTCGGAACGTCATTAACAGCTCCTTCACTTCAGCCACCTTCCCTGAGAGCTGCAAACATGCAGAAATCAACGCCCTTCTGAAGAAACCCACAGAGGACCCCAAGGACCTCAAAAACATCCGCCCCATCTCTGTTCTCCCCTTCCCGGCGAAAGTCATCGAAAAGACCATCAACAAACAGTTGACCGCATTCCTCGAGGTAACCAACTCGCTCGAACCTTGCCAGTCCGGATTTCGAGCCAACCACAGCACCGAGACCGACCTCATCGCTGCCACAGACAACATCAGAACCCTGATGGACATCGGAGAAACAGTCGCTCTCATCCTCCTAGACCTTATAGCAGCCTTTGATACCGTCTGCCACCGCACCTTAATAAACCGCCTCGACAACACCGGAATCCAAGGAAAGGCCCTGGAATGGATCACCTCGTTCCTCTCCGGCAGTACCCAGAGAGTCCGCCTCCCCCCTTCCGTGGCCACCGAGGTCATCTGCGGCGTACCCCAAGGATCCTCACTCAGCCCAACCCTCTTCAACTTCTACATGAGCTCCCTCGCCACCATCGCACGCAAACACATCAACATCATCTCCTACGCCAACGACACACAACTGATACTCTCCCTCACCAAAGACCCAGCCTTCGCCAAAACCAACCTTCAGAAAGGCATGAAAGATGAAGCACATACCATAGAAGAGTGAGCCATAGCGAGGACAAATGGTGGGGGGGTAAAAGCCTTCTTTCAATTAAGCGCTATAACCGGTTTCGCTGCAGTAACCATGTGAAAGATCAAGCGCCAGTCTGAGTGCGTCATGGCTTTAAGGGACCTCGGACGGAGTCCTAGAATCGTTATCCCCTGGTCAATCGATATAGGAAACCCCACCATCTCCTCCCTAATATGGCTCAGGATTTCTTTCCAAAACAGCAGGTACTTTTGACATTTGAATGGAGAGTTCAGCCTTTTCATGTTCCATGAAGCAATTGTTATTTCACAGAGCTACCCCTACACCCTGTGACCCCAGAAGTACCCCTGCCTCCAATTCTCTAACTCCCTTCGCTGCAGCAAGGTAGATCCACCTGTATCTCCTTGACCTTCCTTCTCCACCCCCCCTCCCATAAAATAACATCCCTTTTAGAATATTCAACCAACAAATTAGGTGTAACAAAACCTAGTAAGGGGGACCTCCCGGTTCCCCACTGTGGCATCCTTCCAGGCTACGGGCATTCGGCTGTGGCCTCGGTCTTAGCCCATTGCCCAGCAGTCACTATAGAACATGCAAAGTAGCTGATCACGTAGAGTTCAGTTGTGTGTTAGAGATTCATGCAAGCCTGAGTCGAGGTGTATAGCCAGGTTGTCTTCGTCCCAGTTAACCCTCATAGTTCGCACCCATGACGGCATGTCTCGCACCTCAGATTACCCCCCCCATCTCAGACCTCTGTCATTAAGTCTAGCCTGTGGCTGATTAGCTGCACCTCTTCGTCGTGGTTCAAGTCTTTGTTTGGCGTCCCTTAGAAAACGCTCTCCATGATGTTGCTGTTGGGCGAGTCATCTCCTCTGCTCTTTCTGCCGAACTGGAGGCTTCCTCCTCAGGTTCGGCAAGCCCAAGATCTTCAGCTTTTCCTTGGGCTCTGTGACATGACGTTGTTTGTTCTGGTATTCGAAGGCCAGCCCAAATGGGTTATGTCCAAGGGTATCTAACCTGGTCTGCTCGCAGTTTTTTGTGAGTGTCCTGAAGGCTTGACGTCGTTGAAGGGTCGCCTGCGCCAGGTCTTGGAAGAGTGAGCATCGAAAACCCCTGATTGCATCTTTCTTTCTGGACTCCTTAAGTATGGGTCCCTTGACTTTGAATGAGTGGAGCTTGTCTAATAGGTCTCTGGTGCGCCTTCTCTCCTTGGGGGTGGCTGGCTCGACCCTGAGCGCTCTATTTTGATCTTAATTTGATTTGGACCAAGGATCTTTGCAAAGAGCCCCTCTACAAAAGCCTCCAGATTGGGTCCCTCCTCGCCTCCTCCAGGTGTCTGACGCGTATACTGTCTCTCCTTGCCCTGTTTTCCAGGTCTTTGTTCTTTCGTAGGGCCGACTGTAGCTGAGTATGTAGGAGCTGTACCTTGTCTTGGGTGACCGTCAGTCTTTTATCTAGCTCTGGTGTTTGGGCCTCCGTCTCCAACATACGCGTCCAAAAGAGTCCACATCTTTCTGACATGTCTGGTTTCATTTGTTCCATTGAGGCCTGGAGATCACCCTTTAGTTCATTACGCAGCTCCATCTTGAAATCCTTCAAGGACACCAACAGGTCCTCCTTGGTCAGCACCATTCCGGATTCGGCACTCCCTTGCACTCCAGTTTGTTTTTTCTCTGCTGGTGTAAAGTAGTTTGACACCTTGGTTATGGCTTTTTTAGGTGGCATAGATGCGGTCTCCACCCACCACCAGGGAATCCTGGGCCCATCAACTTACCAAGTGATCCCGCACTGTGCTTTTGTACTTTGTTGTGCTTCTGTGGAGGCTACCCCGGTGGGTGCCTTGGCCCTTCTCAGCACATGAAATGGTGGGGCTCCTCGTGATGCATGTTTCCCATGGCGGCCATCTTGGGGTCAGGCAAGGAATGATTGCCCCTGCGTCTCTGTATGCCTGGTCCTCTTCACAACTCCCAAGTTCTTTCAGGATGCCCCCTATTCCCCCTCTTACCCTCAAAGGACCCCTGGGGAGCCCCCTGTGCTATCCCCCCGCGTGGGGTGTATCGTCCGCCATTTTGGAGTCAGGCGGGGTGAGGTAAGAACCTCTCCTCCGCGTTGTGGCTTAGTTTCTTGGGGCCCCTCACACCCGTGCTGTGAGTCAGGAGCTGGTGTGCCTCAGGGAGTCCCCTTGAGCCTACTCACCCCCTCTGGGTTCCTGCTGTAATCGGCCGGTGTATCAACTGGGGCACCGGGGACCCGCTCCTCTCTTCTGGCTCCCGCTAGCAGATCTGCTGACATCACCCCCTCCGACTGCAGGCGTTGTCCTTCCTTGCTATTTGGCCTCCAGCTGGTGCTGAGTTGGGGGACTGCAGGTACGTCGCTGTGCCACCTGATGACTCACCAGCTTACTCTGCTTGCTTCCCTCTGTAGTCAGGGTCTAGAGCTGGAGCAGTGCTGGGCCGGACAGGTCAGCGTAATGCAAGCCACCCGTGCTCCTCCTGCGGTTTCCTTGCTCTTTACCGCAATAGCGGCGGCCTACAGCTGCCGGGGAGTGGGTCGAGCGGCTGCCGAACTGCAATGAGCCACCCGGTCTGTGTCGTTATCACCATCAGGAAATATGCCATATTCCGTCTCTGCTCCAAAATCGAAGGGAGTGGATGGATATTTATTTTTAAGCATCTTAATGAATCTCAAAACTATAGGAGCTTAAAATATGGAAGGGTGATCTTGCAAAACAGGTAAAAGCTGAAAGGGCGGATAAATAACATTTAACCCCTTCAGCGCTGCACGAATTTTCGCGCTGTGCTGAAGGTTCTAATGAGCCTATGGGCTCATGACGGAACGGTTTCGTCATGAGCACAGCTCAACCGACGCTCATGACGGAACCGTTCCGACATGAGCATGGAAGGGGTTAAACCGTGGCAACTGCTGGGTTAACAAGAGTACAAAATACAACATATCAGACAGAAGAACGTTTAAATGATCAAATACAAGGTTTTCCAAAGTCTGCCCTGGAGGGCTGGATCCATGCCAGATTTGTGGCATGTCACCATTCAGATAAATGTAGTTATTTCAAAACCCTGGCATCGATCAGGCCCTCCAGGACTCCCTTTGGAGAACTCTGATCTAATGAATCATCATCACACTATTTAACACATTTAGCCCATCTGCCAGCATAAACAGATTTGGTGGAGTGGTGTCTGGATGACAAAACAACATCCACCACTTAAGAGGGAAGTGAAAAGGAACTCAAGATGCCCCGTTGAATCTCCAGGCATGTAGGCCCAGGCTCTGAAGAAATCTGACCCTTCAAGAGGAGGTCTGCACTGAGAAAGAGTGCAGGCAAAGGAGTGGTGAATGAGAACTGCATACCATACGCTTCTTGTCCAGTCTAGGGCAATCAAGATTACTTGGGCCCGGTGGAGGCAAATCTATCTCAGCACCCAAGGAATTAAGGCTATGGAAGGAAATGGGTAAAGCAGCTGGGAGCTCCAGCTCAATCAAAACTTATCCCCCAGTTCTCCCTGCATTGGATACTGGAGGCTGCAGAACAACGGCCAGTCCATGTTCGCTTGAGAAGTCTATGTTAGGAATCCGCCATATTTGGAAGATGTAGAGTACCGCTTTCGTACAGCGATACCGCTCGTGATCAGATAAATGGCGCCAACTGTTACTGTCCACAAGTACATTGAGTACTCCAGTCAGTTGATTTGCTATAACACACCTTTGGAGGGCCTTTGTGTGCCCACATACATGACCGACAACTAAAAGGCTGGTAGTAGACTTTGCAAGCATAAGAAGTTCAGGACTAGAACTTTTTCTCTGTGAAGCAAAAATATTTCTTTTGTGATTACAGAATAGGAACGTGGAAATAGGCACTGTGCAAGTCGAGTGAAACCATACAGTTTTCTATCTCCAGCACAAGAAGAACCTTAGCTAGGGTCAGCATCTAACATTTTTTCCGTTTGAAAACCCAGTTTAAACTCCTGAGGTCCAGGATCGGAAGAAAACAAGTATTTCTTGAGGATTAGAAAATAACGTGAGTAACATCCCTGAACACATTCCTGCTCTGTAACCAACCCCACTTCACCCTTTAGGAGTAGGGATGAGACCTCCTGTTGGAGGAGCCGAAGATAGTCTGCAGGCAAAAAGTGTGATTGAAGACAGTATGAGGGAAATTCTTAGAAGGGTATGGCATAGCCCTTTTCCACAATACTTAGCATCCAAAGGTCGGACGTTAAGTACTGCAATTCATGTAGAAATTTGGACACCTATCCTCCCACTAGTAAATCATGCTTTAAGATGGGAAAATTAGGGCTGCTTTCCTTATTATTTGCAAAGGAGGTTGAGGCGGAAGCTGGTGGGAGGGGGAAGAGCTTCCTGTCTTCCTCTACCAAGCCCTCTGTAGCTCTTATAGAGGGGGATCAGATGACTGCTGTTGGCATCAACAAAATGAAAAACCTCTACAAAAGCCTCAACATTTCTCAAGATTTGCCTATAATCCCTTGGCTGTGACTGAAGTCCAAAGGAACGAGCTGTGGCTTTGTGGTCCTTAAAAGGTTCCAAGGCAAAACCTGCCTTAGCTCTGAATAGGCAAGATGCAGCAAAAGGTAAACCCATAAGGGTGTTCTGTACATTCAGTGAAAAAACAGAACCCCTCAACCATGCACGCCTACGCACAGAAACCGAAGTGCTCATTGCCCTTGCAACAGAACCAGTTGTATCCAGTCCAGATTGTATAACCAGGTGGGCTGCAGTCTATCATTCAGCAGTTCTGAGAAATGACTCTTACACCCCTCAGGCAACTTAAGTATAACAGTCTGCAACGAATCCAGAAGGGCATTACAGCACCTATCCAGTAGGCCTGTAATATTGGTAGACTTAAGAGCCATGCACTTCCAGAAAATATTTGTGGCGGATTGCCTACGGATAGAGAGTCTAAGAAAATGGAGCAAAGTGATAAATTAACCTAGTGCCAGCTTCAAGCTGTCTGGTGTAGGATGTGAAGATAAACACAGGATCACCAGGGGTTGGTTTATAGCGCCTGGCTATCTGTATGGAAACAGTTGTGGCTTCCACCAAATATCCAAAAGAGGTTCTCTCTAGCTTTAAATGAAAGGGAATAAAGGTTCGGATGACTATGAAGAAGAGTGCAGCACTTCAGTAATTTTAGATGTTGGCTCCATAGTAGGGAGCCGAAGATCCAACATTTCTGCAACATTATGGATGATCGAATGATATGTTATAGCTTCCGGAGTTGGAATTGGAGAAAGCATTTTACACTCTTGTGAAGCATCCAAACCACTAACACCTTTTAAACCTTCAAAGTCCATATCCATTAAGGCTGGTCATCAGCATATCCTTAATTCTTGGGGAATCTTGTTCCCCAAAGAAAAACTGCACTTCCTCAACCAGTCTTTGTGCTTCTCTCCTGGATCTGTGTTAAGGTACTAGCGAGAAAGTATCCAGAGGAAGTGACCCTGGAGAAGGTTGAGGTGCCAATGTCATTGACACCGGCATTAGTAACATCACAAGAAATGTCAATAATGCCACTGGCGTCAAAGTATGAGACATTTGTGCTGATGTAGCCGGCACCAGTGAAAGCTGAGAAAGAAATCACTAAAGGGGATGGTGTCGTCTTCTGGGAAATTTTATCAGCACTAGAGTCGAACAGGGAATCTGGGCCATCGGCATGAATGTCATAAATGGCGCCTGCTGGTATGGTGCTGGGAAGCCTTCCAGGGAGTGAGTTGGAGGACCCACCTGGCCAACAGGCATACCAGATGGAACCATTGCCCTATTAAATTTACTAAACATAGTGCTCAGGAGCTGAATGGTATCCATATCTGGAGTAGGAAAGGCTGGGTACACTTGGGGTCGAGGAACTGGATCTGAAGACTTTTGCCAGGCCTGGCACCGCAGATCCTGGAATCGGAAGAGGCGCTGGCATAAAAGATAGCATCGGAGATGGAGCCGGCCTGACTTCCTGCCAATCTTCCTCAGAGGTTGGTTGCAGAGACACCGACCTCTTTAGCTTATTTTTTGATGACTGATGTCGAAACACATGACGCTTCTTTTCGGCCTAATTTGAAGAATGAGGTGATGGCGATCTGGATATTTGCCGAGACTTAAAACAAACTCTGTTCTCATCTCTGGCCATGAATATTTTGCCTTATCTCTCCTTTAGGGCCTTCGAATTCATCTTCTGGCAGCTGAAACAGGTAGGACATCACGGTCCGATCCTAATCACCAAAGACAAATGTCATGCGGGTCATTAATACACATCTTACTGTCATATGCTTTTACAAGGCTTGAAACTAGACTGCAAAGGTGGTGACATTCAGAGAAAACCTGCACCTATTGGAGCTCTAACTAGGAAAATGTTGAAAAACGAGCATCCCTTATGGAGAGTTTTAACAACAGTTACACATCAAAGGTGCAGAAAAAAGGGAACTAACGTCAGTATGCAAATGGAGATGCGTTATGGCACCAGTGAAGTCATGCGGTACCATGTGCAGAGCAGTATTGGAGCCAACACCACCATTTGCATGGGAGAGCTATCAAAACGCTTCCCTTCCAAGCTCACAAATGGGATAGTCAAGATGTGAGGAATCTGCGGCTGTAATTATCAGAAAGTTACCTACATAGGGAGATGTTATTTTTGAGTTTTAGTTTTCTCTGCTACCTGATTTTGAAACCTTCTTAGCTGTAGCCTTGAGGTCTTCTGCAAAATCATTTAGGGGTTATTGGGCAGTTCTCTGATGAAATTTTCTCTAGCGTTCCAGGCATTTGGGCACCATGGTACTGCTCAATTGGTGCCAAGTGTGCCTATTTGGGTCATGGTTGTTCAATGGTTAGTGTGATTGAGCATTGTGGGCTTCTCTAGGAGGTGGTGAACTCGGATACCTCATCATAAAAAGTTATACCAATAGATAAAGGTCAATGACTAATCAGAACTATATATTTATAAGGCCTTTATTATAGCAGTAAAACACAAAAAATTAAAAATAAGATAAATACAAAAAAAAAAAAAACAGATGAGCCAAGCACATTCTTCGACCAGAATACAACTCCGTATTAATGGCAATTTAGTGGTCAGACATACTTCAGAGCACAACAGGAGGTTTATAGGGTACATGGACCTTCATAAATCTGTCAGATTGAAGAATGCCTCATACCCAATGAATGTGCTGAGCATGTGTGACTGCATCTTTAGTGTTTTAAGGCCAGAAAAGTAAATTTCACATGTGTGAAAGCTAGTGTCCAAGCAGTGAAAAATGCTTAAGATGCTGATCACAACAAGTGTAGATGTATGCTCAACATAAGTAGAGGCCAGAGTATGATTGAACCTACTCTTGTTAAAAGGCATTGAAGTAGTCATATGGTAGGATTTGGTGGGGGGGGTGGCGGGGGGGGGGGCGGAGTGCGAGGATGCGGTCAGTGACAAAATCTGTTGCTAACCAGGCACATGAAACAAAGGCATTGTTATACCCAAGTACATTTTTCTTTCTGTCGAGACTTCAAACTAGAACCACTAACATCATCTTCTGCTTGGAAGAATCATCTTCTGCTTGGAAGAATTGCCAACAGCACCACAAAGCAGACACTTCTCATTCATTCATATAGAACATTTAAAATAAATGTTGACTTCACATAACATATGAAAATACGCCATTACTGAAGGTCCATTGCTTGTTTCTCTTTACAATCGTTCTGTCATCCGATCTGCTAGCCCAACCACTTTCTTCCAAACTTCACAACTGGTTCTCCTAATACGGAAATTAGCCAGGTTCAACACGAGGTGGGAGTAGGAACGTAAGCTGCTTCTGGAAATACATTTTGCACGTCGGAAGCTATTTTTGCCAAATGCTTTTGGAATCCCTTTGTTCAATAATTAAGCACTTTACCATCTATACACATGCATATTTGTCACAGTTGGGGGTACGTTGGGGGGAGAGGGTATCCTAAAGAGCAAACTACAGAATCTGAAAAAGTATTAAAGTAATATTATGTCTATTATGATCTATTCCATCTCCTTTTTACTTACCTTGGCTGGCTAAAAATGTATTGTGGGGCTCTACATTTAAATTGTGTTCAACTGAAAACGCTTCCTTTAAAAAGTAAATACTTACAATAAATCTTATATTTCGAATTTCTGGGGAAAACTGATCATCAACAAAAGAACTACACTTTTTTCAAATAATTGCAATTATCCCGTGGCGAACAAAAGATGTAAACTATATTGTGATACCTTCCATTAAAGAAAACTTTTCAATTAATGTATTGGAAACAAGATTTGGAATGGAAATGAGAAAACTCAAACCTAAGGGAATGCATGTTTATTTAATAGAGTAATACATTAATTTATTTTTATCTCTGAATCTGAAAGTACTGATTTAAGGCCTTTATTTTAGATGATGGTAAACTAATCTAATTATTTCAATTAATATGTATTTTGTAGTGTTACTTCATGGTGGCAAAGACTCATTTTTGTGAAAATATGTCACAAGGACAAAACAAAAAGAGGACCTGCTCAAAAAGCTTCTCAATGTGTTTATTAACAAATGTTATAAGCTGGAATGACTGTGCACCATTACAAAGAAGTAACAACTGTGGCGCCAAAGCTTCATGGGCTCTGGTAATCTGACAGATGCTTAAGATTTGTACATAATGAAAGAAATCATAGTTTGTAGTGTATCTCAATAAGAAAGAATACAAACCCACGTTTTAACAATAAGCATGTTGGTGTGCACTGGTAAAAAGAAATGAAAGACCCAAAAATCCACCCCCACGTGCAACCTGGCCTTCACTCCTTTTACTTTATGTTCTCACTACATCTGCAGCAAACAAAAGAAGAGCTCTCTTTAATGACAGTACAATCCTGATGCAAAATATGTAAAGTGTTACTCAAAATATCGAACATTATTGCAATCCGGACAAGATTTGCTGCATCTATGTGTCTTGGAAGACTAAATTAAGTTGCCAAGCATTAATTACACTGACAAAGATCTAATAAATGCGACCAGGGAAATTGAGAAGCGAAAAACAAGAGTCTAGGAAAGAAATACCATGGCACGCCTTTTTACAAGCTTAAGATTTAGCATCATTAACTGGCTGTAAAATTGGTTAATTCATTTGAACAACTTTTGTTCTTTTTATACAATAAATACAGAGCTCAAAAGAACACCACACTTCGCTGACAAAATACAACAATTTTAAGAAACAAATTATATATTTAAATATAATTTGATGGCTGTACACAACCAATACATGTAGTGCCTATATATCTGGTTATACATTTATTTAGAGTCCATGAACGCTGTACTAACTTTAACAAGATGTGACTGACTGCCCCATTACATATTTCTTCAGACTTGCGACGAAAGGTATACATGTATACCTAAATCTTGAAGACAAACTCCGAGGAGTCAGTTTTGTGGCCACAGAGCGATTCTTCTGCCAGAATTCCAATAGTGATTTCTGTGTCCTGATGTTTTCCCAATGCCGTGATGCTGACACCATCTGACGCACCTTGTAGGCTGATCAAGTCCATGATCACACTTTGTTTCATTTATAACTGCAAACGATGAGCACTGTGTGTAGAATTTGCTCACCGTGCCCCCCACCAGAACAAGCTGCAGTGGTGAAGGCACTAATTCCATAGACAAAACTCTAGTGTTCTAAAGTGGGGATTTGGCAACAAGAGGCGACGGTTTTGTGCTTTTCATCTAAGCTACTTCCTCACCAATTGGGACTGGATGGGTATGCTTTACTAAAGTTCACTGTTAACACACAAATACAACAACTTTTTCTGTGGCTGACTTTTTCCTATTAAAATAAATAACTTTTAAGGCAGAAATTAAAGTATGTCTTAATAATATAATTAACATTGCCTGTTAAATAACTTACCTTTGGAAACATTCTTTCTGATGGATATCTGATCTTATGAAACAATCAGAGAGAGAGAGGGTGTAAGACACTCTTATTCCCCCAGGTTATGTATACAAAACAAAAGAGTGTCAAGTGCACTGGTATCTACATGAACACACAGCGGCAAAGACTGTGAAAGGACTGTGAGAAGAAGTGTGAAAAAACCCTTTTCATTAACACATTGGAAATCTTGTTTTTTTTTTTGGAAGCCCTCACTCACCAACCTGGTTGGTGACATGCTTCATCATCGGGCCCACCAGGAGAAGCCGAGTGCCTCCCTGGTGTGCTGCAACGCCAGATTACTGCGGAGCTGGTTTTTGTGACAATGGTGTGAAAAGTGATGTTAAAAATGTCTAAAACTGGACCAATCACAATGATTTATTTGTTGGTCAGTTGAGACATGGTTAAAAAAGGATATGTGTGGAAAAACTACCGCAGATTATGATGGGAGTTTCCACTTAAAGTGGGGTCAACATGTTTCTGCCCTTCCTAAGTGTAAGAATTACGTGGGCATTCGTCAGGACCATGTAGCGTGTACCTTGGCGGTATGGGCGCGCTAAGGCCCACCCTAACCTAAGGACGTGAAAGTTAAAAACTGTTTTATGTGTAAAAAAGTGCAAAACAGAACACAAACCACAAGTTTTGGGATTTACCTCCACTCAGAGGAACCTGTGTAGTTTGTGTAATAAAAGATCCACGCCCCACGAGTCTCGGGAGGGGGGTGGAGGCGAAAATGGCACACCGCCCGCAACCCCTAGCACCCTCGTGGCACCTAGCTGTTCCTGCTCCGGACCCCGTGGAGTTCGGGGGTCCGGAGCAGGAACAGCTAGGTGTGCCATTTTCGCATTCACCCCCCTCCCGAGACCCATGGGGTGTGGATCTTTTATTACACAAACTACACAGGTTCCTCTGAGTGGAGGTAAATCCCACAACTTGTGGTTTGTGTTCTGTTTTGCACTTTTTTACACATAAAACAGTTTTTAACTTTCACGTCATCGTTATTTGCTACCTGTTTTAATACCAGCATTAATGTATAATTTAATGAAAAGCAAAAATAGTTTATACATAAGAGTTTTATATTTCAAATAAAAGGAGTGAACCTTACTGATGTACTTTGCTGGGAGCACAGAATAATCCAAATACTCTAACAATTGTCTACTTCACTGGTGCTATGTCACACTGTTGTGGCATCAGGTACAAATCCGAAATATATAATCGTAGGGTAAGACTAAGTGAGCCCACAAAGACAGCACAGGGGAAGCTAATTTCTTAGAATATTTATAGCTCCACAGAGATCAGAGAATAAAGTGGAGCTAAACAAAATATTTTTAAAAGAATGTTACAGAATAATTAACAGCATTCAGAGCGGAAATGGAAGGATGATGAGAACTTTATGGGAAAACGAAATCTTCACTAGA
This sequence comes from Lissotriton helveticus, assembly GCF_964261635.1. Classification (NCBI taxonomy): domain Eukaryota; kingdom Metazoa; phylum Chordata; class Amphibia; order Caudata; family Salamandridae; genus Lissotriton; species Lissotriton helveticus. The sequence goes on along the minus strand of NC_136061.1, from coordinate 1,722,410,478 downwards.
TACGTTGTTACAATAAGGTAAGTAACTTAAATTACCAACAGATACTTGTTTCTGCAAATTTGTCATCACGAGACACTCCTAAGGCAGGAACACACAAGGACGTAGAGCTAAGCTCACCAATATTAATTATTGTACTGCGGATCTCTAACAGAACTGCCCCGCCAAGCTATAACTTGTTCCTTGCATCTGAATCAAGGTAGTAACGTTTGGTGAAACTATGTAGAGAGAATCAAGTGGAGGGTTCACAGATATGGCCACTAGTGCTCCTATCAGTAGTACCCAGGGTATCCGAGTTCCCTCTTGCTGAGCATGCTCTGAAGAAGAATGGACGTACTAATTAGTATCTGTTGCATTCTTTGAAGGACTATGCTAACCATCTTAGACAGTCTTCTTATGAACAAGTCTAATTAAGTTCCTGCAAAGCCAATAAATCTAGTCTTCCAGGATCATCCATGTCCTCTAAACTATGGAGCTGTTTCTTCATCTTGAATGGGAGGGATGAAGAAGAAACATTGATGTTCTTCCCTTTGTTGCTGAAAGTAATCTTATAGATTCAGCTTAAAGAGGATTTTACTTTCATGGCAACCCTAGCTCAAAAAAGACAGAACAGGAAGGAGAGGCAGAGAGTGAACGCAACTCCTACAGTGTAATGGCAGCTCTGAGCAAAGAAAAAAACAATTCCTTCATGGCTAGGTACTGCAATGAATGTGAACACAAGGATCCACAAACATACACAAAAGTAAGATCCAAACCTAATCTCAGTAGCAGAATGGCATACAAAGGATGATTTAGGAAGGTAATTCAGAAGATTATCCAAGAATGTATTGAATGTTTTGACAATAGGAAGACTGGTTGCGGAAACACACGTAATCTGAAAAGCCATCCAGGTACTCCGGATACTGAAACCGTTCAATGTAGGGGATGTGGCACACAGCACAATTTAAGCAATGTTATCTGCCAGGGCTGAATCTTTTTATCTAAAATCATTTGGCATAAAATCCCCATCGGCTGGAGTAAAGAGGGGGGTAAACCCTTCTTCAACTGAATTTAAAATGTCCTTTGCTTGAAATGGCTTCAACTCTGGAATAGTAGACGGTCCATCAAAGTCTTCAACCAAACGATTAGGACAGTTCAATCCCCGCCGAGCTGAGAAAATACTAAAAGCCTTTTACCCCTCCAGGCACAGTATTACACAACTTTGGATTGATAAAATACCATTCAAGTCCTCCTGGAATTAATAAAATGTAATGAATAAATATAAGTAAACCCTGACAAGTGTTTCGCATTAGTTAGAGCTCATCAGAGAGGTACAGCTTTGTCAAGACACAATGGAGCACACAGTATAAGTCGAGACAATACTCTTTCAGGCGTAGTGTGCCGAATAAATTAGCCAGGAGCAGTAGACCCCCAGGCAGCCAAAACTATATATGGGACACCAGGTGGAAATAAATATTATGTACTTCAAAATGATGGAGAATTCACAAAAATAATGAGTTCACCTGAGGAAGAGACAAATAAGGCAAAAAGCACACTAGATCACAAGTTAATGCAAACATAATGATGTTGGTTTTGCAATTTACAACTGTAGCTAAGTATCTATAAATACATATGAAAAATGTAATGCTGCAAAATAATCATGTCTAAATATGCATAAGAATTTAAGTAATGCATTTTTCATGTGAACCACATTGTCGCAAAGTGGGAAAGTTGTGTGTGTGAAGGTACTGCGTGAACAAGAACACCTTGTTTGTAAAATAGTTGACGCACTACATAAGTAGACAACAATTATGGCGGCCGCTTTGTATGAGAAAAGGCTTAAGGTCGAAATGCGTCCTGGCGCTTTGTATGCGGATTTCGTTTTTCATTAAAAAATAACCATGATTTCTTTAGAGTGCCTTTTCATTTTGAACTATAATTTATACGGAAACCCCAGAAGGAGGCACAGGCTAATTTTTGTTTATTTATATTTTAGAGAGAGAGTGCGAGCGAGAGAGAGAGAGAGAAAAGATACTCTCTGGCTATATCTCCATTCTGAGCTTAATAAAATCTAGGAACTGAGTGCAGCTTGCTCAGCACTTCGAGTAATGCTTAAAAAGGATGTCTTCTGATTTTCTAACAATTCTCCAGATGAGAGAAACTGGAGGGAATGCATAGTGAAGCTGCTATACTGTACATATTGGTCAAGGAGCCTGAGAGAATTCCAATGAACAAAAGAGCATGCATTTACTGCATTCAAGTGCAAAACAGTCTGCACTTACTGTTGTCAAGAAATTCCACCACAAGGACGCCCCACATGCCCTCTCTAAAAAAGACAACAACCAAAAACTTTCAACAGAAACTGTAAATACATCTTCCACTAGTCGTTAATTGACAGTCTGCTAAGTGCCCGAAGCAGTCAGCTTGCAGCAGGATTGAAATAATGTTTTTGCCAAAATGCATGAATATTCTTCAGTTGCGGCTCAACGAAAGATTAAATAGATCGATGTATGGTGTGGGTTAAAAATTTCTCTGAGAGATTAGATTTTGCCTTATGGAGTGTAGATGGTCCAATACTGCTACAGACCCCTCAACTTTGCCTGCCAAATAGGCATGCTTCTCTGAAAGTGGTCTTTAGATGGAAGTAAATCTCCTTAAGGTTAGGTATAACTGATGCAGACTGTTTGTAGGTCAAGAAAAGGGATCAAGCCGGTGCTCTCTGTAGTGGGTGTGTTGGTAGGGTGGTGAGGAGGGGGATTCTCCACTGCGTTTATCTTCTTCACTTGAGGTATAGTGTACACAGCAGCTGAGTCAAACCTAAGGACGTCCAGAAACCTGGAAAATGACTCTGGCCTGGTGACCCTCTTAAGCTCAGGCAGCTTGTAATCCACCAATTAGCTGGCTGTTTTTTTGTTTTGCGTCAGTAATGACACAGGAGAGAAAAATGTTACATGAAACAACAGCTATGGTGCTGGATCAGAGTAAGATGCCCAAGGCGCTGGTAGCAGAATGGTATGAATGCTAATATATAAAGGTGCTAACATCATGATGAAGCTAGCAGCTGCTTTAGACATAAGAAGCTCCCAGGTGGGAAAATGTTAAATAGCAATCATGGCCTCTAGAACAACTCACTACATCTTTTGAGGCACAAGGTGGTGGAAAGCTTACAAGTGGCTGCATATTCAGTAGAGTTCAATTGGTTTTCCTTGGACCTCTCTTTCAATTCTTACTGCCAGAATTGTAAAGCCAAAAGGACAATTAATTTATTTTTCCCGGGTTATGTTTGTGGTAATGGGGCATTTCCCTCACTGAAGTACAGCTTCTGTGAGGGGATTTCAATTTGGATTAGGACTTAAACAATTCATTGTGCATGGCAATAGAGAGCTTGCTTCCCATCCCTCACTCACAATTGCCCCAAGGTATTTGAGGGCACACTGTGTAAATGTGCTGGCCTCATGTTTGAGCCCTAGGCACTATCAATATTAACAATTGACAGAATGTAAATGTAAAATGTGAATGTCCAGTATTTGTAAAGCGCAAACAATTACTCGAAGGTGTCAAGGCGCTGGGGGCCGTCGGTAAGATTAAGCGAGCTATTGCCCAGAGTCGTATGGTGCTGGGCAGACCCCTGCCACCAGAGCCGGGGATCGAACCGTGATCCCCAGCGTCCAGTGTCAGTCACCCTGGCCGCTGCGCCACACCTCTTCCACAGACACCTCAGCAAGCTCCAAACATGACTTCTATGATGTGGGGGGGAGGGGGGTTGCACTTTTAAGAAATTGCTTCATCAATCTGAAAATGAGGTCTTGAGTACGAGACTGGTCCAACAAAAGAATCACCTGGAATGGGGAACTGGAATTGTGGAAAAAAAGTTCCAGGTGAAGCCTGGGAAGGATTCATGACAAAAACCCTTCAGGAAGGAAGAAGCCATTAGAAAGGTTCAATTTTTTGTTCTTCTTGCACTCTTTCATGAATCGGATAATTGCAGATAATTGTGTGCTCAAGTCTACATAACAAACATAATAGTTTTAGTGTTAAAATATATTTAAACATATAATTGGCCAACTACTCCAAAAATGAAATGCGATTCAGAACATCAGAGACTACAAAAAAAGGAATGATACATTTTAGGGTGATATAGTTTTGCTAGGTACACATTTGTTCTTAAAAACCTTTGGCCAACCCAGGCCACTTTCATCCTGACTTTATGTAGATTACTGAGGTCTAGAATGTTTACTGTGCGGCAATGGAACAAGAAAACAAAATGAAGAGAATTTACATTCCCTTCTATGCAGACTATTCATAGTTATCGATATTAAAATCCTTTCAACATCAACTAAATTCTACTAGCTTCAAAGCAGATTAATCTGTTTACACAAAGTTACTTAGACTACACAGAAACTATTCAAATCTAATCTTTTCTGATGGAATGGTCTTCAGTACACAGGTGCATTTGAAGTCAAATAGTCAGAAGGGTAGATGGAAAGCAGATAACTCAATGATAAATGTATAAGTTAACAGTTTAATTTCATACAGCGATACTATTTGTACATTACAGATACATATTTTCATGGCTCACTAATTTAAAGTAGTAGTCTTTAGTTTGCAGATGTTTTAAAAGATTTTACTATCAGGATTTCTAGTAAGTGCGCTTCTTCGTTCTCCTTGTTGGACATTCAAGTGGTTCTAACACCATCTGAAAGCCGTGGCATATAAATCTTCAATCGGTGTCAGCTACTTTCCCTCCACCTCTTCAGCTTTTAGTTACCCACCAGATGATCAGGCCCAAGATGATTGCGGCGATGGACAAGACTAAGATTAAGATGCAAATCTTCTTGCGGGATTTACTCTAATACAGATAAAAGGAGAAGAGAACATTAGAATACAAGAAACAAATATCGGGACAGGAGTAGACAGAAATACCATTCACAACATGAAGGCGCTGTTTTTTAAGTAAAAAAAGATCCAACTCTTCAAAGGTCACGGATTTCTAACTACAGAAGTAAGCAATGACTCTTCCACAACACAGCTCACCACTCTCGCACCAACAGCACCTAACACCAAAATCACTCATACTAACTGCACAACGCTCCACACTTGTATGTGCTCCTCTAAACGCAATCTTTCTCTAAAAAATCCACTAGATAAGGGACCTGCTGCATGACCATGAGCCAGACCTGTTATTCCTCACTGAGACCTGCCTGAATTCTGCGTCAGCACCTGACTTCGCCACAGCCATCCCTCCCAGATACAAGATCGTCAGGCAGGACATTCAGCACAAGCCTGAGATGGAATTGCTGTAGTCTTCAAGGATGCCATCAGCTGCACCACCTCTATGGACACTACCACCAGCTATCTGGAACACCTGTTTTCATCTCGAAATCACAGTCAACTTTACCCTGAGAGGCACACTCCTCTACAGAACACCAAGACCACACACCATCTTCGCTGATACCATCGCGAACTTCGTCGCACCCAACATCCTCAACACCAGGACAGCCATCCTCCTCGGAGACCTGACCTTCCACCTGGAAGAAACCTCTAACCCAAACACAACCAAATAACTTAAAGACCTGGGAACCCCACACCTCAGAAAATTCATGAAAGGAGAGACTAATTCTGCGAGACACCTCCTTCAGCTAATTCAACAATGTTTCAGTAGACAAGCCCATGCTGATCACATGGACAGAGCACGCCTTGGCCAAGTTCACCATCCCAGTCCTGCACCAATACATACCGAGCAATGCTGGGCCACATAGTGAATACTTCAAGAACATCCCAAAAGAAGACTGGACAGCCTGGCTCATGAAGCACAAGCCCAAACACACCAGCAGCCTACCAGATGTAATCAACAACTGGATAACCACCTGAGCAGACTCTCTGGCTTTGCTCAAACGTAGCAAATCCACTAATTCCAGAACTCAAGCCAGCTGCTACACGGAGAAATTCTGGATGACGAAGCATCATTGCAAAAAACTGATGCACAGGTGAAAAACGAGTCAAGGCAACATGGATAGAAACACCTACTAATCCAACCTCAGATGCTACCACCAGGAGATCCAGAAAACTAAAAGAAATACACTAGCAGACTGCTGTGACGCCAGCATCAACAGCAGCAGAGAACTTCGCCACTGTGAAAGACTTCACCAGCAGCCACCTCCAACAGCATCACCCTCTCACTGACTTCGACAACCAACTCTTGCAGTTCTCCTGCAGAAAGATAACGTCCATAAAAGGCAATTTCCACCTTCAACTGGACCAGACAGACCTCTCAGCAAGACTCCCCGTCACATCCAAGGGAACTACTACATCCACATGGTACGGCACCAACACAGAAGAAACCCCTGCCCCCCATACAGTCCATCAAATTTCAGGCCCATCGGACCCATGCCCCATCACACCTTCACCAGAGGACTTCTGTCTACCAGCACAAGGCTCATCTTTAGCCTGAACTCCACCATCACCTCTGCCACCTTTCTAGATGCATGGAAACACGCAGCATTGTTCTCCCTCCTGTAAAGGACATCTGCGGACCAATCAATGCTCGCCAACTACAGACCAATGCCCTTGCTGCCATAGCCTAAGCCTAAGCCCTAGAGAAACCCCATCAAGAAATGCCACAAACTGTCTCAACGGACGCCACACAGTCCAGTTTCAGACCCAGTTATAGCACAGAAACAGCCATCAGCACAATCACAGAAGATATCTGCATGATCATGTACAGAGGAGACAGCTGCAACATCCTTCTGGACATCTCAGCTGATATCGACATGGTATCCCACCCCATCCAATGCATACACAAGGTTGGAATCAGAGGACCCACCCTTCACTGCATCTGCTCCCTCCTGTCTGGGCGGACCCAATCTGTCTGTCTGGCCCCCCTACTCTTATGATGCCCACGACCCCATCTGTGAAGTATCGCAAGGAACATCACGAAGCTTGACCTTCTTCAGTACATACATGATCCCTCCTGCTATCATCATCCACTTTCACAACATCAATATCCTCTCCTACGCTGCCGACACTCAGCTCATACTCTCTCGCACGGACGAGTCTCTCAACACCTGGATTAATTTCACTGCCTAAATGACCAAAGTCGCTGACTAGCGGAGGACCAACTGCCTCAAACTTAACACCAACAAGACAGAAATTGTGATCTTCAGGAAGAACCCATAACCATGAGACTCAGCCTGGTGGCCAGCTGAGCTATGTGACACACCAACTAACATCCTGGGGATCGTCACTGACAGCAATCTCAATATAGCCACCTAAGGTTACGCTGCAATAATCTCATGCTTCCAAACTCTTAAGATGCTGAAGAAATTCTTCATATTGTGTCCTACCATCACATGCAAACAGGTAACTCACACCCTCATCTCTAGCAAGTTGGACTATGGGAACACCCTATACCGAGGGATCAACAAACAACTCACCAAATGACCACAAACCATTCAGAACACAACTGCAAGAACCACTCTTAACGTCCCACACCTCACACATATGGTCCCACACCTCACGCATATGGTACCACACCTCAAGAAACTCCACTGGCTCCCAATACACAAAGAAGCACAGTTCAACATCCTCACTCACAACTTCAGAGCACTACACAAGAGCCCAGCCTACCTCAATAGCCGCATCTCTTTTCACAAGCCATCCACACAGACCATCAAGATACCCCAACTTGCAGGACTTCTACTTGCACACATCCTAATGCACAAGCAGGTCCACAGCAGGAGGTCGAGCCTTCTCCTACATCGCCCTAAAAGCCTGAATGACCTGCTACTACACATCAGAGCTTCATCTTACATTCATGAATTCCAGTAGAAACCGAAACTGCCCCTTTCAATAATGCCTCCAGCTGACTTTAGCGAGGCTAGAATCAATCATTGTCCCCTTCTTCTTGGTCCTTCCTAGCTGGCCCTGGAAAACCCTTTTTGGGTATCTGTTGTGCCTTAAAAATTAAAAATACAATACAATACAATACAATACGCCGACTCTGCACCAAGATGCCCTTCTAGGTGACAGTGCACTCTACAAATATGCAAAGCAGAACTCAACTAGCACTGAAGACTGTCGAGCACTAAAGGCATGCTTACCTGGTAATATGAAGCTCTCTGTAATTGTTCACTGGCTCTTTCTACGTGCACTTCTGCGCTTTCCACATTTGCTTCTATACTATCTGCAAAGCAAAATTTGTATCTTATGTTTACACTTGTAAATATCCTCCATTTAAACCTTAAATAAGATGCAAGTAAGATGCTTACTGCTGATAGAATACAAAAAGGAACAAGCATAACCCATGTACGTGATCCTCCAGCCCTGCAAGTACTCCACTGAATAAGAAATACTGATAAAATGAATAGGACTTGTCTTTTTGAACATTGCACGAGCCAATAGGTTTGTCTGACTTCTAAATGAAATGCAAGTCTGAACGATAACCTTTGCCAGTGCTTGTTCATGCTGCACATGCCCTCAGAGTTTTGAAAAGGTACAATTGGCACTTTCCTGATGCAGGCTTCAGTACCTTAGGCCATTACGTTACTAACGGTCCTTCTAATCAGACATGAGTGCTTCAGTTACAGAGAGCTGCCATGTTTACAGTGTGCTTATGTGTGAATTTTGCACTTTTTAGGTATCGCTATACGGGATATAATCATCTACTATGTGAGTGATCCTAAATCATCCCAAGTAACATTACCTGAATTGTTCTTTGATTCATTCCACAAGTTTCTCTAATTACAGGTCTCAGCCACATACCACTAAGTGTCCTTCATAGCAACATTAACATTATCAGTACGTCATTCGCTAAGACCTCTTCCGAGGCATCAGTGGAGAGCTATCCCCACAATTTATTTCGCTCAAAGGCTTTACTGCAAAGCACAGCACAATACCACACAGTGTACTTATCACAGAGACTGTGCTGAAAAGACTCATCTGTCTAAATCACTCAAAACCCAGATTTAACGGCCGCAGTGTGGGGTTTTCCCCTTCCCAGCTCCAGCTTTCCCCATGCAACTATTGTGCTCCATCTCTTTTAGCTCCCAGTTTTTCAAACGTAGCACAGTAAGTATGTACCTTCCAACCCTGGCATACAGATGCTAGGTAAAGCTTGTACTCTACGTGACAATGACTCAACACTGGCTATTTAGTGAACAGAGAAGGGAGTAAATGCAGAAAGAGTATGCACATCACACTGCTAAGTAGGGATTTCTGGTCGGTCTATACAGAGGCGAGGTCGGTGACAGCAGCCAAGATGGCAGCAGGCCAATAGCACGGGTGACTAGGAGCCTGCTGCAACAGGGATTTCGGGTGTGAGCTTTGAGCCCCAAGGACTCTGTGGCTGAGGCCGGGAACCAGAGATGCCCTCCAGTGGCTATATTTAAAGAATTAGGGGGGCCTTGACTTAGTGAGGCCCCCCCCTCCTTCAGGGCCGCACTGAGAACAGAAACAGGGCCTGACACACTGCTCAGCTGCGCCCCCTCGAGTGCAGCCGAGCAGTTTGCAACGTTTCGGCCGATTTTGTTAGAGGGGGCCGATATTGCCGACCCCTGGTAACAAAATCGGCCTCCGAGGGGCCAAACTGGCCCCCACCCTAGCGGCCTACCGGAGAAATGCCCGGTGCCCGCTATGGCCAGTCCGGCCCTGCCCTCCTTTCGGAGCAGGAAGCATCGTCCTTGAGAAGGCCCAATAAACCTGGGGCTGCAGCAGTGAATGGTAACCAGAGGAGCAACTCGATGAAGTGGGGGCCTTAAGGGCAATCTGAGAGAGTGCCCCTTATCAGTGAAGACACTTGGAGGTCCGGAGTGGCTTCTGTTCAGCAGTCAGGCCCACAGGGAGTGGGGTAGAAGGTGTCAGCTGTGTCCCACGACCAGCAGAGGGGAAGGAGGACCTTACGGAGTGAGGGGTCTGAAAGCCCTGGATCCCTGGTCCGGGACCTCTCAGTGAGTGAGGAGTGGGGCAGGGTGCTCATGCCCTGGGGTGAATAGGACACTTTACCCTGCACACTTTTACTCCACGTGCCATTACCCCGCAGTTTTTACACCGCAAAATCTTTTGCAACGCAGGGCTTTACAATGCAATCCATTACAACGCATTCCCCATTAAAACGCAATTTACTATTCTAACTACACAGGAGCGTTACTTTGGAGAATGCATTGTAATAGTTTGCGGTGTAAAGCCCTGCATTGTAAAGATTTTGCGTATAAAAAAATGTGGGGTAATGGCATGCGGGGTAAAGGATGTTTCCCCCTGCAATAGAGGCGCCTCTCCAGGGGCTGGTGTGTGCCTTCCGACGCACCCCCCTTGGGACGGTGGATGGAGATCTGACTTCTGCCAGGGGGGTTGCGCAGACTTTTGTGGGTGAGGGAGAGCTGTGGCATGCTGGCTGTGGGGCGGCCTAACCTCCCAACAGCAGCAGTGAAGGGAGACCAATACAGCATTTATAGTGTAGCAAGTGTGCTGGAGGAGACCCTAGGCCAAACTTGGGGTGTGTGGTGGCTGGCCAGAAGAGCGTCTGGCATGAATCCTCATGGACCAGGTGCTAGAACCCTGCATAGAGGATGGGTTGTACCAATGGCGAGAAGCCAGTCCCGCAGGGGACAACTGCAGATCTGCCGGAGAGCGTGTGGTGTTCACCCAGGGGCTATGGACAGTGCAGGAATCCTTGCAGCGATTCCGGATACCAAGTCCACTTTGGAGCACATAATTGAGTCTGTGTTCCAGGAGGTGGGACTGCTGTGGGTAGACCACAAAAAGGTGGAGGAAATGGTAGACACTGAAGTGGTCCCTCGAGGAGCTGATGGTTGCGGAAATGGCCTTAAGACACTAGAGGCAGAAAATGTTCATTTCGAGGCATAGGAATAACTCGTAAAACATGCAGTAACTCTTTAGTAATTGGCAACCTTCGGTAGCCAATAACTCATCATACAAGCACTCTGTTACACATCCTTGCACTCATGCATCCAGTTATCCATTTACCTACTCATCCACCCACAGTAATACACACAAAAATTAAACAACTCAAAAATAGTAGTAGAAAAACAGAAAACAGTCCCAAAAGCATAGCAGGCATATGCTTGCAACAAAAAAGTGAAACATTGAACATAGCAAGGGGTGGCGAATTGGGAATAGCTCAGTTCAGTACAATAATCTTTATTCGGCCAAATAAATGTACAAAATAGATACAAACTTCACAATCATGTGCGGAATAAAAACAGACAATCCAGTTAAAAATCCTTTTACAACAACGTACAAATAAATACAATTCCACAATTTGTGATTTAAGACACATAATTTTTCCTTAGCTTTATAGCAGCAATGAAATATCTAAGTACAGAAAAGCAAATTTCCAGTGAGGCTATATATAGAGGTATCCCAGCCCTTCTTTATATCAGGTAAAGTGCTTGTGCAAAAGAATCGGCCATAGAAATCGGGCTCTTAACATGTGGTACAAAGTGCAAAATAGCATAAAGTGCACAGTAGATTGAGAGGAGACATGGGCATCATGGAAGAGAGGCAAACCAAGAACCAGCTAAGGGAAAGGCTACTGAGTAATTAATCTCGTCGCGTAAAATCTATGCTCAGGATTAATAAGAAAGGTTAAATAAAGTTGCATGCCTAGGACATTAAAGAGTTGGACATTGAAGATTTGCACACAACTAATAATTGAGCACATATGAAGGGTCCTCCCAATTCTGATTTCCTTCCTGTATGAAGTGAAGATATTTTTGACCCGGTCTTTATTTTGTGGGCGATACATTTGGGGGAATCAAAAAGGGTAATCAATCCTAGATTGTAAAAACTTCTTTTGACATAAGCCAACCATGGAATGGCCGTCATGTCACCAAGATTTAATCAGTCCTATAAAACCTCCATCGAAAAACCCGCCTTAGGAGTGCTACTTAACTTTAAGCATAGCAGAAAAGGAGCTATAACAACAAAATACTCCAAAGAAATCCATATCCAATTCCAAATGTGAAATAAAACTTGGGGTAGTTTGGGGTATCGCTATGAACCTACACAAACATTTGTTTTCAGATACCTGCAACTTCCCTGGGACAGCACAAACTCCTGTGCCATGTATACCATCTGAAAAGCACTTGCTCCTATACCACCGAGTCATCTCCTTGATTGGTTTGTGGCCTAACCTTTTGGCCAATCTAAAGATCATTTAACAGGCTGCCTCATCTTTAGCGTTCTCTGGTTGATTAACCTCTCCCACAGCTACAAACCGTATCATCTCTCAGTTGCCAAGTGCCATCCATTATCCATAATGGCCTCTGCAAATCACAGATTTTTAAAATATGGCTCTTTAATGTCAATTTAGTTCCTACAATGTTTTATGCACGCAGTAATTGTGAGAACCTTTACTACACTGATTATTATAAGCAAGTATTCATAATGCAAAAACGATGGATTGGCAATTACTAATACTTGTTTTTTTGACTGTAAATATTTATTTCTAAATTAATCTCGCAGCCTTCTTAATATCAAGTTCAATTTGTACGATATGTACAATCTTTAATTCATTGCGTCTCTTGATGTTGCATCTCTTGATAGCATGGAGTTATTTCTAGGCATTAGTCACGATCCTGCATCAATTTGTTAATATTTATCTAGAGCTTCTGCACTTCACTGCTATTTCTCGCACCTCTTGCACTTTACTACCAATTTGATCTGAGTGCAGGGATCGGTTGGGTGAGGTCTTTTTTCTGAGACCTCTTTCACTCCTTTCTGAAGGCTTTGTTCTACCTTATAGGCCACCATTTTAGGGGGAAGAGATTGAATGTATCCAAGTTGCGGTTTAGCTTCATGAAGAAAATCTGAATTTAAATGCGGGCATGCCTAAGGCAAGCTTCTCTGCGCCTGGAAGGCGCATGGATTACGCCAGGATTCCTGACCAGTTAGAACTAAATCCAAGTGGGAGAGTTACCTATACCAGGGTCGGATTGGGATTGCAATTAGGCCCGGGCAAGTCCCAAAAAAGTGGTTTACGTTTGAGGATCAGGCACTTTCATGATACATCATTTGGTTAGTCTCATTTGACTTATTTTTAGAAGAATGTTTGGTAACCTAAGCATTTTGAAGCCTATAGAATCAGTAATATTGGTAAAAACTAGAAGCACTGCATTTAGCCCATATGGGTGAGGTGAAATGAATGGCCCAATGGGCATAATACCTAATCTTACCAGAGTAGCCACCTGGATGTTTTTTTTACTGACATGACCTGTATATTAATATCCTGGCCAGTGTGAAAATGAAGAAAATCACCAAAAGTCTGTATTTTTTACTCTGATCAGTATGTATTTTCAAAAATCAACGTACAGCAAAAGCACTTTAAAAATATTTTCGAAAGATGCTTTATTCATCCATGACTGGTAGTTAAACTAAACAAAAGACAGAAAATTAATGTTGGCGTATAAAACACAATATGGATATTTTTATACAGACATTGCACTCTAAGTATCATGCTCTGGTCCTTGCAGAATCTGTGTAAATTGCAGTTTTTTTCTAATTGCTGTTTTTTTACAGTTTTACATACGGTGAACTCAGCGCTAGCCCATTGGAACGATTTACATGAGCAAAAGTTAGACTACATAAGACCAAATTAATTTTTACTTTAAGCGTTGGGAGAGCAAATGATTTACCCAGAATCAAAGATGTTGAGAGGACGCCGGAGCTGGAACCTGGTTTCTCATTTGCTAAAGGTTTAACTGTAACTCAATTTCCTCTAGTTTAATAAAAGATTAATAAAGGTTGCCGCATAGCGAGGGCTATGCAAATACACACACACCCTTCAGGAAGGCTTCTTTTACTTCACTACCTCCCCAGCCCTCCATTGCTACTTCTGCTGCAGTGGGGGCGGAGGTGAAGATGGCCCATAGCCAGAAAATCCTGGCCCCTCCAGAGAGGTCCCTGCATACTCGCAGCCTTCATTGCCTAAATGTGATAGCCTGGCAGAGGAGGGGTCAGCGGCATTGCAATGCGCCTGGGCCAAGCCAGCCCCACGGGGCGCTGAGATAAGAATGGCCCAATAAATGGAGCAACACCTGGGCTCCAGTAAGGCCGATTGTCACACTTACCACCCTCGCCCACCCACCATAACCTGAAGTGCGAGGGCCTGGCTGGGCAGGAATGAAGCAGAGGCCCTTAAAAAATGTCCCACGTGTCATCCGTAGGCACCGGACCTTCGGCAAATGCCTGATTAACCGCCTTCCCAATCCGACTCTGACCTATACTGATGTACAGCTTGTGGAACCAAGCCTACCTATAAAGGTAAAGACTAATTGCTGTGAATGCGCCCTTGTGGCTACTGTAGGACTTTTTTCATGTATTAACTAAGTCTGGGCGGTGAACTCCACTGCGCTCGCGTAGTTTACGGAGATTTCCAAACTCTGCGTTGCGCAGAGCTTGCGGAGTTATGAAAAACCCTGCTCCGCTTAGCAGAGCAGAGTTTTTTCTCTTGCTCACATTCGTCAACGTTAAGTTGGAGAGCGGGTGTGAGGAAAATCCACATCCCGGTGAGATTTTTCCTCGTTTGCTATCAACATCAAGTTGGTGAGCGCGAGCGTGGAAAATCAACTTCCCGGTGAGATTTCTCAATGCAGGTGGTCAGATTTCTCCCTACGAGTGGTCGCGTATGCTCGCGACCGCTCACGCTGAGAAGCTGTCCGTTCCTGTTGAGAAAGCTGCCGCTCAAGTAAAAATCTATTAGAGCAGCAGAATGGAAGCAGCGCCCGCTTGCGCTGCGCATGGTGCGGTTAGCGATGATAGCACAGTGCAGACAAGCACCAGGTATTGAAAATCACAGCAAAAAGCATTTTTCCAACTTACTCTGCAGCTTGCGGAGCTCCGTGTAGCAGAATTTTTTTGCAGTTCGCGGAGTTCCGCGTAGCGGAACGCCGCAAATTCCGCCCAAGCTTAGCATTAACTGACAAATGTCATGCTCACTATGCTTCATCTCAGACTTTATAGGTTAGGTAACTGGACACCAAGGAAAGAACCTACATATCAATGGTGTACCAACTCAACACTCTTTACCAGATAGTTTAAAATGGTTTGAGTCCTCGACACCCAAGGGCACAGTACATTACATATATTTCAATGTCAGATGCCTACCTAAATAATTGCAGTATTTTGAAAGTGGACTAGAAAAATAAGACCGGTAGATGCTTAGCTCTAATTTTCAATCAGGAACACCAATGTATATTAGCAGATTTTTCCCGAAAAGATAATTTTGAAATTCTTATTTTTTGGATATCTATACATATCCATCACAATAGGAAGTGCACTCAACAACAACAATACTTAATTCAGCTTTTTGTAAAAAAACATAAAAGTCAAGTTTGCAAAATATCCAGGAGGTGCATTCATATATAGACCACCTAAACCTAAGAACATTTCTAGCGCTCAGTTAGTATAAGTATTAGTCCCGCATTCTCTCAGGTTGGATTACTTTTTTGTTCTATGAGACTACAGCTTCCATTTTGAAGATCAGTTGGACTCCACAAATATAATATGAGGGATGATGCGAAAGCAATACATTTACTCCAAATATTCAGAAGCCCACTACACAAAGCTCGCCACACTCTTGACCTACTTTTACTAATATATTGTCATTGTCAGTAGACTCGCTGGTCTCCCATTTATGGGCTGATCAGCACTTAAAGTTTTCCGATACATTTGACACCACTCCGTTGAAACTCCCAGAAGTCAAGGCTCCCAATTTTAAAATATTGAAGAGAATCAACAGGAATATTTGATCAGAAAATCTTCAGATGTCTAATATGATTAATAACAATAATGTGGCTGTTACTCAGTTTAGTGCAACTCTTGTGGAGACTATTGATAGTATAGCGCTACTAAATGATGAATCAATCAATCAATCAATCAGGGTTGCTACTCACCCATAAGGGCCTCAAGGTGCTGGAGGAGGAGGGGGTTCTGCAATTCAGTCAAAGAGCCAGGTCTTGTGGTCCTTCCTGAATTGAGGACGTGATGGTGATTGCCTGAAGTGCAAACGTATGGAGTTACAGGTCTTTGCAGCGACATAGGAGAAGGATCTTCCTCCAGCCGATGTCTTGCAGAACAGTGGGATAGTGGTCAGTGCCAGATGGGAGGAGCAGAGATGTCTGGTCGGTGTGTAGATGGAGAGGCGGAGGTTTAGGTTTTCAGGTTGTGTAGGGCTTTGTAGGTGTGCTTGAGGAGCTTGAGGATGATTTTTTTGGTTGATCAGGGGCCAGTGGAGGTCTCTCAGGTGACCAGAGATGTGGTTTCAACAGGGGATGCCTAAGATTAAGTCTGGCAGAGGAATTCAGGATGTGCTGCAATTTCTTTTGGAGTTTTTGGGTCTTGCTGGCGTTGAGTGTGTTGCAGTAGTCGAGCTTGCTGCTGATGAGCACCTGGCTGACAGTTCTATTTATTTATTTATTTATTTGTCAAGCTTGCAGAGCGCGACAGCTACCCAAAAAGAGTTTCCCGGCGCTAGATAAGGCAGTGTGCTTGAGAACTGAAGTTGCCGAAGTACTGGAAACTTTATTGATTGAACAGCCAGGTCTTGATGGCTCTGCGAAATCGGAGTTCTACTGGACTCGGTGGGGATCCATTTGAAGATCTTTCAGAGTAGGCAGAGCGTGAAAAAGCAGAAGGAGGATACAGCATTAATTTGGCGATTCATATAGAGAGAGAAGTCGAGGATGATGCAGAGGTTGCGTGCGTGGTTGGTGGGTGTTGGGGAGTTCTGAGTGCTGCTGGCCACCAGGAGTCGTCCCACACAGAGGGATTAGAGCCCAGGATGAGGACTTGGGTTTTGTCAGAGTTGAGTTTTAGGCAGCTCTCCTTCATCTAGGCAGCTACTGCCTTCATCCCCTCGTGGAAGTTTCTCTTAGCGGCTGTCGGTTTGTTGGTGAGGGGAAGGATCAGCTGTGTGTTGTTGGCGTAGGAGACTATGTTGATTCCGTGGTTTCTGCCGATGGCTGTGAGCAGGGCCATGTAGATGCTGAAGAGGGGGGGCTCAGAGAGGAGCCCTGCGAAAGTCCGCAGTTGATATCTGTAGGATTTGAGGAGAATGGTCGGACCCTGACTCTCTGGGTTCGACCGGTGAGGAAGGAGTGGATACACTCTAGCTCTTTGTCACAGATGCTGGTGTTGTGGAGCCTTGTGCAGAGGGTGTGGTGGTAGATGGTGTCCAAGGGGGCAGTGAGGTCCAGGAGAACAGTGCAGATGTCGTGGCGAGGCGTGCAGTCTCTGTGCTGTGGCTACTCCTGTAGCCAGATTGGGAGTGGTCCAGGGTGTAGTTTGTTTCGATAAATTCTGTGAGTTGGACATTGATGGGCTTCTCAATGACTGTCTGGGAAGGGGAGCAGAGAGAGGAGTCTGTAGTTCTTGTGGTCCGCTGGGTCCGCAGAGGATTTCTTCAGCAGGGGGTTGATCTCTGTGTGTTTCCAGTCTTCAGGGAAGATGGTGGATTCGATGGAGCAGTTGATGGTGCAGTAGAATTCGGGGGCAATGGCGGCACCTGCTCGGTTGAAAATGTGGTGGGGCAGGAATCTGAAGGGGCCCCAGAAAGGATGGTTTTCATGATCCTTAGGGTGTTATCAGCAGTGAGGGTAAGTGAGCAGTGAGCAGAGTCGGTGGGATCTGGAGCCTTTGGGTGCAGTGGGTGCAGTGGTTGTGGTGGGTGAGTCTTGGACTGTGTAGCTGTCGTAAATGCCTAAAATCAAAGGGGTGGAAAAAGGTGGCAAGGTTAATGCAGAGATCTTGGAGGAGGGGGGAATCTGTGGTGCCCGAGCAGGATTTGGAAAATTATTTGAGCACAGTGAAGAGTTCTTTGCTGTTATGTGCGTTGGCGTTGATGCGTTCCGGTATGGCAGTTTTATTGGTGGTTCTGATGAGGTGGTGGTATGCGGTGACTGCTGTCTTGAGGGCTGTGTGGGCCGCCGAGGTCTTGCGGCTCCCTTAGCTTCTTTCGTGCTGTCTGCAAGTGCGCTTGGACTCTTGGACGGTGGGGGAGAACCAGCTGGCTTTCCCGGAGTGCTGCTTGCCGAAGGGATTCCTAAGGGGGGGGCCAGTGTGTCATCACAGTTGGAGATCCATCAGTGGAGGTTTCGTGCTGAGGCCTTTGCGTCAGCGGTGGTCAGCGGTGAGGCTTTGCTAAAGGAGGCTGCAAGTAGGTCTTCAAAGATCTTGTTCCAGCTTCTGCACAGTTCGCAGTGGTTTTTCGTGGGTTTGATGACGGAGAAGTGGACGCAGTGGTGGTCTGTCCAATGCAGTTCGGAGGTGTGGCTGACAGAGATGTTGTTGCCTATGGGGAAGCTGGGATTGAGTTTGTGTCCTGCTGTGTGGGTTGAGGAAGAGACCAGTTGTTTCAGTCTGATGGTGGCGAGGATTTTCAGTAGGGATGATGTGTTGTGGTCGTCGAGGTTGTCCAATGGGACAATTGAGGTCACCGAGGAGGATGTAGTCTGTTGAGGGTAGAGAGAGGTGAGCGATGATGTCGGCTATTCCTTCGCTAAAGGGAGGGATGGGCTCCGGGAGGTCTGTAGATGAGGGTGCCGCGGAGGGTGGAGTTCAGGTTGTCTGGAGCTGGAAGTGGAGGTGTTCCATGTTGGGTGGGTGGTCGTTGGAGCTTGTTTCGAGGCGAAGTATGTTTTTGTGTACGATGGGAATGCCTCCTCCCGGCAGTCTGACATGGTCCTTGTGGATGATCTTGTAGCTGTCAGGGATGGCGCTTGAGATGTCCAGGGTTGAGGTGTGGTTCAGTCAGGCTTCGATGAAAAAGGTGACATCCGGGGAGACGGAGTTGAGCAGGTCCCAGATCGCCACGGCGAGTCTGTGGAGGGAGCAGGTGTTGAGTAGGATGCAGCTGAGGTGGTCAAGACCTGTTCTTGTGGATCACGCGGTCGGTGGGGCAAGAGAAGATGAAGTTATGGCAGGTGAACGGGCCTTGGGTGTCCTTCTGTTGTTGAGTGTGTGGACGGTGCTGGCGGCACATCGTGGAGGCTGCGGGAACCGTGGCATTGAGTGGTCTTGGCGCGGACGTGCTAGTCTTTGGCACACCTTCGGAGCGCTGGCAGCATGCCCACACAGCGGCCACCATTAAGAAGTGTTGGGTAGGCAGGAAGGCTGGTCAGCTGGGAAGTGGGAAACGGCACCGGAGGGGGCGGGGTCAAGGGGAACAAGTAGCAGCGAGGGCGAGAAGGAGGACACAGAGAAGGGGAAAGGGAAAGAAAGCAAGGCAAACCAGGGTCAAATTAAAAGGACAAGAAAAGGCAACAAATTAAACAAGAAAATAAAAACAGAAAAATGAAAGACGGACAGGCTATGCAAAAGGAAACAGCAGAAGAGAAACAAGAGACATGCTCATCACTGGGCCAACAGGAATGAGGGGCAGATGGGAGCCTGCAGGTGGAGGATGGCCTCAAACACAAAACCTAGAGCTCAAGAGGGCAGACCACTACCAGGTGGAGCTGCGCAGCAGGGTGAGCAATGCACCCTCACAAGGTCAGTGAGGTCGCTCCCTTCACCGTGCAGAGGATGCTAGTAAGTAGTGTTGGGGAGGACTGGTCAGATGGTAGGCGGGAAACAGACGGGGGCAGGCTGTGGGGAATGAGCAGAGGTGAGGGCAGGAATGGGGGAACACAGAGCAAAAGGCTAAAAATAAAACAAGAGAATGAAAACTGAAAAATTTAAAACTGAAAAATTAAATACAGAAAAATTAAAGCCAGAAAAACGCTATGAAAAAGTAACAGCAGAACAGAAACAATAGACAGGCTCAGCACTGGGCCACCAGGGATGAGGTGCAGTTGGAAGCATGCAGGTGGAGGAGGGTCTCGAACACAGAACCTACAGCTCAAGCGGGCAGACCATCAGGTGGAAGTGTACGGCAGGGGGAGCAAGGCACGCTGACAAGGTCAGTGAGGGCGTTCACAGATGTACAACAAAAGCTAAATAGTATACTCCTGAATTGAAAGTGAGTAAATGCGAGTATAAATGTCTTGAACAGCAATAGCATCACTTTAAATCTGATACCGATAAAGCAATTTTCAAACTCACCCTTAATGGCTTTTACAAAATGCTGTACCAGGCCTGTCATTAGCCCTCTGTGTGTAGACAGTACATCCCTGTGCCCCTTTTTGGGTTTCGCCTGCCGAAGGCTGCGCTCTGCGCAGCTTTTCGGCGCAGGCGAAATCCTTTGCTTTCAATAAGGAACTCGGGAACGTCCCCCGGCTCCCATTGGCTAGCTCCATAAATGGAGGCTAGCCATTGGGTGCCGGATCTGTCCGTCAAGGCCGGACCAGATTCGGGGGCGTTCCCGAGAATTTTTCTCTTTTGCCCACGTCATGCGACGGTGGGCGGGGCTTTTTTTTTGGGCTGGTTGAGTTTTTTTTGGCCATTTGGCGGCCGACCGCCGGCCGAGGAAGTCCAGGCTTGATTGACCCCTATGGCCCCACTGCTCCGCACCAGGACTCACCCCCCCCCCTGCCGCATGTATCTGAAGGAGCTCTGAGGTACCGGAGATGGGACGGTGATGAATTACGTTCCTTTCCCGCCCCCCCCTCCTCCCGCTGTCCATGCGCCGTTCCACCCACCTCTGCCTGAACCACGTAGCCTCCACGCTTCCCTGGTCCCCGAGAGAAACAGCCTACAGCCCGCTTCCTCCAGCCGCTCCCGCACAGCGCAGCTCATGGAGGAGGATGAGGTGATCCTGCGCCGCCTGTGCAGCCCCCGGGAGTGCGGGTCGCCTTTGCGAGCTCTGCTCTCCCGCACGGCCCAGCGCGGGGGCCGGTTGGACTTTTCGCAGCGCGCGGGCCTGTCTCCGAGACTGCGGGACGGAGCACAGGCTGCTGAGTGTGCAGCTGCTGGGTGCCCTGTGTGAGGGGGGCGAGTCCGACCTCGAACCCCTGCGTCTTGCTGTTCTGCCCGAGCTTCTGCGGGCTCTGCCAGAGGAGAACGAGGCGCTGCAGCGGGAGTCGGTGCACGCGCTGCAAGTGCGCCTTAAACACAGCCTGCGACCACAGGACTTACTACGAGCACTGGTGGAGCACGGTCTGGAAAGCCCCTAGCCCAGTGTCCGCACCTCAGTCGCCCTGCACCTTCCGAGCCTTCTGCTTCCTCGCCCGCTTAAGGGGTAGGTTATGAAGAAAGCACAGAGGTCACTTGCCAGGTGAAGTTTGGCGGAACGATCTTAGCCTTTCAACTCCCAGGTCAGAGGCACGGGCAGGATGAGATGCAAGATTCGCCCCACTCCCCTCCCCCAGACAGGGTGCAGTGAAACCGCAGCTGACATTTGATAGCTTCATCTCATAAATGAAGATGAGGTGCAGATGACAGACATTAGCAGAACGAGGTGCAAGCTTCATCTCACAGGTGAAAGGAAATGGCATGATGGGGTGCACTGTAACCGCCATCTCACGGGTGAAGACCAGGTACTTGGCGGAAATGTTTTTGAGAAAAGTACAAAAGAGGTAAACGTGAACACTGGAGTGTGTGGGCTCGGAGAGGAGTGAAAGCACGACCGGGCACCTCTCGCTGCCCACGGAAGCTTGTCTTGTTCAGTGGTCGTGCCTGCAGGCTACCCGCAGGGCACACCAGCAGAAAGTCTGAGTTAATTGTGTCTGCCGCCCCTCTCCTCCCAGCTGCGAATACTTTATTGCAGCTTTTTCCTTTCCCTCATTCCCCGTGGGGACTCCCTGTCCACTCCTTGATTTGTAGGGGCCCCTCTCCGCCCACTACAGCCTGTTTTCTCAGACGTCCTCTCATTTGGCGTGCTTGTTTTCCCAAGCAGCCCCCCTGGTGGTCCCAGCTCTGGGGGGGTTGGAAAGCAGCCCCTCGCGGGTCAGCCCTGGTGCATGTTGGTATGTGTGTGTTTTCCTCGGGAGGGGTGGGGGCAACGTCATCTCTGCGGAGATAGGGGGCGCCTGTGCTCTGGTGAGTCTGCTCTCACTTTGTCCTTTCCTAACCCCGCCCCCTCCGCCACGCTTTCCCTCCCGAGTGTCACTTTTGTTTGTGAAAGGCCCCCAAGTGCGCGTCCATTCACACATCCCCCGGCCCTTGGTGTCTGGGCTGTGGAGAGAGCTCCGCTGCTGAGCTACAGGTCTGAGCACTCGGGGGCAGGCGAGGGGCAGGGAGAAGCAGGGCATGAGGAGCGAGGGCACAAACAGGGCAGGGCACGAGGAGCCAGGGCAGGAACAGGGCAGAGGTAAATGACAGGCGAAGGGAAGGGCACACGGGTTAGAAAGTGATTAAAGGTAGCCGACAGGCGTCAGAGAGGGGCAGAAAGAGGAAAGGGCAGAGGTGCAGGACAGGTAGTGAGCAGGAGGGGGACAAAGTGGCAACAGGAGCAGGGTGGAGAGTTTTAAAGTAGGGGCGATGTCGTGTTAGCAGAGTTAAGACCTCCGTCTGGAACTCTACCACCGTCTCGACACTCTACCACCGCCTGCACTCTACAACCGTCTCTACTCTCGACCTCCGTCCCGCACTCTACAACCGTCTCTACTCTCTACCATCTTTCCGCACTCTACAACCGTCTCTACTCTCTACCATCTTTCCGCACTCTACCACCGTCCCTACACTCTACCACCATCACTACACTCTACCACCGTCCCTACACTCTACCACCGTCCCTACACTCTACCACCGTCCCTACACTCTACCACCGTCCCTACACTCTGTTTCTATTCCTAAACACGACCCCTGTCCAGGCTTTACCCCTGTTCTCTCACTCCAGTTTCCTCTACACAACTCCCTGTTCTACCAGAGCGCTTCCTGCCAGGGCACATCTCCGGGGCTGCTGCCTCACCCCCTCCCAACTCCACGTATGGATATCTACCCCACGAGAGTCAGTGCAAGGTACCTCTGCCTGCCTGTATAAAATGTGTCCATATGACGCCTGCTTTAAATGGGACTGCGGTGCATGTGTAACACGGGCACATGCCCCGCGAGGGTCAGGTCTGTGCACTTGCCGTCCCGGTAAAATGCATTTCTAACCTACCCTCGTGAATTGCACACCTGTTCTGCTTGTTTGGCACGCACACACCAGCCGTGCTTGTGTGAAATGTACCTCAGTCCTGTATGTGTGATGTGCCATTCTGTCCGTGTGAAGTGCACCTCTTCCCTGCCTCTGTAAAGTGCACCTCTGCCGGTCTGTGATGTGCACCTCTGCCCGTGTGAAGTGCACCTCTTCCCTGCCTCTGTAAAGTGCACCTCTGCCTGTCTGTGATGTGCACCTCTGCCCTGCCTGTGATCTGCACATAATCCCTGCATGTGTGAAGTTCACCTTTTCCCTGTTTGATGTGCATCTCTGCCCTGTCTGTGTAAAGTTTACCTCATCCCTGCATGTGTGAAGTGTCCCTCTGCCCTGTCTATATGGAATGTATCTGTGTGAAGTGCACCTTTGTCCTGTCTGTGAAGAGCACCCCTGCCCTGTCTGTGTACCTCAGCGCTATCTGTATGAAATTTGCCTCAGTGCTGCCTGTGTGAAGTGCATCTATGTCCTCTCTGTTAAATGTACCTCAGCCCTGCCTATGTGAATTTTTTTTAAACATTTGTCTGTGAAATGTACCCCTGCCTTACCTGTCTGAAGTGCACCTCTGCCCTGACTGTGTGAAGTTCACTTCTGCCGTGCGCCCTTGCACTGCGAAGTTGGAGAGATCACCTCGGGATCTCCGTTCATTGCGATTTCTCTTGGTTTTGATTCAGGTGACCTCCGCAGTCCATTGTCTTGAACGTATAGAGGTGTAAAACAACCACAAATAGCTGCCAAGTTTTACATTTGCTTAGTGTGACATAGCTGTGCCTACAGAGAGCTGTGTGGCTATGTGTGTGTGTATGTGTGTGGCTCTGTGTGTGGCTGTGTGTATATGTGTGTGGCTGTGTGTGTGTGTTTGGCTCTATGTGTGTGTGTGGCTCTGTGTGTGTGTGTGTGCAAATGCAATAGGTCTCGCATTTGCGGGAGATTAGGCTATTGGCATTGTAAATAACAATGCCATTTATTTATCTGTTTTCAAAACCAACACATAAATAAAAAGTTTGTCATTTACAATGCCAATAGCTCTAACTTTTACAAAGGTGAAACCGTTGCATTGTAAATGCTTGTTATTTTGTTCCAACCATTATATATATATATTTTAAATTTGTCTCAACCTACTCCTGACTGTCTTCTGTTGGAGATGGGAAAACAGCATCCAACATCAGGTTTATCCCTAGCATCTTTTAAAACCATAATGATACTCAGTGTAAAAGGCTATACATCATATCAGTTCAGTCTCTCGAAGACCTCTGTCCTCATCATTCTTTTCTTCTAACACTACTATACTTGGCTCTCACTTAACAGATCTGTTTGATATGTCTCTTGACATATTAATTATCCAAATATTTCAAAGTATCAATATGCATGTGTTGTTCTGCTGAAAAGGGGGAGGCTTTTTGGCCCTATTTCTTTACTTCAATTTCTAGCCAAAACCTTTGAAAAATTAATTAATTTACAATTATTATACTATCCGGAATAGAATAATAGGTTATAGGGCCACTTATGGTACAGAAACAACTCTGCTATCTGTGACTGATAATATCAGGTTAACCTTGCATACAGGCAGATCCCCTGTCTTCAGCCTTCTTGACCTCTCAGCAACTTTTGACACTAGATCACTTGATTAAATGGCTGTGCTAGATTGGCCCATGTTCAAAGGCATTTGGTTTGTTTCAGTCATTCTTGGCAGGAAAATCCCAGTCTACTCACCATCCAAATCTGTTCAAATCCGAACCAGTCTCGGCTACTTGTGGCATTCCCCAGGACTTGTCCCCTAGCCTGACTTTATTTAACATCTACATGGCCCCACTGACGGTCATTGTAAGAGCCAGGAACACTGACACTGTATCATACACGGATGAAACTCAATTATATGAACTGCAGACAATTTGGAAGCAACAAGACACAACCTTGTGGACTGCATGTGTACAGTTAGTACATGGATGCAGGACCACTGTTTAAAACAGAACGGGGAAAGACAGAGTTCATCCTTTTTGGGGAAGCCAACTTAAACTGGAAGGGCAGCTGGTGGCCTGTACTCTCTGTCCTGCCCCTACTCCAAAGAAAACGGTAAGGAACCTGGACATCACAGGTTGATAATACTCTTTCTATGACAGAACAGGTCACTGCTGTATTGTACTGCAACATTTATATAGCACTTACTACCCTTATGTGGAGGCACTGAAGCTCTTGCCGATGATTAGAGTGCTTCAATATAGAGGGGGTGTAGTTGGAAGTGTGTTGTCTTTGTTTTGATCCATTGTGGGAAGTGTTTCAATTTTGTGTCTGATGACCACCGAGGTGCGTTTATCATGTTATAGAACGCAGCATTTTGATGAATTTAGAGGTGTGAAAGAGGCAGGCGGCGCCCCTCCCAAGCCTCCTAATGCCCTAGCTTCTCTGTTATATCCCGGGCTGACACAGCTTCGTGGCTGGCGACGTTTAATTGCACCCGAGTACTTCACAGGTCTGTAAAAGACAATTTAAATGTAAATGAGGCTTTTGTTATGTTTTTTGTTATGTTTTCACCCCTTCTTACAGCCACTCTGGTTACGGCTGGAAGAATTAGCCCCCCCCAAAAAATGTTCAGCCCCCCCCAAAATTTGTCTCTAGTTGCCCGCCTGCTGGGGAGCCAACATAAGGGACACCGTTTCCCTGCCTGCAAGAGTGGGGTAAGGAAAACCTGCCTGCTCCATCCGATGCAAAACATTTGTTTTTCTACCTGATCTCTTGAAATATAAATATTTATATTTTCCTGCTGGGCAGGAGCATATCCGGGCAACCCCCGTGGACCCCAACATCCTGTGTGTTGTGGGTGCCCCAGGTAAAAACTGATAGAAAGGCTGTGCACCCCACCTTATAAAATAACATTTTTAAAATAAGGACCCGGTGATGGGATCTTAGGGACCTGTAAATGTTCAGAGAGGGGAGACGCATGCCCTCCCTTACGTAAAAAAGAAATCACGGCCCCGGGAGATGGGGTCCCTTGGCCTGTAAAGGCTCGGGCAGGAGTGGCATGTCCCCTCCCATTAATAAAGGAGTACAGCCCAGGGATGGGGTCTCTGGGGTCTGTAAAGGCCTTAGGGATTGGGCTGCATGCGTCCCTAATAATTATATACCAGCATTGGCAATTACAATGGGCTTTGCCCATGAGGTTAATAATACGTTTATTTCCGTAAATTTTAGGGTGGGCAGTTGATAATAAAATAAATTAAACAAAAAAGATGTGTCAGTCTCATAAATAGCTGTTTCTCTATGTACGAAGTAGTATGTCTCACTTTGTGTGTATACACATCTGTCTACATGTCAGTATGTGTATGTATGCATGTATGTATATGTCCATCTATGTGCAAAAGTGTTAATATGTGTGTCTACGTAGATATGTCATGTTATGCAGATTTGTATAGCGCACTATCACCCAGGAGGATATCCTGGTGCTGTGAATACTGTTCTGCATGCGTGTCAACATATTTACATGCCTATTTACATGCCTATCTGCCTCTGCTTTTCTCTCGATGCAATGCACTTGTTTGTTTAGCGCTATGCATTTATTTCTGTGTGTGCCCATCTCTGTTTTATTTAACCAGATATGGAAGCTCTTCGTTCACTATCAGCGTCTTTTTCATCAGCAAGTTTTGAAACTCATTGTCACACCCAATTCACACCTTCCAGAACGGATTAACAAATTCTTCACAGTGCCTTTTATGAGTGCACGTCCATAAGCTTACATTGCGTTTAAAAAATACATGTTACACAGCAGCACTGTAACACATTTTTTATTCAATTAATATTTGGGGAGCTTTTATATAGCGCAAACTGGACCCAAAGGTATTGGATTTTTTTACATAAGCCCCAATACATTACACAGAAACACTTGTTACACCGCAGAATGAGCTGCTGTGGGTTAAAGTAAAAAGCAGAAAAAAGCCCTATGACGTGGTCAATGCTGGCCGCATTATATCTTTTATAAAAATAAAAAAAACAGTTATGTTGTACAGCAGCAAGCTCCACTGTGCAACATGTTTTAACAAGCACATGAAACAAGCGACTTGAGTAGCAGCAGATGGCACCCGCACCTCGATAAAATGACCTTTGTTGGGTAAATAGGTTTACATTCATGTATACATTTTCCATTTAAAATACAGTCAAAATATTGGAACGAAATTGACATTAGTGGCTGGTATGAGAGCTGCTCCATTCTGAATACCAACCAGTAGGTTTAGAGAACGAATTCTGCAGGGCACAAGGGAGGTACAGAGCGCAGTAACGGGAAACTAGGTTTTACTGACTTCTGCTATCTGTCCAGTACGAATGAAAGTGAGCTACAAACCCTGAACAGGATTCAACTTGAACTGCAAAGAAAGGAAAGGGGGAGCCGCTCGGCCCCCCGCACATATGGCAGCCCCCCCTCCCCCTGCACCCTTGGTGGTGGGGCATGCCCCTCCGCCGCGTCTTGATGACGCGGCGGACGCACCCCATCACCGATTGGTGCCGGCTCACACATTGACCCGGAATCAATCTAATTGCTTCCGGGTCAAAGGGGGGGAGCCAGAGGGGGCGGGCCAGTTGTAACTGGTCTTCCCCCATAGGGGTTGAAAGGCCGGGAGAGCGCAGGAGGCGCCCTCTTGCCCCCTGCGCACCCCAGGCTTGCACCGTGCCCTCCAAGGGGCAGATTAATCTTTGTTTTTGTATTGCAGGACGTAGGACTCCATTGGGAGATCGCCAGCAGCAGCAATTCTTTAACGCGCACATCCCGAGGCTGGAAGCAGAGCGTCCAGCGAGGAGAGCGGGAGCCGGCAGGCAGCACCCAATTTTAAGCTCGCGCAAGCGGAGTTTGAGGCGACTCAGGCCGGCGGTTAGTTTGCCTCTCGAAGGAGACTCAAGAGTTTAACAAGCGGTAAGAGTGGGCGCGCGACGTGGCCCGAGGGGCGGATGGTGGGGGCAATTTCATTCAGTAGCTCCCTACCAACCCCTAGGTTTCTGCCCCTTGCTCGGGGTCTGGAGAGATGTTTTGTAGTGAGCGCGGCAGGTCCTGGGCTCAATCCCCCAGCAACGAAGTTAATTTGAAGTCTCGGGTCAGGGAGACAGGGTCCGCTTCGAAGGAGGAGCGTGAGCCGTGAACCGGAAGGGCAGAACTGAAGGGGGGGGGGGGGGTGAGGCGGATATTTGAAAGCAAGGTCGGGCGTGGTTAGTACATGGATGGGAGACCCATAGGGGGATAAAGTGATCATTTTGGGGTCAGAGGTTTCAGTGGAACTGTTGCACTATTATATGCAAACCTTTGTTGCTGATATTTAGTGGATACAGCGTTAAGTGGAACTTATTCAATTATATTCAAATCATAGTTGCTGCTTCTTATCTGGTAGAGAATCACACAGCTCGACAGGCCAGAGAGACTAATGGTATAAACACAGTGAGCACAGTCTTTTGATGAAAATGGAGGGTGCTGGATGGAACTGTCTAAGGGAACCTGGTAACTAGCACAAGTCTTGCAGGGATATTGTGTTTTAGACTGATTTGTGGCACTGTTTCTCATGAAAAAGGGGCTTGGTTACAGCTGTAAGATTGAGAGTTCTTTTAGATGTGACAGTGCTATATGCTTATTATCTTTTCATCATAGGACTTCCTTGGAGACACTGCGGGCGGAGCTAGCGGAGAGTGGCACGGTGGACAACGCTATCCGAGGACACAGGCAGGCCTGCATTTCACGGCTTCTGTCGGGCCGCTGGGCTTGAGTGCGCTCGCCCAACACCCAGGCTAGCTGGTGTGTCGCGGTCACAGTTGTGTGGTGCTTACGGCCAGCCTGTGTGCCTCCAACTTGATACAGGTAAAAGCCAGGCAGGCCCTGGTGGGTACAGGAACACATCGTGCTCATAGGTTGGCATAAGTGTAGGTGGTTTACCTGTTACAAGGCAAAAGAGGATGGCTAGCGGACGTGGCGCTAAGCGTTCCCGCATGGAGCATATACTGCAGGGCATGATGCGCAAGATGACAGCAATGGACAGGAGATTGTAAGAACGTGGCAGATCTCAGACAGAGGTTTGATGATCAGGCGGGGCCATCTGGTAGACCCAAGCGGATAATAGTGCCCCCGCAGCCCAGGGTGGAATTAGATGCTTTGCCCAAGCGGGTCAGGGCCAAGAAGGGTAGCGGTCGGGTCCCCAAGCCACAAGGAGAAGGGGGGGCCGCCTGGGGTGGTCCCTGAGGGAGGGCTTACACTGCCGGTGGCTCCTATACCTACTCCTCCAATCCCGACAAGTTTACCAGTGACACCGGCCCCGGCCACACCGGCGCCAGCACCAAACATAGTGCCCCAGGTGGTCCCAGCGGGGGTTCCAGTGGTACCTGTGTTGAACCCGGCACCTATCCCGATACTGGGCACGGGATCCCCCATCCCAGTTCCAGCACCTCCAGTGGTTGGTCAGGTACCCCCAGAGCTGGCAGCGCAGCTAGCGGCTGTACTCCCCTGGCTAGGGATTTGTGGGATGTTACCTTCTTCGGTGGGCGCCAAGGAGAAAAATGGTAGCTAGGATCATGATTGCTCGGGGTGGTGGGAGGGGGGGTAATGGCGGGGGGGGCAAGCGCGCCTATTTCTCCTCAAGCAACATGTTCGGGCAGTGAAACTGGAGAAGACAAGATTGTTGAACCAACGCGAGTCGCTGAAAGTGGTAAGGAGGTGGCATTGCCAGTACTAGGGGTAGGTCCAATACCCTCCAGGATGGAAAATCTGGCCCAACATGTCACACAAGAAGTGAAGGATTTGATCTGGGCGGGCAAATATTTCAATATATTTTCTTTGCTAGTGGATAATAGGGGAATGGAGTATGCTAGGAAACAGAAAGACTGGATGTTGCCTAGCGAATGGCGGGGAGAAATGGCAAGATTCAGGGTGGAGAAGACATTGATCAATTGGATCAGGGCCTTTTCAGTGTTCATGGCAATTACAGCGGAGCGTTCCCCTAATTTGGGCCAAGTTGGAACAAAAATCACCCCGTCAAACCCCAGCAGCCCTTTCAGCCTGCACAGGGGGGTGGCACGGCCACTAAGTTAGGGGGCAGTGGTGGGCGAAAAGGAGTGTGTTGGGATTTTAACAAGCGTTCATGCACCATGGCACAAGGCACTTGTAAGTTCATGCATGCATGCTCCATCTGTAACCACCCTTCCCACCCTGAAACAACCTGCCGCTCAAAAGGTAACGCCTCTGGAAACAGGGGAAGAAAGAAACAGGATTAGGGGGGGGTGGTCGGCTGGTAGCTCATTCACCCATCGACGTTCTGGCTATGACTCCTTGGCTGAACAGGTACCCAGACCATGCCTCTGCGCGGATGTTGCAAGAAGGTTTTTTGCAGGGCTTTAGGATCTCAGCGGTGGTATATACCGGGACACAAGAATGCAGGAATCAACTGTCAGTTAGGC
The DNA here is from genome assembly GCF_964261635.1 of Lissotriton helveticus. NCBI lineage: Eukaryota > Metazoa > Chordata > Amphibia > Caudata > Salamandridae > Lissotriton > Lissotriton helveticus. The sequence goes on along the minus strand of NC_136061.1, from coordinate 1,722,380,057 downwards.
ACAACCCAGAGTTGGTGACGACAAAAATTTCTAAAGAGTTGCTCCTGGGCAGGATAGCGGGTCCTTTCAATGACATCCCTGTGCCTAATTTTGTTTGCTCGCCCCTTGGCGTAGTGCCAAAGAAGGAGGAGGACGAGTACAGGCTCATTCATAACCAGTCAGCACCTAGAGGCGCATCGTTATATGACGCAATAAATGGAGATATTTGTAGTGTTAAATATGCGCCTTTTGACCAGGCAGTGGTTATGTTGAGGACTCTCGGTCCAGGGGCCTTGCTAGCCAAGTCAGACATCGAATCTGCTTTTCAGCTACTGCCGGTTCATCCACTAGATCAGCTTCTGCTAGGCTTCTTTTTTCAAGGTATATTCTATATGGATATGCGTATGCCCATGGGTTGTTCTGTTTCATGCGCCTATTTTGAGAAATTTAGTTCCTTTCTGGAATGGGTTTTTAGGCAAACGACAGGACACCATCATGTCATGCATTACCTGGATGACTTTCTCTTTCTTGGGTCAGCGGGCTCACGGGAGTGTGCGTGGGCATTGCAGGAATTTTGCATGCTCATGCGGGCTTTCTGGGTCCCGCTGGCACCTGGAAAGACGGTGGGTCCAGCAACCACATTGGAATTTTTAGGCATAGAATTGGATTCAGTGGAGGGTTGTTTCAGGTTACCGAAAGGTAAAAAGGAAAGAGAGGGGCTCTTAGTAACCCAAAGGGAAATAGAGCACCAATATACTTGAAAAGTAAAACAAAAGATTTCCCGATGGGAGATATTATTTCCTGCTCATAAGTCAGGGCACAACTCTCAAACACCATTCATACCATTCATTTTTGTGGAACGGGAAAACACTCGCCAAAAAGGAAAACCACCCAGTCTAATGATACTGTAAAAAATATACACTTTATTCTAGAATATACAACACTAATCAATAAATAAAAGTTAAAAAACATAAAAAACACAATGGAATGCACAGTTAAAAGCCACCTAATGTGGACGTGGAGAAAATTAATCTAAAGAGACATTTATATCTGTCTTTAGTCTGTCATTTCGGACCATCATTTGTCAACACTACGAGGAAAAATATTCCTTTAGTTCAGTTAGAATGTTGGCAATGCCGAATATGACTTTGAAGTTGGCGTCGACGCGTTTCGGAAGCTTAAGAAATGATAATGGCTTCCTTCCTCAGGACAGTTTGTATACGTATTCTCCACAAGCTGATAGAAAACCTAATGCATAAATAACATAAAATGTAACTATTAGAACCCTTTTACATTTTACACATTTTCCTATTTTTGACAGAACTATTTTGGCTACACACCCAATGTTTATGCTCTATTTTGTAAATCGTGATAAAGGTGGTACAACAACAATTCATAATCTCTGTGGGTTTGTCGGTGGTGCTATAGCCTTATTTTTTACTCAATTCCCAATTGAGATAATAAGCATTTCATGCACAAAGTTGGTTATGCACCTAGTTACGTTCATGATAGAAAAATAATAAACACAGGACAACATATTATGCTGGCAAAAGATCTATGTATCTAAATCCAGAAAGGCTTTCTTACACTCCCTCCATATTGTTTAACATTGCGAGATTAACATCTATAAAACGGGTTCACATAATAGCTACACATAAGTGTTCCCAATTAAAAACCACATCTTTACACCCCAAGCAATATGCCCTTCATTTACCAAACCTAATTGCATTAGAATAGACCATCACTCTTTCTAATTTCTATAAAAACATTTTGCTTTTTGGTTCATGTTCTCCTCGTTCTCTTGTCAAAAATACCACATTCATGCGTCACCCATGCACACTGGCAGCGGTAATTCACTGACCGTAATGATTGTAATTTTCGTAAAGAGGCCACAACATATATAATGATCCTCAGCTTCACTTCCGTGACAGTCACCTGGCTTTTCTTTCCTCCTTCCTTCATAGGTAGGAGAGGAAAGAAAAGCCAGGTGACTGTCACGGAAGTGAAGCTGAGGATCATTATATATGTTGTGGCCTCTTTACGAAAATTACAATCATTACGGTCAGTGAATTACCGCTGCCAGTGTGCATGGGTGACGCATGAATGTGGTATTTTTGACAAGAGAACGAGGAGAACATGAACCAAAAAGCAAAATGTTTTTATAGAAATTAGAAAGAGTGATGGTCTATTCTAATGCAATTAGGTTTGGTAAATGAAGGGCATATTGCTTGGGGTGTAAAGATGTGGTTTTTAATTGGGAACACTTATGTGTAGCTATTATGTGAACCCGTTTTATAGATGTTAATCTCGCAATGTTAAACAATATGGAGGGAGTGTAAGAAAGCCTTTCTGGATTTAGATACATAGATCTTTTGCCAGCATAATATGTTGTCCTGTGTTTATTATTTTTCTATCATGAACGTAACTAGGTGCATAACCAACTTTGTGCATGAAATGCTTATTATCTCAATTGGGAATTGAGTAAAAAATAAGGCTATAGCACCACCGACAAACCCACAGAGATTATGAATTGTTGTTGTACCACCTTTATCACGATTTACAAAATAGAGCATAAACATTGGGTGTGTAGCCAAAATAGTTCTGTCAAAAATAGGAAAATGTGTAAAATGTAAAAGGGTTCTAATAGTTACATTTTATGTTATTTATGCATTAGGTTTTCTATCAGCTTGTGGAGAATACGTATACAAACTGTCCTGAGGAAGGAAGCCATTATCATTTCTTAAGCTTCCGAAACGCGTCGACGCCAACTTCAAAGTCATATTCGGCATTGCCAACATTCTAACTGAACTAAAGGAATATTTTTCCTCGTAGTGTTGACAAATGATGGTCCGAAATGACAGACTAAAGACAGATATAAATGTCTCTTTAGATTAATTTTCTCCACGTCCACATTAGGTGGCTTTTAACTGTGCATTCCATTGTGTTTTTTATGTTTTTTAACTTTTATTTATTGATTAGTGTTGTATATTCTAGAATAAAGTGTATATTTTTTACAGTATCATTAGACTGGGTGGTTTTCCTTTTTGGCGAGTGTTTTCCCGTTCCACAAAAATGAATGGTATGAATGGTGTTTGAGAGTTGTGCCCTGACTTATGAGCAGGAAATAATATCTCCCATCGGGAAATCTTTTGTTTTACTTTTCAGGTTACCGAAAGACAAAATCACGAAGTTTAGAGCAGCTCCCCAGCAATGTCTGGCCAAAGACAAAGTGACGCTACATCAGACTGTGGGCCAATTGAATGTCGCACTAAGAGTTATACCCATGGCGCGCCCCTTCTCCCTCTCAATCTCGCAGGCCATGATGGGCCTGCGGGAGAAACACCATCGCACTAGATTGCCAGCCGAGGTCCGCCAGGACATGCGTATTTGCATCGCATTTCTGGAGGGTTTCAACGGCAGAGTAGTGTGGTGCGGTCCCCCCACGACGTCTGCAGAGTTAGGTCTATGGACCGATGCTGCGGGCAGTGTGGGGTTTGGCGCCATACTTGGAAACAAGTGGGTGGCCCAACGGTGGCCGGTTTGGTGGGAGGAGAGCGGCCTGACAGCTAACATCGGTTTCTTGGAGCTATTTCCAATCTGGGTGGCATTAACAGTTTGGCCAGATCAGTTGTGTAATCAATCTGTAATCTTTTGGTCAGATAACATGACGGTAGTCGATTGTATCAACCGGCAGGCGGCACGGTGTAAGTTTATACTCCGCCTACTGAAGGAAATTATTCTGGTTTGCATGAAACTCAATGTACAGTCTAGGGCCAAACATGTCCCTGGGGTGTTAAATAACGCAGCTGATGCACTCTCTCTCTTTAAGATGCAGGTATTCAGGGAACATCTACCATCAGCAGAGGCGACTCCTGCACACTTCCCAGCAACACTCTGGCAAATTGGTGCCCCCAGCTACAGAACCTCGTGGCAGCTAGCTTAGCGCCCAGGACCAGAGCAGCTTACGAAGGGGCGTTTTTGTCTTATTGCTCCTTTTTGGGACGGGACTGGGTAGAGAAATTGGATCAGGAGGGGAAGTTCACTCAGTACCTAGAGGCACTACATAAGGAAGGGCGCTCAGCGGCGACCGCTAGCAGACACAGGGCGGCCGTCTCTATCTTTGCACAGCTCAAGGGGGCCAGAGATCCCACAAATAGTTTCATCGTGCGGAAGGCACTAAAGGGGTGGCGGCGCCTACGAGCAACTGTCACAGATTCTAGGTAACCGATAGGTTTGGAACGGCTGGCATCAGTATTGAATGCCTTGTCTGACACCTGCAGCTCATCAGGGGAGGGACTCTTGCTCAGAGCCGCCATTACTTTGGCCTTTTATGGGGCATTTCGGGTTGGTGAACTTGTGGCTAGCAGCAAGTTTGACAGGCCTAGGGGGTCTTCGGCTGGAACACACAAAGGTATTGGGCGATAAGCTGTTGATTACCATACGTAAATCAAAAACTGATCAGGAGGCCCGGGGCGATGGGCTGGTTCTCCATCGGGCACGGGATAATCCTTGCTGCCCAGTGTTCCACGTAGAAGCCTTTATCAGACAGCGAGCAGGAGGGAGCATTGTTAATGCATGCAGACGGTACCCCACTGACCAGGTTCCCATTCTAACGAGTATTGGCAATGACAATGGACAGGACTGGTTTCAATCCAAAGGATTTTGGGACGCATTCCTTCAGGATAGGGTCGGCCACTGAAGCGACTGCTAGAGGGTTGCATGCGAACAGGGTAAAAAGGATTGGGAGATGGTCTTCCAACTGTTACAAGCGTTATGTGCGGCTGCACATGTTGTGAGGCGACAAGTACGTACCCTGACGCCTGTCTGTTTGTCTGCTTCTATTTCAGTTTCTCGAGCCTGTCACGCAGGCCAGAAACTGATGCCGGATCACCAACAGCAAGTATCTTCAGCACGGCAGACACAGGAGCAGAGGAAGGAGACTCAAGAAGTATGGGTGGTTGGTCACTCATTTGTGAAGCGCGTTAAATCGGTTTTCTTTTCAGGTAATTATAGGCAGAGGGCAGAACAGGGAGGTTTCAGGGTTTCCTTTCATGGTAGGGGGGGTCTATGCCTCAGTCAGTTTAGAGGGTTCTTTACAGAGTTGCTCAATAGACACACCCCACCGCCCACAGTGGTTATCTTACATATGGGTGGCAACGAGCTTGTGAAATTGGACAGGAGGGTCCTGATGGAAGAGATAATTTCAGAGGTAAACTGGCTAGCTAAAACACGCCAAGGCTGCACCATAGTGTGGTCTCAGATGATTCCTAGGCTCAAATTGAGGGGGGGGGACTCTGATAGGGCGTTGAATCACTCGGTAAAGAGGATCAACAACAAGATAGAGAAATAATTTCAGTCACCTCAACTACAGAATATACCACATGGGTGTATCTGGGGGGAACCGTTCTTCTTGCAAGATGAAGTCCACCTGACAAGGGCAGGCAACAAACTTTTTCTGGAGAACACTTTAGCATGGCTGGGAGTGTTCTAAGTAGGCATGACCTTTCAGAGGAGGAGGATAGGGGGGGCTAGGTAGTCGGTCAACTATGCTGGCCTGTGGCGGTAAGGTCATGATCGGTGAGCAGTCAATTTAAGGTCCTTAGGGGGCGTCACCATCCTTGAATGGGTTCGTCCAGGGGGAGGGACCAGTGGTCTCTCCTAGAACTCCAGGAGAGGTACATCCGCTTGGTTGGATGGGGGAGGGGAGGGAGTCACGCTTCCTTTGGGCTGATTAGCCACCCAGCACGTGCACTTTGACGTCATTAAACGGCGCAGAGTGCAAGGGCCCCCCCTTTTTGTTAATGGAGTTCATGGAGCGTATGGGGGTAACCAGGAGGGGGAGGAAGTACCCTCTCGGTAAACGGGCCCTCTGCACATGTGCACTCATACGTGAGGGCGTAGCTGGTTAATAAGGATTTGACAACGGTTAGCTACCTTGCCGTAGGCTGAAAAGTTAGGACATGCAGAAAATTCAGAAGTAGGATGTTAGATTTGGTTAAGAAACACGCTGTATTAGACATTTGTTAAGGTTAGCCCTTTGATACCTGTAAATATTGTTTTTTTAATTTGTTTTCATGTTTTTAATAAATACGGCTGGGGGGTCGTGAGACCCCCCTCCTTCCAAAGAAAACTCCTTGCATGTCCAATTGCTTTAATTGTTTAATTGTGTTAGTGCACAAGACAGGGAGGGGGTGGTCGCTAGTCCCTGACCATACAAGCTCTTCCTGAATCATCCACGTTTGAAGCAGGCCGGATCCAGTGCCCTACCACCCCTTAAACCAACAGCTCAACCAGCAAAGACAAGAAACTACTTTGTAATCGTTCAGCAGACCTTAAAGAGAAAGACTGAGCTGTGCGACCACCGCTCACTCACACTAGGATTGTAGTTTTCTCTTACATTCGAACAATTGCGAGGGGAAAGAAATGTTCGTAAGACAACGTGATGATGCTACAGTCCGTCCAGAGCTCGGGCCGAAGGTAGCTGGTGCTGAAATATGCTTCTGTAAACTTTGCAGCGCATGGTTAAGTACACTTGTGACAGATACTGTAGCTGTGGAAGAGGCGGCAGGCTCTGGCAAGGAGGCTGGACTTGTCTGGGAAAATCGTGCATATAAGCATGACTCAGCAGAGCACGTGTTACTAAGCCGATAAATGAGCTGTGGATGGATTAATCTGACGTAATGCCCAAACTAATGGAGAAGGCAATCTAAGAGCAGAAGAGTTTGTATTAAGAACAAATATAAACAGTGGAGCAAAAGCCGAGCTTTTATGGTGTCAGCCGGTCCGTAAAAGCTGTGGGGGTCAAGGTACAGGATAGGCTGTATGGTGAGTGCTTGGAATGCAAACTCACATGGGGAGATTTTAGTAAAAGGCGTCAGACAAATGCAGGCTGTAGGTGGAGGACAAAACAAAACAGCAGCCAAAACCTAAAACAAATGCCACAAAAGCAGATGAACATGAGTACTTGGGACACTGATAACAGAAACAGCAGGTAATAATATGCTACAACCGATAGAAACAGAGGAACGGTAAGTGGAAAGCACATACAAAATAAAAACTAAGGGTGGGATGTAAGCCCCTCATAAGATTTATATTAAATATAATAGATATCAAAAGCACAGCGCATGCAAAACCTAAAAAGGGTGTCCCGGGTGGGCACTGGGACACCCAAAATAAAATTTTAAAAAAACTCTAATTTATTATTCATTGTTCCTCAAAGGAGCACCCAATAATGCACTGTGGGGGCTCTTTAATTATTTTAGCTTGGTGATATCCCTAAAAGGGACAGTGGAACCACAAACACTTTTTTAATGCTGCATGGGGCTGCAGGGAGTGCTGCAAGCCCCAAGCAAAGTTAAAAACAAACAGTAAGTCTCCTGGGTCATTGAATCCATGACCCCTGTAGAACTTACCATATTTCTCAAAAAACACTCCCAGATGGAGATCTATGTACTTCAGCTGGAGTGCATGGCTCTCCTGTGGTTGTTTTAGACTGCATTTTCTGGGGTGAAAAATGTTGAAAGAAAGACTCAGCGGCATGTTGGTTTTATGTAAAGTACAACAAAAAGTCTGTCTTTCTTCCCACAAACAGCTTTAACAAAAACAAGCACTGGCAAAGCCAATAGGTCTCGCCTGTATAATTCGGGTGCCTTTTTTATTGGTTTGACCAATTCTCATTTGCTAGGCATAGTTTTAAAAAAGAAAACTATTAAAAAATGCTGAATACTACAGGAAAACAAGCATTTTTAGGTATCTCAGAATCGCACATTGAATTTAATATTTACAACCATTATAAAAGGCATAGTTTATTTTTCAAATATTTTTCACCTAGAAAAAGGTGGAGCTTTGTTACTACTGAGATTCATTCACATGTGCTCCTTTTAAGAAAAACCTTCAAGCCCTTTAAGTAACACTCCAACATGCTCATCCACCTAATTGTTCCATCAGAATGAACCCAGCTGCCTGATTTTGTCCTCCACACTACATAATTTGAATGGTACTGAATATAGCCAACATGCTAGGCCATGTTAACATTGCTAACCAAGTCTTCGAAACTACTGCCAAGCTCAGGAGAAAGAATGCAAAGTAAGTCTTAGGGAGCCCATACGCTTTCCACTGGGACAAGCAGCTGGAAAGGACGTCGAGCCCCAGTGTTGAGGGGTTTGCCCTCGGCCTTGTCCAAAGTACAGTGTAGCTGAGGAACATGATTTGAGAAGTTGTCCGAGAACGAAACAAAAGTTACCTGTGAAATTGTTTAGCATCAACAAAATACAGACACCTGTCCTGGGTTGTGAATTCCTGTTATCAAGCCAGAAACGTCCCAAACATATCAATCCAGTCGCATTTATGTTTCTTTCTGAAAACTGTGCTATCCAAGAAGAAAATCCCCAAATTATGAATAATACTAGGTTTTCATTAGCTGTACTTTGATCATTGTAGCCTACCTTGATGAGCAATCGAAGTTCAATAGAACCAGAGAATAAAGAGTTATACGAGAACAAAAGGGGAGGAGGGACTAAGAACGAGTGAAACAGTAAACAAAAACGAGGCTCTTGAGAAACTAAAAGAAAGAAACAGCACACGAACAAGTGAGTTTGATATTGGCAGGGGAGACGGAGCGATGGAAGAGATATCTATGAGGCACAGATGAAGAAAAAGATATTATAAAATGAGGAGACTGAAGAGAGAAAAGTTGATATAGACACGAGAGACGTTGAGAGTGGAGTGAGCGACAGGAAGAAACAAGGAGAGTAAGAAAAGTAAAAAGAAAAACAGAGAAACAATAAAAGACACAAGTCTTCCAAATAAAAAAGAAAGAACACACTAGCGTAGATAGGCAGAGGTAGAGCGGAGACACCCCTCCTCCGTAGCTGCATTCATGAAAAACCATTTCAAAAGGGGGTGGTGATGGACAGAGTATCTGAGTTAATCAGAACACTCCTACCCAGTCAACAGATCAGGGCTTGATCCATCACCGTTTTTTAGCTCACTGCACCATCCCAGTTCAGAACCTGGCTATATGCAAATTAGTCTGTCCCTGGCCCAGTGCATCATGGGAACAGGGCAGACCAAACTACCAAGCCAATTTTTCACTGGAAAGGAAACAAGCTTCCGGGGACCGGTTTCTGGCATTACAGCCGTCTTCGGCCCGGCTTGCTTGAATCCTGATGGTGCAGTGAGCAAGGGACTCATGTCTGAGCATACCCTTCCACACTTGTGGTGGCCAAAATATTTCAAAAGGGGGTGGTGATGGACAGAGTATCTGAGTTAATCAGAACACTCCTACCCAGTCAACAGATCAGGGCTTGATCCATCACCGTTTTTTAGCTCACTGCACCATCCCAGTTCAGAACCTGGCTATATGCAAATTAGTCTGTCCCTGGCCCCAGTGCATCATGGGAACAGGGCAGACCAAACTACCAAGCCAATTTTTCACTGGAAAGGAAACAAGCTTCCGGGGACCGGTTTCTGGCATTACAGCCGTCTTCGGCCCGGCTTGCTTGAATCCGGATGGTGCAGTGAGCTAAAAAACGGTGTTGGATCTAGCCCTGATCTCTTGACTGGGTGAGAGTATTCTGCTTAATTCAGAGACTCTGTCCATCACCACCCCTTGTTGTAAATATTCATGAAAAACCAGGCAGAGTAGTACAACGCACTGAGCATTCTTAAAGTCAGCATCATAACCACTAGACAGCTAGAGTAGAAAAGAGAGCAAGTGAAACGGAAGAAAATCTACAGAAACTTCTGCTTACATTGAAATAACCTGCCTTTGTTCCAGGACGTAAAAACACCTATTGGTGGGAAATCAGTATAATAACAAGCACTTTTGTCGTGTTGGTGGGCTCTATAAAAGAAAGTCGTCAACACAAGGAAGGCGCATGCAGCACTACAGTACATGCTCCCTCCAGGTTCCAAAATTGCAGCTATGTTGGAACACATGAAAAGGGCAGTAAAATTAAGCAGGCTTTGTCAGCCATATATTCCAACCCAAAAAAGAATGTACATTTTGAAACACTCATGCTTGTGATACTCACAGATACTTCAAAGGGGAACAAACAGTCCTTTTAGTCAGCGAGTAGACCCCATTGTGGTGAAAACGACCGATGTAAACAATCCCCAAGCCTTTGTCTCCAATTGAGTCTTGTCCATAGCTTATTAGCACATAGACATAATCAGCCGGCAAGAAAGTGAAAGGGACTTTTGAAACACTCGTGCTTGTGACGGCATCCAACTTGCGGGCGCGAGCAGGCAAATGTAAACAAGCGCGCGCGGCCACGCTAATTGAAAACCTGCACACGCTGCTGCTCGGTCCAGCATGGTGGTTGCCAGCACAAGCAAGAGTGATTGAAAAGAGATGACCGATTCCAAAAGGTCATCTCCAAGAGAAGTGCTGCATGCTGCGCTAGGCTTTTTATTTATTTATTATTACATTTATTAAGCGCACAGCTACCCGGAGGTTTCCCGGCGCTAAAGCAAACTGATCGGTGAAAAGAGGGAGGGACATTAATTGTTAAAAAGCCATGTTTTTATTCCTTTACGGAATTTCAGAAAGCACGATTCCGTGCGCAAGGGTTGAGGGAGAGAATTCCATAAGGATGGGGCCAACAGGGCAAACGAGCGGCCACCCATTTTGGCTCTGTTAATGCGTGGAATTTTAAATTTGTTTTGTGACGAGGACCTGAGTGTACGGGGGGGAACATATTGTTGGACTAAGGCAGCAAGATAGCACGGGGCTCTATCAGTCATGATTTTATGCATGTAGCAGAGTGCTTTAAAGTGCACTCTGCTTTCAATGCGCAGCCAATGCAGGTTGCGCCTGTGATGAGTGACCGATGATCTTGCGGGAAGTTGGCAAATCAGACGGACTGCCATATTTTGAACCACTTGATATTTCCTGGTAACCTCTTTGGCAGCACCTAAGAGCAGGATGTTCCCATAGTCCAGGCGTGAGATGACAAGGGCCTGGACCACGGTCCTCAAAGTGTCTGTAGGCAGCATCCAAGTGATCTTCCTCAGCCACCTGATGATGGTAGTACAGGTGGCCGCAACTTTCACAACATGATGTTTGAAAGTGAGTTGGTTATCGAAGATCACACCGAGGTTGCGCGCAGACACTGATGGAATAGGTAGAGGACCCATCTCCGGGGCTTGACCCAATTATGTTAAAATAAAGACCCACAGCCATGTGGATTTTATTTTTTACATTAAATGTTCATAAAGATTTTTATAATGATCACTATTATTAAACACTGCATTGTGTGAATTACTGAAACATACATTTGATAAAAAATATTGGTGATTTATGGAGAAAGATGATAGATTTGCTTTTGATATACTGATATGCTCACCCCTTGATAAAGCCAATAGGCCCACTTTTTAGATTTTGGTGTCGTGACTCTTTGACAATGTAAGTATGTCTGCCTGAGTACGGCCAGGACCTGCAAGACCACCTGCACCGTGGCCAGAAGGCTGTGTGCAGCGTTGGGTTGCTTGCCAGAGAGGGGTTGGATGCAAGTTAAAGAAAAAACTAGAAATCCACTGGAAAAAAAACCCAAAGGTTAAAGTGAAAATATAGTTAGGTATGATACTATCTTTCTTTGCATTAAAAGGTTGAAGAGATGTTATATGCTGTTTCAAACTAACAAAACCATAGAAATTCAACAGTTATATATCTGTGCCCTAAGGTAACCATAACTCACACTCTCGCAGGCACTGCTAATTACCCTACATATTACATCACTCATGATATGAACTATGATCACTGATAAAATCACTGCAACATATGAAATGAGATCATTGATGACAAATCAATACCAAACAGTTTCTTATTGTTATAAAGTTATAGGCTAAACCATTCACAAATCCACAATCTTGCTTGTTGATTATGTAAACCCTCACACACCTCATAGGGTTCAGGACTTTCATCAAGAAAAAACGACTAAATGCCCTGCTATAATACTGTCTAATAATGTCTAATAATGTCAGCCAGCCTAACGTCTATTGGGCTAGGACCATGAACAGAATGCAAAGGGTCAAATCGATGATTGTAAGGGAAGGAGAAAGGCAAATAATAGGTGCAATAGGTGACTTGACACCCTTGATTAAGGTGGGATTACAGGGGCATGTCTCCCTCTTCATCCATGTACCAGGATATCCTGAAAGTTCAGTGACCCAATACTAGGTCGTTGTGGTATATGGCGATTTAGTCATTTGCATGCTTTTCATATTGTCTGGGCGGGGAACTCTCAGAGTTCCGGAAAACTCTGCACTCGCGTTCGTCAACGTCAAGTTGGCGAGCAAGGAAAGTCCACCTCCCGGTGAGATTTTTCCTCATTCACGTTTGTCCACATCAAGTTGGCCAGGGCGGAAAATCAACCTCCCGGCAAGATTTCTCAACACGGGCGGTCAGATTTCTCATTGCGAGTGGCCGCATATGCTTGCGACTGCTCGCATTGAGAAATCGCCCATTCCCGTTGAGAAAGCTGCAGCTAGAGTAAAAATCTACTCTAGCAGCAGAAAGGAAGCAGCGCCCGCTTGCATTGTGCCATTCGAGATGATTGTACAGTGCAGACAAGCACCTGGCACTAAAATCACCATGAACGGCATTCATCTAGTGCACTAAAGTGGCCTTTAATGCTGAGCGCTGAATCATGTTTACTTGCATGTGTAAGTCCATTTTCTCCATAAGCAATCCTTTTATGGTTTTTATCATACCACGAACGCCAAAAATAAAGAGATACAAAGGTGTTCTGATGTATTTTTATTGTGAAGTCATTGGCAGGAAATTATCCCAAGTGCTCCTTGGAACACAGTAGAGCCACATCCTGGTTTTTAAGAGACCAAAATGAGACCCGATGATGAAGCATAACACCAATAGGGTGTGTGAGGGTCAAATATAATAAACAATCAAGATTGTGGATTAGTCAATGGCCTAGACATTTATAAAAATAGGGTACTATTTGGTATTGATTTATTGATGGTGGAGGATGTATCCTATGGTTGTTTCCAATCTTCCCTTGCAGTTGGCTGACCACCTGGTCACTCTGGTCTATTATATGTGGTGAACAATCATTGACGACAACACTGTACAGTAGTGGGGTTTAGTGAATATAGTTATTTATTTACCGACCATGTGAGATATCTATTGAAGGACCAATTACTTTATCTTAGTTGGCAAATGTTCAAACACTTACCTATCATGTCTCCTTGGTCATGGATCATCACAGCCAAGTCTTTAAATATTTGATTGACATCCAAAATGTCTGCCTGGTGAAGGAAACAGATGAGACGACATCATTACAGCTTTAGGAGGACTAGTAGTTTGTCTTATAAGAACTGTATATGGGCAACCGCTTTCAGGTTTTGGATGCTAAATGGAGGCATATCTGAAAACATAATATAGTTTTAGAAGGCAAAAATAGGCTTCCAAAGACAATGACATGACTGGATAATCTCCCAAAGATTCTGGGGAGGCAGAGGGTAGGGGCAGACAACCGCTCCGCACTGTTCAAACTCTTAACACGCTTGAGCACGGCACCTCCGTGTCACCTGACAAGTCTTTTAGAATTTTGTGGTTCGGTTGAACCTTGCACCATACACACAGTACACTCAGTAGGTAGCACTTTAGGGGCAAAATATATGTGTGGGTTAGTTAATCATGTATTTTTTTGGTCCTGACTAAGTGTCACGGATCCTTAAGACCACTAGATAGGCGCAAAACGTGTTGACCAATTACTAAGAGAGAGACATGAGGGAGGCTTTTCACTCACGACTAAAGGGTACTTTTCTTTACCCAGTTGTTGAAAACTGACTACCAGGGTTCCTTTCAAGCCTTTATGGTAGCATTTGCCTGTAATAGGTTTTTATTCCGGACACTTATTAAAGGATTGCTTGCTACCTCTTCAATCAGTTTTAATCCACAGCCACACACTCACTACTCCACTGCACTTACCACCTCGCTTGCATTCATCATATGGCCATTTCTAAAAAAAGATCTTCTCTAAAATGACCCTTTGGGGGACCAGTAGGGCATTGCAGCGCTGGCCCGACGAGGAGCACTGCCCTACAATGAAGCAGGTCATCCCCTTGGGGATTTGTGTGGGCAACATGAAGCAGTCTTGTTGACTTTTTTCATGACCTCGCTCTGGTCACACACAACCTGTTCAGATTCTCTCTCTGTAATCATTTACGAACAGTGCACTAATCGATATATAAAATCATTAGGTCTATCAAAATGTCAAAATAGTCAAGTAGATTATGAAGGATCTGCCTAAACAAGGTACACTTGTAATTTACACATATACACACACATATTTTGAGCCTATACATTTGTGGAACTGTAGAGGTTTGCTTTACTCTCAGGTGAGAGTACAGTTGTAGAGTTTGAACAACTCTACAACTGTACTCTCACAGTGAAATTATGTTATGCTGGACGTCTCTGTATTTATAGCTATATTTAAATGTCTATACACTCTGGTATTTGAACAGACCAAACCAATGTGAGAAACAATGGGAAGCTGTACCTTAGCAGAATTTTGGAGACAATTTGATTGTCATTACTTTAGCTGGTGAGGGCAGGGGATCACGATGTCAGGAAAGAACGGAGTTTCAAACAGGAAGGAAAGTGAATGATCTTTCAAGAAGTGCTTATAACTTGAATGCCAATAACTTTAATTTCTTTATATGACAAATCAGAGAGGTTTGAACAAAAAAAAAGAAAATATAATTATGGAACATAAACCCCAAATAAACTAGGGAAGATTTGCAAATATGGCATTAATAAAAGCTAACTGAAAACATACAATGAGAAGATTGTTCAGATTACCATTTGATCCATTTATATACACCAGAGTTTACATTTGTGAAAAATCTAGAGGCATTATAAGACAGCCCTGACAAGATTCTACAATGTTACAAAGTCAAATCTCATAACTAATTGTAGGTCAGAATAGTGCCATCTTGAATTGGTTGCCACAGAACACGAAGTCACGCACAAAACTGTTAACAAGTCTTGTCAAAGCCAACAAGGCAGGTTACTAATTTATATTGTTTTAGTAATTGTAAGATTGTAAGCATTCTGGGTACCGTGATAGTACAAGTGTAGCATATATATTTAGTTATGTCTTGATACGTTATGCAATTAATGATATAAATTGGTATGCATTACATTAGGACTTGGAAATTTGTGAAAGGAAAGGTATTAAGGAAGAAGGGTGGATTGTTTGATACAATGCTAGAGTACAATATGATAAAGATGGGTGCAATATATACGCAGAGCCCTCATCCCCTCCAAGGAGAAGCGTAAGCCCTGTTCGTTAAGGCACAGCATGATCCGATGGCCGCCCTTCGAGCCCGGCCATCTGGTCATGCACAATGCTTTCCCATGTCACTACCAGATGTCCGAGCCACCATGGAAGTCCCAAATGGGACTCTCGAGTCCAGCCAGGCCTCCAGGAGGCCAGGTGCATCAGGGCTCAGGAGCTATGACCCTGCCCTGCCCTCACACTCTCGGCTCCATCCTCCGGTCTGCTGCACCGTCAAGGGCCCGGACAGTGGCTCGTTTAGGCCCGGAGAGTCTTCCCCCACTTCACCTGCATGTTAAGGTGCCTGCGGACCCCGTGCCTGAAGCGCTGCTGGGGTTCCGTGCCCCCGGCGCACAGAGCCCTCCAAAGGCAAGCGGAAGCCCTTTGGTTTAAGGCATAGTATGACCAGATGGCCGGCTACCTGGTCGCGCCGAGGCCCCTTAGCCATCTGACCGTAGGCAATGCTTTCCAATGGCACTACCAGAAAGCCCACCGACCTGGAAGTCCCAATGAGGACTCATTTGCCTCCCCGATCCCAGCCAGGACTCTAGGAGTTTGAGTGCATTTGCGCCTTCGGTTCCCTCTGTCACTCGGTACGCACAGATTACTAGAAAGGGGGTATTTTTCCTTCAGATTACTAGGTAGAGATTACTTCGGACCCCCTTGAAGTCTGGTGATTCTGAGGCAGACGAAGCAAGGGCCCTGCCTCCCAGCCCCTCCTGATCTGCCTTTCCACCGAGCCTGCCTTCCCGGGGAGCACGAAGGGATAAAGCCGGCATCCCAGCGCAAGATGGCCTGCCAGGGGAGGGCCCTGTCGGCACCATGCACTCCGATTGATTGGGCATGCTTGGTCCTTTTAGGGATGGACTGCTTTGCCAGCCTCAGCTGTTATTTCATCAAAGAGTTTCCACCTGGCCGGGGTCTGTCCAACCCCCCGGCCTACCGCTTGGCGGAGGCCAATCCCCTACCCAGCAAATTAACCCCGACTCGCAAGTACATAGTCAGGCAGACTCTGACACCCCGGCCCAGGTGTCCCTGATTGATGGGTCACATAGCTGGCAGACGGATACATTAACAGGAAACCCTAGATCAATCTCACAGATGGGCCCAGCACCACTACAAGGGTCCAGGGAGATTGGCCCCAATAAAGCACACATGACCGGAGGGGAATATGCGCTCTCAACACACCATAAAGTCAGATGCCACATGAGTTAGGAACATATAGCCCATCAAGACACAGAACACGCAGTGATCATGCGCTCTCTATGCCGGATACCTGGACTCGTTAACCACTGGCCACGTTGTCTCCAAGCAAGATTGATACCCACCCGTAATCTCTATTAGTCAATTAATTTAGGACTCCAAAGGCAGCAGCTTACATTCCTTACCATACATGGATCACTGGAAATACTTTATTATCTACGATGAACTGTATAAAAAGAGGCTGCAGACCGTTGTAAATTGAGACAGTTCTCAGACACCCCCCCTCTCCCCCTCCATCTGTAACTGTTCTTCCGGCCGCTCGGTTTAATTTAACAAACTCTTCCTGTTTTGCTAAACGCCTCTTGTAAAACAACTAAGACTATCTTCTTGGACCTTTCTCACTCAAGACACCCAGCAGCATTTAACAAACCTCTTTTTCAGGTGGTGTGTCAGTGACACTAGTGAGTTTATCAGCCAAGATGAACTAATTTTGGACACTTTCAAAGGACAGGATAACATGCCCCTGCTTATCCACACCCCTTAAGGCAGTGATCATTATTAAGCATCAAAAGTATGCAGTTGGGATCTAGTGTAGTAGTGCAGGATTTTCCGTTGCAGTAAATGAATCCCAGCCTTTGTGGCCACCTCTGCATGATGTTGCTTGGCCACCTCCCAGTCTGTGGTGTCAGGGCACCCATGTCTAGGAAGCATTTACCTCACAGCCTGTCCGATGGGGACATGTTATTGAGTAATGTTTTAGAAATTAATAGCCCTTTCTGACAGTACCTCCGATATCCCCGTGAATATGAACAACTACTGCATATCAGAATATAACTAATCTGAGTACTTCTGATTCTACTAGCCCAAAGTCCTCCTGGATTTAAGATAATATGGCCCTATGCCTTTATACATCTACCAGGATTGGAAAACCATTCAAATCGCTCTCACGGAAACCAGACAAACATTTCAGCTCTGGTAGTTATCCTCTATCCTTAATGGGGTGCAGCCCATTAATAATTTCCCCAGCCTAGTAGTTTTGTAGTGTCCCTCCACATCCGAACCATGATACCCATATGTTCAGGCATTTGTGTTACCTTCCTTTTTACTTATATCACTTACAGGTACCAAAGTCCACCAAATGTGAGGCTGTCTAGGGGAGAGTTCCTATAGAGGCGAAAAGGCCCACTCATACGCCACCAACAGCTCTAAAGAGGAGTCGTATCTGAATGAATCTGTCAGCATAATTCTACTATCATTAACTCCTCTATAGAGCATGGTCAAGGATATTCTGGGAGTACCCCTGTACCTTAAGAGTATAAAGCGTCTCATTGGCTTCCTTGAACAGGATGTCTGGAACCACCAGTAGGGAGGGTTTTGTAGAACCTAGGTCAGTTTGAGGAACATTATCATCTTATACAAGGTTGCCCTATGAAACAGCAGTGAGACGGATAGCTAGCACCATTATTTCATCTGTTCTAAATTTGGCCAGGGCCAGCACCAGGCCCAAGTTGCAGTCCAGAAATCCTTCCCATCACACTAGACATAGACCCCTCAGCTCCCTTGTATTTGAAACCATCAATGGAAGCTACAGAATCCCCCATCCCGGCCACGCAGAGATGAAAAGCACTGATTTGTCACAAGTAACATGAAATTCGGAGTATGATCCAAAAATGTCAAATCTAGAGAACATTCTAGGCTGGGATGATGTAAAATACACCAAGTTCAGAAATAAGTTGTCAGCATAAAGGGAGATTATCTTCTCCCCAGAGGATTCCAAACATAGGCCCCTAATTAGTGCATCCTTCCATATCCAAAAGGACAAAGATTCAAACACCCAAATGAACAGCAACGAGGTAAGCAGATTTACTATTAACTGAACATCTACTTACCTTGAGGATACAGTGGTATATGATATAGTGGATGCAATATTTTTGTGATGCGCTTTGATTCAAGATAAATTTGAGAATCTGGTTTGCCTGATCAATTTGATAGGGCCTGTAGACAAAAAGGGCCTAACAAGCTCAGGGTGTCTTCTTCTACTTATTGACCCAAAGCAATCCCACAGGAGATCAGGGTACCAACACCTTAGGGTATGATCCACCAATGACTAACTACTATTTGAAATATTATCACTGGATAATTGATCATCCCGCACCAAAAGAGCAAGTTTGTACTCAAGAACATCTCTGTCTCTGTTGCGGCTAACCAACTGGAGCTAGGATGAATGAGAGTCCCATGACTAATGGGTTATTCACTATTCATTACAAACCTCTGGATAGCCTGTATGTGTCAAATTCAAATTCAAATTTCACAAGTGTTGTTGACTGCCATTTCAAAAGCAATAGGTGTGAGTCAGAGACCTTACTGCCTGCCTACTTTGACACAAACATGGTTTCTTGCAATTGATCATCCGAAGAAAAGGGTTAAACATGAAGAGAAGGAAGAGGAGAGGCCCATATCCAATAAAAATCCTATCAGAAGAAATGCAAGCTGTAAAAGTGATGGGAGCATATCAGCATGCAAGTGGATGGAATCCTGGCTCTCAAAACTCTTGCCAAGAGAGCTATAGTCTGTTGGGTCACCCTGCAGCTTTGGTATTTTCTACAAGTCAGGAGGAAGGAGGGTCCGGAGCTGCAGTCTGTTGACAAGGTTAGTAATAAAGAAATTCACAGTAGAAATCATGTGTTGCAAATGGTAATATTTGCAGTGCTTTATACAAAATTAGTAATGGATAGGGAACATCTGAGACCCTGTTGCATTAAACTACCATGGGCCTCATCTTTTTAGGACATTCTACAATGTCCTATTCATAACATCCGCAAAATGCCTAACACCCACTGTGTTCAAGGGAAATTTTGTTTACGTATGTTTATGTTCAAAGATATGTCCACACCTCCAACTTCTGTATGGCACTTTCTCGTTCTTTAATTAATTCAAGGTCCTCCTCTGTTATTGCTTCTTCTTGAGATTGCATTTGATTCCAGTCTTCATTACTGTAAAAAGAAATACTTTTTTTTTTACAAAATCACAATCAAATTTCAACAATACTGAGTCACAAATGTAATATCAAAGCGGAAGTGACAACTAAAAATGCTGCAGGTGAAAACATCACTTGACCCAAATGCCTACTAATGTCTACTATCTGCTGCCACCTAGTTGTCATCTTGTTAAGAAGTACATTGGCCTACACATTACTTTTAAAGCTAAAAGAGTACTAGGTTGGCTAAAAATATATACTACTTGAATTTTCACTGTTCAGAATCATAACCTCCAAGTAAGGACTACTGCCAGCTCAGAGCAAAGTGCAGCTCTGTTGATCTGGAAGTTGTTGATTATGATGAAAACAGATGCTCATATGCGGGATGTTGAATTACTGCTCCTTCTTTCTGGCATCCAAAGGAACCAGTCAATGTTTAGGATGCAAATTGAAAGAAAATAAAAAAAAGAATCTTTCTAATCTTATGTGGCTAAGCAATGATCACCATGCACTCAGTTGCTAACTTTTGACTGTTTGCTTTGCACAAAATCTATACGCCAACGATTCAAGTTTGAGCGAGCAGTGTAGTAATCGGACTTCTGAACTTGAGAAAGGTTTTGTGGCTCATGAGATTACGGAAAGGCACAAAGGATCTCTCGACCAATTCAATTAGGATGCATCTCTTAGGGAGTCTCTAATTTTTGATTAAATTATAAAGCAACTTTTAATGAGTCCCAGCCTCATCCCACCCAAAAGAGAGAAAAAGGACATTAGTCACTGCCCATAATGGCAAAGAGACTGAAGTGAGGAATAGGTCAAAGATTCTGAAGCCACTTTTAATACAAGGTGGATTTGTAGAGCGTTGTATCTCACCTGTGAGGGTATCCAGGCGCTATATAGGTGAGTGTAGGCGTCTGGAGAGGCAAGGCCTGCGTACAGGCAGTCTTGATGGTCCTGCAAGAAGACTAATTGAAAAGGCAGGTCTTCAGATTCTTGCGGAACTCTAGAAGTGAGGAGGAAGCCCTGATGTGTTGGGGGAGGTTGTTCCAGGATTTGGAGTCTTGGTAGGAGAATGATCGACCTTCCATTTTGCTTCTCTAAATGCTGGGTGTGTGCGCGCGAGTGAGAGTGATGCTGAGTAACGTTGTCTGGTGGGTTGGTAGAAGTGAAGCCAGTGACTGAAATATGCGGGTCCCGTGTGTTGTAGTATGAATGCATGTGTGAGAACTGGCAAGGCTTCTGGATAGGAAGCTAGTGGAGCTCGCTGATAAGTGGTGTTGGTTCTGCGCAGGAGGTTGAGGACGAGTCTGGTAGGAGCATTTTGGACGGTTTAAAGTCTGCGAAGAAGATGGGATGCTGGCATAGAGTGTGTTGCTGTAGACCAATCTGTTATTAAGGACTGCATAATGGTACATCTGGTATCCAGCAGGAGTCACTTGAAGGTGTTTTGTAACATGCAGGGGATGTGGAAGCAAGAGGAGGTGATGGCAATAAACTGGGACTTCATGGTGAGGTTGGTGTCAAGGATGAGGCCTACATTCCTAGCTTGGTCATTTGTGGCGAGTGTGGTTCCAAGTTCCGCATGCCAAGGTGTCCTACGGTAAGCTCTTATTCTGAAAGAACAGCACTTCAGTTTTGTTCACGTTGAACTTGAGGAAGTTTTATTTCATCTAATTGGCCATGCTGGTCAGCAATTGGTTGAAGTTTGTCTTGGTGGGGATTGTGCCATCTGACAGGGAAAACTATGAGCTGGTTATCATTCGTGTAGGAGATGCGGTTGATTCAGTGTGAATCATATGTAGTTAGCCTGTGGAGTCATGAACAGATGGTCCCTGTGGGACTCCGCATATGAGGTCCTTGGGTTCTGATGTGAACGGTGTGAGCCTTCCTTGTTGAAGGAGGCTATCCATTCGAGAGCTGGCCCTTTTATTCGGTCTGTGTGTAATCTAGCAATGAGTGTGTGGTGGGAGATGGTGTCAAAGGAGGCAGAGGGGTTGAGGAGGATGAAGGTGGAGGTCTGTCCACCATGGAGAATGGCGAGTATGTCATCTGTGGCAGTGGTGTGATAGGTTTCGGTTCTATGGTTGTTTTGGAATTTTGATTGCGAGTCATCCAGGAGTTTGTGGCTTTCTATGTGGCCAGAGAGCTGTCTGTTGATTATCATCTCAATTCATTTTGCTGGGAAAGGGAGCAGCAAGATGGGTAGATAGTTGCTGAGTACTTCAGGGTCGGCTGATTTTTTTTTTTTTTTTGAGGAGGGCGGTGACTTCAGCGAGTTTTTAGGTATCTGGGAAGGTGGCTGTCTTGAGGGAGATGTGGATGTTGAAGTGACTACAGCCCTGATCATGGCTCTTCCCAGGTTGTAGATATGGCAGGGGACAGTGGGTGCCCCTGAGTGGATTGTCTTCACTACTGTTGCAGTGTCCTCGATGGATAAAGCGTTGTCAGGTGGGAGTCTTTGGTTGAGGAGGTTACCAGGCTGGAAAGGTCAATGGGGGGTGGCTGGGGTTCGAAGTTGCCATCGATCTTGGTGATTTTTTACATGGAAGAAGTCGAAGAGGATGTTGCAGAGTTCTTATGGAGGGGTGCTAGTGTAGGCAGTGGCTGTTGATTTGGTGAATTCCTTGATGATGGCGAAAAGTCCCTTGCTGTTATTGGAGCTGGATTCTATTCCCACGGTCAGAGCCTTTTTCTTGGACTTAAGAATAAAGTTTCCAATTATTAAGAGTTTAACTGAGAAAAGATAACACCATGCCCAAACCTTGCTTGTTCCTTGCAAGTGAACTGCATAGACTGTGATGCTGTGAAGCATGGTCCTATCCAACAGGTGCACTGGCAGCTCTCAGAGGAAGAGGTAATGGGTTCCACTTCAATTACAATAAAATATTGCAGTATGTTGTCCATGCACACAACAAGCATTCCCTGAAAAATAGGTAGGAAGGGTTAAACTACTAGAAATGAAGCCTTCCATTTTAGAATGTTTGTGTAATAGTGTGTTTGAGATTACAATCAGTAGATTGAAGGTAAAACAGGCAGCTACCTAACTGAACCCAGAGGAGCCTATAGTCAGAGTTTAAGGCTGAGGAATGTGGAAAGGACAGACTAGTCACTGAGTCAAATAAGCTTTGGGGTGAGGAATAGAGGTAATTTCATTTTGTGGAAGTCTGTGCTGTAAATCAAACGAGTAAAGTTTTTCCAACTTCGACTTGGGAGAAAATAAGTACGAGCCCGTTTAAGAATGCATTTAAGATTTCAAAGTTCATCTTTTACAAATACACTACAGTCAAGAAGTTTGAAACCCTGGTGCCCTTGTTTTGTAGCTTTTTCTCATTTGAAATACACACGGAGATCAACCGTCTGCCAAGTAAGCCAATGTGTGATTACAGTTTTATTTTTTTCTGGAGCAAAGGCTCTGACCACTTTGCAGTCCACAATTACTCTAATAAACAGGAGTCCTTTGGAGGAACTTAGACTGAATTTCATAAAGTAAAGAGTGATAAATAGTACAGAAAACCAAGGGCCTGTTATCGGGTTAGGTATATCATTAACAAATCATCAGGATAAAGCTGCTGACACTAAATACACAGATGGATTGATAGCACTTTAGTGAGCACTTTATTCTGAATTTAGGCTAAGTACAATGCATGCACTCCTTCTGTTTTATAGAGCAGCAAACATCCTTCCAACACAAACTGGATGTGTCTTCTGAGAATCTGTCTCCCGTATGTAAAAGAAGTCAATTTGGGAAATAGAAAGAACATGTGTAATCCCTGATATTGCAATGCCTGCCAGTTATAAGCCACAGTGACCGTATAGAAAATTCTGGGATCATAAAGATCTAGAATGAGATGGTTAACTGGATTTGTTACGGCCATGGTAATATTCACATATTTAGATCAAAAACAAAGTACCTGCTCTTTTGGTCTTTCTGGACAAGGTCTACAGCTCCCAAATCACATCTCAAATTTCAAACATCTATGCAAAAGTCTCTGTCAGAAAGGGAGTATGGGGAGGATGTGTGAAAAGAAAACAGGTGAGAGCTGGTGTCACAAGGAGGAGGTTATGACGTTGATTTTTAAGATGATGTTTGTATGGGCGAGGGGAGAGATGACAGCAGTATTGGTTAATTGTCGTAGGGTTTGGTTGATGAAGGTGAAGGGTGGAATTGGGAGAGGTGGTATAGAGGATTAACAGAGAGATCAGTCATAAGAAGAGGTGTGTACGGAAGACAAACAGTTAGAAATGGTTAGGGGTGGTGGTGTAAGTAGCGCTATGATGTGGAACTGTAGTAGACAAGGAAATGTACTTGCCAAAAGTATTATACATTTCTTATCTGATAATTCTCCTTTTCCAATTCCGGCAAGAGAAGTAGACAGACTGACAGACAAATAGACACACCTTTATACCCCACATAAGTGGACAAAGAGCTTTTTGAGAGGAACATAGTGCATGTTGCTAAATATATAGTTCTCTGCTGCGCTCTGGAGAAAGGTTTGTGCTTTACAAATAGCCCCAATAAAATACATTTATGATGATTCATGCACATACTTTGTGTAGATTTCTTTTTTTCAAATTCTATGTTAGTTTTTTGTAATTTATTTGCTGCATGTATATTGAAGTTGTAATTACACAAATTAGGTGGTCTTCCACTTACTTCTTAGATTTTGATATACAGTCATAATAAATAATAAAGTGACAGCAAGCTTTCTGGTCATACTCGTGGTTGTGAAAAGAATATACAAAATTGTAACATAAATATGGAAAGAACTTACTTGTCGAAGGAAACCAACTGCTCATCTTTTTGTCTCTGATCTTCCTAAAATAAAGTAAAATATTACTTGCTAATATGAATAACCATTTAACATCACATAAATTAACAAACAAACTTATTGAAATTGATCTATGTTAAAATATAGTTTAGCAAAATGGGTACACAACAATTTAATATACTGCATTGGTTTTAATATCAAATGAGGCAATACAAATATTGAATTCAGTTGTTTAATTTGAACAACCTGCATGTTCATACATAAGTGAAACAGCAATGTACATAACAGTGCTAGGAATGGGTGTCAGACATCTTTTAAGAAATCACTCAATTAACACCTGATGTTCTTCATTCTATGATGTGTTAATCATCCCAATGTAAGCAGAGTATTAAAGCATGTGTATGATGAAAACCCTGGCAGGCTACATCAGTCGCTAAGCATTTTGCCTCAAGTTCACTTTTGCACAAGTCTACTAAGGTTTGTGTGCACATGGACGCTTTTGCATGATGCAACATAAATCTTGGCTAATTTGTACCCTTTCCTGTCTAAAAAGAAAACAAAACACTGCAATTACAAAACTTGACATTTCTTTGCCACAAACACAACAGTCGGGTTATAGAAAGGGATTACAAGAGCAGCAAGACTGAAAGTCTTTTTCAACCCAAAAATTCCTTTGAAAGTAGACAGTTTTCATCTTGAATTCTTCAGGGGCATATGTACTTAGAGTGGGATCAGTTCAACTAAACCTGACAAACTAAAGTTGTACAGAAGCAGACATTATTTGACTGGATTGCACAAAAACAGACCAGGACCAGGCAAGCAGCATAAGAGCAGACATCCTATTCCAGACCCATTTATTTTTTAATCGTTATGGCAACTACTCTTACGCAACAGTCAGCAGGAATCCCGAACCTTTAAATGAGCTAAACAAGACCAGGACGTTATATGCTTTTAGGATGATGTGAGAAGCAGGCCAAATATGTTAGAGATGATCTTATAGCTGAAATAACTATGTTCACACAGATTGTCTTTAAAGGGAAGGAAAATCAAAATCGATTTGTAGCTGGCCTAAATGTTTGAGCAAACTCCTCCATGTAAGCCAGAATTTCTGACCTACATAATCAAATAAATGACAGCTCAATCAAGGATTATGGAGCAGGCAAATTATTCAAGGCATGACAACATAAGAATGCCTGCTTTTCCAGAGGGGCTAGAAAAGGATAATCCTGTTGACTTTTTGTGAATAACAATATTAAAGTGAACATCAGGAATATGTATGTAATTGTAGTTATGGTGAGTTGTTATACATACTGAGCACTTAGACTTCAGATTTGCTGCCTTTGTGGGCAGGTGCTTCCTCTAGACTAGGATCAGATTACATATTGAAGACAATGTAGGCTCCTGAGCGCCCATACTTTTTTGTTGGGAAGTGTCACTGTTAGGAATTGAGGAATGTAAGATTAAGTTTTAACTGGGTTTCACAGGTCTCATAGCATTAGTAGAGTCCTTTCTATAAATGAGTGTGAGACTGTTAGCAGACTTATCCCATTGCAATGAGACTTCAGCTTTGGGCAGCAAAGTAAATTCTTCCTAAAACTGCTCTCCACAGAAAATATTTGCATGCTTCACGATGAGGCAAATGTACAATGCCTGAGCCCATACTGTCATCTTCTGTAAATCCGGTAGGATCCGTACCTTTATCTAAGTAATCTGTAATTGGCAAATACTACCCAGTGGTCTCCTCAGTCATCTGGGGAAGAGAAGCTGCTTCTAGTAAGAATTCAGAATCAATATGAGTCGCCAGAGAACTTCGACTCAAGATAGCTGCACGTACGTGAGGTGGTACATAACTTAGAGCAGAGCAACAGAATCATCTCCCATCACAACCCAAAATCATAAACGAAGCACGAGAAAAGAATTGTAAATATCCCACGAACAATCTGATATTAGTTACTGATATTAATGAAGATGACCGCTAGAGAACCGACCGCAGGCTGTGCGAGAAGCAGGCAGGCACACATGAAAAGGCCTGGGTGGGGAGTATGGGACAAAACTATTTTATACTAGGTTTGACACATGAGAGTGGGGATGGACAGCGAGAAGAGGCCTAGGACGGCGAAATACCAAATACAATAATGAATATGTCGCACAGGAAAGATTATGAGCAATAATGTGATTCTGTACCAGCTCCTGTCATCTTAACATGTTTGTATACTATTGGTAACTGAAATAAAAAGCTAAAAAAAACAAAAGAATTCATATTCACCGGTGGACACCAACAAGCAGTTCAACGGGAATAATATTTTCGACCTGGTTTTGCTCATGTTCGCGGCTCAAAACGGCCTACAGCGCACTCCAAATTCCTTCCTCCCCTATGTATTCTGGAAGTAGACACTCCTGTTGAATTAGCCAGGTATCCAAAATCTTTCATATTTGAGGCAAAATACAAACAGACGACTGCCACTGACTCGGAGGTGGAGATTCAAAGTTGCCCAATTTCTGTTGGCGCTAGCTCTATGTGACCAAATTCAGGGATAAGGGCAGCATTAGATAGTTGCTGGATTCTCCCCCCTTAATATTAGACTCAGCCGTGGTTGGTCAGCTAGAACTAGGCAGGTCACTCACGCCCGTGTCAGTTTTCCAAAACATGACTTACCCATTTGGTAAATTCACGATGTCTAAGGCAGGAGTAGTTTTATTGTCATATTTGAAGAAATAGATCAGGGAGGAATCCTTTTCAGACAGCAGGTGACTGTAAGCTATCATGCAATCTCGTATGGTTTAGTCGTGTCACAAGGAGCAGTGCCACCAGCTTTATCCCGGAAATCGATTTATGAAAAACAGAAGTCATGTGAGCTACCCTTGCCCTCCTTTCTCTACTTGTCTAAATGGGTTTAAGTGGGAAAAAGTTTACTTCACTTACTTGGCTTTCTTGTATCTTTGTGTGTCTCCTTGTTGGACTATAAACTTGCCAAGTGAACTATAGGCTCCTGCCGTGCTGCTATGTGAAAAGACCTACCAGGGTGTTTTGGATCAATGACAGAATCAAAGTGGCTATTGCTAGCAAAAACAGAAAAAATCTTGGAATGTTAAACAGAGCTACGGCCAGTTAAATCAGTCAAGCCATAGGCCTATAAATTGCTTGCTTCAGGAAAAGACTTAACCTGCATACTTTGCCTCACTATGGGCAAAATCTTGTGAAAAATGCCCTCCCAGCAGCTTTGTGTCTGCTCATTATCAAAACAGATAAATCACGTAGTCCAACTAGCACAAGCCATGCAACATGCTGAGCCCCAAACAGGAGTTCATTCTACTTCACCTCCAGGCTGGAATCTTCATTGATCGTGCTCACAGTCTAAGAGGGGCACCTCTGTCGTGACCAGCAGAATACCTGGTAGCACCCAAACTCTTAACCCAACATCTAATTCGATCCTGCATCACACCATTTAGGAATGACAAGCTACAATGATGAGGATCTCCGTACCACCTGGCAATGCTGCAAACAATAGGGAAGTTTCAAGCAGGGAAGACCCTGGAGTGACAACAGCACCCACATATATTATCAAGCTTTCACCGGAGCAGTCTGTGCTGCGCTGTGGCCCCCTATCCCAGGGACACACTGGACAGTTAGCAGGACATTAGTTGTGAGCCAAAACATGATGATGGTAAGGGGGAGAGCAGCTCACATGGGGGCTGAACATTCACTCAACCACCGTCTTTCTTCACCTCCACATTACCCAAACAAGCATTTGCAATGAAATAGGTCTCGCATTTACGCGAGTTTAAGCTATTAATATTCTAAATGACAATGCCTTTAATTTACGATTAGAAAACCAAAACATAAATAAAAGGCATTGTCATTTACAATGCCAATAGCTCAAACTCGAGTAAATGCGAGACCTATTGCATTGCAAATGCTGGTTTCATTAGGCTTTGTTTTTTTATGCTGCACTGAATCAGGAAAAAACGTTATTTTTGCCATTGCTGCACATCATCAGCTAAAGGAATTGACAAAGCCAATAGTGGAAAATTCGAGAGCTGCTGGTTTTGCCATTGCTTGTTTTTCACAAGCATTGTTTCGTATATCCATGAATATAGCACTCAAAATCCATACTTTGCCTTATTTCATGCAGCTTCAGACAAATATATGCAGCAACAACCAATGCTTTTATCCTAGCAGCATGGCGCCAGCGAAGTCACTTTCTAATGTTGTTATATGACACTCTAGTTCATTCGTACAACTTTATGCTCTCATATCTAATTCAGTCAGCCTCTCGTGTTCGGATTTGTGTGCTTAGCGTTTACTGGACGATACAGAGCTGCCGGATCATTCTGGTGCAGTGATTGGTTTAGCTAAAGACGATAACTTGTAAAGCGTGATAGCGTTTTTTTGTTGTTGTTGTAGTTCTGCACGGGGTTGGTGAAATGGAATCGTCTTGGGTGAACTATGCTGCAGGGTGAGATAGGGGCCGTGCTCCCTCTTAAAGGGTCAGTTGATTCGGAGCAAGGTGAGTGACGATGGTAACCTCAAGTTATATAAATCCCGGCATAAGTACTGCGGTAGTAGTTCAAGAGGGAGGAATACTTGCAGTTACGGTTGGGTAGGAACTTGTTTCAAAGCTCGATGGACATCATCACATGCCGTTTGAGCTTCATCTCATACTGCCAGTTTGAGATCTTCATTGAGGTGCCTAGGGGGTGAGTCGCTCGGAATTGTAGGCGCTTCTTCTCCTCAGCAAGGACTACTTGCTAACACGTAAGAGCTTACAAGTGGAAGATTTTGGGAAAAATAATCGGAGGAGTACCTTTTTCCCATTCACTTTATTGAACGAGAGGCAGTTTCTGGCGGGAGACAGCTAAAAATCGGGTCTTTTGGCATGGATGCATTTTGTGGTCTTGCAGAGGTGGCTGTTTTGTGGAGCTAGACTGTCGCGGTTAGCATAGTTGAGCTGAGCCTGTACTTGGGACCAGTATTGCCAGATTCTGAGAGCCATTCGAAACCCAAAGCTGTCCAAGTGTAAGCCCAAATTCAACCCAACACAGACCAGTATCAGCCCAAACAAGCCCCTTGTATGGCAGCGTGCGGGGAGCCTCTCGGGCAAACAAATGGCCGGTGTCATTGGGCGCCGCGGTCACGTCACGGGGGAGGGGGGCTTGGTCGTGCCAGGGAGCCGGTCTTAGAGGCGCGTGTACGGTGCGTGTTGACAGGCCGTGGAGCCCGCGGCAGAAGGGGGAGGGAAAGTGAAAGTTACTTCACGAGGCTTGCAAGGGAGGCAGGAGATGGGCACAGCGCGGGAGTGTATGTGGTGAACGCGCGCGTTCACCGATCCGGCCTGCAGCCTGCGCATGCCCATCTCCTGTCTCCCTTGAGAGCCCTTGAAAGCATAGTCGACGACTATAGGTATCGCATTGAGACAGCACTTCGCGCTGCGTCGCAGGTGCGAGACCTAAAAAGGGAAGATGATTCCTCCTTTTGCAGCGATTAACACATCTTTTTTTCAGGAACAAGTCAAACTGAATGTTATTGTTAGAAATGGGGTTCTAGTTGGCGGAGCTATGCACCCTGTACAAGTAGGGACCACCACTCTAGTCAAGGTAAGTCAGATACAGATAAAATGTGCTCATCCTCTGGTAGCTTGGTACAGAGGAGGCAGGCTTAACTGTAAAGTATTCATGCATCAATTAAATACAGTAAAACAGAGAAACACACCACACAAACATACATGTTAGACAAATAGAGTTTAATTTAATGGACAACACAAGACCAAGATGACTAAAATTCTGAAAGTAAGACCGGAGTTATGATTTATTTTAAAGAATATCTTGAAATATTGCATCTAGAGTCATAAAACATCAACTCGGGCTATATGGTGGCGCTGGACCAGGTCAAATTCAGAAGAGTCAAGCAAACAGTGATGGAGTGAGGGTCGGATATAGAAGTCACGGAGGCCCGCTGAAAACATTACCTTCTCAGAAGATGCATCTACGGCAAGAGCAAGATGAGTCAAGCAGTAAGGTAGTTGCATCATAGTTAGGCCTCGCAGATGGGTGCTGCGTTGAACTCCATTGTGATGAAGGCAATGCGTCGTCATCGAGCCTCACATTAGGGTCCCACGTTGTCGAACTCCTAACTATGCAGGTGAAGTGTCGTTGGGCCTCACAGCCGGGTCCCGCTCATCGTCGAGCCTCGCTGGGATGTCCTCGAAGAAGCGCTACATCGAACATCAAAGAAGAATGCATTGGTTCTGACTAGCGCAAAGCAGGCAATGCGTAGATTAAAAAACAACAGCAACAGAACCCCCTTTCAAGGCCCAGCATTGGATTGGCACCTTTTGGCAGGGCAGGACACACAGCTAGCAGAGTCCAGCAGCTGGAGCAAAGCTGAAGGAAGTCTTTGATGTCCCAGATACTTCAGAACAGAAGGCAAGCCTGCAAGCCCTCTGAGTTGCTTGGTTCTGGAGATGTAGAGATTCAGGTCCAGTCCTTCCAACCACCAGGCAAGGGGCAGCAGGGAAGGCACAGCAGAGCAAGGATCCAACAGAGTCCAGCAGAGTGTCAGTCCTTTCAGCAGCACAGTAGTCCTTTTCCTGGCAGTGTCTCCTCAGGTCCAGAATGTACAGCGTTGGTGGTGTCAGGGGTCCAGTACTTAAACCCAGTTGTGCCTTTTGAGTGAGGGAGACTTCAAAGAGAGGCCTTTGAAGTACACAAGGTCTCTGCCCTTCCTGTCTTGGCTCTAGTTCTTTGTGTTGGGACAAGCACAGCACTGTTCAGGTGCAAGTGTAAGCGTCTCCCTTTCATCTAGCTCAGGAAGGCCCATCAGCCTGGGGATGGGCCATCAGGGTTTGAATGTCAGACTTCAGCTCCCTTTGTGTTTATCTGTCTAGAGAGGATGCATAAACCCCAGCTGTCACCCACGCCAGACGTGTATTCAGAGACAGGCAGAGCCAAAGAATGGTTAAAGTAAGAAAATGTCAACTTTCAGAAAGTGGTATTTTCAGACTTACAATTTAAAATCGGACTTCACCAAAAAAGTCTTGAGACACCAAACTCCAAATTTCTATCTGCTACCACTAGAAAATTACACTTATAAGAGGCAATAAGGCAATCTCCGATGTTAACCTATGGGCAAGATAGAACTTGCCGTAGTGAAAAACAAATTTAGGAGTTTTTCACAGCCTGCACATGTAAAACTTAGAAGTACATGTCCAAGATTTAAACTACACTGCACCCAGCCCCTGGGGCTGTTCAGGGCCTACATTAGGGTTGACTTATATGTATTAAAAGGGAAGATTTAAGGTTGGCAAGTGGGTTGCCAGGTCGAAATAGCAGTTTAAACTGCATACACTGACCCTGCAGTGGCAGGCCTCAGACTGAAGTGGGTGGCACTAACAGTGCTACAGGCCCACTAGTAGCATTTAATTTACATGTACAGGCCCTGGACACATGTAATGCACTTTACTAGGGACTTATAAGTAAATTAAATAAGCCAATTGCGGCTAGCAGTTAAAGTGCCCAGAATCCTAAAGCCAGCAAAAATGAATTCAGCAAAACAGGAGGTCAGAAAGCAAAGAAGTCAGGGGAATCCATGCCACGTCTGCCAGGTTCAACAGTTAAGCATAAAACAGCACAAGGTTTTTCTTTTCAAAATTAAGGCAGAAAAAGTTTAATATTCTTGCTCTGTATTCGATTTTTATTTACTTATTGCACATTATTTGAGAGATAATCAATGTACACTTAAGGTGAAGAGGGAGAATAACTCACCTCAGAGCCTATACTTGAGGAAAAGGGAGAAGAATGGCTTTCCTTAGTGGCTGCACCACACACAGCCAGCATGAGTGTGATTTTTCCAGGGCAAGAAGGGTTGAGGAGTCAGCTTTGGTGGAGGGAGTGCAAATAAGGTTTGGGTATGTCAGTGGAAGTGCTCCATCATTTCAATAATAAATAAATAAATAATTCAAAGAGCAAATGCATTGTGATTGGGCCAAGACAGATTACATAGGAGTTCAAGTTTTTTTAACAAGTCCCTTATGCAAAAGAATGCCAGATTGGATTCCTAGATGACAATTTTGTGGATGGACTTAGGCATTTTCTGAAGATCCATCATTGATTGCAAGTTATGATCTAGGAGAGCAGCAGTCATTTGATTAGCAGAGAGACTGGACCTACTCCTGGAGTTCTGTATCAACTATTAATTGATCTAGCCTCTCGAAGAATCTGTATTTGCAGAGGCACATTCAGAGAAATAATTGATTTTTTGAGTCGGTTGAACCACCTCAATTGATGGAAGGCTAAGTTAAGAGTCTAATCACTGCATGCAGGGATGAGCTTTGTAAGTTGAATAGAAGGCAATAATTTTGGATGAAACTTGATCCAAGTTTAGGTAACTTCTTTTTATTTAATACTATTGAGGCATAAGTCAAGACTGGAATCAGTTTTCCCTTATGAGCTGTTATAGTGAGCCTAATAATAAACACTCCATATACTTGTGAAAACATTTCTAGGGTTTTTGTTACAGTAGTAGCCTTTGTTTGTAATGTATTTAGATGATATACTGAAGTGAACTTTTTATCCAAATGAAATCCCAAATAAACGTATGAATTTGCTGTCTCCACTGTATTATGTCCTAGGTTCCATATGAATATATGAGAACTCTTCCTAAAATATATAACTTTTGTTTTGTTGATGTTGGCAGATAGACCATTATTCCAGTTAAATTCACTGTGCTGTAAATTAATGTTGTAATGTTCAACATTCCGTCCATCATCTTTTTGTGTTGCATGTTCACCCTAAGTGGGAAGGGTATTCCCAGACGTGGGTCTCGTGCTCACTACGCCACTGGAGTCCAGCTATCCTGGCTGAAAACCCGAAACCGGTCCTAGGATGCTTGATTCCTGTCCAGGGAATACATGGCCTGGCAGTTCGGTCTGGACTGTTCCCATGAGGCACAGGGTCAAGACTGATTTGCATATGGCTATGTCTGAACTGGGGTGGCGTGTTGAGCAAAATAACGATGGATTAAACCCAGATCTGTGACTGGGGGTGAATGTTTGTCAATGTTCAACATTCCGTCCATCATCTTTTTGTGTTTCGTAATCAGATTGGAGCCTGAGAGTCCTTCAAGAATTGAAGCTGCCTCCAACTCTTGTAAAGAGATTTTTAGAATAGTTAAGGATTTCACCTCCCCCTCCTGGTGTACCCCTAGGAACACCCACTCCGAGTCTTGGATTGCTGAGCTAGCCAATTTTTTTGCCAACAAAATTCAGCTCATTCAAGCCTTTTTCACTACAGCGACTGCTCCGGCGATTAGCAATTTGCCTGTGTCTCCTTTCTCTCTCAACCAGCTGAACCCCTCACTTTGGGTCTTTCCACCTATTACTTCCCAAGCCTCTCTTAACTTACTGTCCAATCTAAAATCTGGTTCCCCCTATGATCCCTGCCCGCAAAACTGATTGCACAGGTGGCACATGTGCTCAACCCCCTAGTCAACCCTGTACTTAATCTTTCCTTGAGCACTGGAATGGTCCCTAAGCGGTGGAAACAAGCCCTGATACTACCTCTTCTAAAAAAAACTAATCTCGACCCTAAAGTACACGCAAATTATAGACCTATCTCGCTTTTGCCTACCCTAGCGAAAGTAGCTGAGAAGCATGTGCATATCACTCTTGCTAATTTTCTGGAATCGAATAATATTCTGCATCCATCCCAATCTGGGTTTCGCTCCAATATGAGCACTGAGACTGCACTGCTCGAAGTCACTGAGGTCTTAAGAGAAACTTTGGATGCTGGCGGAAGAGCCATGCTGGTGATGCTCGACCTTTCGCGGCGGCATTTGACACCGTCCCCTATGACCGTCTCCTTTTTAGACTCTGGGAGATCGGTCTAAGGGGGTCGGTGTTCAGCTGGTTTAAATCTTTCCTTGCTGATCGCCAACAAACGGTCTGGGCGCCCCCTTTCTCTGCCATGATGCCGCCTTTGGAAGTGGGAGTGCCTCAGGGCTCTATATTAAGCCCCACGCTTTTTAACATCTACAGGTCCCCACTGGCGGCTCTGGCAGAGGCTCTCGGAGCTCAGACCGTGTCGTACGCTGATGATACTCAGCTTCTTTTCACGTGCAACAAAGGCTCCGACTTTAATGGCAAGAACATCAGAGACTGCCTTGAGGCAGTTTTCGGCTGGTTTCAGCTGAACTGCCTCAAGTGCAACTCTGCTAAGTCGGAAATTCTTTTTTTTGGCGGCCCTCCTGATCCTAGCTGGAAGGACTGGTGCCCTCCCGCCATGTTTCCCCCAGCAAGTGACTCGGTTGTCGCCAAAAATCTCAGGATTCACATTGATAATGGCCTCTCTTTTAAACACCAGATATCGGGCCTGGTGGGCAAACGTTTCGCCATCTTAAAGATGATTCGGAAATTTCTGCCCCTCCTTTCAGTTGATCATAGAAGAGTTACAGTACAGGCACTGGTCGGTGCTCGCTTAGACTATGCCAATGTTCTTTACTTGGGTCTCCCTGATTTCCTCCTGTCTCGCCTTCAAGTCGTCCAAAACTCGGCAGCACGCGCCATTTTTGGTCTGACTAGAAGGGCCAGTGCTAGTGCCCTTCTTACCACCCTTCACTGGCTTCCGATAAAAAAACGGATCATTTTCAAAACAATGACGTTGGCTTTCAAGGCACTCCACGGCCTGGGAGCCTCCTATCTCCAGAGACGGGTGAACTTTTACCTGCCTTCCAGACCACTCAGATCGGCCTCCCTTGCCTTGGCCACGGTTCCTGCCATAAGGCGGGCCAGATGTGGTGGGCGCTCTTTCAAACGTCTCGCCCCCCAGTTATGGAACAACCTTCCCGTGTCCCTTAGAACCACGGACAATCTGCTGGCTTTCAGGAAGTGCCTAAAGACCCTGCTGTTCACTCAATAAAGGTACTTGGCTCTCCCACACCCCGGTCTATTGAAGGATCTTAAGCGCCGGGACACTCTTCGGAGTAGCCGAGCGCTATAGATAACCCCCATATAACATAACATAACATTATATGGTCATCCGCATATGTTAAATAGCGAACGGGACAAGTTCCCAATTTCAGTGGGAGGAATTCAGAATTTTGCATATGGCTATCCAAGTCAGAAATATATAATGAAAAGAGCGACAGAGCTAGCACACAGCCTTGCATAATCCCATATTTATGGTAATTTTGGGAGAAACATGCCGCTTGTCCGACAAATTGTTGTGCAACCAAGAGTGGGAGTGTAGTGCAATTAGCCAGTGCAACAGATTGACATCCGACTCAGTGCTAAGAGCTTTGACCAAAGGCAGTTGCAATTTACTTTCTCAAAGGCAGATGAGTAGTCAAAAAAATAGACAGAGTGATCGTCTAAGGTATAATGTCTATGCTACTGTATTGTCTGAAGTGGCACATCCTGCTCTGAAACCCGTTTAATAGACCAGCAGCAAGGTATTTGTTGTTACCCAATCAGAAGTAATAATAAATATTCTCGAAGAGTTTTCCTTCAACATCTAGAAGGGGTATCAAATGGAAGTTTTTTTAAAAATTTGTATTTGTCAATTAAAACAGTACAACATAACAGTAACACCAGCACAGTAGGGAAGTTGGAGGGAGGGCAAAGAAAAAGAAAAGGGGGGACATGAGGGACATTGAACAGCAGTGGACGTAATGAAGAGCACTCCGGTACATAATCATATGCAATATCATACATATGACATGTTACATGCCACATTATCTACCTGATAAAATCCACAGATATGAAAAGGGCATTATTAAGGACATATAATTGTATGATAGGTATCTGTGAGATAAAAATAACAATGTTGACATTAGCCATCTATTTCCCACAAGTTTTATGAGTCACGAGGTACAGGCTAAGCCTGTGCAGTCAAATGAGACACTGGAGTAGAGTTGAGGTATCGGAGTCCCTGTAATGGAACCAAGAGCTGAACGGTTCCCATATATCTGCAGGTCTGGAGCAAAGGGGCATAAGTTCCTAGAAGATGTACAGTTGCTCTTGGCAATACGTAATATGTTATCCATGCTTTGATTGTAGGGGCGGCGGATTCCCTACTCAACTGTATGGCCACTCTCCTCTTCGTAAGTAACAGCAACATTGCAATAATACGGGATGTGACTAATGAGAGTCTTTAACATAACCCCGTAAATGGTAATAGGGAGACTTGGGACCATGTAAGCAGTAATTATCTGTGTATGGGCAAATACCTCCTCTCATAGAACGCCACCCTCAGGCTCAGCCAAGCGAGGTTCAAGAAGGAAGCCTGTGATGCTTTGCAATGCAGGAAAGATGGATCATCAATTAATCCTATTCAAAACAGTTGTTGGGGGGTGTGGTAGACACGATGTAAGAATTTAAAATGAATTCACTGCAATTTATAAAATGGGGACACAAGTTTCAGTTTTCCACAACATTAGGCCCATTGCGCGTTATTATAGGTGGATCAATATCTGGCTCTCACAATTCCTGCTCCTTCGGAACTATGATCGGAGAGAAAGATTACATACGGTTATATAAGCCTGCAACTACTTTTTGCGGGGACAAATTGGTGAGGATGTGTTCCAGTGGCAGGAGGGCCTTGGGCACAGCAGGTAACATTGAGTGGACGGCATGACATTGAGCCTGCCATTGATCATATAGGAGGGTATATAGTAGTGTAGAAGGTTGGGAGGAATTACCCCTCTGGATAGCGGCCTGAGAATACCGTAATCTTGTGGTGAGAGGCAAGAATCCCTATCTAATAGTGGCAGCATCGGAGGGTTGTTAACCAGCGGGATAGAAGGGGCATAGAGATGTGGCAGCTTTGCTCTCTCTTGTTTAGGCCCGCCCAAGCTCAACAAATGCATTCAACAGTACTAATCTCTTTTCTTGGAATTTATGTAGGGCGGTACAGTGCTACCGATCGCGAATCCAGAGCAGCACGGTCAAACTCAACGGAGGCATGTGGCTGAAAAGGAGTTGGTGACAGCCAATAGTGGAGGAACTTGGCTTGGGCAGAGTTAGCATATAATGCTAAATCCGGGGCACCCATGCCTCCTAGAGTGAGTGGGAGAGTGAGAAGATCCCAGGATACTCTAGGTTGTGTACCTTCCCAAATTAAGGTAACCATATTGGACTTCAAGTGCCTAAGGAATCTAGTTGTGAGCGGAATGTTATCAAAAAGGTATAGGAATGTAGGTAGGACTACCATCTTTGTAATTGCAATATGATCCGTGAGGGAAAGAAGGATTTTGGTCCAAATGGCTACCCTGTCCTTCAACAAGGTCATGGCATGGCCGTAATTTGCCTGTCAGAGTTATTCTGTATCACGACTGAGCCATATTACAAGTTGCAAACTAGGTCGGTAGTCTATTGTGAACTGATATGTGCTATCAGTGAGAGGGAATATGATAGATTTTGCACAATTTATGGGTATAACTGAATAACCACCAAAGTTAACTACCTAACGAGTCAAACGAGCGAGGTTTTCTTTCGTCCGCGTACATCAAGATCACTAGTCCCCTGTCCTTGTGAGGCTGATGTAGCTGTACCACCAGTGGCTCCATTGCTATGGCAAACAGGAATAGGACGGGCCTCTCTTGCATCATGAGTGATTGGGATAGACTCAGATATCAGCCTGTTCATGTGCACCGGTGCCGTAGGCAAAGAATAGAGGAGTTGTACCTGCTTGATAAAGCTGGCGCTAAGACCTAGTCTAACCAGAAGGGGAAAGAGATAGCCCAATTCCAATGAATCAAAGGCCTTAGTGGCGTCCAATAAGGCAGCCATAGCTGATATTTGAGGGTCAAGATGGTGTATGACTGCAAGTATGTGCGCAGGTTGTGATAGGTGGAACGGCCGGGGGTAAATCCTGACTAGTCAGGGCGAACTTTGAGGACCAGCAACAGAGGTTGCAGCCACTTAGCAAGAAGTATGGCTAAGATTTTGTCGTACACCTTTATTAGAGAGTGGGGACAATATATCAAATGGAAGTTACCAGGGTCCCTTCCTTTTTTGTGAAAGGTTGGATTATTGAACCTTGCCACAAAACTGGTATCTCACTAGACCACAATACATGATTGAACACAGGCTTTAAAATTCTGCTTCACATCTTTGGGTTTGGTTTCATTATGACTGGAATCCCATTAGGGTCGGGGGCTTGATGGTCTTACTTTTAATTAATGATGACTGAAGCTGCTTCTCTGATATTTCCATCCCCTTATGCAACATATGGATTTAGTGTGCAACATGGAAAATTGTAGTCGTAAGGTATGTTTCCCGTATGTCTAACAAAATGCCATAATCTGTGGCCAGCCTATGTGAGTATGAGCCTGTCCCCACAATTTTTTTCTATCTTTCGTTTCAACTATTTTGGCTATATTGTCCTTTTCTTTATTTGATTCATCAATTTTTATTCTCCTGAAAGACTTTCTGTAGGACACCGAGTTGTTTGAAGGTATCAGAATGCTCTATGGTTTATGGGGGTAGAGAGTAATTGTCTTAAGGATCATCTGTATTTCTTCTTTATAATCAATAATTCACTAGGCAGTCTATAATACGGTCTTCCTCAAGGCTGTGAGTTGAATCTGGTGTCTTGAAATGAGAAATGGTCAATGATCATTTTTATTTTATCCACGCTTCTCTCCGCATGCCATCATTTCCTTGGAGTTTTCTGAATTAACTTAACTCCTTTCCAAACATTGAATTAGTGTGGAACATTGCTATCTTCACTGGCAGAATAGAGTTTCCGGTGACCTTGTTGTTTATGGCAGTTGAAGAGGCCGTCAGAGATGGTAGTGTCTAATAACACAAAAGCAAGTATTTAGAGGAATCACCTGTGAGCTGTGATCACTTTTTACTCTTGAAATAACTTTGTAGTGTTTGCACATATAGAAATATGAGAAGTGGATAATGGTAAAGTATTTAGTAGAGCTTGCGTTTGTTGTAAGAAATGTCTTACTTGCAGGTTGACCATTCAGAAAACAGACATTGAAACAACAAAGTCCTGATTCCGCTATGAAGGATTTAGAAGATTACATTGCTAAGAGGGACTTCACATTCTCTTTGAAATATAGGCAAAGAAATTAATAAAGCTTCATTGGGCCATTCGTTGGAACTGTTCACTTCCAGAATGATTTTGAAGGTCTTCTTGAAATCTCCTGTAAAGACACATTGAAAATCTCTAGAATGCTGTTTACAAGAGTATTGAGATCGTATTTTGAGGTTTTTAAGTGGAGGGTGATGCTAGTGATGTTTCATGAGCTGTAAGAACGGCTGTTGGTCATCGTTATATGAAGTGTTGGTGTTAAGTAAGCTGTTCTCTTTTCTCAATTGTTTTAAGATTGATGCTACTCTTGCTCATATAGGCGGATATTTATTATAGTAGAATGACCCATTTCCCCAGCTCCTCTTTAAGGGCCCAGGTCTCGCTTACATCTCCTCAAAAGACCAAGCTGCTCGAGTTGATTCAGCATTGCTGTTTTTATCTGCAAGAAAGTGAACTAAGAAAAGGTCAGCTGAGGTCACTGAACCAAGGTCTGGAAAATACCTTATTTTTTTAGTAAGTTCTGCCAATTTAATACGTCTTGGGTCCCTATGATTGATAAAGTGGTTTAAAGTCCAAAGCTTGGTTAGTCATTTCTGGTTTTCATGTTTCATTTGAATTTTGTGCATCTTGATTTTGACTGTCTTGGTTTGGATTTTTAGGACTCTTATTCCCTGAAATAGCTTGTGGAGCCGAGTCATTTAACAAAGGCTTTACAGCAGGCTGAAGTAATAGACAGTCCGACATCCTTGATTTACACAGAGTAGGTGCACCATTCTTGATCAATGGCTGATTATTCATTGTGCTTTGAGTGCAAATCTTGTTAACCACAATTAAGAACCAGTCTGCCAAACAATGTAGTATAGCCATCACTTTGGTGCTCTATGGGAGACATTACTTCTTATTTTTGTTGTTCAGTGGCACTACTCAGTAATTGTAGCGCAAGTAGCTGCTTTTAAATGTGAAGCAAAACTCAAGATATTATATGTGGTTTGTTGCTGCTCTTTCAAGGAGACTGCATCCCGTAGAAGTTTTTTCACTGGTGTCACACAAATTGTTGTACAGTAAGCTATGTTTGTGTGGAAGAAAATGGGAAATTCCCTGCTACCGCTTGGCTATATGTTGCCAATTTGTTAAAGTCAGTACTAAGGATGCCCGTAATGGGAGGCGTAGCTTCAACAATTAGATGTTCATTAGCGGGCTTGGATGACCGCAAAGAGGTCTCGGGGTGGGTGTTTGATGTATTTCTGATAATCAGATATGCTTCTTCTGTCCAGGGGAGTTTACTCGCAGCAGTGGTGCCTGTCTCTTTCGCTTTGAAGACGCAGCTGTTTGAAATATGTCGATTTTTACCATACATTTCGAGGTGAGGACCACAGGAAGGGTTCCATTCTGATAAGTATTGCACAGTTATATTCTCAATAGTTTTATTTAACCAGATTCATTGAGGTTTATATCTGTTATTTCTTCAGGCATGTGCCTTTTAAATGGATATCCAGCTCCGGTCAATCATACTTATTGAACACATTAAGATACTATGAGTTAAATAAAGGTAATGGGTCCGCCTAGTATTGTGTATAAATTTAGTTTGGATATTAAAACCGAACCACTTAAGGACCTATCCAAATATGTATTAGCCTCTGCATATAAATGAGTGGATTTACTGGATTAGCCCTAATTAGTCTGAATATAAACATATATTTTGTGTAACATTGTGGACTTTCTTGTGGAGAGATATGTAGAGGTGTATGATGTGAGTGGAGTGGATAGGAAGTATAGGCATGTGAACAGCAGTTGTCCCTTTTCTCCCCTTTTTAAAAAAAAACAAAACTAAATAATGTTATGGTTGATATAATGTTCTTGTGTATAACAAAGTTTTGTTATATGTAAATTGTGCAAAAAAAATGTTTTTTAATTCTATATGTTTTATGTTGGATACATTGATTGAAATTGGGAAAATAAAGGAAGGAATATCCTTGTTAGTCCTGACGAAGGTGGCATTATCGATTTAGTTCCACCGAAACACGTTGACGCATAAAGTTGTGTTAAATTTGAACTAGGACAAGAAGCATAGAGGCCAGAGTTTATTGTTCCTTGCCTTGTTCACAATCTTTTCAAATTAACCCTGTAAAGGCATAGTTCGACTGCCTTATTCATGCTCCTTCACATGGTGTTTGATTGCTGTCCTAATCGTGAGATATTATGTGTAGGAATCATGTATTTTGATTATGTCTTAATTGTTGCAGGGCACTGTGGTACCTTGATATTTTTTTATTATGTACTTGATGTGATGATTTGATATTGTGATTCTCAATTTTGATTTCATTGTTGACTTTGGTGCTCTGTCTCTTAGGACTTTATGAGTTCTTCTCCTTGTTTTCAAGCCATACATAGATTACAACTAATCCCCTTACCAAAGTGATTTGTTGACATGGGCCAAAGTAGCAATTTTTACATTTTCCAAGAGCTGAGCTTGTTGATTTTAATGGAGCATATGGTTCTTGTTTTTTCTCAGCTGTAAAGAATCATGAATATACCCTTTTCCAAAGGGGATACTACTTTGAAAACTTCAACGACTTTTAAAAGTATTCACCTTAACATCAAAAAAGTAGAATTTACACGTTAAGATCTTCCTTTTTTATGCCTAGATTTAAATGATAATGTCTGTCTTCCCAACATCATGGACCACCTGTGAAGGTTTCTACGGTTATTCCTGGTACTATCTGTGGATCATAAATATCACCTGAACCCAAACAAATATATAGATGAATTTATTAAAGAACCATATTAAACAAGAACTAGTATTTTTCCAGAAAAGGGTTCTAGGGATTTCTAGGTTTGTACACATGTGCATGCTCGGCCAGTTGGCAAACTTTAATCACATGAAGTTGACATTCCTGAAGTAAAAATGCAGTAAAACATTGCAATTTCACTCTTATTAAAAGGGAACTCACAGAAAGCCGTGAGCCAGCTCGTGCTCTTGCCACGGTCTCCTTTTCCTTTTCCGAAACTTTTCTCTGAATGGTTTGGAAATTGTTCAAGGCTGAAGAAAAATCATTCATTAAACGTTCCTTTTGAAGCTTCTGCTGGCGCTGCAACAAAAAATTCAAGAATATTGAATACATTGTCCATTAAGACGATAGACTGTTTAATTATCAAGGTAAATTAGTTCTTATTAAAAAAGAATGGTATTTTTAACAGAAACATTCCTACTTTTATTAAAGTACTTCACATAAACAGCGCAGAGTATCATAAAAATACAAAAACAATGGCCATTTCTAAAAAACTAATGTAGAACTTTTCAACATTTTCTGCTATAACCACTTAACGAAAAATGATTTACCTTTATTTCTTTATGCCAACCAGTCCTAAGGCAAATGGTGTAATATACTAAAAGTATATACTTCTTAGTGCATGAGCATTCAACATCTACCTTACCATCTACCTACTTTTTAGTTTAGTTGTCAATATCACTTCCTTAGTACTATATATGCGAAACATAATGCCTTCCTTTTAAGGTGATATTTAAATAAGTTGCCTTTATTATAATATAACAGCAAGCATGCCACAGTTTGTCAAAAGGAAAATCAGTTGCA
Organism: Lissotriton helveticus; assembly: GCF_964261635.1. Classification (NCBI taxonomy): domain Eukaryota; kingdom Metazoa; phylum Chordata; class Amphibia; order Caudata; family Salamandridae; genus Lissotriton; species Lissotriton helveticus. Next base: position 1,722,337,195 of record NC_136061.1, on the reverse strand, counting down.
TCAAATACTATATAAGAGGGATCTCCACTGTTGTTCCAAAGGGTCGCCTTCATGCCAAAGTGAGTGGGTACCATGAAAATGAGGGCCCTATGGACGCCTATGGTACGGCATGCACTATATAAATTATGAACCAGTGACACAGAAGCATCAGGCACCATCTTATCATTTTAGAATGTAACCTTAACACAGACTAGCTAACCCATGTGAGCAGTGCACAAATATACAATGTATACCGGTATCTCAAGACAGTGTTTGGGTACAGAGATTATTAAGGGACCATAGAAAAAGTTACTTACCTTCAGTAATGCCTTCTCTGGTAGAGGCAACTTCTAGCCTCAGATTCCTTACCTTAGAATTTCCCCAAGCGTCAGATTGGATCCGGAAGATTTTTTTGTGAGCAGTACTCCCGATTGTTAAGTTGCGTTGATTGGCTCTGTGTGCTTTGCCGACCCGAAGTGACATATGTGTCACCTACATAGGGGCCACCCAGTCACACCGACGTCAGTTTCTTTTCACGACTTTCCATGGCAGAAGCGCGGAGCCATGAATAACACTGGCCAGTGGGGTGGTAAACTAAGGCCCTGTCCCTAACAATCTGTTTGAAGAGCGGGGAGGATATTTGGGTCAGTAAAGAATCTGCAGTTAGACAGGTAAGGCTTTATTCATCTGCTAGAGACTTCAAGACATTGTCTAGCTGCAGATTCCTTACCTTACAGTAGATACCAAAGTGATACCATAGCCGGCAGTGGGTCTGCAGACCAATTTCCAACAAGTAAGCCCTGCAGGACCATCCTGACTGTCAAGCTGTGCAGGGAAGCCCATGTTGCTGCCTGGCAGATGGATGTCAAGGACAGGAACTTCATGGGCCTATGCAGTGGTTGCAGTTTTAGGCCTGGTGGAATGAGCAGGCAAACCTTCGGAGGTTTCTTCTTGGCCGAAGCGTAGCAGATTTTAATGCAGAGCACAACACATCTGGAAATGGTCTGCTTCTGCACAGCCTGACCTTTCTTCATACCAACATACACCACGAAGAGTTGGTCGTCCACCCAAAACTCTTGTATGCGGTCAAGGTAGAATGACAACGCTCCATTTGGATCCAGAAGGTGAGGCGCTCCTCTTCCTTAGAGGGATGAGGTAGACCATAAAAAGTAGGCAGTGATGGACTGGACTACATGAAATGGAGTGACCACTTTCGGGAGAAAGGAGGCTCTTGTGAGAAGCACCAGTTTGTCAGGCTAGCCTGAGAGGTAAAGCAGCTTGGATGACAAGTCCTGCAGCTCACTCACTTTACTGGCAGATGTGATAGTCACAAGGAAAGTGGTTTTAATTGTAAGCAGCCTCAGGGGACAATTATGGAGAGCCTAAAAAGGAGCACACATCAAGAATGTTAATACCTGATTAAGGTCCCACTGAGGCATGATGAATGGTGAAGGAGGAAAAAGATTAACAAGACTTTTCAGATAACTATGTACAATAGAGGATATGAAAAGGAAGCGCGGGTCAGGCAGCCGCAAAAAGGCAGAACGATAGCCCTTAAGAGTGCCAAGAGCAGAGTCCTGCCAGGCAAGGGAAAGAATGAAAAGTAAGAAAAGCGGGAGATCAATGATTTTTACTGCACACCATGCCACCATTTGTTTCCAACGACAGGCGTATACCATCTTGGGGGAGGAACGCCTGGCTGCTAAGATGATGTTGGAGACTTCGGGTGGGTGGCAATAAGCCCGAAACAGCACTGTGTCCAGAACACCTCTGATGAAAGGGAATGTCTGAAAGGGAGTCAGGTGTGACTTCAGCATGTTGATAGTGATTCCCAGGGAGTGTAGGAGGCTCGCCTTAGTCTGCAGGTAGGAGAGGACAGCCTGGGGTGAGCCCGCCTTTAACAGCCAGTCGTCGAGATAGAGAAAGACTAGTACCCCTGAACTCCGCAGGTGCACCGCAACCCCTGCCATCACCTTGGTAAACACCTGGGGGCACTAGTAAGGCTAAGAGCGAGCACAGTGAACTGAAAATGCTCTTTTCCTACTGTAAACCGGAGGTAACGCCGGTGGGCAGGCAGGACAGGAATGTGGAAATAAGCGTCTTGCTACTCCAACACTATCATCCAGTCTTCTGGGTCAGTGCAGACAGGACTTGATCTAACATGAGCATTTTGAACTTTTCCATCTTGAGGAAGTAGCTGAGGGACGCAGGTCTAGTATAGAACAAAGGCCTCAGAACTTTTTGTGGACCAGAAACTAGGGGGTATAGTAACTACAACCCATTTCTGGCATCATCACCTTTTCTATGGCTCCCTTGACCAGGAGAGTTGTGACTTTCTTGGAAATCATGCAGCTGGATGCTTATGAGGGAATGTGCGTTAATTATACATTTGGGAGAGATAGGTCATCTTCATGCATTGACCATTTTTTAATTTCAAGGAACTGTAGGCCACTTGTATACAAGTGTAGTGTACAGCCCAGTCTACTTAGTGATCACCATCCTCTGCTGCTAATATTCAATTCCAGTATATTTCACATAGCAAAAGCGTGTGCCCATGCTGTTGAAATAAAAACACAGGGTGAAAATGGGATCTCTATAAAACGGACAGGTGTTGATCCTATGGTTTTTCCAGAAAAGATAGTCCAAAAAACGAGTCACCACATAACATGTCTAGATAACTCTTCTAGTGGAAATGACATTGTTAAGGCCTTCTTAAACATCTCAGCTGAAGTCTCTAAAGACCTGAAACGCAAGACTAGGATAAACAGGGAATATTGCCCAAGATGGTTTAATCAGCAGTGCTCTAGACTTAATAGGGATTTAAAGGAAGCATTAAAAGCAATCCGCAGGAATAGGTAAGATATCAGTACCCTACGGAAATGATATAAACAAGCAATAAACCAGAAGAAAATGGAAATTAGAGATAATGCATGGGATAGTTTGATTAAAGCAGCTGAGACTAAAAATGAAAACCATGGATCATCCATTATTTAAAGATATTCAGTACGCTAAAGTTGATACATTAGTGACGCCCAACGATTGGCTAACTCATTTTGAAGCCATTTTTAATTCCACACAGCAGACTATTAGCATAGCAGAGAATCGCAACATTATTTTATTAAACAATATTAAATTAGAAATCATTTCCCATGATGAGATTAAAATCGCCCTTTAGAACAGTGCCAGCGGGAAGGATGCAGGCCTGGATGGGGTCCCAATTGAACTTTTTAAGCATAACTGAGTTTTGGGTACCTATCCTTTATCATTTTATTAACGCAACTATCAATGGGGTGATACCTGCAACCTGGGATGAGAGTGTGATTGTCCCCATTTTTAAAAAAGGTGATAGAGGCAGCGCTGCTGCTACAGTCCAATATCCCTTCTTGACTCAACATCTAAAGTAATGGGCAGAATGATGCTTGCCAGATTGGAACGCTGGGTAAAGGAAACAAATATCTTGTCCGTAGCCCACTACGGTTTTAGAAGGGGCAGTGTGTTAACCTTGAGCTGCTTATAGGGAAATACACCCTCGCCAGGGAAGGCTCACTCCACCTTTGTTTTGTTGATTTATCTAGTGCGTATGATTTAATAAATCATTCTAAATTATGGGAGACTCTCGAAGGGATGGGTGCCCCACAGGACATTATTAGCTTTTTATCGCAAATAAATGCTCACTTAACCTCAAAGATATGTTTCAGCGAGAATGGTGAATGCGCAAAGCACTTTAGAATTACTCGTGGGATTAGACAAGGTTGCACCCTTGCCCCCTTTTTAGTCTCACTTTATATAAACGGTGTTGACTCGTTATTACAGAGTCTGAGAGCTGATGCTCCTAAAGTTGATAAGCGCGTTACCCCAGTTTTATTATATGCCAAAGATGCTGTCCTAATTTCTAGGACAGCAAATGGCCTGCAAATCCTAATGGATAATTTCACAACCTTCATGACTGAAAAACACCTGAAAATTAATTTGAGTAAAACCCTAGTCATAACGTGCGGGAAAAAGAAAACTAGGAATACAACACTCAATATTGATGGAGTATCTATAGTGAGGACTTTTACATTTTCTTATTTGGGGATATTTTTTAATACTAAAGATATATGAAGTTCACACATTAATTTATGTAAATTAAAATACGTCACATCAAACAAGGCTATTTTTAGATTTTCACACAAAATTGGTAATAATCCAGTACGGGAAATTTTAAAATTATATGGGTCTAAGTGTATTACTGGGGTTTGTTATGGAGGACGCTTGTGAGGTATGGCAGATACCTCCCCACTATAAACTCTGGAAGATAATTTTTTAAGAAGGTGGTTATCCGTACCAAATTCTACAGCCACTTTCATAGTCCATAGGGAGACAGATACACCGTACGTAAATGATCTGATTAGTATAGCCGCCTTAACTTTGTGGCATCGAATTTGGTCCGGGGGGAGACACATTTTACGAGGGATATAATTCTGGACTACCTCACCCTGGATCATTGTGGGAAAATAACATGGCTAAACCATATTCGTGTTCTTTTAATTGAATGTCATTTGGTCGTGAATCTTAAGACCCCTGTATAAGCTCCTACCTTGAAGGGCCCTTATTATTGGGTATTCAGCTGTATCTTATTTTTAAAACTAATATACAACATAGATTTTATTAACTAGATTAAGGCTGAATATGCTCCACTTCCAGGTTGCATTCCCAAAGATGGGTAAGTGGAGCTCTAATTTACCAAAGTGCCCGTGGGATGGCAGATCTTTTCAAACTACTCTCAATTTCCTATTTTTTTGTAATTTCTACAGAGACATTAGAACATCTATTTTACGACCCCTTTTTATTGTTAATAGTCTGTATTCTTTTAAAGCTGCCTTTTATCAGATTTGTAATTTGGAAAAAGTATCATCTTGTAATGCGGTTATTAGTTTTATATTGATGGCCATTATACGAAGAAAGGATCTAGCTTATCTATAAAACTTGAATTATGAAACCGAAAAGATTCCATTCTGTTAAACTGTATTTTTTAATGTATAAAAAGTAGGGTATAAATGCCTTTTATGAATAATTTGTGGAAAAATTGTACATAAATGTATTCGTGAATAATGTATTGTTTTTATAATATAATATGCTTTTATGGTCATTTTTTATGCACCCAATTAAACTTGAGTTGATTTGACTTCCTTGCGGAGAAGGAACAGATGACTCTCCATGAGCCGGTTGTGAGATGGAGGCAGGGTTGTCTCGAAGGAGAGGAAGTAGCCCCTTCGGATGATTTGCAAAACCCATCTATCTGATGTTATAGATTGCCAGTGGAGTAGGTAATTCTGCTGCCAACTGGATGCCCATGCGGTTGTGGGTGGGGGGAGGGGGTGTGGACTGACCAGGCTGCTGGATGGTTGACCCAAGACTTCTGTGTGTACCGCGCCCTTGGCCATGCAGAAGGCAGAATCATGCACGGCTCGGTGGCTGGGAGCGAATTGGCATGGCTGGAAGCTCCTTTCGTAGCCACGAAAGCAGAGAATGGTGGAATGAGGGTGCCTTGAATCCATAGAAAGGCCCAACGAACTGGCCATAGTAAGGCTGTCCTTGATACGCTCCAGCGACAAATCTGTCAAGTCTCCAAAGAGATAGGTGCTATCAAAGGGCATTTCCATAACAGAGGATTGGACGTCCCCTGAAAAACTAGTCATCCTCAACCAGGCATGGCGCCCCAAGGCCACAATCAATAAAAACCACTCTGCCCAGTGAGTTAGTTGTATTAAGTCCACAATGGATAGTGTACTTTGCTCTATCACTCCCATCTGCAACAGCTTGAGAGGGTACGGCCAGGGCCTCCTCCGGAACGATTGGCAGCGTTTGCTCTTCCATGTCCCACAAAGCATGGGAATAACAACCCAAAAGGCATGCAGTGTTCACGGACCACATTGTCATGGTGGCAGAAGAAAACATCAACTTCCCCAAAGAGTCCAACCACGCCGAACTGCCATGAGATTGAAGAATCGCTCCTACAAGGACTTGGGATTCATGGAGCGCCAGTCAGTGCACAACTTTAGGTCATGGCTGCGCTCAAGGCACCACGGGCATACAAGATGCGGGCCTTCTTGGAGGACATCCCTGCCACACCGGAAGAAAAAACCTTTAAAAAAGTCAACAAAAAGTAAAAATAATTCCAGTCAAAAAGTGATTGACGGGGTAACACCTCTACAGATCAGAGCTGGCTGGTGCGGAAAGTAAAGAACTGATGTCAATGCATATGGGTGCCGCCTATACAGATGCTGCGGATGTCAACGCCGATGACGCACGCAAAGCCAATAGATTCCACCTCACGGTGCGCTGGGGTACTGCTTGCAAAAATCTTCTGGATCTAGTCTGACGCCTGGGGTAGTTCAAAGGTAAGGAATCGAAAGAAGCCTAATCAGATAGAGAAACACAGATTTGTTCAAATCAAATAGAGGTCCAGACCAGTTGCACAGTTCCTCCACTTGCAACACTTCACCATATCTGTAAATTCTCTCCACATTCTGCTCATTCTTGCTTAATGAAAATATACTCACCAGCATGAATAATTGCCCGGTTTAGATCTTTGCTTCCACTGGCATGTTTAATACCATTCCACTCTTCTTTTAACATTGAGAACTGGAAATCCCCAAATCATTTCAGTTTGGCGTCTTTAAGCTGCATTAGTTTCACTTTAAATAAACCAAGTACTGAAATCTAATTATACCTTTCCTTGTTAAATGGTACCCATTTAGAGTTTGCTTAATCAAGAACAGCGATAATGAGGGTGGAAACCTCCAATAATCCTTGCACCATTGTAAAACACGTGACTTGGCATGTTCCTTGCAAAATTAGTTCTCTCTCGTGTTCCTTCACAGTCTATGAAGTCTAAAGACCTTCTTGGACAGTTGGACTATGCTGCCCACATAGATAAATGAGTCAGCGACTCCTGCCAGTAAATTACTGATAAGGCACATTCTTCAGCCTTTTTCGTTTTTTTAACACCGAAGAATCCACACATGCAGCCTGATCCATGGAAAATTGAATTCCTTATGCGGTAAATACATTTCTGTCGAGCCGTGATGTGGTCCATACATCTCAGTCTAACCCTGGCCAATTACTAAGATAACTGCCAATGTCGGCATCATTAGCTCTAGCTTCTTTGCACCTGTTAAGAATTGTAATATAAATAAAAATGTGTGTTTTATTTAAAAGATAAATTATATAAACTAAAACCAGTGTTGCAGATTTAAAAGCCATTATACATAACTCTATGCAAACTAATTTGAAAGTTGGGATACATACAGAATGTACTAGGATTGGTGGTGTTCCTGTGAATTTCAGTACCCCATCACTAACTCCGGATCCTACCCAACCCAATATTATGACAATCCCATCAACTGCTTTTGAAACACAGATTGGGTCTAAACCAGGTTTGTCTAGATTGCTGACATCCCCCACTGCTCCCTAGTCTGATTCAAAAAGCCTCTAACACCCTCTGCCTAGTCCACTAACAATTAGATCCGAAATTGCTCATCCCATGGAAATGTATACTACGTGCCCATTAGAAATGTCACCCACTTCAAAAGCCTGTTGAATTCCACATCCCCCACATCCTGACCTTTCCCACTGCTTCGCCCAGGCACACGAAGTAGAAAACTAGACCCAATGAGTCCAAACAACCGATTAGACAGAACATCCATCTATGTGACATAGATATCCAAGCCCTCCTCTTATCATAAAACTCTCTCCACCCTGACAACATTGTTAACCAGGGAAAAATCCATCCCATCTCGGTGAACCCTCAGAGCTCCTAGGCTCAACTCGAGAGCGGTCAACAAGCACAACCTCAGCCGAGTTACCTTCACACAGACTGACCCAACACACCTCAAGCCCCACTTAAAATGCATGTCAATCAACTGCAGATCAGCTTCTAGACATGCTGGTGGTACTCCGGACCGGATCCTCACACATGAGCTTGACCTTATTCTAACCAAAAACTGGCTAAATGACTCCTCTGCTTCTATCCTGGACATATTAGTCCCTTCCAACTATGGCACTGCCAGATTGGACAGACCCTTTAGACTAGGTGGTGGCATCGCTTGCATCCACAGCCTTAACCTGTCAGTAAAACATACACTAACCCCCTCTCTATCCCCTTGTGAATACCTATGCCTCGATATATCTTGCAACAACAAAACACTTTGCAAACTACACACAATCTACCATCCTCTAGGAGACCATCAGGTTTTCATAAAACAGAACATGGAAATCATTGCAACTAACAATGGGCATCAGGGTACTCAAATCTACCTCGGAGACACCAACCTCCACTGAAACGACCTAAACGATCCTGCGGTTAACTGCTTCAAAACCTTAATTGCGGACCTTAATCAGACTCAATTCTATGACAGGCCAACACGCAACAAAGGATCAACCCTAGATCTTATCATTGTAAAGCCCAATTCAATTAAACTGGAATCCATCCCCCCCGTGATCAGACCGACCCTGACCGCATCACATTCCTCATCACGCAAGCTGTGACTATTAGTACAGCTCAATCAACTAAACCTAGACTCTGGAGAAGGAACATTAACAACATCAACTGCAATGAACCAACCTCTATCTCCCACAACATCCTGCCACCTCCTGGCGACATGGCAGATGAACATGATCTCACAAATCACTACACTGGCTCAATGGAGGCTAGCCTTTACTCCATCGCTTCACGTCAGCTAAAAAGAGTATTCACAAAAGACTCCAAACTTTGGTATAATGGCTGCCTTAACATTGAGGTTCAGCTAAACGCAAGCTGTGACTTTCAAACACCTGAGATCATTGAAATATAGATATTACAAAAGCATCATAACTACGAAAGCCAATTCCTTCAGAAACCAGTTGGATTAAGCCAGTAACAACCCCAAAACCCTTTAGGAGCTCATAAAAAGTCAATTCAATGGCACACCCATACCGTCCCTTGCTGGATCTAGTCAACTACCAAATGTGAGGAATTTGCCTCCTTCTTTCTTCGGAAGATGAAATGCATGAAAAAAGACCTGCAGACCCCCCTGGAACAAGCACTTCTCCCACCTCAACCCATTCTCTCAGTCTCCCAGTCTACCGATCACCAGTGTCCCTCTGGGCACTTCCCCAAAAACAATGCATCTTGGAACTCTTTCAGAACCTTTGAGGATAGTGATATCCACAAGATTCTTACATCACGGCAACCCTCAAACCATTTTAACGACCCTCTACATCCCAGGAATGAAATCATGCCCTCGATATTCTCACTATGGACCAAGATTGCTAATGCCTACCTCCTTCAAGGCACTATTCCAGACTGCCTTTAATCCGGTCAGGTTTCCCCTATCTGAAAGAAACTTAAAGCAGATCAAACTGATTTACACAACTCCCAACCTAACTCTAATATTCCTACCTTGACAAAGCTCTTTGAAAAATGTGTTCACATCCATCTCTGCAACCACATTGAACAATTCCCACTATTAGGCCTATTTAATCTGGCTTTCGGCTATAACACAGCACTTAATTGGCTAAGACAAACATATTGGACAATGTACTAAAAATGCTAGATCAGAACCAATCATGTCTCCTAATCCTCCTGGACCCATCATCAGCATTCGACATGGTCAAGCATGAAAACCTACTAGACCTCTTGGACACAAGATGGAAGTATCGGAACAGTCCGTAACTGGTTCACCTCCTACCTCCATAACAGGACTCAAAGAGTTAAGGTTAATCACTCATTATCGCGGACCATTCCAGTCATATTACGTGTCCCTCAGGGCTCCTCACTCTCGTCCACTCTTTTTAACCTGTTCATGGAGCTGCTAACGGAAATGCTGAGTTCATCTAACAATCATCATATGTACACTGATGATACCCAACTAAACTTAAAAAGTCTCCAACCCAGAAGACATCAGAGCCCTCTACACAACTCTACAGATAACTTAGAATTGGCTAGCATCCAATTACCTCATACTAAACACTTAAAAAAACGAATTCTTCCTAAATGCTCCACCCAACCAGCCGCTTTTCATTGAAGATTGGTTGGAACATATTACAGCCCTCAACTACATTCCTCAGGTCATTGACTAAGCGAGATCATCAGGACTAATTCTTGACAAGAAACTCAACATGCAGAAGCACATCAGTGCCGCCATCAAAGGAATGAATTCCCAAATGAACACTCTAAGAAAAGTCAAATCCTTCCCCCCCACCCTCAAATCCCCCTCCCTATGATTCCAAGCATGCAGTGCAAGCCTTAGTGATTCCTAGGCTGGACTATGGAAGTGCTACCCTCGCTGGACTGCCCTGATATAAACTGCTACCACTAAGGGCCTCGCACAATGCTGCTGGAAGACATCACTGGCTCAAAAAGAAACAACCACATGACCCCTGAACTGAAATCCCTCAACTGTCGCCCATACGAAGCAATATACATTTACACTGACTTTACTGCCATCTCTGTGTTGCTCTTGGTAAATCTGTAAAGCACTCCGATACCTACAAGGGCAGGTTTGTGCTATAAAAGACTATGTGAGTAAAAATGTCACTCTCTAGAGCCATAGTCCTCCTTACCTCTTTAGACCAGTGAATGTCACAAATAAGACATTCAGTCCACTTCTCTTGCAATCCCTCCAGGTCTACTACATTCTTATGAATGATCAGCGAGTCTACATCTATGGCAACTATTGGCAGCCAGATCCATGATCCATCTAAAACCTCATTCAAAGACCTTTGACCCACAGTGAGGTCTGCCCTCTAGTGCTCTTGCCTCTGATCATGTCCACATGGATTTTCTGTACCCATATAGTACAATCGCTTCAGTGTGGCATTTAGAAGATCCTCATTACCATTGAATGACTTCTACAAATGCATATTATCTAATAAAAAAGATGCAGGAGGCACCCTAAAATTTTTTAGTAATGTTGGGATATTTTAAACTTTGTGTAATCACAGCCGTCTAGAATGTGTCTGGACCTAGGGAACCAGAGGCACGGGGTACCAGGAGCTAGCAGCCTCCAACAATAATGTTTTAACACAACAGAGCTGCTCCCAGTGCAAAGGGACTAAGTGCAATTATTTCTAGTTAGTGAGTGCAGGCATCTCACAAAAGTGAAGGACTGATCTCACACACCACCTGGTGTCATGCTTCATCATTGACCAGTCCTCGCCCTCTAAAAACTTGGTTTGATAGAGGGCGGGCCTGCACCTGACGACAGGGATGCACTTCTAAACTAAGTGGGGGCCCAAAATAAAGAAAAAGTGAGTTAAAAATCCATCGCAGATGTCACATTAATTTTAATATTGCTGGCATCTGTATGGTGTCTTAAAAACGTGGTCGATGTGTTGGGGATATAATAGTCCCCCCACCGATGTCAAAGGGTCAACATGTTTCTGCCTGGTGGCCCAATTGGGTCCGTGGCATTCATCAGAACCTATAAATAAGTAACTAAGGGCTCCACTCTCACCGAACTACGGTAGGAGGAAATCCACTGTGTGGGGTGATGGAACACACTCCACTGCAAGATGGCCTTGGTTTCTAAAGCCTGAAATGAGATATTCAATTTTTTTGTAGAAAAACCATTGCACAAAGAAACCAAATAGCCTTGTATAAAAACACTAAATGTGATAGGCTATAGGTGCAAACAAATTGTGAGTCATACATCTGTGCACAATTTATAGGACTTTGTATTTATCTTTGCTTACCCTATAAAAGGAGCTAAGTGCCCCATAGGAGGGTGAGGGCAGGGGACCCCTTTGGTCCAGAGCTAGACTGGGAATTTCAAAAAATGAGGAGAAAAAGAGATAAGAACATACTCTGTAAATATATAGTTCCTATAAAAAAAGAACAAAGGTTCTTTCTGTTTTAGCCAGTACTTGAAAAAGAAAACACATTCTCTCCCACATTCACACTCTTCCTGTATGGAGATCTGCTCTTCACTGCTCCACCTGTATGCGTCCTCTTCCTCTCCTCGACATCGAGTGAGTGGTATTATCAGGCGTTTTTATAGTGAGCCAGTCTGAGGTAATTGGTGCCTAATAATAGTGATTGGGAGCTGGTGTGGGCCATCCGGTGTCTTGCGGCCTGCTATGTAAAGCGTCGCCTAGTTGCCTGACTCTCCCTATAAGGCCTTTCCGGTCAAGTACTGCCGTTCGTTGCTATAGTAGCGTATGACTCTCAAGGCGTTGTCTCTCCTCTTTGCCCGTGTTAAAAGGAGGACGTGATTAGCTGACTAGCGCATGCGCGAGATGAAAGTGTCTCAGCGCAAGGCATGTGCGCAGGCTTTGTTATTGAAAATGAAAGCATGGACTACTGCGCACATGCGCAAAGTGTCCAGAGTATTATACCGATGTTAGGTACAAGATGCAGGGCAATAAACGGATGCTTATTAGTCATTCCCGGGTAATCCTATTTGTAAAAAGATGTCGGCAGTCCTAACAAGTGGGAGTGTGTATATTTAGGGGATCACGAAGTGTAATACCAACTATTGCCCCGTTTTGTCGGTTTTTGCAACGCAAATGTGGACATGAATAAGTGCATTTGGGTGCTCACATACTGGGGCGCCTCCATACGTGGGCAAACGGGCTTGTGGTCCACTGAGCATCTCACAGTGCGCTATGGGGGCTGAAGTTTCAAAACAAATGCCATGCATACTTTTATGGTGACACGGGCTGTTGGTAAATCAACTCTAAATATATCTAGGTGCCAATTATGTATCTATGCGTGTGAACGAAGAGGTAGAAATATATATTGATTAAACTTTCTCATTAAAAGGAGATCAAGCGTCACTTAATTATGGATTATGATTTGACTCTTCCAGGCATCAATTGTAGGTATTAGAAACGATTACTTTGTTTACAAGAAAAGCCCAGGACTCAGATTACTTTTTTTAATGGATTCTTTACTTATTCAAGTCAGCAACTGACTGGATATAGTTGCTTATTAATTCACTAGCAGCTCTCATGTACTAGTGATGCAGCTTCATTACAGCTTCACTAACAATTAACTGTACTTGTATCAGTAGAGCAGTTTTCTCAATGTAAATTACGATCTGCATGGCACATGTCACTTCCTAGTCTTTAATTCAAGGAAGAGGTTAGCTAGGTGCTGAGCAAGGGAGTCCAGTGTGTGTGGTTCCTATTTAGAGGTACACTCAAAACTGGTGTGCAGGTACTGCCTTCAAAATTTCTAACTTGATCTTCTCAAGCTCCAAAAGCAAAGGCAAGCATCAACTCTTCTAATTCTGTTTTTTTATTTCAGAACTTTTCTTTCTGTACATTCTGCCCCATTTCTGGTGCTCTAAATTGTTCCTCAACCTGAAGCCACAACATTTTTGGCCCAACTATTTGAAACTCTATTGCCTAAATCTAATTATAGCCTTCTATGAGCTAGTGCTTCACTATCTAAAGGCACAGGGTGAACAGTAAAATTCTGGATATGGCTAGCGGGGCAAATGGAATGCAGGGAAGCCAAGAGAGGGGTCCATCTATGACGTGTCTTGCTTCTAGCAGTTTCAGCAACTGTCTCTGGGTGAGCCAGTCTCATTAGCTCATACAATACTTCTGCTTTTTGACGTCCAGCATCTGGATCAACCTATCTGTACAGAGCATGTTTACTTCCTCTGCAGACAAAGCCTCCCACCTGGCTTCCCCATAGTGCTGGTTCTGCGCCATCTTTTACGAAGTAGTGAACAATAAATGTCTTTAGTAAGCAGTGCTGACATCATAGACCTTTATCTGTCACAACTTACCATCAGTACCCGCAAGGTCTTCAGGAGAGGTGCGCCTCTAGAACAATTGGCCATCCCTGTGACATGTATTGCCACTGTGAAGGAAGCTGGCTTTATGTAGCGTTGCCAATATAAGGGCACACCATTCAAACAGTCCAGACGACCCTCAAGTGGTTTACAGGGCCTATTATAATAAAGTGCTCTGTTTATGGTAGTGTGGTCGAGCAGCTTAGGCTTATCAGAGGGAAGTGTTAAGCATTTAGAATAACTTAATTAATTTCAGAGATATCGAATTTAGAAGAAAAACAGTAAAATACTTTAATACATTTTTTTGAGGGTTGAGCCTCGAATGCTATAATGTTATCCTATGGGAGGAAAAACACACCCAGCAAGCAGATACTTGCAGTCAGATTTAATGTATGCACTTTGGGACTTATGGTGGTAGGGGCAAAGGTCCAAAGTACCACCAGTAGTTTTCTTATACCCAACCTGGTGCAACATTGCTGGTCGGGGGTGATAGCCTTGAGTGCTACACAGATAAATTCAAGGAGGCCTGAAACAAAGAGGCTGCTATGAGGGACTTGGGGACAAGTCTGACTAAACCAAAAGGGGGGCTCAGGTCATGGGGACCCCTAGGCCAAGGGGACATAGAAGTTGTGAATAGGGAGCTCGGCAGCAGAGGTGCTTGGCTGGCTGGCTACTTGAGGTCGAGGCTCTCACGGTTGTCGGTCGCGTGTAGCGGAGGTGAAAACAAGACAGCAGGACCACACTGTTCGTGGGTCGGTTTTGAAGTCCCTGATCGTGCAGGAAGGCTTCCAAGGCAGTGGAGTCCGGGCTGGACAAAGAACAAGCCTTTGCTGATGCAAGCACCCTGGTACTCAAGGTATTGGTGCGGGGGGGGGAGGGATCCTGGAGGGTCTAGCATCTGGGAACGTGGCAGAAAGACAAGGCTGACCTCTTAGAGACACATAAACCTCCTCCTGAAGTGTTGTTCCCTTAGTAGGCCCAAAGTCCAGCAACACCGTGAACCGGGCAGATGTGGTTGGTGCCTGCAGATAGAGGGGTATGGCTTCCTCTACCCCGAGGGAGATAATAGCTGGTTGTGGAAGTGCTGGAAAGTCCTCCAATTGTTGGGGAGGATGTACAGCCTCAGGACGAGACCGATATTTTCAAGTGTTAGGGAGCAAGCAACAAGAGTTCGGCACCAGTTTCTGTGCAGGTCGTTAGTTCTCACAGTATTGTCTCTTCTTTGTCCTTCTTCAGTTCTCAGGAAGTTTAATTTGTCAGTCTGGGGGCCCTAAATACTCAATTTAGGGGCATGTAGGGGAGTATATAGCAGTAGGCAGTGGGCTACCTACCACTAGGGTGACTACACCCCCTATATGACCATTTTCTGTGGTGACTGGGCATAACCCTGACCCAGAAGTCACTATTTCACTAAAAAACAAGATGGTGAAACCCTTCATGGCTGCCAACTTAAGGTAGCACACCGTAGGGGTGTAACTAGTCTGTGAGTGATTCACATCTCCTAAATATCTAATTTCCCACCTGCTCTGGTGCCAAATGGCCCCCAGGGCAAGGGGTGGCATTCACCAGGTCAGGGGGTGAGTCGGAGTTGCATATCAAAGGCGGCAGTGCGTTTGACGCCTCTGGCCTAGATATGCTAAATCACTAGCCACCCTCGCTGGAGGAGGTGAGAACACCTTCCACCAAGCGGGCACTATTCCGGACCTCTCAGAGAGCAGACTCGCCCTTGCAGTGGGTTAGAAACTCCTCTGTGGTGGCAGCCTGGAGGATACAAGTCAGCCAACACGTTAACAGAGTAGCAAGGTTACAGGGGGGCACCTCTAAAGTGCCCTCTGGGAACATATCTTCATAAATCCAATATTGGCATAGGTATTGATTTTAACACAAGCTGTCTGATACCAAACACCATTATTTTCAGTGTTGCCAAAATGTAGCTAAGTAACTCGTAATGACCAGTGCCCAGTACCTACATTTAAAATGCCTTCCTGATCACCTGCAATGTCTAGTAATGGAACTAGGCATCACAGGGACATATCTGCTAATGCAGGTGTACCTTCACGTGTACTATAATGCACCTTGCCTCAAGGATCTAAAAGCCTGCTGCAGCGGTGACTTACATATAGTATATGCAGTGTCCTTTGGCATTGCACATATGGAGTGGGCAATGTTGTGTTTCGAGAATGGTTTGCACCATTTCACGCACCCTGCAAAAGCTGTCTGCATGCAGTTTGAGTATGGGTACCTTTGGGTGGAATAATACATGCTGCAGCTCTTAGGGGCCCTGTTTAGTACCCATGCCCTCGGTACCAAGGGTACCATTTACCATGGTCTTACAGGGGTGCTAAAGTCCTTGCCAATTAGGTTACAATCAATATTTTATCATTTTATGCAAAGAACACTGGCACTGAGGTTTGGTTAGCAGGGACCCAGTACACTTTCAATCAAAAGCATAAGTACAAATGAGCAAAAAAAGGAGGTGATCATGTCAAAAAGTGGTACTTTGCTACATGCTGTCCTTTGAAGCACAGGGACCACACACCAGTGGGTCTTTACTCTGGCCGCAAGATACTTCAATAGCCTCTCAGAGGACGATGACGTGATTAAAGTATCTAAACTCTGCTGGGATGAAATCCAAGGTAGTGAAACAAGGTGGGCAAAGAAAATAAGGAGTAGATCGACCTTTATTAGAACCTACATTCAGACTGTGGCACAATTAAGCCTGCTTCCCCTTCCCAGACAAACAAGTATTGAAAGAGTCTGCAGTGATAGTGACCAAGACTAATGACCTGACCTATCTGAGCAAGGACAGCATATCAGCTTTTCAATTTCTAATGTAGGCCAGGACATATTTGAAGAAGTTACCAGACCCTGGCTTACGTAATAAAAGGGGCTAGAGTTGGATGTAATCCAATCCATTCCTCCTGCCCATGTTGGGCCAGGGTCCAGGATAACAGCGGTCTCTGTCCCTGCCCCCTGAGTGTAAAATGTCAAGTCAAGTCAAATATACTTTTATTTGATTCATTAAAAATCATAAAAGGATGGACAACCATCCTGAAATGCAATGCTTTAAGTATACATTTTAAAAATGCCTTGAGGTCATCATCACAATAAGGGGCAGCTAATTTAATTAAAATAATGACAAGTATAACAGTACATTTAGAAAATATGTGCCAATTAATTGGCTACTTGGCTGGAGTCGCTGTTTTCCAGTTCTTTTGCCACGATTTTCTAAAGTTTTATGGCTCTGCAGGACAGGGGAATCGACGACCCTCCAAGACACTTAATAATAACTACTGCTCTCCATGTTCTTATTTGTTCCTTCCTTAGAGCCTCCCGAAGGATGGATTTTTGAGTTTCCAATAAGAAAGGGCAAGTACATAGTAGATGTAGTAGTGACTCTTGCCCTTGACCACAGAGGCGGCATACCTTGGATGGCCAGGTTTGTTTCCATTTTGGGGTCAGGTCCTTTGAGGGGAAAGATCTAATTCGTAGCAACGTCAGATAATACTTTTTCTGGTGGGAGAAATGTTCCATCAGGCATTGTTGCAGGAGGGCTGTATCACACCCCAGGCAGGATGTTTTTTTGTAAAGGTAGTTTTATCTGTTAATAAAGAGGTCCGCTTAATGGCGTTATTGACCACGCTTTTAAATCCGGAGTACGTTGCAGGGGTGAGCCAGGCATCCTCTAGCTGTAGTGCCAACAGGGATTCCTTCAGGGCTGTTATGGGTGAATTGCCTAGACTCATTTCGTTTCCGATCTCGACCCAACAATGATGGGCTAGGGTGTTGCCTTCTGCTTCCCTCATCCTCCAGTAATATTTTAATAACGCGCCTTGCCTGGCCATGATCTGATTTTTTAGTCCATACTCTAGGCGGATTTGTGCCTGTGAGGTATGTGGCGGTATTGAAAGTCTCTTAAAAAGTGTGGATGGTGCCATGTTTAGGACTGTGGAATCTTTAATGTTCAGAATTTCCGAGATGGAAGGTAGAAATTTAGCGGCAATCACTTTCAGCAGATGGCCGGTGGAGCATCCTATGAGTTTTTTCCTTAGGGTTTTGAAAGCGAATAACAATTGTTTGGCTTTCGTACGGCCTTGGTCCAAGTGTAACAAAGTTAAGCTTGCAATCTAGAAAGCCGAGGTATTTATAGCACACAACCCTTGTCAGTGGTTGCTTACCCAATTTCCAGGAAAAAGCGTGCCTTTTCGATATATTTAATTGGATTTGGAGAAACACATAACTTCAGGGTAGTGTAGGCTCCCAATTCCGTAACCAGTTTCAGCAGGCCTACGGGAGTTTGTGCTAGCAAGATGATGTTGTCTGCATATTGTAGACACGGTGTCGGTATTCTAACCAATTTCGGAGGGTCGGCTTGGATTAACCGAAGGAGCTTATCAAGATCGGAGGTGTAAAATGCTCTCTACTGCATAAACTTATGGACTGTGTTTTTTTAAATCTTTCGAACTGTATTACATTTTTAAATATGAAACTGTTCAAAGGAGGAAACCTGCAGAGTTATAAGAAATGCGATCTTTAGATGTGGCAGTAGGAATTGCTCAGTTTGTACAGCCTGTCAAACAGAGTTTTAATGATGAACTGTAGTAGCGGGGGTGTCGGGCCGGTTAGATGGGGTTAAGTCATCGCGTTTAACTGTTTTATGAGTTTTTTAGAATGTTTTAAGAACAACTGCCTAAACTTGTTTTCTACCTAAACAATCACAGACTCCACTGAAAGAACAATGCACAGCTAAGTACCTTCTCTTCAGGTTTTGACTTTCAGGCAGTAGTGAGGTTGAAGAAAAAAAGGCTTAATCTTGCCAACAAGTGTGGAGTACAGCACTTCACACGGCTAGCTCATTAACCACAATATATTGTCCAAGTAGTGCTATTTTTTTGTGTGTAAAACCTAAGACTTATTTACATCAAAATTATGCTTAATAACTTTATAAAGTCTATGGATCATGTGTTACTTTGCTAAGTATTGCATTTATTCTAACGCGCGGAGATACACCTACGAGAGTTTATTCATAGCGCTCTACAAACATGCAAATAAACAGTGACTAGGTACTTAACATGCTGCACACATCTGAAACGGGGATCCAACCAGGGTGTAGTTTAAACTACAGTCAACTTGTAGTAGCATTGGATTAAGTGGGTGCAGGAATAACAGTTCAGTTATAGTAAGACTTTTTCAGAGTTCTCAGTGGGTGCTGCAGTAGAATGACGAGAGCAGCCAAAGTCCGACATGGTCTGTGCTGGAAGCAAGTGTGTTCTAGTTTTCCCTTGCAGTGTCATTCATCAAGACGATAGTCAAGAGAACATAGTCCTCTCCCCATTACTGTTCGCACTCACCCTGGAGCCACTGGCCCATTGGGTAGAACTGATAACTCTATCAGAGGCCTTCGGTGGAATGACCATACAATTGATAAGATCTCACTATATGCAGACAACATTCTCGTCTACATCTCTTCCCCCAAATCCTCTATCAATAGTCTACTGCACGTCATCACCAATTTTGGCAAATACTCGGGCTTCTCCATAAATTGGTCCAAATCAGTGTTATACGGACTGCATGACTGCATGCCCCCCCCCCCCCCCCTTCCGAAGGGATACTTGATTGCTGTGGCCCAGGATGGATTCAAATACCTCGGCGTCTTTGTCACCCCAGACCCTAAAGTCTTCTATGACCGTAACCTAAAGGGCCCACTACAAAGACTCCATAACGACATATCACATTGGAGATCACTGCCTCTGTCCCTCCCAGGCAGAGCAGCACTTTTTAAAATGCTCGCACTTCCCCGCTTTTTATACGCCTTGCAGAATTGCCCATTTCCCATTGCCGAATCCTATTTTAATGCACTGGAAGGAGACCTCCGCCTCCTTCTATGGGACAGCGGTTCTCCCCGCATAGCTCTCCCTTCGCTCATGCAGGGGTGGTACGATGGTGGTATTGCCTTGCCAAATATTCAACTTTATTATAGGGCATCCCAATTGGTTGCTGCCAACTCTTGGTTGTATGGTCTGCCAACCAACCCTGCTTTTCACCTTGAACGATATCAGACAGGCCGAGAGGGTTACCTTGGTGCCTTATATAGTAAGCCTTCCCGCAATCGCTATATAGGCCCGATGTCACAAACACTAGCAATCTGCCACTGAGCAAATAAACGCCTAGGCTGGTCTGACACTCACACATTAGCCACTCCGCTCTGGGCCTCACATACACTGGGCTCCCTATGTCATTATCAGGGATTTGATAAATGGGACATGATCGGCATCTCTATCCTGGGAGACATGATCCATAAGGGCAAACTGTTGACGTTCACAGAGCTCCAAAAGAAATATGTTTTAGCCCACTCTGAGGCCTTCTGCTACCTCCAAATCAAACATGCCATACTCACTAATGTCCCTGATCTCTCTTCTCTCCCACAGTCCTCACCTCTGGAGGACAGACTACTATCGGAACCCCTTCAGGCCAAGGCGATATCCTACACCTACCGTAAGCTAAGTAATAACATGCCTAACTCCTTCCAGCTTCTGAGAGACAAATGGCAGGGTGACGTTGGGGCCTTAGAAGACGATGAATGACAATTGAAGATACTACATAGAACATACATGTCTGCTCCCCTCCTAGTCAGAATTGGTAGGCGCACAACCGATCTGTCTCCGTAACTGTGGGCTTGTAGGCACTTTTTACCACACTATCTGGGGCTGCCCGATGATTCAAGACCTGTGGGAGCGAGCGACCCATAAGATGTCTGATGCACTGGGAAAGCCTGTCCCTCTATCTCCCAAAGGCAGACTCCTTAATGTGTGGGACCCCACAGATCTCACTGAACTGGAACTACAATGGGCGGCTTTGGGCTTTCTCTTATTAAAAAGTGAAATAGCAATACAATGGGGCTCACCAAATAAACCGCTCCTGATCAGATGGGTCACTGCAATGGATACATGTATGTTATCAGAAAAAACTATGTATAAGGTCAGTGGATGCCCTAAGAAATGGGATAAGAAATGGGGTTACTGGAATGTCTATAGAGGCAAGCTTTGTAGTTCCCCTACAGCTGATATGGCGGTGACCAGGATTGGTCCTCCTCGCACTCGAAACTAGTGAGGTACTGCTGTAATGTATGCCCTATATATACATTTTTGTAATTAATGATTGCCAACTGATCACTTACTCTGCTTTTGTTCAATAAAATATTTAAGAAAAAAAAAAAAAATAGAACATAGCCCTGTTGTGATCCCACAGAGAATTATTCATGTCGGCTGGGGAACAACAATGGTACTGAGGCAGAAGATAATTTTTTTCACAAACTCCAGTTGTTCATAGGGACTTCTCAGATGGGAGCTTATGTGATAGCACAACTGGCCGTAACACATAAGGGTGTGGTTGCTTTTGGAGATTCTCACAGGTGCATTGATGCATGAGGTGGCACACAGGCCTCCTCACCAGAGTGCAGCCACTCAAACTTTGTCAGGAGTGGTTATGGAGGAAGCGGTGTGTGCAGCAACACACACGCCCATGTAGCACAATAGGGTCGAACTCGCTCTTACACTTCATTGGGCTGGGTGTGGTGTAGGCAGACTCAGTCCTTCTGAACTCCTCTTGGAGGTATGCTGGATCTCTCCAGGGGACACCAACAAAGTTTCACCCTTACCTACACTGGTTTGCACAGGCACAGCTTTTTTTTTATGTAAAAAGTACAGTGGATAAACTAAAGAGATCAGCGTATATATCCCGCAAAGTTGGATACAAACAAACCTGCAACTCTAATGCAAAGTTGTTTTTTCAGGTTTTGGGGGTTAATAATTGAATAAAAGTGAATTTCCTAATCTTGTACAGCATACCCCTTGCACCTAGGCCACATGGGCACAGTTCTTGTTTATGTGGATAAGAACCCAAATGTCCTCTGGCCAATTAGGAGATGTTACTCTCGATTCACCATCAATGGGGTTACCCTGTATTCCTCAGAACCTGGGTATCATGTAGTACCAATTCATGTTTAAGTACTCTTGATTCTCCAGCAAAACAAGATTGTATTGGGGGTGGCAGAGAGTCCATGTCTGTAAGGTGGGCAGCCCTCGGCTAAAGTACATTTTCAAGTGTTGCTCCTCTGTAGCAACAAGGTCATCCCTTGGAAATGGCTTGGTGACGTTTCAGTGAGCACAAAGGATCCTTTCCTGTTCCAATCACTGAATGTGAATTCAAATGCAGACTCTTGTACTTGGCTTTACAGTAAGTAGGAAGGAAATGGGAGAGCGGTGCAGGAAGGAAGGGGAGGAGACAACAGCACTGACTAACACTAAACGTTTTGGAGCAAACTTCTACCTCAGACTACATAGAGACTACATAGAGGAGATCGCAACCATGGGATGACCACTTTTTATCTATCAAAGAACTCTCATGAACACCGAATACAACCAGGGGAAATCAGGGGAAGGTAATGCCAGACTGCCAAAATTTGCAGTTTAGTTAAGAAGGCCAGAATGCCCAAACTAATAAACAGTTGCTACCGGCCTCAAGTACTGCACAGCCTGGTCAAGGAGGCTGTATTCACTCACAATAAAAGGAGTACCTCTCTGGGAGTAGCCCATCGCCCAATGGAACCCAATACCCTGAGTGAGCAATGTATCAAAACTTAAGAACAAGACCCTTCACACGTTTCATATTCAGGAAAACACAAGGGATTTGACACCAAAGAGGCAGTTAACATAACATGTTGTTACTACAGGACATACCCAGCACATACGCATCTGGAAAGAATACAGAGTTCCCTTGCAATGAATGTCTGTAAAGGATGAATGACATTACCAGCCAGCGTAACTTTGGGGAGAGGGACTACCTCTAATTACATTATGTAAAAGTATCCCATGATGTTTTCTGTATGGACCATCACCACCCTGGATCGCAGGATTTGTAGAAAAGTCTTTAATAACAAGAATATTGTTTTAGGAAACCATATGTTCATGAGCACAGACATACCAAATGTGTGATTCAAGGCACTAACAGAGAGATCCCTCCAATGTGCTCCTCACCCCCACTCTTGAGGAGTACGATGGCGCACCTGAATGGGTTCCACAAAATAAGGAGCTCATGGCAGTAGGAATTACTTCTGTTCCCACATCTACCAGACCAGTGGCTGTGGTAACAATGCCATCTTTTCTTTTTTAAATTGTATCAGAGACATAATCAGCAAAATTTGTTAGGTGAACAATTACACAGTTCAACACATGTACGACTGCGGGATCCCACCTCCCAATTGAAAAGATTGAAGAAATTCCAACTACAAGACAGTCTTACTTTTTGAAGTCCATTCCGGCACGTCGTCTGTCCTGAATGAGAAGGGTGCCTTATGATGAAACGTGCCACCACTGGTGGGTGTGGCTCCTCCGTCCTAAATCAGAACTCTGTTGGAATACATCTCATTCCCATGATCTAATTAGGGCCCAGGTTTGCTATACCATTTGGTTTCATATGATACGCAGGTTGTACAATACACGTTCACATTACACACCAAGAAGCATTCTGTACAGATGGTTTTAAATGGCCAAGCTCCATCAAAAAAGTTTCTATTATGAATTACTAACCTGTTCAGAAGAAGAGAGCGGAAGGGGGAGGGATCCGAGCTCCTTTAATAATTTGTTTGTGTCCTTTGCAATCTGATTAGTGGAATGCTGTATCTGTTGACTTTAAAAGAAAATTGTTACCGTTAACATCAAGCTATAATAAGAACTCTCAGAAGAGCCAGTGCCAGTGTCACAGTTTCAGAATTAAATTTAAACAGAATATGTACCTGTTTATTGTATAACATTTTGATAGGCTGGGGAATAAAGCAACACCATCACTGGAAATGGAATTAGTTACTTACCTGTACACTATAGTTCTCCAGTATTATCTTTCATAGATTCACATGCTTGTATCTTCCCCGTCGTCATGGTGGGAGTCTAACGGTAACAGAATGACCAAAGCAGTATCATAGAGAAGAAAACTGCATAGAAAAGCCCCTAGGGACTGTAGTATTTGGTAACCAGACCTCCTCATTGTTTGGTCCAAAAGTCTGCCAATCAGCATTGCTGCCCTGCCCTCACACTCCCCAGCAGCAACTTCCTGCCTCAGATTTCCGGCCCCAAGTGAGAGACCTGATAAATACCGAGACAATAGGTTCTGCCTGAGAAACGGGGAGGTGGGCGGGCGCATGTTAATCTATGAAAGATAATACTGGAGAACTATAGTGTACAGGTAAGTAACTAATTCCTTCTCCAGTATTACATCTTTCATAGATTCACATGCTTGTATCAGAGTAGTAAGTAGTACCCACAAAGCCTGCAGCGTTTCCAGGATAGAACCCAGAAGGAAGTTCTGCAGCTGAAATATCGTTAGAACATGATCTGAAAATACACAGGGCAGATAAGAATAGAAAACCATCTATAACAATATCAGATTCTTCAGTGTAAACAGGCTGAGCGTGCTTGGAGGAAACAGTATCTGGAACCATGTAGAGCTCGTTTTAAACAAGCTCTGGCGACCTACAAGGCCCAGATCAAGCTGGCCAAGGCCAGACATTTGGAAGAACTATTGCTGGCAGCGGCAAATAAGTCTCAGACCCTATTTAAGGTCGTAAAAGATCTGGCCCACCCAGCCTGTACTAAAAACAACATACCTGCCTCCCAAGCTCTCTGTGACTCGTTGGCACAGGCCTTTGAGGATAAGATTGTTACCATCTTAAATAATCTTGCCTCGTCATCTGGCCAGACTGCGCATCATCCCATCTGTGCTGAGAGGGTTGAGGAGGGCGCCAAGCTAGCGGAAATTAACATCTTGCCCTTACCATCGTACGAAGCCTTCTGTGCATTGGCCGATGGTATATCCTCAGGCTCACCGTCTGACCCGCTCCCACCAAAATTTTGGAAGCTGTGCCGGGAAGAGCTTTTTCCACCTCTTTTCTCCATTTGCTGCCAGTCTCTCAGCTCGGCGCGGGTCCCAGACAGCTGGAAATTGGCGGTTGTCTCCTTTACTCAAGAAGGAAAATCTGGACCCCGCCTGTCCAGCCAACTACAGACCCATCTCTCTGTTGCCATTTCCTATCAAGATTCTTGAGAAATGGGCCACTAAACATCTCTCCAACTTTCTGGAGGTCAACAACTGTTTGGATGTGGCCAATTTGGCTTCAGACCAGCGCATGGGACAGAAGCGGCTTTGGTGACCGTTCTTGATGACCTGCGAACGCGGGCCGACCAGGGTCGGGCAGCCTTTTTAGTGCTGCTCGACATGTCGGCCGCGTTCGACACGGTCAGCCATACAATATTGATCAGGAGATTGGCGGAGGTTGGAGTATCTGGGCTGGCCCTTGAATGGCTGATGTCATATCTTGATCATAGACACCAGCTAGTGGCCATACCACCCTTTAAATCAAACATCAGAAGGGTTGGTCAGGGCGTACCGCAAGGGTCAGCCATCAGTCCCATTCTTTTCAATCTCTACCTCCGCCCCCTGATCATGTTGATTAAATCCTTTGGCATTACGGTTACCAACTACGCTGACGACACCCAGCTCATCTTTTCCCTTGAGGGTAAGGATGGGGTGTCCCAGCAGGCCTTTCATCGCTGTATGAACACCACGGCTGAATGGCTGGGTAATAACTCCCTGCAGTTCAACAGCGCAAAAACTGAGGTGTTGCACTGCTCCCTGGACCGTATCCCCAGACCACTACCGCCGGATTTCTGGCCTCCCGATTTCCAGGGCGCTAGCTCGCCCACGGATTCGGTTCGTAACTTGGGGGTAGTGTTCAGCGCTGGCCTGCAGCTTGATGCATCAGTGAATCGAACGGTGGCCACCTGCATGGCATTGCTTTGCTCGCGGCGCAAGATCTTGCCCCTGCTCCCGTCACAGGTAAGATCAGAGGTAGTGCGGAGCATAATTCTAAGTCGCATTGACTACTGCAACGCACTACTTTTGGGAGCCCCGGCTAACTTAGTCGGTAAATTACAGCGGGTGCAGAATTTTGCCGCCAAACTGGCCCTTTCACGCCGTCGCCTGGACTCCTCCGCTAAGGCACTTAGGGACCTTCATTGGTTGCCAGTCTCCCAGCGAATTGATTTTAAAGCATTATGCTTGGTGTTTAGGGCCTTACATGGGCAGGGTCCGCCCCCTTTGCGGGACCTTTTTTCTTGGTACACCCCGTCCAGACTGCTACGTTCAGCCTCTTCTCATCTGGTGGTTGTACCTAAGATTCTGAGGTCCCGGACTGGTGGTCGGTCTTTTAGATTTGCGGCTGCAAAATTATGGAACTCCCTCCCTTTAGGTCTGAGGTCTGGAAAATTTTAACTCTTTTAAAAAAGCCTTGAAAACTCACCTGTTCCCCATGTCAATGTAAATGCATCTGCTGCTAGAAAACATCATGTATGTGTAGGTGTCAGGACAGTCTAAGCGCCAGGATGCCCGTTGGGTGACAGAAATCGCGCTATATAAGAATATCTATACATACATACATACATACATACATATAGATATATATAGATATATATATATATATATACACATTGTATAGAGTATTAACAAAGAACCAAAGAATACCTTATTGAAAGAGACGTTTCAGAACAGCTTGTCCCACTGCCGTGTCCTCTTTCCACGCAGTGTCGAGACAGTAGTGCTTGGTAAATGAATGCACACTCTACCAAGTCGCCGCTCTGCAGATGTCAGGTAGAGACACTCCTGCAAATAAGGCTATTGATGTGGCCATCTTTCTTGTGGAATGAGCAGTCACTCTGGAATGAAGCGGCTTTCCAGCTTTTTCATGACACTTAATGATAGCCGATGATATCCATCTGGCGATACTCAGTCTTGACAGAGGGAGCCCTTTTCTCTGACCTTCAAATGCAATAAATAACTGTTTAGATTTGCGGAATGTTCTTGTTCGTTCGATGTAGAATTTCAAACATCTAGCGATGTCCAAAGACTGCAACGCTCTTTCTGCTTCAGATGAGGGATTGCTGAAGAAAGTAGGCAAAATAATTGGCTCGGAGGGAGGAGCTACGCTAGCAACCAAGATGGCCGCATAGGCTCCCGGCTCCGCCGACCTCCGCCGGTTGCTCATAAATCCTGACTCTCATCCTGAATTCCCACCGGACTCCCGTGCAGCTGAAGTGCGCCTGACTCCAAAGGTGCGATACCGGACTTTCTAGCTGCTCAAATGACGAAGATATGCCGTGCGCCATTCTCGGCCTAACCCGGAGTTGAAGCCGGGGCCTCGAGTTCCAACCCAGCCGGGTTGGAGTTGAACAACATCGGCTGCGGGACGTGGGTGGCTTCCGGTCTCCAGAAGTGGCGTCTTTCTTGTCCGTTTTGGGTGGTGGTTCGGTGACAGCTTTATCCCGCAACTGCGGCGGCTTTGCATATCGACTGCTTTGGTCGGGGATCCGCTGCCCGGAGGCCCCGCTGAGCTCCCGGGGTCGAAGGGCTTGGTTCCCCGCTGGCGACGACGGTGTTGAGACCGTGCTTTTGGAGGTGCCCACGGTTGTCATCTACATAGCCTTTGCTTGGTGCCCCGGAGTAGTCGACCTCCGGGGTTCAGAGACCTGCCCGGTCGCTCAGTGAGGGGCGATGGCGCGGGCTGAATGTACACCGTCGCTACATACTATCATGGCCGCCATTGGGGAGCTCCACGTACAAGTCACCGCCATTGTCCAGAGGATGATTGTAACGGCTGATATCATCTGCCGGAGGCCGGATTCCGACCCTTTTTTGGGTGTTCATCAAGATTCTTTCCCCGCGGAACGAGCTCCAATTGCTACCGAGGACCCGGTGCGGAAGCCAGACTTTGTAATTCTTTGTGAACCCCAGTTGGCAACGAGCGAGCCCAAAACTATCGGATGTGTGTTTTGCCCTATGTCGATATCGCCTGGAATGGATGTGACTAGTCCTATATTTCATCGTGAGTTTTCAAAGGACAGTTGGATTAATAACCTGCCCCTTTTCTTCCAAATGGACTCAAAACGCTCTGCTGATTTATTGCTGGTGGGCAGTGAACTTTGTTTGACTTTTGGACTTTGTAAACATCTATCCTGTTATCACTCCTTCCGTGTCGCTTTGGAAATTTTCCTATTTCTTGCTCTTCCTGTTGTGATGGCGGTTCAAATGGACTGGGCTTGCATGAAGAATCGTAGTGGCCCGGGTTGACTTTAACCGTATGGGTTTGAATAATGACTTCATTTGACATGGGACTGTACCTCATGATTGCGCGGGAGGGGGGTGGTTTTTATACGCTTCCCCCCCTGTTGGATTTTACTTGTTGTGTTTTCTTATCCTGGAGATTTATGGGGTGGGTTGCTGCCGGCGGGGGGCAAGGGGACCGGGGGCCTGTTTGTTATTCCCTCCTCCACTTTCTTCTTTCCTTCTTTTAGGACCAGTTCCGGGGCGACAGGCACGCTGCTAGTGGGGATGGGCCGTAGCCATTGCAGAGGTGTAGGGTGGGGGGAATGGGGAGGGGTTTATTATTTTATATTAGTTTAGTTCTATGGCCTTTTTTTCTTCTTCCTTTCTTCTTTCACAAGAGACGGGTCGATTATCCTGTACCGATTTTCTTATTTGTCGAGTCTCTAATGAGATCCTTAATATCCTGTATCGTGGGTGGGCTGCCTTTGCGGACTGCTGTTTTGTCGGATTGATGTTCGTATTTCCCCTTTAACTTATGTATCGTTGCCACAATTGCATCCGTCGGTAAAGTTGCTTTGAACGCATTGTATACTTGCCCACCTTTTGATGTATCGTGTTAGGTGTATGACACCCGATTTATGTATATTCTCTTGTTTTTCTTCAATAAAAAAACCTTTAAAAAAAATTAAAATAATAATTGGCTCATTCAAATGAAAAGATGAAGGGACCTTGGGTATAAACGTAGGATTTGTCCGTAGTATAACCCTGTCCTGTCGAAATTGCAGAAAAGGCTCTTCCACTGAAAAGGCTTGAATTACGCGAACTCTCCTCGCCGAGGTTAGAGCTAGCAGCAGAGCTGTCTTCCAAGAGAGGAATTGTAAGTCTGTCTTGTGTATAGGCTCAAATGGTGGCCTCATAAACTGCATCAAGACTGTATTGAGATGCCAGGGTACTGGCGGTCGTAGAATGGGTGGAAAAGCTCTAAAGAGCCCTCTAACGAACTCCTTTATCAGTCTGTGAGACCAGAGAGACGGCTCGTCGGGCATTCTCCTGATTCTTGAAATCGCCGCCAAATGCACCTTCAGCGAAGCATGAGACAGACCTGCTTTTCATAACGACAACATGTAAGGCAGAATACCTTCTGGGGGTACCGACAACAGATGTAGACTTTGACTGGTACACCAGTGACAGAAGCGTGTCCATTTGGCTGCGTATGTCTTGTTGGTTGACGTAGCTCTGGATTGCGAAAAGTATTTGTCTGCAGTTTTGTGGAATACTCATGGCTTGAAATTCCCGCTCATGAGGTTCCATGCGGATAATTTTAGCGATGCTAGGTCCGGATGCAGAATTTGTCCGTTGCTCATTGATATGAGGCTCTGGAATGTCGGGAATTGCACCTTGTTGCCTTTCGACACCTGCAGAAGATCTGAAAACCATGCCTGCCTCGGCCAAGCTGGTGCTATCAGAATGACATGACATGGTCTGATCTCATTATGCGAATCACTCGTGATATTAAAGGAATTGGTGGGAACGCGTAAGCGAACATTCCCGTCCAGTTCATGTGAAACGCATCTCCTTTGGAATCCCGCTGAGGGTACCTGGACGCAAACTGATTGCATTTCGAATTGTCCCGGGTTGCGAACATGTTGAATGTTGGTGTGCCCCATCTTTGGAATACTCTGCGAAGCTGAGTGTCGTTCAGTTCCCACTCGTGCAACACACTCGTCGTGCGACTTAAGACGTCTGCTCGTGTGTTGAGGATGCCCTGTATATGCTGCACCTGAATAGAAATGTTGTGGTTTATCAGCCATTTCCAAATTCAGTGAAAGTGGTTTGGATCTCGTTCCTCCTTGCTTCAGAAGATAAAACATGGTCGTGGTGCTGTCTGTCTGAATGAGCACCGACGAATCCTGTATTCTGGACAGGAAAGCTTGAAGTCCCAGAAACACCGCTTTGAGCTCCAACATATTTATGTGAAGCTGTGCTTCCCACTCCGACCAGTGGCCCTGGATCTCCAACTCCTGGAGGTGCGCGCCACATCCTTGCAACGAAGCGTCCGTCGTCATCACGTATTTGTGATTCTGAGGTACAAAGTTGAGACCCTGATTCAAGTTCTTCTGAACCTTCCACCATGACATGGCCACCTTCATACGGTGAGTGATGGTAATCCGATCTTCGAAGGTTCCTTTGGATTGAACCCACTGTTCGTCTAGATGTTTCTGCAAGGGTCTCATTTGAAGACGGCAGTTTGGAACCAGTGGGATGCAAGAGGACATCATCCCCAACAAGGATTTGTACATCCGCACCGAAGTGAACCTTTTTGTTTGAAGGGATGTTGCAAGGCTTATTATTTTTCTCATCCTTTCCTCGGAAGGGTAAGCTTTTGTTTCTTTTGTGCATATCCAAGCCCCTAGGAATTGAATGCCCTGAGCTGGAATCAGTGAAGACTTTTCCAAGTTGGTCCTTAATCCTAACCGATGGAAAAGGCGGATGCAGCACTGAAGGGACCTTCTGGCTCTTGTGAATGATGGTCCTGTCACCAGCCAATCGTCTAGATACGGGTAAATGCAATGCCCCTTCAACCATAAGTGGGCCGCCACCGGGGCCATGCATTTGGTAAACACCCTCGGGCCGATTTGAGGCCAAATGGCAACAATTTGAATTGGAAATGGCGACTCTCCACGGCAAATCTTAGGTATTTCCTGTGCTTCCGATGGATTGGAATATGGAAATATGCATCCATGAGTTACAACGAAGCCATGAAGTCTTTCCTTCTTAACAGTAGGAGGATCTCCTGTAACGAGAGCATTTGGAAGGGTATTTTCTTTATATATTGATTCAGATCCCTCAAATCCAATACCTGTCTCCACTTCGTAGTTTGCTTCTTCTTGATGAGGAAGAAATGCGAATAGAAGCCTTTCCCTCGGTGTTGTTGAGCCCCCTTCTGCAAAAGTGAAAGGACCTCCTTTTGCAGTTCCTGTCGATGTTGATGGTGTCTGAGCACCGGGGGATGATCTGGTGGTATTTGTACAAACTCCAGGGTATGGCCTTTGCTTATAACATCCAAAACCCATTTGTCCGATGTTATGGACATCCAATTGTCGAAGAAGAGAGACAGATAATGGTCGTTTTCCGGGATCTGCTGTGTGGGGAGCGCCAGCATTAAATCATTGTTGCCTGTTAGATTGTTGATTCCTTCCTCTATTGGAGAAGTTGCCTCTAAGTTGCTGTTGGAAAGAGGAATTTGAAGGCCTATATTGATTGCCTGTATTGTATTGCTTATATCCCTGCTGGTTATAAGGCTGATATCTTTTGGATGGAAATGAAGATCTCTGATTAAACTGGCCCCTTGCACCTCTTTTACGAAAGGACTGGAACCTTCCTTGCTGAAGGGATCCTAGCGCCCTAGCGGTGTCCGTGTCTGACTTGATGCCCTGCAGCGCCTCATCAACATGCTTGCCAAAGAGATTTTCACCATCGAATGCCATGTCGACAATCTTCGCCTGCACCTCCGGATGAAATGATGTAGCCTTCAGCCAACCCTGTCTTCGGAGAGAAACTGCTCCTGCCATCTGCCTGAAGGCCATAGAAGAAACATCCATGGCAACATCAATGGATTCCGCGGCCGACTTTGCCCCATCCCGGAAAATAGCAGCTGCTTCCTCTTTTTTATCCTCTGGGAGTGCAGCCATAAGGGGTGCCAAATCCGACCACATTTGCCTGTTAAAACGGCTAATCAAGGCCATCGCATTGGCCGCTTTAATAGTGGAGGCTGCCATGACCGCAAACCTCTTCCCGGCTCCATCCATCCTCCTTCCCTCTTTGTTTGGCGGCACCATAGAAGTAGCCACTGGGTTCTTAGAATTCCTCTGAGCTGCTTGTGTCACCACCGACTCCGGTCTCAGGTGTCCTATCAGGCAGGCCGGAGAAGACTCTGGAGCTCTATACTTCTTTTCGATTCTAGGAACCGAAACTGCGATGGAGGCCGGCGTCTTCAAAATTTTTAGTCCTTCTTCCCAAAGGTGAGGGATGATCGGGATTGAGCGAGCAGACTTTCTGGCGTCATCTTTAAAATCATATAAGAAACATTCAGTTTCTTAGACCTCCATGTCCAGGTCAAATCTCTTGGCTGCTTTTTCCATAATGTCATGGAAACCTCCGATATCCTGTGGAGGAGAAGTGGTTGGCGATGGAGTAGGTGAAGGATGAGACGCCAAAATGTATTCATGCCAATCCTGTCCCGTAGAATCTTGAAGGATTTCACCTTCCTCAGGTTGTTCGTCATCGTCAGTGTCCGTTAGGTCATCTCTGATCGTGACCACTGGAGGTGACCTCACAGACTGCGTGTGAGGAGTAGAATGGGTTATCGGAGGCTGTGTTGCAGGCGCTGGCGTAGATGGTGCCGGCTTATCCGCCTCTGGGAAACGACGATAATAGTCGTTAATCATGAACCTCAGGTCAGAAACCAAAGCTGTAGGAATGGAGACTGACTCTTCTCGCGACTCCTCTCGCGACTCTTCCTGCTGCTCATCTTCCTCAGCATAGTCACAAGTCTCCTGGAAATATTTGTATCTTGCAGATTGAGACTGAGCTCTCTCCTTAAAGGAAAACACCTCCTCATCTTCTATGTCCTGACTCTTTATTTTAAGTTGCGAAGGACTGTAGGCCATTCCAGACGACTCCTCTCCTTCTAAATCCTGTTCCAGCAAAGAAGATGGAGGTAGAGGCGAAATCTGCATCCACGACGTGAATTCTGCAGATTTGCTTATGGTCGCCGAACCTCTAGACAACTGAAATGAGCGAAAGGATATCAAGGTCTTCGATTGCGATGATTTAAACGCCTTTGCCGTTGAAATTACACTCGTCGTTGACGGAGTCGTCGTCGACGGAGCCGACGTCACTAAAGCCATCGTCGACGACTTCGACGCCGATTTCGCCGTCGACGACGGTTTCTTCGTCGACGGTATGATCAGACTCGTCGACGTAGTCGTCGTCAATACGGTCTTAGTTCCCGTCGTCGACGCAGCTGTCGTCGTCGAAATAGTCGTCGTCGACGGAGAAGTCGTCGACGGAGCTGAAGTCTTTACCACAGATTTTACAGCAGAAACCAGGGAACTGGTCGACGGAGCAGACCCTGCCCCTTTCTGACCTGACGACTTCTTGATGGGAGCAGGAGGGAGAGATGAGGCTTCCTTCACCTTAGATTTAGCCTTCTTAGACTCCACCATTTCCTCAGAATGTGAGGCCTTTCTCTTCTTAGGCGTTAAAGTAGTAGACTCCTCACCAGAATCTGAATCTGATGCGGCCTTCTTTTTCTGAAGCCACAACAGCAGACGAGCCTCTCTGTCCCTCAAGAGTTTTAGCAGAGAAGGTTCTACAATATTTACAATCCTTAGCCACATGCTTTGGATGGAGACAGTATAAGCAGTCCTTGTGAGGGTCTTCAGAGAAAATCCTAGCCTTTCCACAGGATCTGCAAGGCCTGAAAAGCCTCTTTTTAGAGCTTTCAGCCATCATAAAAGAAATAGGTACACACAATACCTTAATCCAGAAGATAATATAGTTAAAAAAAACAAAGGTCAATAGTTCACACTGGAACAGCAAACTGAGCAGAGCTCAGGGAGACTCCTTTCTCACACGAAGGCGGTTGGAAATCTGAGGCAGGAAGTTGCTGCTGGGGAGTGTGAGGGCAGGGCAGCAATGCTGATTGGCTGACTTTTGGACCAAACAATGAGGAGGTCTGGTTACCAAATACTACAGTCCCTAGGGGCTTTTCTATGCAGTTTTCTTCTCTATGATACTGCTTTGGTCATTCTGTTATCGTGAGACTCCCACCATGACGACGGGGAAGATACAAGCATGTGAATCTATGAAAGATGTAATACTGGAGAACTTTGAAACTACTACACTTCCATGAAGATTCTGCCACGACCAGCTCATCTCTGACACTACTTTGTACTCTCTACCTTCTTGCATTTATTGGGTTTTTACAAGAACAATAAGTTAGTTAAGGCAGAACGTATGCTTCGTTAAATAAGATCATATCAGGCATGAGAGTGTCTTGCTATTAAAGGATACATTTGACTTCATGATCCGATACCAGAGTAATAACCAATACTGGACATTATTAATGCTTTGCGCTAACTGGAAGTTTTGCTGATCTCTTTTGAGAATGGAATTACAAACAAGCCATCAAAAACAAACAGTCCCCATATATAAGACAACCTCAATTGCTATACTTCCACACTGAGTGAACTCATTGGTGTTGAAATGTATTTGTGCTAATGTCAAATCATTAAACTGCAGTAGCCATCTTCTAATTAGACTCTATAATGCATTAACCTGAAGCTCTTGCCTCCTCGTGAGGCGGGATAGGCTGTTGACACCCGAGATGCGATTTTGAGAAATTCCTCAAGTGAAAACAAAGGGAAAAGAGTTTTCCATTAATATACAAACGAATGGCCCTTTCAATTTTACTGCTTCTCATGATCTAATTCCTGCACCCGCCACTTGAGGTAACTACATTTTTACTCATGTGACTACTCTAAATGCTTCCAATAACTGCTATAAATGATGGTATTTTCAAGTTTCGGCAACTTCCTGTCATTGAAAACCGGCAGGTGGATTAATGTCCTCTTTCAAGAAGTTTCTAAAAAGATACATCTTGCAAACTTAACTGAAACGCTGATGAATTGAGATTTCTTCAACGCTGGGCGGACTACGGCTTCTTAACTGTGAGCATACCTAGCCAGGCATAGTTCACTGGATGCAATGCAGTCCAGCACCCATCCCTATCATGTGTTCAAAACAGCACTTTCAAACTTGAAGCATATCACAGACTAGGTATTTGATACCATCAACTTATACTCTTAAGTTCATGCTGCAGTAGTTAGCGGGGTTTGGCAGTTCCGTCATGAACTGGTCACAAACTTTTCTTTCAAAATTGTAGTCCTACATTAAAAGCAAGACTCTCCTTTTTAATCCCCCTTGAGGTGTTACAGTGGTAATCCCTCCGATTCTTCACTTTCCCCGAATTTATTTAATGTTTACAGTTGTTCAATATGAGAATGACATTAACCCTTCACAGAACTCCATGGCTCTTCCCAGAACTCCATGGCTCAAAAGAACACAGAGATTTCAAATACATCTTAGCAAAATAGGCCAGTAGGCGTTAGTAAAATAGTCCTATAAGTGAAATAATTTTACTCAGCACTCAATGCCAATTAAAATATCAAGTTACCCAGACTTCTTCTTAGTTTTTAGGTCACTCCATCTAACCATCTAATTAACCGTGACATTATGAAACCAGAAGTTAAAATAACACTGAGCGGGGGCCAGGAGGACCAGGAGAATTATTGTATTTAAAGGTTTTATGAAATATCATTTTTGGACAAGTGCAAATTATCTACCGACAATCGATCTAGAAATGTATTTTTTTTTAAGTGAACTGTGACTCATTTTTTTTAGAGCATCTGAATCCTACAACACTTTCCGAGGCCCTGCCATATATTTTCACTGATAGAATGCATCCTTTCAAGTATGCCGCAGTCACATGTTTCAACATTACACACTGGAGAATGTGTCTGCATACTTGAATCAGCTGTATAAAAGGGGAAACTACCTTCCTACCTGCAGTATCTCTCATATGTCCACCCCTCCTTCATCAAAGGCCTCACTATCCAAGAATAAAAGATATTAAGATGTTGCTTCCTAGACCCTTAAAATCACTAGCAAAAATTAAAAGTAACACCATGGCAGTTTGGCAGATTATTACATACTGTTTGTGTAATTTTGTTTCAAACTCAGAAAATAGGCCAGGTACATAAGAGTTGTGAACACTTCAATGCCAACACCAAAACAAGGACAAGTCATAGACAGGTCTGTGTGGATGTCAGGAAGGTTGGATTCACAAAGAGCATGTCAAGTACGTATCAATCACTACCTCTTTTCTAAAACTGCAAACCTTAGGAAAAAGCACATAGAAAATGTTCGAGTTTGGCAACATCAAATGTCAAAGCAATCCAAAAACCACAAATACTGTACATGGATTATAATAACTACTTTTAAAAGGTTTTCAGGAAACAAACTACAAAGAAGGTAAAATAAAATACAAACACCGAAAATCCCAAAAGGTAAGTCTTCAAAAAACCAACAGTATTAAATATAGCAATAGCAATGGTTAACTATCAAATCCACTTCAAAAAGAAATCCATTCTTCGGCCTAACTAATATCCTTTAGCAAAGCTGTGGCTAGTAATTTATTTCATATGATATAATGCTTAACAGCAAAGAAACTATTGGTTTAATTCTGCATGTGAGGAAAAGGCAGTGGTTAAAAACACCTGGATTAAAATTAGCAGGAAAACAGGGAATTCTGTTTGCAGGAATTGTCGTCCTGCTATGCGCCTTCAAGTATCCAGACAAGCTCCAATCGTATGCTGGTTTTTAGAATCTATGAATTTGGGAGTGGAGGACGCTGTAGAAACTACTGAGGAGGCTA
Source organism: Lissotriton helveticus (assembly GCF_964261635.1). Taxonomy (NCBI): domain Eukaryota; kingdom Metazoa; phylum Chordata; class Amphibia; order Caudata; family Salamandridae; genus Lissotriton; species Lissotriton helveticus. The sequence goes on along the minus strand of NC_136061.1, from coordinate 1,722,300,796 downwards.
GTTAAACATTTCGACAAATTCAAAACATTGTTGCAGTACTTTTGTACTATGGCAGGGCCGATGGATTTAACCCCTTCGCCGCAGGGGTAATTCCCCCACGGCGCGGGAGGCGTGGGGGGCAGCGGCGCCGCGGTGCTCGTGGTGAGCCCAGCTCGTCATGAGGCACAGTGGAGCTGTGCTCATGACGAGCTGGGCTCGTCACGACTCTGCCCAGTGATTGATTCTCCTGCACAGGCGGGGAATCAACTGCGCGTGGGCGGACCGCGACCGTTATGACTAGCCCAGCTCGCCATGAGCACAGCGCCACTGTGCCTCATGACTAGCTGGGCTCGTCATAAGCATGGAAGGGGTTAATGTTTGACGCATTGCCTTGGACTGAAAGATGTTCACAATTGTTTCAACGTTACCAGATTTCTCAAAAATAAGAAACAAGAACCCTAACTGAGGTCCAAGTGTAAAAGAAGAATAGAGTTTACAGGTACAAAGTTACACGGTATGTGTTTCAGCTACTTTGTCAGCCCATCAGGAAGGATAACCTCTATTTGGCTTTGGGAATACCTAAAGAAACTTCACATAATAAATTCCACTAATCATGTAGCTTATTAGTCTCACAATAATTTTATAATGCTTTAGAACACACGACTACTTGACAAACAAGAAAATACACCATGTCCAACTGGTTTAGCCATCTTTTAACAGTGAATGGATTTTACACACAAGACCGACACAGATTAAAAATTTATTTTATTGGTAATATTATACTTACAGATTTTCCAGAAGTTGACTGTTGTCTTGCTTTGTACCTAGCTGACTGACCATGTTCCGTATTTGAGCAGCTAGACAAATAAAAATTTGAAAATGTTAAGTGTGTTACAAAATTATAGTTTGCTTTCCTTTTCAAAGAAATTACATTTAAAGGCAAATTAAGTATAGGTAGCCCCAAGGGCACTAATGGGAAGGGAATGCTCCCTACATGGTAAACAGACATGTATCCCTGCCCTGAGTGCCTCGCAGCTAGTAAAACTGGTATGGTGGCTTTAGATTTGATCCTAGGATCTCCCTAACCTAGTAGTGCATAGATGGCAAGACCTCTCCTGACAAATCCAAGTCCAGGACCGGTTCAGTGCCTGTTTGGGCACAACAAATGTATTCTCATAGTAGGTAGCGTGGTGCTAACGATGACCTGGGGATATAAAAAATTAGCAGTAAAGCACACTGCATTTTTTGATCTCTTGTACGGCTATAACTTTTTCTTGTGAAAGTGCAGTAGACTGTCCACTGGTTTGTTTAGTTCCACTATGAGGTGAAACCCAGAACTTTGCACTGAAATCCTGTGTGCATGTCAGATGCGTATTTGTGCAGTGAGTGTGTGTGTGTCACATATATGGTAGTAGGACTCAGAGTGCTGTTTAAGCCTCATGAGTACAGGGGCCAATAGGATTCATTTTAGGGGGTGCTGGTTTAGCTTGGCACAACTTGTGGAATAAGGATGAGGACAGCTTCCCCCGAAGAGTGGAAGAATATTGCATGCATTCCTACCGCTACAGGGTGGCGACCCGGACAGAGAAGTGTGGAGGCTGGAGACGGGGCTTCCCTTAGAAATTCAATAAGAACCTCAACAAAGAACTGCTGATTAGCTCTTTGAGAGCACCACCATTTGGTAGATGGCAGGGTGAGGGGTGGGACAGCAGTTTGGGTTGTTCAAGGTGAGGGCATTTCTAAGGAGGGCCTGCCCTTTTTTCATCTTGGTTACTGCTTCAGGGACGTTGGTGACAGCAAGGAGCAGAGAACATATACTTCATTGCGCCCACATTTTGGGTACTCTTGCTTGGAGCCAGCCCCACTGCTATCTGCTCTACAAACCCTCACTTTTTATTAAGGTTGTGTATTTCAAGCAGCCTGAAAATTATTTCTTAAAGCTAACCAAACCAAACTTGTTCTGAAGCCTTTTGACAGCAGTTTCACATCCCTTGTCTAGAATATGTATCTAAGAATGGGAGCCAAGCCACACAAATTAGTTCCAGTATCAAGTTCTTCTCGACCAATGAATGGAGTGCTTCACTGGGTACTCAAAGAACTGATTCCTAACAAGGGATGGTGTCTGACTGAGTCTCCCAGAGGTGTGGGAACATCACCTGAAGGCAACACTTTATATTGAAGGTGAGAGTATGACTAAACAGCCTAGAAGGTTTCCTGCCTGCTGAGAGTGGGAAGGAGTATGCCTGCCGTGAAGGAGGATAGACTATCCAGGTGGAGCCCAGCGTTTTTCCAGCAGAAGCAATCAGAGAAAGACGACAATGCAAATGTAATAGCCAGTGGCTGAGATTAATTCAAGCATTCCAACCATGACTTTTTTTTGTATACTTTAGTCTGTCATCCTAAGTGGGAAGGGTATGCCTAGACATGGGCCCCGTGTACATTGTGTCACTGGAACCAAGTTATAACTGGCTGATGAGCACTAACTAGGGTCCTCAAGAGCGGGGGATCGTTCCCCCACCTGCTGCGAGCTCAGCATGCACACACAAATGGCTGGGTCCAAATCAAGGTGGTATGGTGTCCAAAATAATGATGGACTGGGATGAAGCAAGAGTAATTATCAGTGACTTAGATTAATTCAATTATTTCATCAATCACTACTTTGTATAGTTTAGAATGTAAATGTGTGACACAGGGGTGACCAGGGGTGACTTAGAAGGACCCCCCCACCGTCTCTCTGCACAGATTATGAGTGAGCTGGGTCAAGACTTTTCAGAGCATGTATTAAGGTGTCATACCACAGCCCGATGCGACATTGAGAGACCTGGTGAAACAGAGATGGAGACAAAGGCCGCATTGTCCACATAGTGGAGAGCCCTGATTAGCCTGGAGGCCACAACTGCCAGTGCTGGGAGCCTGCCTGCAGCCACTACTTCTGATGAGAGGTAGTGGCGGACAGTTACGCTTCAGTAAGTCTATCTCGCAGACCTTCAGCCTAGCGAGGTAGCCGCTGGGGTTTCCATAAAAAAAAAAAAAAAGTCATTGCTGTCAGTGTGGAAATGAAATTCATATCTATAGCACTGTCCAGATGGCCATAAACGACTAGCAGGTAAACAATGGAGCTTAGCCTGTATGTGAGAACACACCTGCTTGCGACTATTTGCTAAGATAACACTAAAATTAGTTGCTTCCGAGCCAGTGATAACATTTAAGACATCTGCACCAGATTCTTTCCCCTGTTTAAGCCCATATTGTATTGAGGATGGTAGTAACAGGATCCCTACAATAACAGGAGGTGGCACCTCACTTTCAGAATGCAAGTTATGACAATTCATTATATCTTACCGATTGGATTATTTAGTATAAAGTTCAGCTGTGATATTGCCGAAGGCGTGCCTAAGGCAAGCCCGTCTGCACCTGTCAGCGTCCCAGAGGCGTCCGGTGCCGGAAACGCTGCTGCCTACACACCACCGAACTTGCACACAAGAGACCATTGATTATGTTACAGCAGAGACAGTCTATTGGCAATAGGTAAGTGTGCGAGCTGCTGCTCCCACTTCTCTCTTGCTGCTGACACAAATGGCCTTAGTTGTATTGACTAAGTGGGCGCTCTCTCCCCACCCCTGCCCCCCCGACGCATGTTGCATAATGAGGTAATAGACCTTGGCCAAACCCCCCTCCCTCCCCCCCCCCCCCCCTGCCCCTCTACCCCCCCACCAAGTCCAGGATTCAGAGATTGAAAACGACCTAAAAGCAATACTCCTGAACACACGCTCCATGAAAAAGCATGAGTTCCAAATCTTTGACCTCTTAATGATTTCATATCTGATGTCATGTTTTTGACCGAGACATGGCTAAATGAAGGCTCCAATCCCATGCTCGCGAATGCAATTCCCCCTGACCACCTGATAATTAGAAAGGATAGACCTGGAGGTCGGGGAGTGGCTATTATTTAAAGAAACTCCTTTTCTTGCATATCTCTACCCACTATTGAGGTAGAAGGAGCCGAGAGTCTTAGCTTTTTGTTATCAGTATCTGCCCATCAGTCAATTGCTGGCATTGTAATTTACCACCCACCAGGGCCGGTTCTTGAATTCTTTAAGCAATGCCATTTCGCCTATTGCTGCAAAATACAAGTAATGCTAGGTATTCTGTGATTTTAACGTCCACATGGCTCAATCTACTGATCCAGAGTTCTTGAAACTATATGAATCCCTATATATCCTCAATTTGACTCCTTAGGTTTTTTCCCCCTACACATGAAAAGGGCCATATCCTCGCCCAAATTTTCTCAACTGACAGGATTGAAATGAACCCACCTTCTCCTCTCATCTGGTCTGACCACTTACTACTTTCTTTTAGATTATGCAAAGAATCAGCACAGTCTTAATCCCACTGCAAACCACATGCCACAAGTTTCAGGCCTTTCAATCAGTTGACTTCAGAGGCATTAGCCAGAGCACTTAAGGAACACCCTATCTCTTTTAGTGGCCACTTAAAAAGCAACTTACACTCTCTAGAATATTGGCTAGAGGTACGTGCGAATGAACTTGCCCCCCCTAAGACCCTAGTGGCAAATGGCTGCACAGCCTATGCCCCTTGGTTCAATGAGGTTCTCAGGAAAAGCAGAAGCCCCTGCAAACGTCTTGATAGAACCAATTTATACGCCATTTTATCAGAGGAATTAAAATTCTTCCTCCAGACTCTAAAAGCCCATTACGCCAAAGTTCGCGAGGAAAAAAAGAACTTTCTGTTCTCTAAAATCAAGCAAGCTGGGAACAGTAGCAAGTAACTGTTCAAAATTGTCAAAGATTTCTCCCCCCCAGTTCCACTAACAGCCTTTTTACCCCTACAAATGAATGGACGAATCTGAATGCGCAATACTTTTATTAAAAAATTACAACCATTCAAGCCTCGCTTGGGGAAATCCCCACTGCTACGCGGGGCAACACAGACGGGTCACCTCCTGTTTTTTCCAACGTTGGAGGGACTCTCCTGCAATTCCCCCCCATAATTATGGCTGACTCCCTGAAGATACTGAAATCACTGAAATCAGACTCCCCCTCAGACCCTGCCCAGCGAAAACACTAGCAACCATTGCAGAGGTGATCAACCCAGCTGTTAACCGGGTTCTGACCCTCTCTTTATCAGAGGGTTAGTGGTTCCTGAAAGCTGGAAACATGGGAGAATCCTAACTCTCTTAAAGAAACGTTCAGCCAACCCTTCTGTAGCTAGCAACTACAGGCCAATTTCGTTGCTGCCTTTCTTCTCCAAGGCTTTCGAGAAATATGTAAATAGGGTCTTTTGTTGAGGCCAATAACATACTACATCCTAGCCAGTCAGGGTTCAGAGCCAACTACAGTATGGAAACAGCCCTACTGGAAGTTTCAGAATCCATTAAAACAACACTTGACAGAGGAGGCAAGGCCGTACGAATATTGTTTGACCTCTTTGCGGCCTTCGATACCGTTCCCCATGCTCTTCTTCTGCGCAGACTTCAGGGCAGTGGCATTGGTAGCACGGTTCTTCAGTGGTTCACTTCTTACCTGGAAAGCCACCAGCAAACTGTCTGGTCGCCCACCTTTTCAGCCGCTATTTCCCTACCTGAGCCCTACCATCTTCAATGTGTTTATGGCACCCATGGCGCTTTTGGCAGAACAATACGGCGCCAAAGTAATATCTTACTCCGACAATACGCAGCTATTGTTCACCTGCGAAAAGTATATGGCCCTGAATGGGACCGAGATAAACATCTGCCTGTCTAAGGTGTTCGCCTGGTTTAAATAGGACCAATTGTTGTGCAATTCTGAAAGTCTGAATTTTTGTTTTTTTGGGACACAACCCAGGTGAGGAATGGCGCAATTGGTGGCCACAGAATATGTCTCCCCTTGCTAATTTAGCTACCAGGGTCAAAAACCTTGGGGTCAAATTGGATGCGGACATGTCCATGAAGTCCCAGTTCCAAGCAGTGGCCGGCACATGCTTTGGCCTACTGAAAATGTTGAGGAATTTCCTTCCACTACTCCCAGTTCCTCATAGGAAAACAGTGGTCCAAGCATTGATTGTTTCCCACCTCGATTATGTGAATGTCCTGTACTTAGGCCTCCCCGACTGTCTTCGTGGCCGATTACAGGTGATGCGAAACGACGCAGCAAGAGCCATACTTCATGAAGCATGTGTGTCATGAAGCAATGCTTCAGGACACACATGACTCCTTATTTGAAGTCCCTACACTGGCTTCCAGTGCGTAAGAGGACACATTTTAAAGACCTGATATTGGCCTACAAGGCCTTCCACAATATGGAGGCCTCATACTGGAGATACAGAATACAGCACTATGCTCCATCTAGAAATTTGAGGTCTTCCACCCAGCAGCTTTCGACTGTTCCGAGGTTCTCTCGATTCCGTCTGGGTGGACGTTCCTTTCAGGTGGTAGCCTCTCAGCTTTGGAACAGCCTGCCGCCATCTTTACGTCAGGCTCAGGATCTTCTCCGCTTTAGGCGTGGCTTAAAAACCTGGCTTTTCTCACAATACAGCAGCTGATATACGTGTGCCGGTATTGTTCTGTCACTGGTTTCTTTTTCTCGGCACCGGGACACTCCTGGGAGTAGCTGTGCGCTTTTTAAGTGACCAGCAACATAATATAACAAAGAATCTTCGTTTTCCATAAAATGCTGGAAATTATGTTATTGTGTCTGCTGGTGGACTGTTGAGTTCTGATCTCTGCTCTGCACACTCCCTCTCGGAGAAGTCTGTGACTGCTGCCCTCACTACCGGAAAGTCAAGTGTGAAAAAGTGAACGCTCTTACCATAACTAAAGTTGCACTATAAAGATCAACATCTTCAAAGAACTCTTACAGATAAACACAACAAATTGCTTTGTTTGGGCAAGTCACAGAGATGTGTCTGTTGCAGACTCAATTCACAAATAATCCAGGAACTAAAAATAACTGACTGACCAGGGTGAATTTCCATTTCAATTCTTGAAGATGTTGAAGTAAGTGAAAAGAGTCAATGACGTATTTAGAATGAATATGACAGTTTGCAAAATCTATGTGGAAATCCGTTGAATTCACTACAACCCAAAAATCTTTTTCACATTATTACACACCAGCTGACACATGTATGAGGCTGTAGAATATTCATAATTGTGCTTTCCAGACACAAAATAAAGTATTAAACCACATTTCTTAACAGTTGCCTACTTCGGCTAGTCCTAATCACCAGGAGATTAACTTTAGCAAGTAATTTTAGCAAAGGGTCCGATCCACAAAGGTAAATATACATGTGTATATTTACTTATTTATAGATCTACTGCTAAATATAACTCACCACTCATTTGCTATTCACCATTTCTAAGCTGAGGTTTACATCTTGGTGTAGACCAGGAGTACTCTAAATATTGACCATGGGGCCAAAAAATTATGGTATGTGGTGTGACCGAGCCTGCTTTGATGACATCAGGGTAGGGATCAAATTGTGTGGGGGAGGAGGAAGATGTGTTGGGGGTATAATATGAATGTAGGGAAAGCGAAACATGTACATGGTGTGGATAGTCATGGAACAATTTTGAGTTAATCCTTCCATATTGTCCTCTGAATTATGTCCCTAGTGTCTAGAAGAATCCCCAGATTTGACAATTCTGTGAAATTGGTGTACCTGAGTCTCTATCCCTCTACCGCGCCCTGGGGCAACCCTTCCCAGCTTGTTAACCTTTGGCGAATCAAGTGTACAAAGGAAGTAACGATTATTGAACAGGAACTAAATAGAATATTAGGGCTCACAATAGCCTTATGTATTTAGTCTCTTGTCTGTAAACTTTAGAGATGCTTAGAAATAGGCTCAGTTAAAATAGCCAATGCTATAAAACATCCTTGGCAAAGACTCCCGCAACAAGGTGTGCATTTCACGGAGGTGGACAGACAAAAACACCCAACCTCCACCACTAGACAAGGGAACGAACACCAAGAATCTTAGTCTACTCACTAAATGATGTCGTAACGAGAAAGTTATGAATCTTGAAACAAAGAATCCTGCACTGCGGTGTTGGGACTCCAGATTCACTAAAATGGATGATGATAGTCATAAGCTTCTTATGTATTTGTGCCCTTAACTGCCATAATGTGAAAGAACCACTAAAGTCTTGATGCAAGCTATAGCCAGATGCCTGACTCAGGCTCAGCTTAATGTTCTCTTGAAGCCTCGATCCAAAATGAACTAAGCCTTCATGTGGCTTCTATCAGCCACCCACGCGCTAACTGCATGTGCCAAGAATTGAAGATAATGCATTAACTTTTAAATAAAAGAGGGGAAAAAATACCCATCTACTGGCTGAATTGCACAAAGTTAAGTCAGAAAACCAGGCAGCAATCCCGGCTTCCCTACATGACCATACCATACAGGGCAATCCAAGGAAAATATTTTATTTGACTTTGCCTCCTTTTCCATCATTGAAAGGACCTTGAAATACAGGAGTTTAGGATGTGCGCTGTGAGAAAACCTTCTCTTGTGTTTGATTTAACAAACTATAATGCTGTTCCGTGCGATAGAACTTAAGCCACCCAGAGGATGCACTTGACACATACCATGCTTCTTGGTTCACTAAAGGTATTGCTGTAAGGTCGGGCCCAAGGTCCGCTATTGCTAGGATAGCGCCTTCGGGCGAAATTAAATTTGATGACCTTCTTGCTCCTTCTCTCGCCAAGGTATTCCCTATACCCTTTTCTAATATCTCTTTCTCTCAGATAAAATTAACATTTTACAATGCAGACTCGTTGCTGCAATATGCCTATTTTATGGGTGTATAGGACAGCAGTATGGATTAGTTACTTACCTGTAATCCTAGTTCTCTTCCAGGGGTATCCTCATCAAAGTCATAAGCATTAGAGTATTCCCGCCCATGCGCGGGACCCCGGAAACAATATATTATATGTGCCCCACATATATATAGACATATATATATAAATATATATATATATATAAAAATAAGCAATTGCAGCCAAATAAAACCATAGAGCTGGAATATGCCGTGAAGAATTTCCACCATACAGTGTATTTTGCATTAGAAACATGAGAAACAACACCAATGCTTGTTTAGAAACTGTTTTAATGCTTAGAAAACAGTAGAAATTCTCATAACACACTGTAAGCATATACAGCTCCCAGGCTGCATTGCAAATCCCCAGTCTAAAAAGACTGAAAAGCTAACCTGTAGCTGAATGTACTAAAACTGACGCCGTGCCTTTAAGGCACCTCTGCCCCTAGCTTCCCATCATGCCTCAGGGGTTACAGTTAGGTCAGTTGTTCTTTTCGGAGACTGAAAACCAAACCATGGTAATAACAGGTTAAAAAACATCTCCTATTAATAAACAAAGTCCTTTGCCCGGGGAGGCGGGAGGGTTGCTTATGACTTTGATGAGGATACCCCTGGAAGAGAACTAGGATTACAGGTAAGTAACTAATCCTTCTCTTCCAGGGGATCCTCATCAATAGTCATAAGCATTAGAATAGAGTAGCGAGCCTCACCTCATCCCTGCGGGCAAAGGAATCAACAGATAACATTCATATCCGTAGACCCAAAAATAGGCCTTATTCTACCCAAATAGGTTTCTCAAGGAGGCTTGCCCTACTTGAGAATCCGCTCTGGAATCAGACTCTAGGCAATAATGCCTTGTAAAGGTATGGACTGATTTCCATGTCGCAGCCTTGCATATTTCTGACATAGGAATGTCATGCAAAAAAGCTATTGTGGCTGCTTTCCCTCTAGTGGAATGAGCTTTGGGTGATTGCAACAAAGGTTTGCCAGCCAGCTGGTATGCTAGTTTGATACAAGAGACAATCCATCTGGAGATGGATCTTTTGGCTGCTGCAAACCAGGTCCTCATAGCACCATAATTGACAAAGAGTTGGTCTGTCTTTCTGGTGTCCTTCGTTCTTTCTAGGTAAAACTTTAGCACCCGTTTAAGATCTAACGAGTGCAACGACCTCTCAGCTGGGGTCGATGGGTTAGGAAAGAACGAAGGAAGGGTAATCGTTTGATTTATATGAAAATCCGATACCACCTTTGGAAGAAAAGAAGGGTGAGCCCTCATTACTACTCTGTTGTGGTGAAACACAGTGTAAGGTTCCTTGGTGCAGAGTGCTTGTATCTCGCTAACCCTGCGCGCAGAGGTTATTGTCACCAAGAAGGCCGCCTTCCAAGTGAGATGCTGCAAGGAGGCCTTGTGTATAGGCTCAAACGGTGTAGACATCAGTCTGGAGAGAACCAGGTTCAACTCCCAGGGAGGAGAAGGATTTCTCACAGGGGGATAGACCTTCTTTAATCCCTGAAGGAAATCTTTCACCACTGGGACTTGAAAAAACGACGTTTGTGTAGGTGATTTTCTGTACGCTACTATGGCGGATAGATGAACCCTAATAGAAGCGTATTTCAACCCTGATGTCGCTAAGTATAGGAGGTATGGAAGAACTACCTCTTCTTGTCCTTTGGTGGGATCAAAGCCATGGTCCTTACACCAAATGAAAAATCTTTTCCACTTGAACGCATAAGACGCCCTTGTGGAAGGTCTCTTTGCCTCTCTTAAAATATTCATACATTCCGGAGGCAGATTTAAGTGTCCATATTGCAAGACCTCAGGAGCCATGCAGTCAGGTTCAGCGACGGGAGGTTGGGATGCAGGATCCTCCCGTTCATCTTGCTCAGCAGGTCTGGCCTGCACGGCAGACGTCTGCGTGGACACAGCGACAGATGTAACAGGTCTGGATACCACCATTGTCGCGGCCAATCCGGAGCAATTAGGATCATGTCCATGCTCGATCTGATGAGCTTGGCCACCACCTTCGGAATCAGTGCCAGAGGGGGAAAAGCATAAGCGAACATTCCTGTCCACTCCAGCAGGAGAGCGTTCCCTTGAGTCCCTGGCCGGTGGAACCTGGACGCGAAGGCGTGGCATTTGGCGTTTTCGTCGTCCGCAAATAAGTCTATGTCTGGACGACCCCAGCAACGGAAGAGTTCTTCGACTACTTCGTCGTTTAGCACCCAGTCTGGCTGATCTTCGAAGTGCCTGCTGAGTGCGTCTGCTTTTGTGTTTAGCTCGCCTGGAAGGTGTACTGCCACCACCGACAGTCCCCGAGCCAGAAGCCAGTGCCAGATTGTCTGGGCCTCCAGAGACAGAGGGCGAGATCGAGTTCCTCCCTGCTTGTTCAGATAGAACATAGTTGTAGTGTTGTCCGTCTGAACCAGGATTTTGTCCGTTGTTATTGCTGGAAAGAACGCTTTGAGCGCCAGATGAACTGCTCGAAGCTCCAGCATGTTGATGTGGTATGTCTGAAGGTTGGTCGACCAGCGACCTTGAATCTGAAGATGACCCATGTGAGCACCCCAGCCTTCCAGAGATGCGTCCGTTACCACAGACAGCGAAGGAAGAGGTTGCTGAAAAGGGACTCCCTGCAGGACATTCCGAGGGCGAGTCCACCACTGTATTGAGGTCAGTGCTGCTTGAGACAGGATGATTCGATCCTCCCAATCTCCAGTCGCTTGGTCCCACTGATCCTCCACAGACTCTTGAAGAGGCCGCATCCTCAACCTGGCATTCTGTATTAGGAAGATGCAGGACGCCATGGAGCCCAATAGAGACGCTACTTCTCGCACCTTTGGACGAGGAAACTGAAGCAACTTTTTGCATTTTTGCCCCATGGAAGACAGTCTCTCCTGCGAAGGAAACGCTCTTCCTAACTTTGTGTCTAGAACTGCTCCCAGATAGTGGATAGTTTGCGTGGGCTGCAGGACCGATTTTACTGTGTTCACGTGAAGGCCGAGCCTGTGTAGTTGTTGGAGACACAGGTGACAGTCTTTGGTGGCTTGACGAGGGGACGGACTCTTCAGGAGCCAGTCGTCTAGATATGGGTACACAAAGAGACCTTTTTTGTGTAGACACGCCGCTACCACTGCCATGCACTTGGTGAAGACCCTTGGTGCGGATTTGAGTCCGAAAGGAAGCACTTTGAACTGATAATGCTTGGTCCCTACCAGGAACCTCAAGTACTTTCGATGACCTGGTGTAATAGGAATGTGGAAGTACAAGTCTTGTAAATCCACCGAACACATCCAATCTCCGATTTGTAGATGAGGACATATTTGGTGGAGTGCCAACATGCAAAACTTCTCTTTGACAACCACTTTGTTGAGGAGTCGAAGATCCAAAATAGGTCTGAATTTGCCTTTTTGATCTCTTTTGGGGACAAGGAAATATCTTGAGTACACTCCTTTCCCCCTTTGGGATAGGGGTACCTCTTCGATTGCGTTTTTCTTTAAGAGGACGCTCACTTCCCTTTTGAGGAGCTCTAGTTGGTACGAGCGAGACTTTTTTGGAGGAATCGGTTGTGGTTTCTTCCGGAAACGTAGCGCATATCCATTGCGCAGTATATTCAGCACCCACCGATCTTTTGTGATGCTGACCCACTCTGCCAGGTGTTGTGCAGCACTTCCTCCCACTGGAGTGGGTAACGGCTCCAGAGGAAGCCACTGCTCAGGCCTTGCCTCCTCTAGGCGTGGTAGAGGACTGATTATGTCCGCCTCTGCCTCTGCTCGACCTTCCTCCTCTGTATTGCGGCTTTCCTTGTGGCTTGTTTTGAGACCATTGAGGGGTTTGAACCCTCTGTTGGCCTCCCCGGTTCTTGTTGGTCTTGAAGCGTCGTTTGAACAGCCCTTTCTGTTTTTCCAGACCAACTGCCTTCACTGTATCTAACTCAGTCTTCATACGGGTAATTTCCTGATCGGCATGCTCCCCGAAGAGTGAAGATCCGGAAAAAGGTAGATTGAGGATGCGCTGCTGGGCATCTGGTTTGAGTCCAGTTAAACGTAGCCAAGAGGATCTCCTCGCACATATCCCATGTGAGTAGGCATGTCCTGCTAGAAGGGCGTTATCTGCTGATGAACTAATCATTTGGTTTGCCACCAAACAGCCCTCCGTCACTGTCTCCTCAAAGTCCTTCTGGTCCTCCTTGGGCAATTTCCCTTTGAATCGTTCCATGGAGTCCCATAGGGCTCTATCGTACCTTCCCAGAAGGGCTGATGCACTAGAGACTTTCAGGGATGAAGCTGCTGTGCTGCATACCTTGCGTCCCCAAGAATCTTGCGTCTTGCTGTCTTTGTCAGGAGGAACTGACGAAGAAGGAGCGACTGTGAGATTCTTCTTAGCTGAGGTTACTATAACTGAGTCCGCCGCAGGCTCTCCTTTAACAAAGATAGGATCTGAGTCGGCCGGCCTATATTTCTTCTGGATACGTGCCGGTACTGCCCTGATCGTTGCTGGCGTGAGGAAAACCTCTTTGATTGGGTCCATTATCCCTGGAACCAATGGGAGCAAAGGCCGTGTATATGATTTGTGATGAAGGGTCTCAAAAATCACAGTAGTGGACACCTCTGGAATAGCCATCTCCATATTCAGTTTGTGAGCACCCCTTTGCAAGACGTCCAGATACAAGCGGGGAAGCTCTTGAGCGAGGGCTGTCTGCCAGCGTTGGAGAGTAATCCCCTTTAGAAGATCTAGATGAAGATGGAGAGGAGGATGATGGAGTTCTTCTCCTGTGGTGAGAATGCTCCTTCCTCACTGGTGATCTCCTAGGTCGTTCCTCCCTTCGAGGAGAACGTGATTTCCTATGATGCACTGGAGATCTCGATCTCTCAGTCCGTACCTCCTTTCTCGGTGTTCGAGATCTGGGTTGTTCCCTCCTTGGTGATCGGGAGACCCTGGGGGTATGCGACCTGTCCGCTCTTCTCTCTCGTGAGCGTGATCGGTGAATGGTAGGACTCTGTCCATCTGCCTCTTCTGCCAGCTGCTGAAGAGGGGACCTGTGGACTGGACTCAAGTACCTATGTAGTCTCTCTGTTGCCCCAGAATCCTTCCAATTACTCAACGGACCATACCATCTTGGCGAGAGTCTTGTCTGTGTGATGTACCGCCGCTGGGGACTCTTTTGCACAGGACTCCTACTCCTAGAAGAGGATCTCGATGAACCCGAGGCACTTAAGGAGGAATGGAGCGAAGCAGATTGTGTCACTAGGACTGTCGAAGGCACTGAAGGAGATCTCCGTCTCACCGGTGTTGGAGGACGTCTCAAAAGCCTTTCCCTCGACGTCGAACGCCTCTGCGGCGTCGACGGAGTGATAACCTTTGACGTTGAATGCTTCGACGTTGACCTGTGGTCCCTCGACGTCGATCGGCGATGATGAGCCGACGACTGAGTCTTCTCCCTTGACGTCGAACGGCGTCGTCCTGCCTTCGACGGAGGTCTCGACGTCGAACGGCGTTGCCCTGCCGTCGACGGAGGTCTCGACGTCGAACGGCGTTGCCCTGCCGTCGACGGAGGTCTCGACGTCGACCGACCTTGGTCTGTCGGCGACGGAGATGCCAATCGTCGTTGTCCTGTCGTCGACGATGCCCTCGACGTTGACCTGACATGCGACGTCGAGCACCGACGTGCCGTCGATGACGATCCCTTCCTCGACGGCGAGCGTCCGAGGGGGCTCTTACTCCTCGACGCCGAGCGCCTCCGTGGAGACGTCGGCGGAGGTGTCACACTCTTAGGAGCCTGTCGACGTTGAGACGACGGCGGGTGTGATCTGTGCCTCGACGCCGATCGTCGCCTGGTTGACGACGGCGGAGGTGATTCAAATCTTGACGTCGATCTTCTCGTCGACGATGATCTCGTGGCTTCTCTCGACGCCGATCGTCGCCTAGTTGACGACGGCGGAGCTTTCTTCGTCGTCGGTGAACTTCTCGACGACGACTCCCTCATCGACGCCGGTCCCGACGTCGACGGAGCTTTTTCTCTCGCAATGTCTATCAGATGCCGTTTTTTCAGCGCCGAGCCCGGTGCTGAGGTTGATGGACGCTCTGACTTGCCTTTGGAGGGAGTTCTGGGTCTCTTTGAACTCTTCCTCTCTGTAGATCTTCCTCTCATGGATCTCTGGGCCAGACCAGAGAGCCTGTTCCTCTCTCTGTCTCTAAGAGTCCTGTCAGACAGATTTTTACAATGTGAACAGTCTTTAGGATCATGATCCTCTGGCAAACATAAAATACAGACCTCATGAGAGTCTGTTTTTGCCTTCTTGTGGCCACAAGAAGGGCAATCATCAAATAATGAGGGCATCCTGACAGGAAAACCTCACAAAAAATCGACTGCTAAGCAGCTATTTACTTGACCCTGTTGTTAAAAGTCAAAGTAAATCAAAAAATTGTTCTATAGAAGATTTTCTGACTGAAAAAGGCAGAAAAATGTGGAGCTGTGTATCCAGGGTCCGTCCTGAAGGAGCCGGAAAGAACAACTGACCTAACTGTAACCCCTGAGGCATGATGGGAAGCTAGGGGCAGAGGTGCCTTAAAGGCACGGCGTCAGTTTTAGTACATTCAGCTACAGGTTAGCTTTTCAGTCTTTTTAGACTGGGGATTTGCAATGCAGCCTGGGAGCTGTATATGCTTACAGTGTGTTATGAGAATTTCTACTGTTTTCTAAGCATTAAAACAGTTTCTAAACAAGCATTGGTGTTGTTTCTCATGTTTCTAATGCAAAATACACTGTATGGTGGAAATTCTTCACGGCATATTCCAGCTCTATGGTTTTATTTGGCTGCAATTGCTTATTTTTATATATATATATATATATTTATATATATATATGTCTATATATATGTGGGGCACATATAATATATTGTTTCCGGGGGTCCCGCGCATGGGCGGGAATATTCTAATGCTTATGACTATTGATGAGGATCCCCTGGAAGAGAATCATTATTTCCGTGCTCTTCCCAGAGGATTAGATTTTCTGTCTCAAGGGGGCCGAGGTCGGGTCCAAATACTTACAACGCTGAAGAAATACAAGTGGGGCGAGCACGTAATTGGTGAATCTGTCTAAGAAGTGTAAACTGCACTAGAATCACGATGCTCACTGGACGCCGTGAACAGCGCACATTTTTGCTTTTGAAAGATACATGGAACCTGTGGCAGACGGTGGCTTGAATGAGGCAGCGAGTTCAGGCCCACTTACTATTTATTTGCATTGTTTTCATTCTGTGCTAGGCATGGCAGAGATCTCCCTCTGAACTCTCACTACTCACTGCTTGCCACCAACTCTGGTGCCTTTGATGCACTTGTACAAGTATCAGAACAATGCAGAGGAAAAGACTGTAGCATCCCCCCCAGCTCTGGAGCACACAAAAGACTATTCCGCACATGGAGCTGTAATACAAGTCTTTATTCTTTGGTATGCAACCGTTCACAGTACACACTACGACATAGAGTTTGGTGACCACACACAAATACACCACCCAAATACCTCCCAACTTATAATGTAAATTTGTGAGGGGTCTACTTAGGACCACCAATCTCCCAGATCAAATCATACGAGGTGAAGTAATTGCACGGTCATCTGGTATCATAGATGTAGCCTCAGATGCTTGACTTGGGCATTCAGGTGAACTGGTCTCACTCGTACGTTCTTGAGCCGATGAACATGGAGTCAGATGCTTGAAATGTGACGAGTCTCTCATAACTGACTTTCTGGGATGTTAAGCGGCCACCATACATCCTTTACTTATCACGACTCTCAGTGGTTCAGAATCAGTCTTAGGTTTCTGTTTTTGTATGACTAGGACCTGGTCTCTGGCCCCTAAAACCGTGCCCCAAAAGCAGCAGTACTTATCTGCATAAACTATTATCTTACTTTTGCAAGAAGTGTCCGTAACACGGATGTCATCAGTGTCTGTTACTGGGCTTGTATTCCACTGTGATTGCTGTTCGGGAAAGCCATTGGGACAAAGCTAAGTGGTAGGGCTTTCCCCTATTGTAGAATAGGGTGTTGACCGATAGGCACGAAGGGCTGGACAGAAGCCGGACTTCAGATCTAGTACTTTGAGTACAGCATGCTGAATCACTATCTTCAGGGTGCCCATAAATCGTTCAACAAAGCAGTTTGCCTGTGGCCAGAAATGTGTGCTTTTCTGATGCTTGACATTCAAATGACCAAGAAAGTCCTTGAATTCTCTACTATTGAAGGGTGAAACACTGTCTGATTGGAGGATGGAGGGAACAACCTACGCTGCAATATTATTGTCTAACCTCTCGATGACGGTCATGGGTGGTCGATGATAGGGAGTACTCATAAATAACTACCATGAGATGATGGCCATTTAAGGGGCCAAATAAATCAACTGCAATTTTCTTCCATGCTGGTTTTGGAAGTTCAGACATATTATGCGGATGCTGTGTTGTCTTGGGAGATTACTAGTTACACACATGACATGCTTTAGTTCCTTCTCAACTCGCTTAAGGCAAGGAAACCACATTCTGTCTCAGAGGGCTCCTTTGGCGGCTACAATGCCATGATGTCCTTCGTGTGCTAGTTCAATGACTTATCGTCTCAAGCTCTCAGGTAGGAAAATCCTCGAAACTCTTAGTAGAATATTTTCTTGAGTGACAGAAAATTCTTCTTGCACATTTTTGATATTCAACGTCATCTGTGAGAGGTCGAGTATGCATTCTCCATGATTGAGTTGCAATTATATCCTTGAGTGCGTGCATGTCTCTGTCTGTGTTGATAGCAGCAATGATCTGCTCAATGGATAGATCTGCAGGGGTGCAAAGACTTTACTATGAAATTGATGCATGCTTCAGCTGCTTTGGACGTTCCAATTTCCAACATTTTTCTAAAAATGTATTCTTGGTCCAGTAAAGAGCAGCTCACATGTATAGGTCAGGAGGGTAGTTATTGGCCACTGAACTGTAATTTGACCATTCCTGGTGTAGACATTCAAGTCTCTACCACCTCAAATCAGGAACTGGAGCATCATACAACTGAGTTCATGAGTGTAGAGTTGCTGCAAGTAAACTTTCACCTCTTGGTGGAGATCTCCGTCACCGGGGTGGAGATCGCTCTATAGTAAAGTACAGGGAAATTTAACAAATCTTTAAAATATTTGTAATTTGTTTCCAAAATACTGTATAAATGCAAAATATTTTAACATGTAGTAATCTGGAAGTAATAAAATGTAATTTGGCAATGCATTAACTAATCAATTGTGTATCAACAATTAAAACCTATTAATTTAATTAATAAATATTGATTAATAAACAATTATTTTGAAAAAGAAGACACCCTCACTCAAAGCAAACAGCTATGTCTCAGGGGTGGACACCATGGGACATAAGGAGCTGGTTTTGGGGGTGGCGGTCTCCGGGGGCCATTACTGGCTCCGGGAGGGGAGAGGTGTGCAACCCCCTTCTTTTTTCTTGTAGGGCCTGCCCCAGGGAGGTGGTGGTCCCCAGGCAATTAATAACTAAAAGGGGGGGGGGCTGTGTTGCACCCTCTTATTTTTGCAATCAAGCCCGGAGGAGGTTGCGGTCCCTGGGGCCTGAAAAGGCCAACAGAGGGGGGCCACAAGGCCACTCCCCTCATATCTGATCAATTGCCTGTCCATGGGGAGGTGGCACTCCACGGAGCGCATAGCAGCAATTGGGAGGGGGGCGTATGCGCGCTCTTCCTCATAATATATATATATATATTAAAATTAGCTTCCAGGACAAGGTCCACCCGGGGGCTTCAATAAAACCAATCGCTGTAGACCATGCTGTTTATTTCTTTATTTTTAATGACTTTTGCGATTTTGATGCAAATGTTTTTTAATGTTTTTTATTTAAAAACTTTTTTGTCCTGGCGGGGTATCTGTGGGACCCCAGCACCAGGGCGTCCTGGCGGGGTATCTGTGGGACCCCAGCACCAGGGCGAGGGGATCAGGGTATTCCTACCCTCCCCCTTTTCTTTATTTTTACATGGGACATGGCTGAGGCAGAGTCCCAAAATGGCTGCCAGCACTTCCTGGTTGACATGTTGGCAGCCAATCTGATTTCAACACGGGTAATGTCGACTCTACGGAGGATCTGCGTCCCTAGATATACTAGTTTGGTTAATATCACTAAAACTACCGAATGGATTTCCATCAAGTCACAAAAAGCACGCTTTCTACACCACATATAATGAAACGAAATGTGATTTATAAAGTGCAGAGCTACTCCTGAAAGGAGTGTCCCAGCAATAGAGGTCAGAGGCAGCTGAAGAGATGTCAGACTCAGGAAACAATCAATCTGAAAAGCCAAGTTTTGAGATTTTTCCAAAATAGGTGAAGATTTCTTCAGCTGCAATGGGAGGGAGTTGCAGAGCTTGGCTGCAAGAAAGGTAAAAGATCTTCCACCACAGGGAGCCTTCTGAACTCTGGGAACCTGCACTAACAGTGCTTCTGAAGACCAGAGACATCTCCTAGAGCAATAAGGTGTAAGAAGAGGGTGCAGGTAAGCCTGACCAGTCTTCCTAAAAATCCTATAACAGAAACATAGGGCTTTGTAGGAAAAGCGCGTATCCACAGAGAGCATGAGAGGCTCCCTAATAAAGGACGTTGCAGTAGTCGAGACTGGAGATCACAAAAGCTTAAATCACTCTCTTCTGGGCCGGTACAGGTAAAAGATGAATAAAGATTCTGAGGGATTTAATGGTTCCAAAACACTTGCCAGCTAAGGCTGTGATTTGATTCTAACCTTGGGTTTAGGCTGGGGAAAGGAACCAAGAGACTCTGGCCAACATGCTGGGGACCATATTGAGGGCTGTCTATCTAGGATCAGGACCTCTGTCTTATCTGCGTTTAAACTTCAGGCAGTTGAGGTCCATCCATTGGGACACCTCTGACAGGCAAGCCCTCAAGGAGTCAGCATTAGTGGCAGAGTTCTGTGACAAGGTGGCAATTAACTTAATGTTGTCAGGGTAAGATATTATTTCAAAGCCATACTGCATGATTATGTTTGAAAGGGGGCGAATATACAAGTTCAATATGGTAGGGCTCAATGAAGAGCCTTGTGGGACACCCTGCAACAAAGGAGCCACCTTATAACAGAAGGGCTACTAGAGGACTTGGAAGGTGCGACCACACAAAAAAGATGTCAGACACTTTAAAGCCTTGTGGTCTACACCGTAGCCCCATAACCGCTCTAATAAGCGGCCGTGGGATACGGTGTTGAAGGCTGCACTTAAATCCAGCAGCAATAAAGCTGCAGTGTCCCCTCTGTCCATAATCTGGAGCATGGACTCGGAGGCTAACATAAGAGCTGACTCAGTACTATACTGCGGGCTAAAGCCACATTATGTTCTCCTCAATGAATCTTGACAGTTGCCAGTTGATATACTTCTCTGTCACTTTCAACAGGAAGGGAAGCAGAGAGATCGACCTATAGTACTCTGGCTTAGATGTATCAACAGTAGGCTTTTTAAGCGATGGCACTACAGAGGCATGCTTCCAGCTCTGGGGTACCTGAGCAGTCATGAAAGAGCTGTTGAGCAGCACTTTGAATACAGGGGCAAGTTCAGCAGTTCCACACACCAAAATGCCCAGAGCAAAGTGGTAGAGAGCAGAACCCGACTTGATCGATGACATACAAATCTGCAGTTCACCCTCTTCAAAGGGTTCAAACTGGAGCAGGCGGATGCTTTCAGTGGAAGGCCCAAACCACGCATCCACGCATTTCTAGCCGCCTCTGGAAAAGACGAAAAAATAGAGGCAACTTTGTCCGAGAAAAAATTCATAGGCATATCTCAACTGTCCTCAGATGAAGAAGTTGCAACAAAGACTTGAGGCAGTGATGTAAGCCCTGTAACAATAGAGAAGGTTTTCCAAGCAGAATTTTGAAATGATTCAATTTTATTAGCATAAAATTCACGCCGCACTTGCATGTTGAGACTATGATAGATTTTCAAAGCAGAACAATATGCCTCCGTGCTGGTCTGACCAAAATTCCTACGCCATGTGCACTCACCGTGCTTACATTTCTTTTTGAGCATGGCTAATTCTTCATTGAACCAGTCAGCAGTAGGTTTAGTTCTACGAGCTGTTCTCTCTACCACTAGTGCAATGGAATCTAGTGCTCCCAGAATCCAATCGCCAACTTGAGTGTTGGTTACAGTGGGGAAACTATCAGGTATGGGACGACTCAGAGCAAGCGCTGTAGTGAAACTTGGTGAGATAACCTTAGCCCATCTCCGTGATTTCACCTACACTGCAGATGTGGCAATGCAAGGACTATTATGCAAAGGAATCCAGAAGGGGATGAGCTCTGTGATCAGCCCAAATCTATGGTAGAGGGAGGTTAACTTCTAGATCACCAAGCTTTGAGAAAATAGGCTACCAAGAGCTAGCTTTCTGCCAAATTTGGTGTAATTCCGTCCAGTAGTTCGGGCTGTAGTCATGTTCAAAATACCTATGGGAAATTGCATGGGGGAAAACGCGTTTTGGAAAAACCCCTTTTCTCGGCCCGCTTGACAGATCACCCAAAAACTTTCACAACAGCAGATGAAATGTGTGGCAAACTAATTTTCAAATTCCGTGAGGATTCGTCAAACCGCCCCAAAGTTATTGGCAAAACAAAAAATTATTTTTCTATGGAAACTAGGTCCTTAAAAACAAGTTACTTACCTTCGGTAACGCTTTTTCTGGTGGATACAGTATCTGCCTGTGGATTCCTCATCTTTTGAATATCCCCTGCTCCATCATTACGCGCAAACTTTCCTAGCTCTCCACGCCGACGAGGTCGACACAATGCCATGGCTCCAATCGCGACTCCGTATGACATCACTGGAGCCATAAGAGAGCCTCGTTGGCGTGATGACGTCAGTTCCACCCATTTCTTCTGTGCCTCCGAGGCTAACGGGTGGACTAACAGCAGATTCAAAGTATACACATACACAATATTCATACAAATACACAGTGTCAAAAAAAAAAAGAAAGGAAAGCCAAAGAATAAAAGCATTTCCTATAAACCACACAAAGGCAGATAGAAGAGACAATGCAAAAAAACCATGCTAAGCAATGCCACTTTTAAGGTATAAAAGGGTGGACAACGGGGAGGAGGATGGGTCAGTGAGGAATCCACAGGCAGATACTGTATCGACCAGAAAAAGCTTTAGCGAAGGAAAGTAACTTGTTCTTCTGATGGATACATCTGCCTGTGAATTCCTCACCTTTTGACTAGAATCCCACAGCAGTACCACTCCCGGAGGAGGGTGTCCACCCTTCTATACCAAAAAATCCTGCAGGACAGAGCGCGCAAAATGGTCCTCCCTCCTCATCTCGGAATCCATACAATAATGATTTGCAAATGTGTGGAGGGAGGCCCAAGTCGCAGCCTACAGGAACACCTCTGGCCAAAGCAGAGGTGGATGATTTGGCTCTGGTAGAATGAGCTGTAATACCTTCAGGCGGTTCCATACCAGCCAGGGTGTAGCAGATCTTGATGCACAAGATGATCCATCTGAAAAGAGTGCGCTTGTGCACAGCCTTGCCCTTCATGCATCCAGCGTAGCCCACAAAGAGCTGATTGTTCAATGGCAAGGCTTTAGTCCTATCCAAATAAAAGCGAACCGCTCTTTTAGGATCCAAACAATGAAGTCTCTCCTCCTCGGAAGGATGAGGGGGGCGGATAGAACACAGAAAAAATAATGGACTGCCCTAGATGGATGGGAGTAACCACCTTAGGCAGAAAAGCAGCCCTGGTCCTGAGGACCATCCTTTCAGCATGAATGGTCAAAAACAGGGGTTTTATACTGAGAGCCTGAAGCTCACCTACCCTCCTGGCTGAGGTAATAGCCACAAGAAAGACAGTTTTAAAAGACAGGAGTCACAAAGGACTATAAGGGTTTAAATGTGGAACCCATTAAAAAAGTCAAAACAAGATTTAAATCCCATTGAGGCATAACAAAGGGGGGATGGCGGAAACCTATTGGTACGGCCCTTAATAAATCCTTAAACAATGGGAGATTTAAACAAAGACGGCTGATCTGGCAAACAAAGAAACGCCGATAAAGACGACAAATAGCCCTCAACAGTGGCCACAGCACAACCCTGCTGAGTCAAGAAAAGTGAAAACTGAAGAACATCTGACAAGTGGGCCTTAATAGGATCAATGGACCTCTCTCCACACCATTTGACAAATCTAGACCATCTGGAGGAGTAAATAGACTTAGTGGAGTGTCGCCTGGACGACAAATTAACATCCACTACATCCGGCGGGAGAGAGAAGGAACTCCTGTTGCCAGGTTCAATCTCCAGGCATGAAGCTGCAGGCTCTGGAGGTGGGGGTACAGAACCTGCCCCTGCGACTGCGAGAGGTGGCGTGCCCTCAGAGGGAGACGGAGCAGAGGGTGCGATGAGGTGAAGTAGATCTGTGTACCACACCCTGCTTGGCCAATCCCGGGCGATCAATATAACTTGGGCCCGGTCTTCGCGAATTTTCCTCAGAACCCAAGGAATCAAGGGTATGGGAGGAAACGCGTAAAGGAGTTGCAAGCTCCAATCCATTTGAAACGCGTCCCCCGGCGCTCTCTGCATCATATACTGGAGACTGCAGAACCTCGGGCAGTGCGCGTTGTCGTGAGTGGCAAATAGGTCCAAACGAGGAGACAACCACATCTCGAAGATGTGACAGACCACCTACGGATGAAGCTGCCACTCGTAATCGGCCGAGTAATGCCAACTGAGACTATCCACACGAACATTCAGCACTCCAGCTAGATGATTTGCAAACACACAAATCTGATGGTTCTGAGCCCAGGACCAGAGTCGCAGAGCCTCTCGAAAGAGACGATACGACCAAACGCCTCCCTGTTTGTTGATGTACCACATCGCGGTAGTGTTGTCCGTCAGGACCTGAACCGAATGACCGCGAAGGGAAGGAAGGAAAGGCTTTAGTGCCAAACGTATCACCCGCAATTCCAGAAGGTTGATGTGAAGCAGCCTTTCCTCTGGAGACCAAAGACCTTTGACCTCCAGATCCCCCAGAGGAGCACCCCACCCTAGAGTGGAGGCATCCATGATCACTGTTGCCACCGGAGGAGGGGGCTGAAAAGGCTTTCCTTGAGACAGGTTGCCCTGCACGCTGCACCAAGTCAGCTCTGCTGCTCCGTCTCTGGAGATTCTGACTGACTCCCTTAGATCTCCGTTGTGTTGATACCACTGCCTGTGGAGGCACCACTGGAGTGCCCTCTTGTGCCAGCGTGCATGACTGACCAACAGTATGCAAGAAGTGAACAGACCGAGTAGGCGAAGGACCTTCAGGACCGGAACAACCGCTCCATCGTGAAACACAGGAATCATCTCCTGAATGTCGAGAAT
This sequence comes from Lissotriton helveticus, assembly GCF_964261635.1. Classification (NCBI taxonomy): domain Eukaryota; kingdom Metazoa; phylum Chordata; class Amphibia; order Caudata; family Salamandridae; genus Lissotriton; species Lissotriton helveticus. The sequence continues at coordinate 1,722,276,615 of NC_136061.1, read as the reverse complement.
CCTTCGTGGAGGTGGAAAAGCTTGACACACAGTAGTATCCAGTACCGCCCCTATGAACAGGATGCCCTGAGAGGGCACCAGGTGAGATTTGGGCACATTTATTGAAAAGCCCAAATTGAACAACAGCTGAGCTGTTACTCACAGATGATGAAGCACCATCTCTGGTGACTACCCTTTCAGCAGCCAGTCGTCCAGATAAGGGAAAATTGGAATCCCCAACCTCATGAGATGAGCTCCCACCACTGCCTTCACCTTTGTGAAGACTCAAGGTGCAGAAGTAAGACCAAACAGGAGAACCGCAAACTGGTAGTGCTGCGATTCTACCGTGAAATGGAGATACTTCCTGTGCGACTTCAGGATGGGGATGGAAAAATACGCATCTTGCAAATCGATCGACATCATCCAGTCCTCTTGTTGCTGCACCAGAAGAACCTGAATAAGGGTCAGCAACTTGAATTTCTCCTGTTTCAGGTAAAAATTCAAGACCCTGAGGTCCAGAATCGGACGCAACCTGCCATCCTTTTTGGGAATCAGAAAATACCAGGAGTAGCATCCCTGACCCCTCTCCTACTTGGGACCAACTCTATCGCACATTTTTGCAATAAGGCAAGGACCTCCTTCTGGAGAAGAAGCAAATGATCTTCTGAACAGAATCCTCAGCAAGGAGGGTAAGGAGGAGGGAATTCCCGAAAGGGAAGGGCATACCCATTCTCTACAAGATTTAAAACCCAAACGTCCGAAGTGATCGATTTCCAATCCTGTAGAAAGTGGGACAGCTGATCACCCACAGGCCCTACATGTTCCAGGGTGGGGGATCTAGGGCTGCTTTCCTGCGTTACCTGGGGAAGTAGGGGAGGTAGACGAGGAGGAGAGTTGATGAGCCGATCCACGTTGGAGATCCCTATTTCTCCCTCTGTAGGATTTGTAAAGAGGGTTTTGCTGCTGCTGTTGTTGCGGAGGCTGTCGGTGGCTACGAAAGTAAGACCTTCCAAACCCTTGATACTTCCTATATCCAAACCCCCTTGACTGAGTTTGCAACCCTAAGGAGTTTGCCGTGGCCTTGCTATCCTTGAATCTCTGACACGCAGAAGCAGCCTTCTCCCCGAAAAGCTTTGATCAATCAAACGGCAGATCTTGGAGGGTAGCTTGCACAGCTGGAGAAAAACCCAGAGGATCTAAGCCAAGCCTGTCTCCTGGTAACGATGGAGGAGCTCATAGCCCTGGCCACCGAATCAGCTGTGTCAAGACCAGATTGTATAACCTGACGAGCTGCAGCCTGTGCATCCGACAATACCTATATAAAATTACCACGCTCTTCATCAGGCAGCATGGGTGCTAATTGTTTAACAGAATTCATCAGGGTGTGTATGTATCTTCCCAACAAACAGGTAGCATTGGTTAACTTTAACGCCATGCTAGAAGAAGAAAAGACCTTCTTGGACGATTGCTCCAATTTTTTAGAGTCCCTATCGGCAGGAGCTTGAGGAAATGAACCTGTAGACTGTTTAGAACAGGACGCCTGTACCACTAAACTTTCAGGGGATGGATGAGATGAGAGAAAGGCAGGGTCTCCTGGAGCTGTCCTATATCTCCTTGCCACGGATTTCGAAACAGCAGGAGCAGAAAGAGGTTTACGCCACATTTCTAGAATAGGCTCAATTAAAGCCTCATTAAATGGCAACAGTGGCTCAATTATTGAAGATGGAGAATGCAAAACCTTTGTGAGCAAATCTTGCTTGTACTCTGCTGTAGGCATTGCAAGCCCATAAGCTCCGCAGCTTTTCTAATAACTGTATGATAGGGAGCCACCTCTTGAGGTGGTGAGGCCTTTGAAGAAGAAAGCTCCCACTCTGGAGAGGTGTCCATGCCACTTGCCTCCTGAAGCCCCTCAAATTAATCGACTGACTCAATTTTGCCTTCTTCAGCCTCTTCCCTTTGAACTTGTTCTTCCTCCAACAGTCTCTGTGCCTCTCTTCTCGAACGCAACTTCGGTTACGGCGTCGGCGCACCACACACGGCGCCGACAGCTCCGGAGCCGGCGTCGATGGAGGGTTCGTAGCAGGAACCAGCGCCGTACGAAGTCGAGAGTATAGGCCACCAGAAGGCGCAGGGGAATGCGCATACGGTATCAAAAACCTCAGAGCCGGAAACTGCCATGACGGCGCCGTCTGCATAAATGGCACTAAGGGTGCCTGAACATAATGTTGATGCATGTCCAAATTGAAGGCCAGCGGACCCACAGGACCTGAAGGTGCTCCGGAGAGGAAGGCTGCCTTGGCAAAAACGCCATACATAGCTTTAAAAAACAAATGCGCGGTATCTGAACCCGGTCCAGGAAATGGAGGATACGGAGCAGAGTCAGGATCCAAATGAGGTACATCCGGCGCCGGAACAGGCGGATCCACAGGTGAAGCCACAGGCACAGTCTCATGCTCAGGAGAAGGTTCGTCCTGCGCCGGCAAGCCTCCCAAAGCCGGAGAGTTCCTCACGTTGGCGACCGCGCCAGGTTACCTTTGGGTGAAGAATAATATACCGCAGTCACCCGAGGAGATGGTGAAGGCGATGGAGATACCAAGTTCTTTTGACGACATCGAGGCACCGGAGAAGGTGATCTCGAAGCCCTTCACTTCAACGAACGACACTGAGAGCCATGCCTCCTCTTCTTTTTGTACTTCCTCGACTTCGAAGCATGCGAGATCGATGATTCCGACATGGACCTTTTCCGACCCCTCTTCTCTTTTCTTGCTTTCGCCATGAAGAGCTTGGCCTCTCGTTCCTTCAAAGCTTTCGGGTTCATCTTGCGACAGCATGAACATCCTTCGACGTCGTGGTCTGATGATAAACACCACAAACAGTCCTCATTGGGGTCAGTGATGGACATATAACCCCACACTCTCTACAGGGCTTGAATCCTGACTTCCTCGTCATCGGAAAGCTACAGTAGAAACCTGGAGAAATAACAAAGTAACTCGAAACAGTAGGAGGAGTCCCAGAAAACCGTTATGCGTCGACGTCGCGGAAAAAAGGGAACTGACGTCATCACACCGACAAGGCTCTCTTATGGCTCCAGTGACCTCATACGGAGTCGTGAGCGGAGCCATGGCATTGTGACGACCTCGTCGGCGTAGAGAGCTAGGAAAAAGTTTCTGCGGAATGCTGGCACTGGAGATATTCAAAAGGTGAGGAATCCACAGGCAGATGTATCCATCAGAACTATAACTACCTACTGGCAACACACACACTCACATAACCACTTGTAAACCCACTCACAGACCAACACAGCCACTCATGCATGTGCCTCCCTACCCCACAAAATGTGCTGGGCCCCAGCGGGTAGGGTCCCCAGGGCCGATATAAGGCCAGGGAGGGGGGGCTGTGTACCCCCTACCCATTAAATATGGTGCCAGGGTCCAGGGGATTGTGTCCCCAGGGTCGAGATTGGCCTAGGAAGATGAACCACATGCCCCCCTCCCCCTGAAATATGTAGCGAGTACCCAGGGGATGGGGTGTCTAGGGTCAATAGCGGACCGGGGTCCTGTACCCCCTTCCCCTTCCCCTTAACAAATTAGCCAGGCCATGGAGGATGGAGTCCCAGGGATCAAAAGTGGCCAGGGGAGGGGGAACGCAGGTTTGCTGCCTTTGGGGGGTTTGCCACAGGACCTGGCCGCAGACCAGGCCTTGTGGCCAACCCCCCACTGTGCACAGCCAAAGGCCGTTGGCAGAGTGTAGATGGCTGCATGCAGGGGTTGACCTCAGGGCCTGGCCAGAAGCCAAACGGTGGCGGTTGGATTAACGTATGGTAATTAAATAATATTACATAACATTAGAAAAAAACGTCAAATTAACTAAAAAAACAAAGTTTACAGGGACGTTATAGTTAGGAAATAGAATTTAAAAACTGTAAAAGCCAAAGGTTACAGGGATGTTATAGTTAGGTTCAGGTTTTACACATATACAACCATATAAATTCAGCAGTTAGTTATGTAAAAAAACAAAACGATAACTCGTGTCCTAATGTAACTATAACTTGCACCCTCACCATACACTGCTAAATACCCCGCATATTACATCGGTCATGACCTCTTCTATGACATCTATGATAATATCACTGCAACATTTGCAATAAAATTACTGATGAGAAAACTGTGCATGGCGGAGGCGCGATTCTAGTTACCTTAGGGCACGGGGTATAGTTACCTAAAATAACTAAAACTGCAAAATTTCTATTGATTTATTTCTTGTAAAGAGAGTAGGCTCTGATCAGCTTAATTGTAATGATCACCCTTTACACATGCTACAGCACACTGCTCCGGTGGTGGACATCACTAGTATGTTGTAGATAATATATACAGACTCTTGTGCAGTGCCAACCCCTGTTAGATTTACCAGCTCACAGTTTTCCTCCTTTTCTCTTTGCTTCCATTTAAAATTTAGGAATTTAAAGTTGACCATGGAAACACATAATAAGGCTTGATTCAAGGATTAATTTACCAATTTTTACTTAATTTTGGAAATCTAGGAAGTGTGGCCTCATCCTGGTATGCAATGATATTTATTGCCCTATTGCCAATCAACCCCCCTAAAAATCCTGCTAAACTTGGAATGTTTAGTGAACAATATTACCTACACGTATGTGTATTCTATGAGAGCAATCCCTTTTGCACCTACATTTGTATCTTACAGGAGTACCTCCCAGTGGTTCACTTAGTTCATTATCAGTGGAATACTTGTTACACAGTTCAAGATGAATCTTCCAACTCCTTCACATTGAACGGCAAAGTACAGAATGCCTTGATTGAATGAGATAGATACAGACAGACAGACAGACAGACAGAGTAGGGATCACAAGTTATGTCAATACCATCCGGTTTACCAACCTGTTTCGGTCCAATTTCTTTTGTCAATCCAATATTAAGGGCCCTACTCTATATATTGGGATGTACCATGTGCGGCACTGCAGATGAGGGTTCTCCTCGACCTCCCCATGACAAATCTGTGGTATTACATGTCACACATCAAGCTTCCCTGGTAGGGACACTTAATTCAATGGAAGACCATTTGACTAGTTAATTCCCTTTCCTTTGGTCCACCCATGGAAACAAAATAGGACAAATACAATGTCCGCAACCAGTGCACATCTGGATGAATAAAAGCTATTGTCTAAGATCTTACAATCCTCTGCAGGATGCAGAGGAGGACATTCAACCTGAATTGTCAGCCCTAATAGCCCACAGGATTATCGTACCCAGCATCGGTCAAGGTAATATCCCTATTTTGTATGTTAAACAACTAAGAAAGAAGGAAAGTAACTGCTTTGTGCGAATTCTTCCAGCAGTTAACACAGCTCTTCCTGCTTTCCTAGTTATCCCCAATCCAGACTTGTTTACATATATCAAACACAAAAAAGGTGATGGAAGGAATGCTAGCAAACAGTCTAACCACTGGCAATTGCTTGAGGTAGCATTCCAACCCATCGTTTTTTGCCTACAACGGCATCTCATATTAGACCAAACCATATGTCTTGGTCCTCCTCCAGTGGGAACAGTCCAGCACAAACCGCCAAGTCCTTTCTGAACCAGAACAAAAGCAACCCAACACCAGGTTCAGCCTAAATGGGCCTCTTCAGCTTAGTTCCAAGTAGCACAGTGAGCAACAAACTCTGCTACAGTAACATATTTCCCTGTTCTAGACCGGTGTTCTACTTTCTTTTGCATCCCCCATCTATCCTGATAGTTAGCTCCTTCTTGTATTAACACTTAAGGGGTTTCAATTCACATCTACTGGGTACCCCAGGATATACAGAGTCACCCACTCTCTTCCAGGTCCCAAAGGAGGACATGGATAGCAATATGTTTACAATGGGGTATGTATTAATGCAGTATGTAGACAATCTATTCTTGGTCTCCCCTTCTTCGAAGTCTCTCAGGGAAAACTTCTTAACTTTATTAAGAGAGTTAGCATAGCAGGGGTACAAGGCCTCTCAAAATTACAGATGTGCTTGCTCAAGCAAATTCATGGCATTGGTCAGCGTCTAAAATAGATGGGATTGTCAGGTGCCCTTTCCCCACTAGTGTCTCTCAAATGCGACCACTATTATTTATGGAAGGGTACTACAGTCAATTGTAATTAGGATATGCCTCCTTAACCAACTTATTTAAGAACTCACCACAAAAAGGCTACCAACGAGACTGTATGACTAGCAGATGCAGTGCATGACGAGGAAGAGTGCATTAAAGGACATGGTGCATTTTATATGAATTGGTCTGTAGCCTAGTCTTACGTGTCCTTGTTCAGAGCACCAGGATCGTCATACTTAAAGTCCCACTCGAGCTCCTGAAGGGTGATGCCTGGATTCCACACTTTCTTGATCTTTCATCATCCAGGGCAAATTGCCACCCTGGAATTCTACAATTGACGTAAAGGTAACAGTCGGTACTAGTAAGGGGCTGTGCAGCCTCCTCACTACCATACTGGTGGAGCAATTGCAGCTGGTGTCTTCCCTGTACCTTGAGAAAAGCCCCTACATTGGGACCCAAATTTGTACAAAGACAATGTCATCAACCACCTACTGCCCCATCACAGAGGTTGTGGAAATGAAAGAACTGATGGACAAAAAATACTGCATTTGAAAGAGAGGCATGACACGTGTGGTCATCCAGAAATGGCAGGCACTGTGGAAAATCAACAAACATAAGACTGTGGTCTCTGAAGAAAGAGTACAAGGTAATGGAGAAGAACAGATGGTGGGATTTCGTTTTCTACTGGCGAGATTGGTGGGGGCTGGGGTCCAGGACAAGGGATCCCGGTTACAATAATACTATGTATCCTAATTATGTTTAGCATGAGACCAGTACTGTGTGTTTTATCAGGCTACCTGTGCTGCATGACCAAAAGGGAGTTTAAGGAAAGAAGCTAGAGAACTTTAGAAGAGAGAAGAAATAATGGATGGTAGGTAGAGGGGAGGGGGAGAGATGCAAGGAAGAGCTTACTTGCCAAAAGCAGATTGTGCACCCTGTTAGTTATATAAAGTATACATAGTGTTGTGAACCCAACTTCTCAGTTGGTGGGAGGCCCACCTGGACAGAACTCCTAAGCACAAAGGAGAATGGACAGGTGTCTCACTCATCATGAGTTATGCTCATATACATAATAAGCGTTAGGAGCAAGACGATCCTGCTGCAGTAATTCTGATCTGCAGGGGGTGCATTGCATATGGATACAGATCCACACTCTGACTCAGAAACAGAAGAGCCACTCAGTTCTTGTTATTTCACAATAAGAGGTTATTATGCACCTTTCATAACAGCAGTGTCCTCTGGGACTTTGATAAGAGTGTGCCTTGTCCCCCCAAAGCTAAATGAGTGTTATGTTGTTATACACACTTCCCTGGAGCTAAATGAAGAAGTTCCAAGAAACTATGTTTTGTAAACACTACTGAGTAGCACAAAGTAATGTTTTGGAAACATCTATTGAGTGTTCATTTCTTAAAGACATTATGTTGAGACATGAATTGATCAGAATATTGACATCTAGGGACATTAGTCCCAATTCTCGCTCAGGTAACAACCAAGAATGATTGCCACATTATTTAATTTAATGAAGGTAATCAATGCCATTTTTTATTGTTTTTTTAAATTTATTTATAATGTTTTATATAGTGCTAACGTGACCCAAGCTGGTTTCGGAGTGCTTCACATAATAAGGGAACAACAATTCGACAGGGCAGAATAAACGAGTAACAAGAGTACCGCAGTAACAGAACAACACAAAAATACAGTAAATACAGTAAAGGAGCAGACGTGTCCAGAGGGGGTCTCAGCGCATTGTTTACGGGGGGAGTAGTTCTAATCCAGGTTCAGAGTGTATGCATAAGAAGTGCTTTGACTTCTTTTTTGAAAGAGGACGTTTAGGGATTCCATATTCTCGGGGCGATACCGGAGAAGGCTCGGTTATAGGTTTTCTTTCTTTGAAATTTTTGTGGTTTCAGCAATAAAGTGTTTGAGCTCCTCAAAGATCTGCAACCACCTGAGAATTCCAGTTTCCGGGCAAGGTACTAAGAAGTGTTAAGGTGAAGGGCGTTGTGCCCCATGCAAGCAATTTTAAGATGAATCCTAGCCTCAATAGGTAGCCAGTTTAGAGATTTCAAATCCGGCGTGATGTGGTTATTTCTTTTGGATCCTGTGATGAGCCTAGCCGCCGAGTTCAGAGAGGCCCTCAGCGGGGCAAACTTGTAGCTCAGAAGCCCACAGAGAGTTGAGCTTCCATACTCCAACCTGGAGAGGACTAGTGCTTGAACAGCAGACTTCAAGTCTTCTGGAGGAAGGAAGGGTTTTAACTTTCTTAGTATGCTCATTTGGAAGTTCGCTCCTTTGGTGGCAGTGCTGATGTGTTCCTGCATGCTCAGGGCCTTATCAAGTATTTTTCAGAGAGATTTGGTAGAGTCAATGATGTGCGTAACACAGTTGAGAGCCGTAAGCTGCTTCATGTATTCAGTGATAGTAGAGGTCTGTTTGGGAGGGGCGATAAGGAGGAATTCCGTTTTGATGGAGTTTAATTTAGATGATTGGAAGTCAACCAGAGTTGGGTTTTGAGTAGGATCGAATTGAGTAAATTGATGTCATCGGGGGACAAGATTTTCAGGTACAATTGGGTATCGTCCGCGTACATGTGATACAGTATATTGGATGATTGGAGCATTTGCATTAAGGGCTCCATGAACAAGTTGAAGAGTGTTGGTGAGAGCGAGACCCTTGAGGGACCCCCAGAGTGATCGGAGAAGAGTTGGAGAGGGAGTGATTTTCTAATTCTCTGCGATCTGTTCTGAAGAAATGAAGCAAACCAGTTCAGAACTGATCCTGAGAGACCAATCCTCTGTTGCAGTATATCCAAGAGGTTGTCATGTTCGACCTATCAAAAGCTGACGAGAGGTCAAGGAGGATTAGAAGGCAAGCTTCGTCCTGATCCAGTATTTTTAGAGCGTCATCCATGATGTGGGTAATGGCCGTTTTGGTGCAATGACCCTGGTGAAAGCCCGATTAGGATCGATCAAGAAGCTGGAATTGATTAATATGGCTACAAAGTTGGACATGGACACATTTCTCTAGCAGATTCAATAGCGTAGGAATGGTAGTGATTGGGCGGAAGTTATTAGGGTTGTCTTGCTCAGCAGAGGGTTTTTTTTAAGAATGGGAGTAATCAGGCCAGCCTTTAGACAGTCAGGAATCAAATCTTGCTGTAAGGAGGCATTTACAATCTTCATCCAGATTGGACCTAGGGACCTCTTCATTTCATTGAAGAAACTGGGCGGTAGCGGCTCATTGAAGTGGTTAGAGGGTTTAAGTGTAGTAAGTATGTTAAGTATAGAGATTTTGTCAAAGGGTGTGAAAATGATCTAGGAGGCACTATTTTTGGTATTGTACCCTTGAACAGGGGGTGACTGGGTGGAGGGAGGGGAAGGGTCTGCCAGCTGGTTCATCGAGGTTTGGAGATCAGTTTTAATCTTATCCATCTTTCCAAGGAAGAAGTCAGAGAAATCATCACAGTTTGGCTGTGTAACGGAGGCCATTGGCGAAAGAATGGGAAGATTGTTGGATAGTAGTTTAACCCCTTGCATGCTGATGACGAGCTCAGCTCGTCATCAGCGTTACCTGCCGTCTGCTAATGACGAGCTGAGCTCGTCATGAATCGCGGTAATTTTAAAAATGCCGCATTAAGCGGGAAAAGCGGCCGCACGCATGCGGTTAATTAATCCAAAAAGCTTTTTTGGCCTGTGTCTGGCTTTATCAAGTTGATTTCTGAAGAAGATCGCTTTAGCGCTCTTAATGTGTTTGTTGTACATGCTCCTCCTAAATCTGAGGTTCAGAAGGGGTTCAGGAGTCGGCGAGCCTCTCCAGGATTGTTTGGCTAGTCTTAGATAGCGTCTATCTGTATTTAACCCCTCGCTGAATCAAGGTTTGGAGTCTTTGCTGGACCTTTTTTTTAGTTGCAAGAGGGAGATAGCATCCAGAATGCTCGATATGGAGTTTTTGTAGTGCTCAGTGGACCCCAAACATTTGAGTAGGAGGTGGTAAGGTCATGTTGCTAAGGGATATCATTTCATCCAGGTTTGCATTTCAGATGGATCGTTTCCAGTGCCTAGGTTTCTTAGGCTCAGATTTTAACTTAGTCCACAGTTCCATGATGCGGAAGGAGATGTAGTGGTGATCAGTCCAGTCACACAGGACAATGGAGTGAAGTTAAATAAAGTTGGGTTTAGAGATAATAAGGTCCAGGATCGTGCCCAGATTGTGAGTGGGGGTGCCACATATTTGAATCATGCTAAGGTCAACTAGGAAGGTTTTGAGGTTATTCACTGCAGGGTCATTAACGTCATTCCAGTGAAGATTGAAGTCACAAGGAAGATTTGTGGACAGTGCTGATCCACATTTGAGGAGATGGTTTCCATAGTTTGTTCAACAAAAGTGAAGTTCTCACCCGGCGGATGGAAGAATGTGTGCAAGGTGCATAGAGGCCTGAGGTTGCTTGAGATGTCTATGCACATGTATACGCAAGATAGGAGAGTAGCAGTGAGTGACTGTTTCACAGTAAGTCTGATGATGTTATGGCTAGGAGGGACTAGGATGTCTAGGACTGGACCTGCAGACTCCTTAAGCCAGGTTTCTATAAGTATTAGAAGGTCATGGTCCTGCACCAAGAGAAGGTCTTCGATATCCGCGGAGTGTTTCACAGCAGATCTACAATTGAGAAGTATGCATTTCAAGTGGCTAGTTGAGTCAGATGAGGTAGATTGTGTGATGAGAACTTGTTTGAGGTTGGAGGTGTTTATAATATTAGGGTTGTGTCTGGGTATTCTGAGAGAATTAGGGGAGATAGACTGAATATGGAGTTGTTTACCCAAATTGACTGTGTGAGTGGAGTTGTAAGTAAGAAGGAGGGAGTGAAAGTCCGCATATGTTAGGGAGATCTTAAATCTACACTGTCTGGAGGCAGCATCAGGCAGGGAACAGATCTACGCATTTGGGGGAGGGGAGAAATTGCGTAGGGCGATAATCTCTTCAATAAGAGGGGAGAAGACAGAGTAGTAGTGCAGTAGTTAGTGGCTGTCCCTTGATTAGGTCTGTTCTTCCCTAACGACCTGTAGGCCACAAAGTCATTAGCCAATTCTGAGGTGATGTCAGTAAGCTTTTATAAGTCAGCCTCAAGTAGTTGAAGATCCCACGAGATATCAGCTAGGCAAGGAGCGGAGACTGGGTGATGCTCAGAAGATAAAGTGTGTATCCATTGGTCCATTTGTTATTTTGTTGTTTAGCCTTCTGAAATATTATTTTGCAAAAGAGGCTGAGAAATGAGCAAGCGTATGACCAAGAGTGCAAGATCTCGCAAGTCTGGAAAAAAGAGAGATCTTGCTTTCTTGCCAAAATCCCATTTGCCATCATGCACTTTGCAAGCTTGTATGGATCGAGATGAGTGGGTACTCCCCAGCATTCTGAACAATCGAAATCCAAAAAACTTCCTAATGTGGTGAGTCTCTGAAGTAGTGTGGATTCAGTTGATGAGATCCTAATGTGGTGAGTTTCTGAAGTAATGTGGATTCACCTGATGAGATCTCAGTGGATGTGGACCTAGTTGATAAGATCAAAATGAGTAGAATGGAAAATCCCCATTTTTAAAATCGATTCACAATAAAAATGCAACTGTAAAACCTTAAACCAAGGAAGCATTACCCTGCAAAAAGAGAACCTGAGACAATAGAATCTTGGGTGAACTTTAACTACTGAGCTAGAATGCCAATTTTAAGTATTACTTTGATGCCTATGAAAAGAAATGCTTCCCATTTGTAAGGAACGTGGTTCAACAGTTCCTGAATATCTAGATGGCAGTTCTAAGTTAGAGAACTTCTTTCCACAGGTATTTGATGATGGTGCTTACTCTAAATATATAATATGGGGGTGGGATACACACCTTATGTTTTTGCTTTTTCACTTTTACTATGCAAACTTGTCTTTTCTCCTTTAACCGCGTGAAGAATGGTGGGTGCCAACCCGTTGTGACACCAAAGACTAAAACTCCATATGATACCGGGGGTGTGGATACGCCCCCAACCACTCGCGCAGCTTGATTGCGCCATTTGGGCCTATATCCTTCCTTTTTTAGTCATCAATGTATTCTTTATGTACTTTCTTCTTTTCGTCTTTTTTCCACATTTATTTGAAATATACATCCAAACATAAATTGCATATGAATTTGCGCTGTTTCACAGAGCTAAACGCAATATTATGGTATATGTGTAATTGAGACATGTTTTATTGTTTCTTATAGTGACCCCCGAAGAAGTGCGCTTGCAGCCCGAAATGCATTGTTTTTTTTAGAATAAACGCTGCCTTTTGACGAACTCTGCTTCAGTCGTATTTATGTAGAGAGGTCCGGATGGACACAGCATGAATATCAGAAACTTGGACAATGGCATATATTTCCATATGTGGATGTATATTTCAAATAAATGTGGAAAAAAGACGAAAAGAAGTAAGTACATAAAGAATACATTGATGACTAAAAAAGAAAAGATATAGGCCCAAATGGCGCAATCAAGCTGTGCGAGTGGTTGGGGGTGTATCCACACCCCCGGTATCATATTCTAAATATATGCCATCAATTGATATTGTCATTATCTATTGATTACAGGTACCTCTAGTTCCAGGTCTCCTTCACCGCAGTACCCACCCTAATACTCCTCCTTCATCTGACTGAGGGCTGGTGTTGCCTGAAGGTGGGCATTTTGAACTGACTGCACCTGAGGAAATTTGGACCCTGGCAACTCATACATAGGTATAGGAATGCTGGTAATTCTTATTCATGGGTCTCTCTAGTAACCAGCTTTCTTAGGCGAGCTTCAATTGTTAGTAATTAAATTAATAAGTAAAGCTAGAATAAACTGAGCTTGCTGACCTCTAGGGGCATTTAGAGAAGAGAAAGGCAGGCTATGGTTGCAATCAGAGTTGACAATACCAGGCAACAGAGCAGAATCTACATAAGGGCAGCAGTAATATAATCTATTATACAAAATATGCTGCAAAGACCAGAGGAAATGTCCTTAAGAAAATACAACCAAGTAAGATGGGTACATTCGGTCTCCTTTTCAATAAACTACTAATTGCAGAAAGGAATCATTGTTCTGCTGGAGCACTTGACAATGAAATATTTAAATGAATCGAAGTGACATTACCAGATATTGTAAAGCAATCCACGTCTCAATGACATGCTTGGAAGTTATATCTGTTAGGATATTAACATCATCAGAGAACACCCAAGGAAACTGACAGTAAGGGTTACTTAAGATGAACAATAAATGTTCAGAAACAAAAGACACCATTACTGAATTAAAGAATCAAATCTCTGAACTACACTTATCTCTATTAAGCTTTAAGCCAAAAACCTGGCCCGCATTTCTATGCAGTGCTACAGAGAATTGGTGGTCCTCTCTCAGAAGAAACATGAGATCGACATTGGTGATCCAAGAAATCTTAAAATTGACAGACCTTTCTAAATATGTTAAAACAGAAAGAATGGAAAGGATCCAGACTGATCAAGCCACCGTCAGGAACTCGTTTGAGGCAATATATTACATATGCTTCAATCCTCCCTTGAAAGAGGAGAGAAGTGCTATGTTTCGCTCTTATGTAATTAATTGAGAGGCAGCAGTGAGATGCTAGTTTGGCCCTTTTCTTCATTTAAAGACATTTTATTTCACTATATATCAAGCAGAACTCTAACAAAAGTATTTTGTAAACACATACAGCCAAACGTAAACACAGACAGCCAAACATGCCACCACGGTGACAAGCATATCGCAAAGTAAGAAACTGGCTGAGTGCGCCCTATTCAAAATAGGGGTAGGAAAAATTGGCACTCTGAACTAACATTGTGTCCAGCAGTCTCACCCATTCCCCTCCAACCATTGAACATGTGCAAAGCCATGGTAGTCCATCTGACCCCCCACCCCATATAACTTGACAAACTTACATGGGCAGCCATGACTGGGGTGCATGATCTTTTTCAGTCACCATGCCGCAATCCATTTGAAAACATCACATACCAAAGTCCAAGACGGTCTGTCTACCCCATAAATGTGATACACCTGTCTCTCAGTAACCATCAACCCAACTCAACAGAAATAGTTGAGGGTATCCAGCTGGGGCATCATTTCACACTAATCCAAAATAATCCTTTTAGCAGACATGGGGAAAGAGGATTCTGTAATCGGATAGACGCTTAACAATTCATTCCCAAAAAGCAGTAATCAAAGGACATTGCTACCGGATTTACAGAAAAATCCCCTCCACGGTCCTCAGGGCATTAACTAAATGGAATCCTCCTTAAAGTCTTTACGTTGAATGTGAGTGTATATATTCTTATTTTTTCCAAGGGGTTTGGCCAAGCTGAGTGTCAGGTAGGTTACGATCTAGGCCTTCTAGAGAATAGGAACTGGGAAGAGGTCTTTTTTAATCCAGTTCAGACTACATCACATTACTGCACACAGTCTTCCAAGCTTGAACAGCAGCCCTGGCAGGCGATGAAAAGGACTCCTTCATGTGCTTTCGATATAGACCTGCAGGGTATCTGTAACCTCTAAAAGCTTGGCAATCTACCATTAGTGTGCGTTCTTCTCTGGGGACAAATGCCAATTCATCATTCAACTAGGAGGCCCAGTGGTAATTCTGCAGAACCAGGATGGAACATTTTCCATCAAACACACTCCTATACAGTGGTATAATGAGCCACGATCCACAAGGGTAACTTCTGGAGTGTGTAAGAAAATCTGGAGACAGTGACCATCTTAAATAATGCTGTGCGTCCAAGAAAGGAGAGAGGGAATTTCCTCCAATGCCTTACCCTCCTATGTAAAGCGAGAAAAGGTCCTACCAAGATTTTCTCACAAAAGGGCTATGCATATGATCAGAACGTTAAGCAGAACAAAACAGATGGCCCAACTCAGCTCAACAGTGACCAAATAGTGTTGGAGGGCTTGTTTCTCTTCCCCATAGTCCTGGTGGAGGAGCAGAGTTCCAGCATGCTCCAGCAGATCGTATAAGAACAAGGGGTGTCTCATCACAGCTCAGATTAAATGGCACCCCCAACTATTACAGCCAGTGAACTACGCCAGAGGTGATGTCTCAGTTAATAAGACTGCAGAACGGGGTCAACACAGGCTGCAGATCTATGCCCCAGGGACAGGCCTAAGTTCTTCCAAAGGAGGCCAGATCCCTCCATAAGCATAGCGGCTAAAAGCCAGTCAGGGGGTAATTCACTCTCCCATGGGTGGCCCGGACCTTATAGTCTGTCCAATGGATGTTAAATCCAGTCTCTTCCCTGACCAAGGCCCAACGGGTATCACAAGCCTGGCTCCCCTCACCTATAGGGGCGGGGCTCTTACAGCAGGTGCAGACCTCACACCGCCTGCACCAGGAAAAGCAGGCCCCAAGTCAGGGGCCTCATGCCAGCCGCCCCGCTGCAGGCATAGTTTTCCTTGGGGAAAGTGAGTTCCCAGCCACTCCCTCAGCCATCAGCGTACCAATGCCCAAGCGCCATCTTGGGCTGCAAATCCGTCCCCCTCCAGACACGTGCAAGGCGGCACCGATCTTGCCGTTGCAGCTCCGGTATTGTGTGGCGGGCCCAGCACCACACTGTTTCTGCACTCAGGCTGTGTTACCAGCGGCACGTGACTTCTGGAACCCCCTGCTCTGGTTCAAAGCCAGTCAGGCCACTCCTAGTCCCCCCCCAATGCTCTCGCCCATCCACGCTGCAGAGCACAGCTGGCCACCGCCTCCTCCATAGAATCCAGCAGCACCAAGGCCCCAAGTAATGGGCGAACTATGATTGGTCAGCATCCCTGGGGCAATCCCCAATTCAGCCGCCATCTCAGCTCCCCGAATGCTGCAGGATTACAATTGGGCCGGCTCGGAGCTAAGTGCTTACGCATTTACCATCTTTTGTGGTCAAGCCATGCCCCCTTAATTCAAAGAGCTTCAGCAGACCGATTATTTTCTCAGTACAGTTTGTGAAAGATCAAAGAGGAGATGGAAAAATAGAGAAGTGATAGTTCTTGATAATATGCCAGTAAGTTGTTTTTGTGAGTGTATATTATAGAAATTGCTTGCAATGGTACGAAGAGAAGGATATACAACTATCTACCTCTCTTGATAGAAAGTTGGCAGCATGAGTTCAGATCAAAGTTAGTGTAGGGCTTTCTTTAGCTTTCTTCGGTCTATTAGAACCAGGTTGTGGGAGGGACACTTAACACGGGCGATGATTTCCCTTGGGACTAAGTTCCAGAAGGCTTTGTGCGCAAATCATATGATTCAGAATTGTATTCCAAATTGTATCCTTGCCTCAAATAGCAGTTAGTGGGGGGTTTCAGTGCTGGGTTTATTTGCTCACAATTTTTAGGCATGAGGCAAAGCAATGCTGTGTGAATCTGAAGATTATTTTCTTGGGAGTACACTGTAAATAATATTGCAATAACTCACAGTGCAATCACCAATTGCCTTGTCAGTTCTATACAGTTGGCTGTCTGACAGAATTATAAGATCTTTCTAAGAATGTAGAGTTGTAAATTAGCATTATTAACCACTGCATTATTTAGGGTTTAAAGACCGGTTTCATAAAAAACATAAAATACCGATGTTCTTCACTTTATAGACCGAGCTCAAGTTTTAGAACATAAGAATGTGGTAGGCAGGGAGAACTCGTTCCTTTCCTCCTTACAAAAACTGCATACAAGATTTGATATGGTCCTAGTTGGGGGGGCATAGAACATTTGCTGAGCTTCTTAGTCGAACAATTTATACCCAGTTCAATATTGCTGGAACCTCTAAGAAATAGGGCCCTCGCTCTATAATTTCCCCATAGGATCTACAACATGGCTGCCCCAAGCGAAACAGCATTCAGGCTGACATTTAGGAGCCCAATTGAAAAGGGCTGCAGAAAGAATTTAGGTTCAGCTGGTAAAGACGGGAGAGAAAAACAACATTTTAACAGGGTTAACTGGTGGACTGTGTGGTGTACTATTTTGCCAGTTATGGTTATGCTGCATTTAGGACCGTATTAAGGAGCTTGAGGTTGAGGCTTCAAATCAATCAGCTGGGACATGACTGACATAAAATACAGCTGCCATAGATAGGGTTGCTACAAAGAATGGGTTGTTTTGATCACATACATACATGCCAATAAACCCGATTAAGGAAGGACACTCACGTTTTTTTAAGACAAAAATGGCTCTATTTTGGCTGTCTCCCTGCTGAAACGTATAACAAAAAAAAGCTGAAACATCAAGGGTCGGGAATACAGAAAAGACGTGAATAGACATCATCAATGCCAGAACCCAGACTCAAATCAACGACACTGTTACAGACTATATTGAAACATTCTACACAGTATCTCTACTATGGCACATACAACAAGTAAATGACTTCTTGGAGAAGGTGAGGCTGACATTGCTTATTTTTTGTTATAAGCATAAACAAGTTTTTTTCTATACCCTTACTGACGGATTTGATGTTAGACTCTAGTTGCATTTGTAGTGATTATGAACGTCACAATTGGAAAGATGTGGAAAAAAATCAATACTCCACGCAAAATTAATAAAGGCTCTAAATAATCAAACATTGGGCTAAAAAAATTGGGGTATTAAAAAAAAAAGAAAAAACACATCAGAAATACATACAAATCAGAATAAAAAAAATGGGGAAGAGATTTGGGGGTAAGGCGATTCCCTATAATTAAATGTAGAAAAATAATTAAAAAAAAGGCATTAATCACACCAATAAACAATCATTGGCAAAGCCAGAAGGCATAGCTTGTAAGTAAATATGCAAGCCAAACCTTGTCGATTTGGATATGCTTGTGCAGATTGCCTGACAAGTCTTGCCGATTGTTTCGTGCTTTGCACCTACAAAGGACATGAGCTTTACAAAAAACTCAAAATAAAAAAATCTCTCAGCTAACTGAAACCTTCACATTCTCTACAAGTTTTTAAAAACTGCAATCATCACTTTCCTCGTGCAAGGCGACAGTCCTTTATGCCATGACTAGAGGTCCCTCGTACCAGACAATAGTCCTTGTTGTAGCATGTTGCAGTAGGAGAACAAAGAAAGATTATACTTGCATGTGGGCTGCAGTGGGTTGTAATTCTGCCCTCCAGCTAACTCACATTATTAATTTTGTTGGACAGCATAGTTCAAGCCCCTATTGACTTTGATCACTACACTGTCAGTGCTAAACAAGATAAGACTTTCATTCCTGACCAACCTCCACCTTTTCTCAACAGTTGCAGTGTAGTACACTGTTAAAACTCCCAATTGCCACCGCGTTGTTGTTCCTGAAAAGGTGCATTGCATCACTGAATTTCCTTAACACTCTCTATATGACTTCACATAAAGTACTATTAATAAATGTGTGCTTGTGTTCTGTGGTACTATAAAGTATGTCCAACAAAAATGCAGTTTTAAGCATATGTCTTTCGTGCCTAAGAACTGTAACAGAATGGATGACCAGTCTCAGCTATGGTTATCATATACATTGCGCATTGTATCTTATCTTGGATACCCTCAATAGTCTACCACACACCCTCGATATTCTACCACACACCCTAGATATTCTACCACATGTAATGTTTTATTGGCCTCCTTTTTAGGACCTAGTTCATGGCACGTGTTAAAGGTGAATGAAATGATTAAACTCTTCATTGCTGCATCTAAGGCTCTCTAGACCAATGCTATGCATGTGGTCAGTGACTATAGCTAAGTAATGCAAAATTATGTGCTGGACGTACTACGATTGGTACTGCTCTCATGGCCATTAAGTTACCACAACTTACCTCAGGATTGAAGAGACATTAATCCTTATGTAATACTTGGGGTGCATGCACAAATCTCTAAACCGTATAGTTACGTTTGCTCTAGTTGCAATCAACAATTTTGCACTTGCCTCAGAAGCATAGGCACAGACTATGCAGAAAAATGACTTCCTGGGCCAAGATTGTGACTTCTTGTTTCCTAACCTTCGATGCTGCATTTGGCCTTCAACTACATGAGAAAAGGGGTGTTCTGGCTGAAGCAGTGTTGTGTAAAACCATGGCCCAAATTCCAATCCCACTGAACCAGCAGTGAGTAAACAGTAGAAATACAGACTATTGAGAACCTATGCAGAACTGACACACTATGGTCAGGCAAGAACTGTGATAGAACACAATCAGTATATAATTGTTTTTATGTGTGGGGATTTGATGGTACTATAGGGGTCAAAATGTTTAATTAATCAAAATATTCCTTCTCTTTCCTTCCCGGTCTCCAACAAGAACACTATGCCTGCAGAGAGATGGCAAAAATGGGAATACCAGGAACATACATCTCTTATTGTACAAGTACTTTCAATTTATGAAATGCGCCCGGGGCACTGGCAGAAGGTAGAGATGTGTCAGCAAGATACTGAACACATTCTTCTGTTCATCAAATCTCAGTAATGAGAAAAGTTACTTTTTAAGCGATTCAAGGACACATTGGGTTAATTACCAATTTCATAGCTTTTACTTATTTTGAAGGACATAGGAATATTTATATATTCCACTTAACTCCAAGATATTCTGAAGTCAGTGTACGGGATTCTGATGGGGCATACAGATACAGATTGAAACCGTAAATGTGCACTCGCTAAAGGGTTTTGAGTAACTCGGGAAGTGTGGCGCTCAGCTGTATAGACGCAATTGTTGATCCGGAGATTGTTTAAGTACGGTGCCTAAACTGGAAAGTGGAAAATCCCTTAAACCCCTAGATAAGTGAAAGGATGCCCTACACCAAGTTTTGAGGCGCAAAGACCTGGGCAACGTAAACTGAGGTATAATTCAATATGAAGTAATGTCAATATACAATTTTGAAGAGTTCATTTCATTTTTTTTTTTTTAAACAAACTTTGAGCGTTACAGAATAACAACCATGTGTCCTATCAAGGAAGTTATAACATTTCCATTTTTCCTGATTTTCAGATTGTGCACAAATCTCCATGTAATACAGACGTAATAGCACAGTGCGTACTCAGTACATCATACCGTAGTCAGTGCGAAAATAAAATGATTGACATATATGTGCAAATGAGTCTTATATCTCTGGAAAGAATTACAGTTCACAATTATTATAACAATCCCAAAAACACAAACCCTTCCACCCACCCTCCCACTCTCCTTCTCTCCTGGTCTGTCCTTTCTTGAATACCTCCCATCCTGTCTTCTCTGTGAGGTGCCTGAGTCTGTCTACCAATGCTGGTGTGCTATAAGATTACTGGTGCGGTCTCTTCGGTACCCGCCACTATTGGCCCAGACGTGTGACTGGGAACATCATGGGGTGGGGTTGAGGCGTTCAAGTAGGAGGTCTTTCGGCCTAAGTTCCTCTAGCATGATGTCCCAGTCCATGGATATGGGGTGTTTCCACAGTCTTCATGTCTCCTCCCGCCTAAGAGCTGCACTTTCGGCCCCACCCCAGCTGATCATATCATCTTGCCACACCGATAATGGGGGAGGCATCGAGCAATTTCCATCTCATAGTGAGCGTCCTTTCAGCCAATACAAGAGCCAAATCTAGGAAACGTTGCTGTACCCTCAAGGTACTAGTTCTTTTGCACAGACCCAATAGACACTCTATAGGATTGTCGTGAATTATGAGACGTGTGATCTCCCCAAGTATAGAGCGGAGCATCCCCCAGTAATCCCTAAGGTTAGGGCAAGCCCAAAGCATATGGAGAATGCCAGCCTCATCAGTTTTGCATCGTGGGCAACAGTGTTGGGCCTCCGGAAACCTGCGCTGGATCTGCTTTGGGGTTAGGTAGGACCTGTGAAGAGTTCATTTCATAGTTCGTGATTTATTCAAACAAGAGCAAAAGAAAACCAGCCAATACGTGTTTATGGAAATAATACTCATTTTTATATCGAGACATCTCTCTATACTCGTCTCTGATTTTGTGACAATGTTTGAGACTGTCAGTAAGGGTTAATCTAATTGCAGTGTATCATACAACATTTCTTCTATGCTCTTCCCCTTTTATCTCTATCTACTTGTCACAACCAACATACCGACTTTTTGACTTTTTATACTCTAGCATTTTCTTTTCTATAGTTTTGTAGTCTTAACTACTGCACCCGCTTCTTGACTACTTATATTCAGTCATATCCTTTGGCTGCCCATCATTCTTTTCTCAATGAGTTTTTATTCGAGCATTTATCCACTCTTCACTTTTATGGCTACTCGCGCAATATCTCTTTCACTCTAATATACCTGTTACTTTAATTTTCCTCTTGGTTCTCCTCCTTTTTCCCCCTGATCTTGGTACGAGTGCAACCCACTTAAGATAATTTTTGACCTCGTGCCAATTTCCTTAATTTTGGTCCTTTATACTATTATATGCAACTTTGTGACGAACGACGCAACTTTCTCCTCGACCAGAGCGTAGATACATAGTTCAAATGATAACGATTAGACTATTATCGCCTTCTTTCTCACACTGGTTATCCATTTTAGAAGAGATTTACACTTGACCTTTTTGTCATTGACATAGGTAACAAAGTTTGCACAACGATGGGTCAGCATTCTAGTTTTTGGCTACTCTGAACATTTAAAACTACTTCCGGGTCAGGTAGCTTTTCCGCACCTGGAGAAGCATTCGGAATAGAGGGGGTCGCGAGACATCACAGCGCACCGGCCGGAGGTAAGAACACCACCTTTACTCATAGATGGAATTGATGGCATTACATCAACCATGAGTTCATCTCAGCCTAATTTTACCGGCAAATTCGCAACGAGGACTCTAGTCCTTCTTAGAACACTCGCAGCTCTTTGATTTTTGACCAGATCACCGTATCTATGGTAAGATCCGGTTTGTGAGTGTTAACAATATCACTTGTACTGTTGTATTATGCAGAGGATAGCAATAACTTGTAGTTTTACTTTTCTATCCGCATTTAGATTCTACTACACTTTTTTTTCTTACGTATCCTGCTCATTATTTGAGTGTTGAAGCCTTAACCAGCCGGGTTGGAATTATCACCGGCAGAGCGGTAAGCGCTCATTCCATTGTTTTCACATTTCTACCACCACAGTCCTCCCCAATATATATAGTCACTCAAACCCGCCCTTATCTTTTTCACCCTTATCCCTCACAGACTACATGATTATCAACTTCTTATTCAGGTAGCATTTTATTGGTATTCATTGATTTAAAAAAAAAAAAATCATTTTTACCCCCCCTCATTTATATTGGGACACATGTTTTTCTTTTTTAATCTGGGCTTCTTTCCTTTCCCGACTTGGGCAAGTTGCCTTCAACCTCTACTTTTTTCCTTTCTTGAATACCATTGAACTACAGATTGTGTCTAGAATAATAGAAATGTAAATACCTCACCAATCACTACCTTAGTACTTTCATCATACACAGTGCTCACAATGTTACAAAGGAACTGCATTTTGTTTCTTTATCTCACTTAGCCACACAAGGTTGCATTGCTTGAATTTATAGGGTTTCTACTTTTAAGGTGTCGAGTTACCACTACTTCTGAGAAAACTGTTTATTTTCTTTCCGTTACTGCATTTGCTTTGTTTAACCACATGTTGATAGTACTCTTTGTATCTTCCCGAGCCCTGAGGAAGTCGCAGGATTATTTCCATAAGCGACGAAACACGTGTTGGCTGCTTTTCTTTTGCTCTTGTTTTAATAAATCACAAACTATGAAATTAACTCTTCAAAATTGTATAATGGCATTACTTCAGATTGAGTTATACCTCAGTTGACATGTGACCAGGTCTTTGCGTCTCACAGACTGAAACTGTGGCAAAGGCCATGCACATGCTATTGGGTTGAATGTGCTTGACACATTTTTATTGGCATCATTGAATCTAATCACTCTATACGGACATCATACTGAGCTTCAACCAGGCCTCTCTCCCTCCTGACCCTCGACTGAGAATTTGAAAGATGCAAACACACTCCTTCATTTTACATCTCCAGGTTTGGGGAATAGTATAACAATTTCCCACCTCATACTCTCTTGATCCTTTCCTTTGTTTCTCGGATGTTGAAAAACAGATCGAAACCATCTCCCAGAAGAAAATACTTCTGGTCCAACATAAACGTGGATGTAATCTAAGGCCAGTATCCTATGTAAGGCCTGGATTTGCAGATTGAGTGGAGATGGCCATACAAACCCCTGGAGTGGTAATTTGCCAACAGGCATAATAAGCAAAACATTGGGCTCCATGCAATGACTGCAATTTCTCTGCTCTATTCCAGTTGATCCAGCAAGGCTTTTGGATGAAAGCAAAGCCTGGCAGAGTTCAAAGTTGAAATGCTCCTAGACAGGCTCTGTATTTCTGTAGAAATAATAGGCAAGAGTGGCATCCGCATTCCCTGCCCCCAGATTAAAAAGGTGATCAACCTCAAGTTTTAGGGCTTCCCTGAGACAGCGTATATGCTGTTTCTTGCACGACATTCTTATTTCTTGGCTGCTGATTAGTCAGAGCGTGCTGGTTTCACCTTCTCCCTGTTGGTTTCTCCCTTCCATGGAGCATGGACCAAGCACGGATTGCTTCTTTTTAGTGCCCTCCCACTGCTCGTACTGGGATTGAAATACTTTTTTCCTCTTTATCCCATTGTTGCAGTTGCTTGCACCTCCGTAGTGTCTCCACGTTGTTGCTTGTCTGTTGGTGTTTCTTCCCCTCCTCCTTCCCCCTCCGGTGTTGCTTACCTGTTTTTCTTTGACTCATGCCCCCTTCCATGTCATTGCTTGGCCCCTTTGTTGCTTGCCTCACTTTTCTTGTTCCTTCCCCGGTCACCCCTCCCCTACTGATGCTTGCCCTGTGACAACTGCACCCTTCCTGACGCTAAAAAAAATAAAAAAAACATTGTCAACGCCAAATAACTTGAATAAGTGAGCACTATTTGAGTGCATCAATGTGTTTTAGCTATGTTGTACAGCAGTGCTGCTGCTGCACAGAAGGGTTGAATTCTTATTTTTTTTGTGTTGCCTCACCAGACGTGGCCACATAATACCCCTTGTCTTTTTACCTTCAGCCATGCTGCACAGCAGCTGCACTGCTGTAGAACATAGCTAAAAGAAAAGAAACGTATACAAATCCAACAGATTTCGCATAGGCGAGACCTATTGGCTTTGCCGATGCTTGTTCAAGGGGTTTTCGATGAGGCAGTATTGTCTGAACTTCTGCAACTGGATTCAAATTGCCTTTTCATGAAAGTAAGAAAGCAAATTTATGACTACCTGCACAAACCTCCTTTCTTCTTTTTCCTAGAATCTCCAATGTTTGCGAAGGGCTGGACATTTAAAGAAAGTAAAAAACAGATGAGCCAATGCAGTGGGAGAGAGAACGAGAACATCAAGCACCAGGAGGGAGAGAAACATTAGGCTGCTGGGACGCAACAAGAAGAATAAAATTGGTGGGTGGGATGATGGAGAACTGAGTAGAAACTAATAGTGAAAGTGAGGGAGGCTGGGATGGGAGTTGTGTAGGACTACTTCTTGAACCCACTAATCATGGGAAGCCCGTGCAAGCAATGGTAAACCAAGAAAACACATGAACGAAAGCAAATGGCTGAATGGACAGGTTGAGGGAGGGTCCTAAATCCAACTCGCTCTCTATGCTTATACTTTTTAACGTATCGATGACAAGCTGTCACTGAGACAGCTGCTAAAAAGTAAATTAATAAAGGGTTAAAATGAAATGACTATTTCGATATTAATGAAAAACATTCTTAAGCGCATTAAGGCCTTAATAAAACTCCTACAACAATGAATTCTATCTTCAACATTGTTTTTTCATTTAAAAATTAATTTTAAGGCCACTGAAATATGTTGATCTAGAAATAGGAGTTTAATTTGTTAATTTATGTTTAATAACTATACAATGTGACACATTACAGATTCAGTCTCTGCTCCACTGACTTCTATATGTAAAGCTAACAGAAACGATTCTGTCCCAACTCCGCAGCTATTTCAGATAAATGACTGTGACTGTGCCCTAGCCACACCAACATTTCAGTAACTGGCCTGATATGACACATCTACCGACAATCCAAAAGAAAAGATGCAGTGATTGGCCTCTACCGAAGCTAGATGACCTCTAAGTGGTAATGAGGCAAGTGACTAACACTAGTACCTGGCCTAAATAACTATCACAATCCAATGATTGGAAATGGAATAAACTCTGCTTAAGTCATACAGCCTTGATTAAAACGCAAGGAAAAACACACAAAAGGGGTCACGGCTAGGCCACGTTTGAAGTTCAAATTCTGCACAAAGTCCTACAGATTAAAGATGTACAGCCTGATTCATCAAGCTAAATTGCACTTGCAAAGGGCAAGATTCTCAGAATCTTGCCTTTTGCGAGTGCAATTTTTGCATTTGGGATTCATCATCCCAAATGCAAAATTCGCTATTACAGAATTCGCACATTTGCGAAGATTTGCATTTAAGGAATCTCTATTTGAGATTCGTTAAATGCAATTCATGAATCATTTTAAAATTGCGAAATTGCAAATTTGGGCCGCTATTTACCGAGAGGTCAGACCTCGTGGTAAATAGCAAAAACTTAGAAAAATGCATTTAAATGCATTTTTCTATGTTGCATGTTACACACACACATGTCCTTTGGACATGTGTGTGCGCAACACCAATGTAGATTACATTTCAGGGGTGCTACAGGGTGTCCTTTGGACACCCCTGCACCCTTGAAATCGCATCCTTATTTGCGATT
Organism: Lissotriton helveticus; assembly: GCF_964261635.1. NCBI lineage: Eukaryota > Metazoa > Chordata > Amphibia > Caudata > Salamandridae > Lissotriton > Lissotriton helveticus. Next base: position 1,722,250,813 of record NC_136061.1, on the reverse strand, counting down.
AGCTAATTGCTAATCGCAAATAAGGAATAACTCCCCATGCATTCCTATTGGCCTACAGGCCCATAGGAATGAATGGGGAGTTATTCCTTATTTGCAATTGCTAATCGCAAATAAGGAACATGTAGGAATCGCAATATTTTTTGCAATTCCTACATGAATCCCGTTTTGCAAGTCCTTAATAGCGATTCCTTATGAATCGCTATTAGGGGCTCGCAAAACGGGAGCTTGATGAATCAGGCTGATAATTTCATAGAAAAACAAACAATGTATTCACCAAACACAGGCATCCGCCAGAACCAATGTAACTTGCTCTTGTGTAGTTACGTTGCGGAGTGATTTGACAAGCTTTTAAGATGGGTGGCGTCTGTTTCAGGGTGCTCCATATTTACCGATTAATCAGTAAGGCATTCAACTCCAATTACTTTGCAGACTAGGGTAGTTAGGATTTAAATGTTGTTTTTTTAGGTCTGGTATTAGCCAAGATGTTTGGATTTACATGTAAATAGGCTTACTTAAATGGGGTTTCAGTGAACCCTATAACGCCACTGTGTTTTTGTGTCATTTACATTTTTCTTCAGTTCACTACAACATGGGGCAGAGGGTCAGCCTTCTTCAGCAAAGGGCTAACTTAACTGTGAGTGACAGCATTCCCCCCTTTCACAAGGGATACATCCACGCACAAAATAGTTTGCTTCTGTGCCAGGGACTAATGTGACATTGTGAACTTTGAGACCAAAAACGTTTTTCCCAGTTGACACAGGCCTGACAGTTTCCTGAGTAAGAACGTAAGTAAGTAGTTTTATTATGAAAGATTAATTAAAACCTTTGCATACTCATAACAATGAAGGTTTCTTGTACATAATCAATAAATAAAACAATGCTAAAGCCATTATTATACATTATATTAAAATTACGAATTTGGGCGTTATGCTCTTCAACGGTCTAAGGTGCTTGTGCGTCAGGGAAAACTGAGGTGGCAGGCACTTTCCGAGCTGAACAGCTGTTATATATCCTCTTAAAGTTCACGTTTTTGCGCATACAACCTTCATTGGCTCTAGAGTGCCTGTGCGTCAGTAGGGTGCTATTGCTAGGCTTGCTGAGTCTGACAGAGTACAGCCTGGCTCCGCTATTTTTGTTTAACCAGTGTCCACTTGTGATGTGCGTTTGAGTCTCTTGGTTACTGTGTCGAAAACTATTGTGAGCCTGCAGTTTAGTTGTGCCTCAGCTGGATTGAAGCAGAACTTCATTGCCTGCCTACAAGTCCTGGTGCCATTCTGCTCGAGTAATGGTCGTAGTAAAGTCTTTCTTACATCCTTTAAGTTGGGGCAAATGCAGATGACGTGGCCAAGATCCTAGTTTCCTCTTCCACATAGGCGACAGGACTGCGGTCCTGGTCTCCTTTCCCAAGGTGGAAGGTGTGGGATGATCGGAACGATGCCCTGCCGCAACTTTAGGAATATTTCTTTTGTCCTCGTTTAGACTCCTATTTTCAGGTAAGGTTGCGGTTTGACTGCTTCGTAATCGCTAAGAACTGTCCATGAGCCCTTTTAGCCAGTGTTCCTTTGTCTTCTAGAACGGATACCCTTTTTGTTACCTTTGATACCGTTTTTTTGAAGGTGTGGTGGTCTGTAGAGGCTCCCCAAAGGTCCTTCAATCACAATAACTTTAGGGAGTCGAACAGATACTCCCTGGCAGGTCATTTTTCGTGGCGAAAAAGCTCAATCCAAAGATGCAAATTTAGGGACCCTGCCTCAGAGCTTCGGATCTTGTGCCAACTTTTTAGATACGCGCCCCTCCTTTCCACTGATTGTTTTTGTGTTCAAAAGATGTTGTAGCCCGATGCGGTCCGACTTATCAACACTAGGTCGTCCGCATATAACAGGTTTGACAACAAAGTTTTTCCTAATTTCACCCTTGCTTTAACTCTTTAGAGGTGGGGATTCACTTTGAGAGGTGCGCCCCTGCACCTAGTTTAATCCTGATCCAGGTTTCAGTGTGCAGTAGTATCAGCTGGTCTAGAAGGGGTTTTGGAAACCCCCAGCTTTCCAGTTTTTCCATAGTTTGGCACAGTCTATGTGGTCGAAAGCTGTGGGGTAGTCTATAAAACATAGAAATAGGGACTACTTTGCCATGTTAGCCACGTCCATCAACAAGGCTAATGCCACGATGTTAGTGGTGGTTCCGTGTCCACGGCAAAGCCAAGTTGGGTTTATTGGGATAATGTAGTTTTCTGATGCCCAAGATGTCTGGCGACACACAACACATGTAGTCCGGTGTTATTTCTTTAATCTCTTCTTTTATTTCAAAATAGTTCATAAAAACAGCCAATGCGTTTCGTTACCCAAAGATAGAACCTTTTGGAACTTCATCAGGGCTTAAATGTCAAGTTATGAATTTGCAATATGATAAAAAATAATGTTCTTATATTAGAGGTGCTCCAAGGTTAATATGGCAATGATTGACATCTTTTAAATAGAATTAATGTCAGAACACCAAATAATAGAACACAATAGTCCTTATGAAGATTTTTTTCAGAACATGAAAATTAGATATAGCCACCTTTTGTCAAGATGAAAATACGCCTACAGAAAATGGCTCTAACACAATAGTCCATGCAGAGAGGATAGTCTCCAACAAATAAAAGTTCAACCACCGTAATAAGTGGCCTTGTCTCCTTCCAAAATTGAGTGACACAGCCACTTATTACGGTGGGACTCTGCTGGAGAGCAACATACTAGAGTAACTATGGAGCACCTAATGCAGGGACTTGTGACATAATTCTTGGAAGGAACAAAGTATGCCAAGTCAGCCAGAACTCATTAAATTAGGAGTGATGATGTACAAGGTGCAATGCCAGAGACTTCCAAACATACAGTGGAAGAACTCACTCAGGAAAGCTGTTAAGACAAGAATTAAACAGTTTCTTGCAAAGTGCTTCACCAACCCAAAAGCAAATCACCCTTTCTTCTTAAAAGCCTTGTGTCTGCCCATAAAAATACTTGCCGCCTCAGACCACCCAATGGCAATTTCAGCAGTTCCCCAGCACCTTAGTGAGGTCATTCAGTAGGGATACACATTATAGTATCACATGCACGTTTTCAAACTGAAATAGAGAAACATGAAAAGCCAGATATTGCAAAGAAGCCAAGCCAGTGGTCACCTCCAACTAAACATACAAAAATGCTAAATCGTGGTGGTCGGTAGGTCACTGACCTACCAAATGGAGCAACTTAATGCCAGTGGCACAAACAGCATCACAAAGAGAAAGCAGGTGAGATCTCTAAGCAGGTTGAGAAGAACATGAAACAGAGTGATTCTTGAATCTGATTTGACTCAATTTAGAAAGGAATTTGAGATCCTCTTCAAGGCGAGTGCAGTGAGTGACTGCGCCCGCCTGCAATGGGATGTCTGGGTCGTCCATAGGACCCCCCTATTTCTCACTCTAGAGGGATGCTATCAAGGGGCGCACTGACAGTGTGCCACTGTGCCTCCTGTTAGATGGCACACTGACAGTGCGCCTCTTGACAGCCTCTTGCCTCTGCACCCGCGTCGATAATACATCGCGGACGCAGAGGCAAAAGAATTCCCTCATTTGCATGAGGGCACGCCCCCATGCAAAAGTGGGAATTCCCTCTTGAGAAAGCACTGACACTATATGTGCGCCAGCAATTTCGGTATTACAAAAGGGGCTGCACAAGCGTCTGAGGCCCCTTCTCTAATACCAACATGCCCCAAGGGCACCTTTTGTAATATGGCCCCAGGTTAAGAAGCCCTCTTATTTACAGAAAGTAAATGGCTTCCACCTTTCGAAAACTATATTTGTGTAGTAACTATGGTAAGTAGAATTAAGCAAACAGAAAAAAGCTTGTTAAATGTAGTAAATATTTGATGAAACAACCATCAAATGAAAATCGTCTGAAAACCATACGGTTATTTTATCCTAAACAACTTTTTAGCAGATGTTTAACAATTAACGTTCTGAAAAAACACAACTCAATAAAAAACACAAACTGATTCATACCGCTATATTTTGCTAACGGCCAAACATACCACAGTATCTACCTGTGCAGAAGCGTATCCAGTGTGTCATGGGCCACAGTTCAAAGAAAGAAATGGGGGCTCTGGCTTCTGCGGGACGCATAATATATAGCAATTACCAGGCTGCAGTGGGCCCCTCAAATCTATGCCCCGGTGCCACTGAACCTGCTGCAGAAACGCTGTAGCATGCTTGACTGCAGTGGTAGATCCCAGTTGTAAGGACCCAGCGTCAGTCAGCATTCTAGTGTTTTGAATGCAATTACACTTAACACCCACCCACCACTGATGTCACCAGTCAGGTGACACAGCTATAACAAAGGTGGCCGAGCGCACGTGCTCTGGGCCAGTTGTACCCTGTATGCAGTGTGTCCTGTGTCTCACTCATTATTAGCATGAGGGCCTAGGGCCCGACCCTACGATGGCGACGAGGGCGGACGCTAGACACGCGTGCCGCAGCTAAAAGAAAATCGATGGAAATGGGGAAAAGAATGCTGCCCGCCTGAGGGCACCCCGTACGACGATCGGCGCTGGCCGCTGAGAGGCCCACGGGGCGTGTGCCGTGCCCCAGTCGTATGCGCAGATGTCGAGGTGACCGGAAGCCTACCCCGCACGTCATGCGCCGCAACGACCTGCCCCATGCGAAGAGTGCTTTGGAGGAGAGAAAGTGCTGACCACGCAGAGCCCACCCGCGGTGACCGCAACCCGGCGATCCCACCGGAGAGAGCGGACTAGCCAGAGCCCACCTGTACCGGCCGCAACTGAGCCCGTGTTTAAGCGGACCGACTGGAGCTCACCCGCGTCGGCCGCGACAGCCCCAACTGTGAGGCGACCTCCACGGAGCCCACCCGCGTGGAAGGTGAAGGCCCGTCGGCTGAAGGTGAGCCCATACATATGCGGACATCAAAAGCGGAGCCCACCCGCAACAATCATAACCGTGATAATGGCGGCCACCAGATAGCGCCGCCGAGAACATATATAAAGCAGAGCCCACCCGCTATAAACACTAACTTTGGCCCCAGCACAACGAGAGCCAGAGGGAGCTCACCCCGCTCCTTTAGCCCCGCAGCGAAGCGCTATATGCCTCAACAGTGAAGGGGCGTGTGAAGAGCACCGGGGGAGTGGAAAACTGAAGCAGAGCCTACCCGCAATAAATGTGGACAGTGTCTACTAGCCACGTTACACAGTGCCCGGTGACACCCCTGCACACCCCTACCCCGCGCAGCGTTAAAATGCAGGAGGCCGCTGCGGTGGGGGTCGGAGCGGAAAGTAAAAGCATGCCGCCCTCAGCCGATCGGAGCGGCGCCAGCCCCCACGCAGCCCAAGTGTAATGAGGTCTGCTGCGAGGGGCGGAAGAACCAAGAAAACAAGGCTGACTCGATGCAGCAGGGTATTTCGGCGGCCGAAGTAGAGCCGTCCTTCAGCGCCCACTCCTGCCCGAGTACAACGGGAAAATAAACAGTGCTAATGTTTCGCCACCCCCCCACCCCGCAGCGTAAGAACGAGTGAAGTTGCTGCGGTGGGAGGGGAGCTCAAGGGAAAGACAGCAGAGCACATTTAGACCTGCGCATCACATTTAATGCGGAGTCCACCAGGAAACACGAGCCCCTCACGCGACTGACTTGCGAAAGCATCTGCTGCCCAGGGCCGAGTGCATCTCCCAACAGAGACCGTATGCAGAGGCAGAAGTCACACAAGTTGAATGAGAAGAGCCCCCCGTGCACTGAACGTGTTGTGGTGCTCGCAGAGCCCAGGGGAGGCTGATGGACTAGTAAGAGACTCGCCGTAGGGCAGAGTGAGTCCTGTGGCGAAGCAGCCGTATGAGGATGTGGCCCACCATGGGAGAATGAGTGAGAGACCCTCGGGAGTCCAGAAAAGCAAGCTCCCCACCAGCAAAGTGCGAACAGCAACTCCAGATCTGATCAGCCGATGCTCCGTTCCCAGCAGAAAGCAGGAAGCATCAAGGTCACAGCAAACCCGGGCCCACGACGAAATAAAGGATACACTGCCATCTAGTGGCCACAATACACTAGTGCAGCCCATGATTGGAAAACAACAAGCACTGGCAGAGAAAGGAACAAAACACTAGGACACAGTGGAGACTGCCAAGCAGGACAGACTGCCAAAGAATAAAAGTAGACACACAGCAGCAAAGAGACTACAAAGGGCAGCAACCTGCCCGCCGTCATGTCCAAGGAAGTTTACAATGAATCATGCAACAAAAGCAAGACGCCAAAGGAATAGTGCGTAGGTGTACCACGGACGCGGAAAGTACACGTCAGCGCATGGAACGGAGGAAGCCACTGAGGAAAGGTGTGCAGCAAGCATCCGAAGACACAGAAGCGCAAAGAACACCCCAGGACCAGGAGTGCAAGAACTCCTCAGCAGACACCCAAAAGCACCCAGCAAGTGCACCCAGAGAAGTTCAAAAGGATTGCAACCAGCAACGAACAAGAGAAGCAAGACCAGAAGAAGGTCAACGGAGTGGTGACGCAACCCTCCAAATGCAACACCCAAGAATCACCTACGCCACGCCAGAAGAGGACACAGCGATGCCTGGTGGCCACAGGCCATTGCTGCAGCAGTATGGCAAAGACAGGCGTACCACCACACGAACCGACAATGGTTCTGAAACCCGGCACTAGGAAGTGCGACAGCGCATGACACAAATGCGCAACAGTGCAGACAGCACTAGCCCAAAGAAGCAAGTCATAATGAAGACCTGAAGAGCGCACAAAGCACGCCGAACTGCGACGCAAGGAAAATGGTTGCGCAGACAACCCGCAGCATTGAAGTCTCAACACATGAGCAACCGGGCCACTCAGCCTGGTCACAAAGCACGAAGTCGACCGGCCAGATGTTCGCACCACAAGGCTTACCTGCCAGACCTCGGCAGAAGGGACCAGCACGAGGTCCAAGAAGTTCAGCCAAGGCGCAGTCTGTGGACATGGACCAACGAACTTCAACATCACAATTAATGGAGGCGATCGAAAGAGGAAGTGAAGGTTGCGACGCTAACCCTGGGAGTTGAGTGACAAGAAGACAGTGTCCTAGGACTAGGACAAGACCAGGAGGACACGTGCAGAGTGCGCGCGCTGCACGGAGGAATCCTGGCCAGAGAACATGAAAGAAGACAGGGCCAGGTTACATCGCGAGAAGAAGTAGAGTGGCCACTGCCACTGAGAAAAGAAGGAAGAAGAAACCAGAGTGGCCCGCTGCCACTGCAAGAAGAAGCCGCCCCTGCGGAAAGAAGAAAGGTGACAGGCACTGGAACACCCGAGTGCGTTGGAGAACACGGCCTGGCAAGAGCACCGGCCGCGCAGACCAAGGACATCTACCTATGAGCCATCCATCCACATGGCGATCGCAGAAGAGAGCAAGCTAGACTGTTGGCGACATCTACCTCTGGGGTTGAATGGAAGATTGGATGGCGAGACTGCTCAGGGCTCCGGAAGCCAAGGAACTGACCACCTCACACCAGCCCGTGGCAACCCAGGAAGCAGAGGCCTCAAGGGACTCTGGTGGCAGCAAGTCCCGCACGGGAGACAGATCCACAGTTGCGTGTCTGCAGGACCCAAGGGGATGAAAGCCTTGCGAGCAAGGGAAAGAGTCGACAACCCAACCTTCAGGTGGAACTAGGACACAACGTTGAGGCTCGTGGAGCGCCCTGCTCACGGCCCGAAGGCTATGGTAGAGCAACGCGACCGAAAACACCAGTCCAGTGGAAACCTGGCATAGAGGTCCTCCCGGACATCTGGTGAGAGAAGAACGCCGGCGAGAGGGGCATCCTAGTGAGAGGGATGTTTGCACCTACTCTCTTCACCTGCCAAGAGACACACTGAAGCCTGCCCGGAAACATCATGGAACCAGCATGGAGAAAAGAATGCAGAAGACAAACAACACCCATGTCATCCATCTCTCTCTTTAACTATTCAGCGTCACCAAGAGAGCAAAGTAAAAGGCAGGGCTGAGAACAACATCCAGACGGCACGGACAAACTATGAACAAGCCACAGAGAACGGTTTATCCTAGATGCAGGAACTACACTGTCTGCGGCCTGCAAGCAGCCAAAGAGACTTGTTTGAAACCATGAGTCCAATGTTATATTGTGGTGTTTTCTTTTCCCCACAGGGTTTTGGACATTTTCCGTTTGGTTTGATTTTCACCAATTTTCGGAGGGATGTAAGGACCCAGCGTCAGTCAGCATTCTAGTGTTTTGAATGCAATTACACTTAACACCCACCCACCACTGATGTCACCAGTCAGGTGACACAGCTATAATAAAAGTGGCCGAGTGCACGTGCTCTGGGCCAGTTGTACCCTGTATGCAGTGTGTCCTGTGTCTCACTCATTATTAGCAGGAGGGCCTAGGGCCCGACCCTACACCAGTAAGGGATTGCACGGCCGGGCTGTATTGAATTGTTACACTAAAAGCTAGTGGTACGAACCAGGGACTGATGAAAACCTTCGTAAGCGTCAGAAAGATCAGCTCACTGCGATAACCACACTGCAGGGCATATTTTCCTATACTTAGGCAACAATGCAATCGAAGGCGGCACACGTCGAAATTCAGAATATAGCTTTTGCAAAAATAATTTTTAACGCCTTATTAAAATGATAAAAACTGTGTGGGACGCCAGGACGGCAATGTTCCTTCATGGGCAATCTTTTCGTTTTTTGAAGATTTATATAGCGCAAACTCGACCCGAAGGTATTGGAGCACCAGGTACTTCACACAATGCCACATTCATTTTTGGTAAACACGGCGAGATTATGTGATTTGCCCAGAATCACAGAATGTTACAACGACACATTCACTTTTGGGAAAAACGGGGAGATTAAGTGATTTGCCTAGAATCACATAATGTTGAGCGTCCCTGCCGAGACTCGAACCTTGTTTCCCAGCTCCAAAGTCGGCAGCTCTGGTCGCAAGGCCACATCCTCTCGCCATTTTCTTCTGCGCTTACTGAAATGTTATTTCAGTGTAAACACTAAAAGCTTAAATGTCAACCACTGGAGAATCATTGGGTTGGGTATGACACCAGGCGCTACTTCTGTATTGAGAATAAGCCCCGGGCCTCACCACTTAATTGAATGTGCAGTACCCGGTGTCAATAAAGATGTGGCTTTTCCCTCTCAGCAAGCTGGAATGAGTGTCATGTTAAAGGGTGTGGCCCATCCATTATAAAACAGCATGCTCGGCACGAGACACAGAACAAGAAACTACTTGTGACGTCTGCAGGTTAGCCATCTGTGGAGGCCGGTTCAGAAAAGATCTTGCACTCATGAACACTGAGTGCTGTATTGTTTTACAGAGGGGTTGCACTTCATAGCCGTGGCCAGCGGTTCACTGAAAGCATTAATTAGTGTAATTACTAGTGGAAGGCCTGCATGGAGCCCGAAAACATGTTTCCATCGTAAATACTGAAGGGTCCCATGCCCACAGATCATTGCTGCAGTCACTGGATTTCTTTTGATTACAGGAGCCGCTGACCGATTTCTAATGTGCTGAAGGCCATGGACAATCCATGAAGATTAATTCTTCTGTTACCTTTCCTTGCAGAAACTTCTCTATGCCTAAGCAAAATGCTGACTAACACACTAGTCACTGAATGGCTGTGTTGTGGGCTGCGTCACAAGATGAATTACACAGCAATGGCTGAAGCAGGCTAAACCATTGCTTCACTCTAACTATCCGAACTGTGGGCTGATTCACAATGCGATTGACATTTCCAGTAAACAATAGCTGAAGGGGGCTGGCTCAAAGCTCTCCTATATGTATTATTTACACTATACGTATTTTTCTTCCTATAGCTAATGCTGTCCTAGCCCAGACATAAAAGGACTAAAAAAGGTTCAGTGTTTTCTCTTCCGCTTTCAATTCGCTATTCTGTTCCACTAGCTACAGGAAGATCTTACTTAGCAGAAGATGCTATCTCTTTAAGCTATTTACTAAGTGGGACCATCTTGTGACTTGCAAGTTATTTGCTGAATGAATACATTTAAGTCGAGCAGTAAAGCCACCTTAATTGGAAAGCGGAATTAATACTGTAGGAATTCCACTTTTTCTGCATGACTAGCTCTGCTTTTTTTACCTTATGTCGGACCCAATGTTTTTGCTGGCTTTAGAACTTTGTGCATTTTTACCTCTTGTCAGGGCAGGCTTTAGCGCCGACGGTGCCTGGTGCGACAATCTTTGTAGGAGACCCCACCACCAATGACCTTCTCCACAGAAATCCCTCACTACTATCATCCAGGGGTCTCCTCAGTCGCCATACCCCCCACACATGTATTTAATTTCTTTTATAGCCCTACTCATACCAATGTAATGTGTCTTTACATCACAAACACATTGCACAGAAACAATGAATGATACAAGTGCATAAATCAATGTATAGGAATTGCTGCATACTGCAATGGGGACTACAAGGTGTAGGGGCCACACGTCATCCATACTGGTAAGCAGTATATTTACGAGTGTTTGGTCTGAAGAAGCACAAACTCAGGATTTAAAACGTAACACAGTGGTGGGTTAGTGTAAGGAGCTGTGAAGGGCCCTAGGCCCACATGCTGGCAGGCACACACATGCTGACACTGGATGTCTGGTGCAACTGGCCCAGAGCACGTGCGCTCGGCCTCTTTTATTGATGCTGTGTCACATGACCAGTGACATCAGTGGTGGGTGGGTGTTAAGTGTGAATACAGGCTTCAGCACTAGACTGCTAACTTATGCTGGGCATTACATCCCTTTCCAAATTGGTTAAAAATTAAACCAAACAGAAAAAGTCCAAAACCTGTGGGGGAAAGAAAACACAGAAAATAACACTGGACTTGCGTTTTCACAATGAGTCTCTTTGGCTGCTTGCAAACCGCAGGCAGTATAGTTCTTGTATTTGTATTTGTAGTACTTGCAGTTCTCGGAGGCACGGTCCGCAGTTGTTCGGCGGGTTCTTTCCTTGGCTGTGCTGTCTGTCTGCTGTTCTCAGCCCTGCCTTTGCTTTGCTCCGTTGGTAATGAGAGATAACTAGATGATACAGGTGTTGACAGTTTTCTAGTTTTGTTCTCTCTTCTGGCTTAGTTATATTCTTCCGGGCAGGCTTTCATGTTGACTCTTGGCAGATGAATAGAGTAGGTGCACACATCCCTCTCACTAGGATGCCCCTCTCGCCGGTATTCCTCTCTCACCAGATGTCCGGGAGGACCTCTTTGCCAGGCGTCCACTGGACTGGTGTCTTCGGTCGTGGTGCTCCACCATAGCCTTCGGGCCGTGAGCAGGGCGCTCCACGAGCTTCACCGTCGTGTCCTAGTTCCACCTGAAGGTTGGGTTGTAGACTCTTCTCATCGCTCGCGAGGCTTTCATCCCCTTGGGTCCTGCAGACGTGCATCGGTAGACCTGTCTCCCGTGCGGGACTTGCTGCCACCAGAGTCCCTCGAGGCCTCCGATTCTGGTTTGTCACGGGCTGGTGCGATGTAGGTCAGGTCCTCAACCTCCAGAGGCCTGAGTAGTCTCGTCATCCAACTCTTCCGCTCAAACCACAGAGGTTGATGTCGCCAACCGTCTAGCTTGCTCTCTTCTGCGATCGCCATGTGGATGGATGGCTCGTAGGTGGTTGTCTTTGGTCTGCACTGCCGGTGCTCTTGCCAGGCTGGTCTTCCTTTGCACTCAGGTGTTCCAGTGCTTGTCACTTTGCTTCTTTCCGCAGGGGCGACTTCTTCTTGCAGTGGCAGCTTGCCATTCCGATTTCTCCTTTCTTCCTTTCTTGGGTGGCGGTGTGCCACTACGATCATTCTTCTTCTCTTCTCCTTTTCTCACGACGTACCCTGGTCCCTTTTCCTTCATCTTCTCTGGCCAGGCTTCCCCATGCAGTTGCGCACTCTGCACGTGTCATCCTGGTCTTGTCCTAGGACACTGTCTTCTTGTCACTCACTTCCAGGGTTAGCGTTGCGACCTTTTCTACTGTTCCTTCTTCCTTTTCTTTATGGCATCACGCCCTTCTTCTCCTTGTTCCTTCTTGCGACGTGATTTGGTCACTGTACTGCCTTGGCCTTCCCAGCCAGTCTTCTCCAGGTGGCGTGCACTCCACCTGTTTTCCCTCTGTTCTGGGCATGGCTCTCAGACATTGGTCTTTCCTTCTAGTGACTGGACCGGTTGTCGCCATCCTCTCAGTTGCTTCTTTTCTTTTCTTGGCGACCATACTTGGTGGTCGGCTTTCACCTTCGGCATGAGTCGTGATGCTGTGCTATCTTCTTCGTGGTCGCTATTCACCTTCATGGTGTTTTGGCGTTGGCGCGTCGCCGTGTGGCGTCACTCTGGCGCTCCTGATTCCTGACTCTCCTGGCACGTTCCGACGCAGTGCTGCGCGGTCCTGTCGTGCGGGATGTGGAATTCTTGCACTCTTGTCGCATTCCTGCGCGGTCTCCTGACGTCTTCCTCAGCTTTCTGGAGAGTGCCTGCGCTTCTGGCGTTGCAGTGCTGACCTCCGTTCCTCGCTCTCCTTTTGAGCACTTTGGGCACTCCTGGTGCTTTCGTGCACTTGACCACTGTCACTGCTCCTTCACTTCCGCAGCTCCTGGTGCTTTCTTGCACTTGACCACTGTCGCTGCTCTTTCACTTACGCAGCTCCTGGTGCTTTCTTGCACTTGACCACTGTCGCTGCTCTTTCACTTACGCAGCTCCTGGTGCTTTCTTGTACTTGACCCCTGTCGCTGCTCTTTCACTTACGCAGCTCCTGGTGCTTTCTTGCACTTGACCACTGTCGCTGCTCCTTCACTTACGCAGTTCCTGGTGCTTTCTTGCACTTGACCACTGTCGCTGCTCTTTCACTTACGCAGCTCCTAGCCGTGTCGCACTTTAGATCCACCTCTTACTCCTTGCGGTGGCGTCGACACCTACTGGGCGTGTACTCTGCTCCTTTGTTCGTCCGTGTCGTCGGGTACTTGCTGCTTTAGATCGTTGACCTGCTCTCTCCGTCGTGTGATTATGGCAGTCTTTTCCCTAGGAATTCTTCCAGTGGTTTTGTGGCGCGTTCCTCTCTTCTTGCGAGTAGCCACCTGCCAGCAGGTGGTTCTCCATCAGTCTCTGGGCGTCACTTGTGCCAGGCTTCGCTTTGTCCTCGTGTTGCCTTTCAGTTCCTTTTGCTATTCTTTCTTTTGTCCTCTCTATAGCTTTAGTCTGCTTCTGCTAACTAATCTTTGGCACTTGTCTGAAGTATCTATGTCCTTCACCTCATTGCAGCCATCATGTTGCTTATTTAACTGGTGGGCGCGATATCGCCTGCTGGCCGCTAGGTGGCAGTGTTGCCTTATCCTGTTCCCATTCACTGTTCTCGCTTCCTCTCCGGCCCCTCCGATGCCTTATCACTTTCTTTGGAGGAATGCCGGTGCAGATTTCTTCTGACCTCAGCCCGTCCTCATTACTTTACTCCCGGGGCAGTCACAGACAGGTATGTGCTTTCCTCTTTGTTTTCTTTGTGTGCCTGTGCAAATGCTGTTGGGGCACACATTTTCCTGCTGCTCCCGTTCAAACAGCCTGCAGCTCTCCGATCGGCCTGAGCAGCTCCTGCCGTCCACAGTGCGCGCTGGTCAGGCGCTCTCTCAGGGAACTCCGCTTCACTACGGTGAGCTACTTTTGTTTTCAACGAACCTCCCTGCAGCAGCCCTCTTTCCTTCACGGGCCGCGCAGGGGGTAGGGAGGTGTTGGCATTATCCTCCGGGTTGCCGCAGGCGACCTGCTTCTAACTTTCTGCTTTGACCGGCTGCGGGCGAACGCTGGTCCTAGTTTCTCCACCCCACCGCTGCAGCTTCACACATTACACGCTGCGCGGGGTGGGGAGGTGTTGGCGCTTTGCGGGTGGGCTCCGCTGACAATTCAGTTTATTCCTCTAGGCGCCCAGCAGCTCCCCTCACGCTGCGGGTGCTTTCTTTTTAAATTCTCCGCCCCGCCGCCACATTCAACACACGCTCAGCGGCGGGGGATGGGGGACGCCGCAGGCAGGCCGCGGGTGGGCTCCGCTGGTCCTGCTGTTATATACAGTTCATTCCTTCGCCGCCGCACTTTACACACGCGGCGGGGGACACTGTTGGCAGGCCGCGGGTGGGCTCCGCGAGCCTTGCTTTATCGCCGGGGCAGTTGCGGCCAACGCCGCGTCCCAGTAGGCAGGCCGCGGGTGGGCTCCGCGAGCCTTGCTTTATCGCCGGGGCAGTTGCGGCCAACGCCGCGTCCCAGTAGGCAGGCCGTGGGTGGGCTCCGCTGGTCTGCCTTTATATAACGTCTATTTTCGGCCACATTTACGCCATGCGAGTGGGCTCCGCTTACATTGCCGGTCACGGCCAGGGCTCACCTTCGGCCGACGGGCCTGTTCAGCCACGCGGTTGGGCTCCGCGCTGGTCTCTTTCTTCGCCCCAGGCAGGGGGCACACACGCTGGGCACAGGAGGTGCGGGGTGAGCTCCCAGTCACCTCCCTCTTTTCCTCCAGGCCCGAGGCTCTTCACACGCCTCGTGGGCCTCGCGGCGGCCGGCTCACGTCTTCTTAGGGGTGTGCCTTGTTTGCTGCAGGCAGCACCCCTTTCCTTTTTCCTTCACGATGTTTTCACGGCTGGCACGCGTGGCATCGCGTTACCGCCTCGTCGCCATTGTAAGGAGCTGTGAAGGGCCCTAGGCCCACATGCTGGCAGGCACACACATGCTGACACTGGATGTCTGGTGCAACTGGCCCAGAGCACGTGCGCTCGGCCTCTTTTATTGATGCTGTGTCACATGACCAGTGACATCAGTGGTGGGTGGGTGTTAAGTGTGAATACAGGCTTCAGCACTAGACTGCTAACTTATGCTGGGCATTACAGGTTAGCATTACCAATAAGAATTTATTTCTACCCATAGAAGCCCATTTTGTCAATGAAAGACTGTGGAACGGAAGTAAGGTGCTAAAGTGCAGCTCTTTCATGCCAGTTCACAGCACACTGCGCTATATTAGAAGGATTGTAAATTATTAACTGCAAGCAAAAGAATGTGCTCTGTGACAAAAGCAGTAACCCACTGAGCTATCTACAAGAAATACGATTCTGCAGGTTACCAGCGCTTTGCAGTATCCACATTAACCTTTACACTACTTTATGATGAGTAAAAACTGCCACTAGACAACTCAGATCTCTCCAGCAGGTATATTAGTCACAAACGTATCTTGACATTTTTATTACCACTTAGAATTGTTGGGCAGATAAGGAACTCTGCAGCTGGTTCTTTTAATTCCTTAAAATATTTCGTAATGAGGCACCCTTCAAGTTCAGCGCATGGTGTGGTGGAACGCAACAGTCTAGAGCCAGCCCTGCCCCTGCTAGCCAGTAGTAAAGTGCCTGTGCTGCCCCCCCCTTTAAATACTGTTGAATTGGAATACTCCTAATTGGTATAATTATCTTGCCTACAAGTGCCTAGTATATGGCACAAAATGTATACAACGTCCTGGAAGTTACAAGCCACTAGCGGACAGCAGCACCTTTTGTGCCACCATTACATTAGCAGTGCAAAATGAGGTACTGCGACCTCTCCAAATAAATACTATTAACAAGTAAAGCATTGGAGCCCACTAGGTAAGGTGCAGGGCAATTTGAAGTAGGACATGTAGAAAATGAATATTACAAAGTCCCTTCAATGACAATGCCCTAAAAGCTATTTCTACTGTGGCAGGCTTGGCTATCCTAAGTAGAAAACAGGAAAAGACTGCTTGTGTGTCTGGTGATAGTTCTTGTGGAAACTTGGGCCCTGTTTAGCAAATAACCCTAAAGATTTAGTGTATATTTATTTATTGTTGTCATTGTTGCACATATTTTCTTGTATCTAAAAAAAATACAAAAAAAGAAAAAAATGAATCATGATAACCCATAATAAACTTTTTTGCTACAATTCTAATTGTGATGCATTTATGAGATATCCTCTTAGGGTTCAGAGTGACTCTTAATTTGGACCTATTATAGGCCAACCTTTTAAACCTTCCGGCAGGTTCTTTTCCCGTTTGATACTCAGTTTTTCCCCATCTACCTGCCCTTTATTGATGTGGGGTCCCCCGTTCTTCTGAAGTATCCTATGTAGAAAACCAGAGTACAGATGAAAATACTAATACTATATTTCAGGAATGGGAGCAGCAAGAAATATAATTAAACAAACATTTTTATTACTTATAAAAAAAATACAATTCAATTGTGAGTCAGATTTCTAATAAGTATATGAGAAAGTTAACTATTAGAAAGTTACCCTTTACCTGCCTGAATTGCCAGCATGTTAAGATTACTGTAAATCTCTGCCAGCTCTCAATTCTAAATAGGTGTGAAAAAGGTGTGAAATGCTTCCCAGGAGCAAATAATAGGCTGGCCTCAAGGGGCACAGATACATTCTCAGAACTCTATGAAAATAAGCAAGGGTAGGGACTGCGGCCGTCCTTTCTGATATTACAGCGTCAAATCCTGTTTTACAAGTCTGTTAAACCACATTTAACACTTCAGGAAAACTTGAAAAGGGAGAGAATAGGATGCAAAGACAATTGTTGTGTACCTACTGTCTGGTTTGTCCTACCAGACTTGTCTGTTATGTTATGCAGATTTCTTGAGTGCACTATCACCCGGGACGGTAACCTGACATTGAATAGGTTTGAGTCTAGCCAAACCTGTGGCCTAGTGGGACTACTCGAAAAGCTAGGCTTTTGGCCTCTAGGTTTGTTGTGGGTACAGGATCTGCCTCAAACTGAATTTTAGTGTTAGATGTGGGAGGACACTAGGATTACAATAGTAGACTGCCCAACTGTGACGCTGTGGAAACTCTTCTGAGCCCCTTACCTCGAGTGGACACTGTTGGCCCGAGCCACGTGGAAGAAATCTTTCTTGTGCCTGAGTCTGCCGCTTGTCCCCCTCTCGCCGCCGCATCTCTCATCCACGCGGCCGCAGAGTAGAGGGGGGCATAAAACTACATATCCTGCCAGCCCTTGCGGCGGGAATCTCGGCACCAGAGCGCGCCAGGTGGCACTGAAAAGGCGCGTCACCCCGGTGGAGCGGGTGACGCTGTGGAAACTCTTCTGAGCCCCTTACCTCGAGTGGACACTGTTGGCCCGAGCCACGTGGAAGAAATCTTTCTTGTGCCTGAGTCTGCCGCTTGTCCCCCTCTCGCCGCCGCATCTCTCATCCACGTGGCCGCCGAGTAGAGGGGGGGCATAAAACTACATATCCCGCCAGCCCTTGCGGCGGGAATCTCGGCACCAGAGCGCGCCAGGTGGCGCTGAAAAGGCGCGTCACCCCGGTGGAGCGGGTGATGCTGTGGAAACTCTTCTGAGCCCCTTACCTCGAGTGGACACTGTTGGCCCGAGCCACGTGGAAGAAATCTTTCTTGTGCCCGAGTCTGCCGCTTGTCCCCCTCTCGCCGCCGCATCTCTCATCCACGCGGCCGCCGAGTAGAGGGGGGCATAAAACTACATTTCCCGCCAGCCCTTGCGGCGGGAATCTCGGCACCAGAGCACGCCAGGTGGCGCTGAAAAGGCGCGTCACCCCGGTGGAGCGGGTGACGCTGTGGAAACTCTTCTGAGCCCCTTACCTCGAGTGGACACTGTTGGCCCGAGCCACGTGGAAGAAATCTTTCTTGTGCCTGAGTCTGCCGCTTGCCCCCCTCTCGCCGCATCTCTCATCCACGCGGCCGCCGAGTAGAGGGGGGCATAAAACTACATATCCCGCCAGCCCTTGAGGCGGGAATCTCGGCACCAGAGCGCGCCAGGCGGCGCTGAAAAGGCGCGTCACCCCCGTGTCGCGGGAGCGCCCGGGGCTAAACCCGGCCAAAGGGCGGGCCCTCTGTGGCCCTCGGTGACTGAGGTAGGCTGGGCTGGGCCAGGTTATTTTCATTTCATACCTACCACTATACCGGTTGAGAACGAGGTGTCACCCGAGAAGGTACAGCAAACTCCTTTGTCTCCATAGTTATTTACTCGAGATCAATTGATCTCTCCTCTCCATTTTTTACATTCTTTTACGGTTCATTTATCATTGCCTATATTACAACTTCAGTGGATATACCCTTTTTTAACGACGATACCCCTTTGGGAAAATAATTCTGAGGATGACAAAGAAACTCCGTTCTGGGAGATTAGTGGGGGGAAGGACCTGTGCAAAAACAAAATCAAACCCCTTGAGAAATAAATCAGTGAATAATTACTCGCTAAAGGGACAATGTCAGCTTTTCGACCTGTGGGAAAAAGTAGTGGATAAGAAAATATCTGTTGACGCAAATGATGGCTTATCTTCTATTACACAGGTTGGTCCATCTCAAGTGGTTGATAATATGGTCTCTCCCCCAACACTGATAGACCCATCACAAATAGAAATAACTGCAGGGACTAGCCCTGTTCTCTTTGTTTCTGATGGTCCCACGGGGCCTCATGTTCACTCTATGGAAGAAAACCAAATTAAAAACTCTCCTGCCCCACAGGCTTCTACTGCGTATGTTAGGTCAGGTGAAGATCTTTCCTTGTCATCCATTGACCTGGAACTTTGTGGCCGATATGTGGGTGTAGGAAGTCTGAAATCTTCAGAAATTATTCAGCCATCAGTGGGCGCTACCCCATCTGGCCTATTGTTATATAGTAGCACTCCTTCCATAAATGCGCAGGATATGTCCGCGTTGTTAAACGTTTCTACAACCCCTGAGTTCAATCTATCAGGTATTTGTCCTCCTGCTGCTACTGGAGAAAAACCAATATCGGAGTCTCTGATTGCCCTTGAACATTTGTTATCCTCTATATTATGTCTTTTGGGCAAATTTGTGGGCAGTTCGGACTGTATCTTGGATTCAGTTACCAAAATATTGAAGGCAATGCTGCACAAGGCTCCTGAAATGAGGAGTGCTTCTTCGACCACGACTGATATCGGCCTGGTAACGGGGAATACAAATGTGCCTCCAGAGAAGCTCGATACAAAGCCTTCAGCTATGGATCAAGAAAATAACAGCACGGCCCCGCCAGTTTCTGCGGCAACTAATTGTGTAAAAAACTCTGATTTTGAAATAGAGGAAGAAAACCTGTCTGGTGCAGTAGGTACCTTAGTACAGGAATTATTCCCAATTTTCAAACCTGGAAAAATAGAGCAACAAGAAGATGAGGATCAAGAAATTACAAAAAAAAACGGAAACATAGAAATGACAAAGGGAAAAAAATAAAACCTTTGCGTAAATACAGGAAGAAAAGACAAAGGCAGATAATCTTTCAAGACTCTATCGTTCTAATTGATAATGAGGAGAATGCCATTGACTCTAACTTGGTGACCACTAAAATGGCAAGTGAATCCTGCCTCTCAAATTATGGTCCAGAGACTAACTGTAATACTCTGCCTTTGATTTTGGAAAATTTGCCTCAGAGAGGTGGACATGGCCCGACTGCCCCCCCTTTGGTAGAGACAGGGAGCATTACTCCGGTTGCACTGGGGGATCTCAACCCTTTGGCTCCTTCTTTTGCTCCTATGGTTGGGGCCAGTAAAGGCCCACTCCGCTCTCCCCAGGCGAACAAAACAAAAACAATGACTTATGTGGACACCTGTGTTTTGGACTTTGTTCCTCTATTTGATGTAAATTTGCCCCTAAATAGATCATGGTTGCTTAAATGTTTTAATGACCAGGAAAGTCTTCACCTTATTCAATCAAGTGATATTGAGTTAGTTTCCCTATTAGGTGAAGATAGTGTAACTGGTATAAGAGTGAAATTTTATTCTAAATTCATTGTAAATCTGATATTACAGCAAGTGGAGATTTTCCAATGTAGAGGTATTGATGTTTTGCCTATTCTTGGTTCTGTTAAGACCTCTCTTCCCCACGGGATGACCCAAAAGGGTGATAAGTTGGATGGGGCATCTACCCCGTTTGAGGATCTAAAGATTTGGGTATCTAAGGGGAAACGGTCGGTCTCCAAGGCATTGCCTCGTCCACTAATCCAAAACTCTGCGCCATTAGAGGAGAATCACCGGTGGAATTGGCTACATAGTGCCCTTGCATCTAAGAGCACAGATAATTCCAAATTATTCCATCATCTTTAATAATCAATTAAAAATTATCTCCTGGAATGCGGCCGGGATACATAGTAGTCCTGAGAAGCTTGATTTTTTATTCTCGCTGGGAGCAAATGTGATCTGCATCCAAGAAACATGGTGCCCCGACAACATCCATGTAGGGAAGGATTATTATGTGTTGGAAGCCCCTGCTGCCCCATCCAGGAAAGGTCATGCTAAAGGGGTAATAGTTTGCTTGTTAACCAATAAACTGTGCTGGAGATTTACGCATTACATTGATCCTAGTAATCTATTTCAAGCGATAACAATAGCGAATCTCCCCAGTTTTCCAAACAAATCGGGTGTCGTAATTATCAATGTGTATATCCCTCCTGAAGAGTGTTATAATATTTTATTGAAGCGCGTATTTCTGTATATCGGACAGATCAAGAATGTTTCTTCTCCACCTGATGTTATCTTAGTTGGAGATCTGAACTGTAAAATCTCTAACGCTAGTTTAAATTTATTCAGAAATACACCCAAAGAAGAGGCCCAGTTCATCCCACAATCGCTGTTCCCTGATAAAATAATAACTAATAAAAGAGGGAAGATTCTCCTGGAGGAATTATCCGCAGTTGAGGGGCTCATTTTAAATGGGAGATTTCCCTCTGATGTGCCCGCGAAATTTACTCATAAGTCTCCTTTTAGTGCCTCCATTCTCGACTATGTGATCTCTGACTATGACATTTTCCCATATGTCCAGGATCTTATGATATCCCCTACATCCTTAAGTGATCATAGCATAATTACTATAACTCTCTCTTTCAAACCTCCACCCAAGTCTTGGTCTTTTGGTAACAATGACGTCACCTTCCAGGGATCTGCGGGTAGGTGTTGTTGGAACTTTACTACCATCAGATGTGTGCATGATATTTTATGCAAAACTATACTAGAACTAAATGGCTGGTATGGTTCTGAAATTGCTAATTTTGAAAAATGTATGAGAAAGATCACTCTGGATGTAAAAAAGATTAGTGGTTCTGGGAAAAAGGTATTTGTTCCTAGTGAATTGCGCATCCTGAATAAGGAAATAAATAAAATTAGTCCGAGTGCAATATCTAGGTAGATCAGGTGAACGAGCCAAAGAAATATCGAGGTTAAAAAGAAGGAGAATCAGATTAAAAGCGAGACTACAAAAGGAGAAGGAAGACCTAGTATGGATAAACTTGCGGGAGGCAGTTGTGCATGGCAAAACTAGAGAATTTTGGTCCATAATTGGGAGGGGATGCGGCACCAGAAGCACCCCTCTTCCCATTCCTATCTCTGAAGAGGTATGTCCGCTCATATTAGGAAGTTGTATGCAGGGAATGCAGCTTCGGCTGTAGATAGTGTCCCTGATCTAACATCTGAGGAGCCTATTAATTACCCTACAGAGAAATCAATAGAAATGGCCATAAAAAACATGCGTTTGTCCGGCGCAATGGGACCTGATGAACTCCCTATGACGGTTTTAAAGCAGGAACCTTCGCTCTGGAGTAAGATTCTTTACCAATTGTTCAAATCCTGCTTTGATACTAAAATGGTCCCTGCCTCTTGGAAGGGAAGTATACTGGTCCCTATTTTTAAGAAGGGAGTTAGGGACTGCCCCATGAATTACCGTTTGATCGCTCTCCTCGACTCAGTTGGAAAGGTTTTTGCCAAATGTATTTTAAGCTTGCTTGAAAATTGGGTCGAGGAGAATAATATTTTACCCTGTGAACAGACGGGTTTCCGTAGGGGACATGGTACGTTAGACAACCACACCACCCTACATGTGATCTCTGATAAATATACATGTGTAAGAGGAGGAGTGGTGTTCGCCGCGTTTATTGATTTCTCCACGGCGTTCGATAAAGTTGATCGTCGAACGTTGTGGAGAAAGTTAGCAGCCCTTGGTTTACCACTATATCTATTGGATCTGTTACGAGTACTTCATTCAGAAACGTGGTGTAGTGTTCTCCAGGGGGGAGAGAGGGGACTCTCGCATAAAATTCCTTCTTTGAACGGCCTCAAACAAGGCTGTCTGCTGGCACCACTACTTTTCTCATTATACACCGCAGATCTTCCCGCTTCTTTGTCAGCTTGTGCGGGTATAGCTCCGGTGGTAGGGGGGACCCCTATCTCTTGTCTCATGTATGCTGATGATATTCTGGTGTTGGATTTAACCCCCAAAGGTCTCGCTAATCGGTTGCAAGCTTTACACGTTTTTGCTGATGCCCATTTTATGAAGATTAATATATCTAAAAGCAAAATTATGTGTATTACTGGAAAAAAGAAATGCCGTTCTGAAAATTTCGGATGGCTTATTGGTGGTCAGAAACTAGAGGTTGTTAAAACCTATACCTTTTTGGGTAAAATCATTGCGGCCAATTTGAGTGAGAGACCCCATATCGAGCACATTTCACGCAAAGCACTTGCGCATGGCAAAGGTTTAAATTCTCTCTACTCTGCCACCGGAAAGAGACACTTTGCTTGTCTTCTTGAAGTGTTTAGGGCAAAGATTCCCCCTACGATACTATATGGCATAGAACTTATAGAGTTGAAGCATTGGGATTTTTGTAATAAAATTGAAGGGAAACTCTTAAGATCCGTATCCACCCTTATTACCTCGTGCTCTTTGGCAGCATGTAGGCTTGATTTTGGCCTTAGGAGCAGCTGGGTTCAGGGACTATGTGCCCTGGTAAGATGGGTGGCTTGCTTGGCTAGAGCCGAATTGGGGTCGATGAGAGCCCTCCTTAAAAAGGAATTGTTGGGCAACTTTAAAGAGTTCTCCCGATTAGTAAGGAGTTTCAGAAGAGCTGTGTCACTTTTAATGCTAGATGAAAGTGTTTTATTCCTCCATTCATCGTCACAGCTAAAACTCCTGCTAAAACAGGCATCGTGGGAACTATGCTATCAAATAGACAAGAACACAATACAAGAAAAAGGGGGTTGCGATCTTCTCCTTAATTCTTATGCTATGAAGTTGGCCCAACCTTATGCCACATGGAACATGCCACATGGTGTTCGTAGATTATGGTTTCTTTTACGATATGATTTAGTGCCCTTAAATTCACTTCTATCTAAATGGAATGGAACCTCTTCCATGTGCAATTTTTGTAACTTGAGTATTCAGGATCGTATGCATGTCATGTTGATTTGTCCTGCTCTTCGCTCATTGCAGTCTAAATGGTTAAAATCATGTCTCCAATTGGGTATTACTGATGTGAATACTTTTTTACGATTTCTACACTGTCCTAATGAAATTTTTTTGCTTTTATATTTTTAACTTTTTTTAATGTTTTTTAGCTATTTATTAAGGAATCTGGAGAGGTCTGACATTGTTTTCTCTTGTCAATTTTTCTATGGATGAAATTTGTCTTGTATGTATGATTGAATTTCTGTTTTTTTTCTGTTTGTATTCGTCTTTTGAATTTTATGTGGCCCTTACCAAGAGCCAAACCATAATAAATAAAATTGAAATTGACTGCCCACATACACACCAGCCCTCAGAGCCACAGTTCAGTGAGGCAGAGGAACTTCACCATATTGTAAATGCCATGACACAAGGCATATTGGGCCTGTTTGCAGCAAGGCAAACACAACTATCGAAAAATGGTAAGACTGGACTGAGGAACTTTTCCCCTATTGGTTAGCGGATGCCCACAAGACAGCCCACCCTTCTAGCGGATTCCAGCCATAAATGTGGCACCGCCAGGTACCCACTTCAGACCACTTTCTGAACTGCAGAAAGCTTAGAAGATGACTGGAACTGCTGCCAGTGAACCGAAATACCCTAAAGAACTGGATCTGCTCTCATGCCCGGGACAAACACTTTGACTCCTAGGGTCAGCTGGCTGACCTGCGTGCCTATACGTCAAGAAGAAGTTGCGAGAGGCCCATTCATGGTAGTACCCAACTGACAAGTGGCAACTGGGCCTGGATTGGACCCTGCTGTTGGCCTCAGCCTGATACCCTGTGAGTTGCTAAGTGCCTCCCATGAAATCCTGGGGTCTTTAGAAGAGTATTCCTGTGGTGGGTTGGGACTTAAAAGCTCAAGTCATAAGGTAAAATCTTTGACCAGGATGAACCTGGTTGGTGTACCCGATCCGCACTCCATTGCGGTCAACCTCAAAGTGTGCCCAGCATCTCGGTCTACCAAAACTATTGACTAACACTGGTGCTTTGTGCTTTTTGGCGCTATTTCTACTTAAAAATTAAAAACTCACATCTCCGGTTCCCCTTATTGGATTTGTCATGTTGGTGTCACTTTATTTAATACATTTTATTCTTTTCCAATGATTGTTACTGTTTTGTATTTTGACTTTATTACTGCAGAAATACTGTACACATTATCCTAAGCTAAGCCTGTCTGCTCTGTGCAGTAGCTACCAGGGGGTTGAGCTCAAACTTACTTTAGTGACTTTCATGGTTCACCCTGCCTGACAAGGGTTGTGATTATTCCTTGAAGTGCATAGTCACCCACCCCAAATAGTAATCCTAACTCTTACAGACATATTTCACTCAAGTCATGTGGAAAAGAACACATGTTGTCTGGCGAAGCCTACATTAATATGCCAATTAAAACAAACACTTTCATGTGACCCAGCACATGACAGCAGAACAAAGCTAAATACAGTTTTCCTTTGCCGCCAACTGAAAATGAAGTTTAATTCATAGGCTCACAAGAAACAGTCACTGCTGCTCACTGCCGGGAGTTCAACCACAGTTTTAGTTTTTCTCCATACAGATGAATAAAAAGTTTAAAAGCAGTAGCAAAACGCTCAAAATAATGAAAACTGTTTAGGAAGTCAGGCCAAATTTGCTGGGCCTTTCTTTTCAGAATATGTATGAAAAATGCAGAGAGAATACGAAAACCTGGACCAAATCTGTCTAATCGCAGTGATCAGTTACAAGACTAGTAAGTGGCCTTATCAACCCTTTTCTCACAGGCAACACAAATTCACAATCTTTAAGGAGGTTGAACAGTTAGATGAATAATTATTCAGCTCAATTATACAAATATTATAGACCTCAGAAGAATAGAAAGGTGAAAGCAGCCTTATTGCAATTCGAATATGTAATGTAGACAGACCATCCATAAAACATTATGCTTGTGGGAAATTCTATATTACTTTTGTTGGTGTATTCTCCCCAAATGCTTGAGGAGTACCAGAAAGTAGGGGAGAAGGGGTAAATGGGATTTGGACAACCATGGTGAGCCAAGGTAGGAAGAAAAAAAGGCTCAAATGTGCGGAAAAGCCCAAGTGAAATTGTTCTTCTGCTGCGCTGTTTATGTATTGATGCAGGTAATAGACTTGAATGTCTAATTTTCCAAAGATACGTGGTCAAACAGCTATTTACATCTGTAGGTGATCATTAGGCAGGGGGACCAGCTATACAAACGTTGCAATCACTGAGAGCGCTGGGTGGCAATTCCTTCAGTTTGCAGGACTGTTGTGGACAATCGGCTTCTGGACCAGATGATTCTAAACTCACATTGGACTCTCTTATTTATTCTGTTTTTACACTGATTACCATTTAAGCCTCTGTTACCCACCTATTTTTGAGGAGACAAAATAGTGACCACAGTAGTCCAGTGATGTGTAGGAGCACTGTTTAGCTCTCTTTGAGAAAGGGATACTCTAGCTTTAATTCACCTTGAAGTTTGAGAAGGGTTCAGTAAGCTACTAGGAAAGTTGAAAGTCCCAAGTCAGACTCCATTCCACACCTCCTACCTAGGACCCAAAGATGCAAGGTTAAAGGTAACAACTAGTGAATTATGTTATTAGTTTTACAACCCAAGCAGGTGTCAAACAAGACATTTTGGATCCCTTATTGTTGCCGATTCAGAACTGGGGACAAGATTGACAAGGACAAGCTTATTTCTTTACACTGAAAGCCTTAAGAATCCTCGTACACAAAAGGAGCATCAAATAAAGAGACGGGAATCTGCTAGAGATTTATCCACCGAGGAAGCATGGGAGATATTCACCTTGTTTCCGAACTTTGGAAGAGCTGGAGGTTAAGTAGAGATAAAACCTCACAGTGCGTTGGCCAAGCTGCAATTAAGTTGCAGTGACCAACAACCTTAGGTCAATTGTGCTTTGTTCACATTGGGACTAAGTTTTCAGAGGCTAGGAAGATTGCTTTACACTCAGGGTTCTGGTTATCATAACTATCATTGAGATATGGATTTACGGTCTCTGGGGCAGGCTGTGGACAAGCAAAAGGATTATGCTTCCAGTCTCTGTATTTCTCCTAATGGCACTGGTTGGAATTAAAGCCAAGCTTTGCTCCATAACATTAGTGAATATTAGCTATCACGCTGGATAGTCCAGTTGTGACAGATTGGTGGAATTCTCAACAGAACTCCTTTTGAGAAGAGGTGAATGAGAAGGTTTTGAAAACTGAAAAATGTTTACATTTACACTAAAACAGAAAGCACTCAAGAGGTGCATGGTCCTTTTCCCACCAGACTGCAGACTGCTGGCCCCATGCCTGAGGGCATGGGGCCAGCATTTTTGGCAGTTGATTTGGAAGAGATAGGGTGAGTGCTATAGCACAAGGCTCGAACACACTGCCCATACTCTTGAACAGATGAAAAGAAGTGAGTTCAGACCTATCCACAAGTAGCAACAATAACACCTCCAGTCTGCCGCAGACTAAAGCAAATGGACCATGAGTTTCTACTGTTGAAGGCCTGACAAGATAACAACGGAAAGTGGGTACAACTTAGGGTAGAGCCTAGAATACTCCAAAAGTGACACCCACCATCACAGAATGAGATATCTCAATAAACATGTTTTTAAGAACAAATTGGAGCAACAACTCGAATAGGTGGTCCCTGCAGTCCACAATATGGATCAATAGTTTGAAACAGCTTAAGTGCTAGCCCTTGTGACTATAAAGTCAAATCAGCCATGTTCAACCTAATGGTATTCCTGAAGACCATGTGAAGCCCTAGGGGCAAGAACAGGAGGGCTTTAAGGTGGCTATCAATTGGCTGGCAGTCTGCAAGCTTCAGTGTGAACTTTCTTTTGACTGGATTATTTAGATTTAAGTGGTGCACTGCATACCTTGATAATCAGGGGAAGGTGGGATCTCACCCTCTTCCACTCAGTATTTAAACATAGTAAATTAGCCTAACAGCCTCTGTACCAATGAGTAACAAGGATCTGAGGCCCGTGTTATCTCACACTAGGAACTACAGACAATTGTACACAATGCCTTGGATATCTCCAACAAGAAGGCGATATACCCAGGGGTTTGGGAACTCCGATACAGAAAGGTCGTTCCAAGTATAAATATGCAGACAATGAGGGCTTCTCCACCGGGGAATACAGTGCCATTCCAGGTTGTGCCTGGCAGAGACTGGTACTTCCAAACTTTAAATCATGGAGATCTGGAGGTTGGCTTGTGTGATTTGTCTTGCTGGCCACTGAGGCATATAAAGCCAGCTTTGAGAAACTGGAATTTATATGCAAGCCAACAAGAGATGAGGCCTTAAGAACTGCTGTAGCACATTCCATGTATGCTATCTGGCTAACAACTGAAGCGGTCTAGGGCTCCCTTTGTTCCTCCTCTAAGAAGTAGGCATATCCTTTCAGCAGGTGAAGTTTTACCTCATCACTCCCCTGTGCACTCTACCAGTAGGGGAAAGCAGATCATTATGTTGCTGGTGCTGAGCATCACCAGATACCCTTAGGCTGTGGCCATTAGAACAGTCAACACCACACCAGCATTCTCTTGGATATCATTAGAATGAACCACTACCCAAACCCTAATAATACACCAGAGACAAGCAGACCTTGGTATAAGTACAAGTAAACCCTCAAACGTGTTTTGCATCTGCAGGCAAAACAACTGGATGCAGATATGACGACAGGCTGACTACATTGCCTCCTATTCCTCTCACGTGATCTGACCACTACGCTGTCCCTTTCATTGTGAATAGGGCCACGATTGCTGATCCGGCTAATAATAACAATAATCCCTGGGAGGTTGTGAGAAATTATCGAAATGTCAATAACGACACGCTATCATTGCTTCTTCCTATAAGCGATTCCTGTCTAGAACCCGGCTCAGACTTTGCGACGCAATGCTGGTCAAACGGACTGGAAAGCGCATTAGATATCTTGGCACCGCTTAAAAAACGTTATACGGCCAGAAAATCTCCCTCGGCCCCCTGGTACTCTGAACGACTCAGAGGACTTAGACAGAGATGTAGACAAAAGGAGAGGGCATGGCTAGCCAGGCCGAATGAGTTTGAGAAGTCACAACACAAACTCTCATTAAAGGACTATAAAAAAGCAATAATTGAGGAAAAAAGGAATCACTTTATTAAAATTACAACTGGGTCAAAATCAGCTAGGGAGCTCTTTCAAATCATTAATTCCCTATCGGTCCCGAAGTCAGCTTCTTCGGTGACGGAATCACAACTGTTGTGCAATAATATTGCTGACTTCTTCTCGACCAAGATAGCTGATATTCATACAGCACTGGACATTCATAACCAGAGGATGAACAATGAAGTGGACTATGATACAGCGTCCTCACATCTCAACTGTATAGAGACAACTGAGGCCCCTAGCCCCTCTTTTGTGAATTTTCCGTTGTTATCCCTAGAGGAAGCAAATTCT